>NC_135576.1:10735597-11359430 GCF_965152235.1 Eretmochelys imbricata
TAAATCAACAGGTCCAGATAGCTTGCATCCAAGAGTTTTGCTGAACTGTTAATGTTGATTTTCAGTAAGTCTTGGAAAGCTGGAGAAGTTCTAAAAGATTGGAAGAAAGCTAATATTGTGCCATATTTTTTAAAAAAAAGGTAAATGGGATGACCTGTGTAATTATTGACCTGAGAGCCTATTATTGATCCCAGATAAGATAATGACACCACTGATATGGGATTTGGTTACTCAAGAATTAAAGGAGAGCATTTAATCAATGAAAATCAACATGAGTTTGTGGAAAATAGATCATGTCCAAGCTAATTGAAATTGTTTCTTTAATGAGATTTCAAGTTTTGTTGATAAAGGTAATAGTGTTGACTTAATATACTTAGACTTCTCTAAGGAGTTTGACGTGATACTGCATGACATTTTGATTAAAAAACTAGAACAATATAAAATGAACATGGCATACATTAAATGGATTAAAAAGTTGCTAAAAGATAGATCTCCAAATGTAATCGTAAGTTGGCAACTGTCATCAAGGGTGTGTGTTTCCAGTGGTGCTCTGCAGGGATCAGTTCTTGGCCCTATACTATTTAGCATTTTAATCAATGATCTGGAAGAAAACATAAAATCATTACTGCTAAAGTTTGCAGATAACACAGAAATTGGGGAAGTGGTAAAGAATGAAGACGACTGGTCATAGATTCAGAGCATTCTGGATTGCTTAGTAAACTGGGTGAAAACAAACAATATGTGTTTTAATACATCTGAATACAAATGTACACATCTAGGAAATAAAAAAAAATGTACTTACAGAATGGGGGACCTTATCCTGGGAAGCAGTGCCTCTAGAAAAGATTGGTCATGGTGGATAATCAGCTGAGCATGAGCTCCCAATGTGATGCTGTGGCCAAAAGAATGAATGGGATTGTAGGATACTTAAACAGGGGAAACTCAAACAGAAGTAGAGAGGCTATTTTACCTTTGTATTTGGCACTGGTGTGACTGATGTTGGAATTCTGTCCAGTTCTAGTGCCCACAATTCAAGAAGAATATTGATAAATTGGGAAGGGTTCTGAGAAGAGCAATGAGAATGATTAAAGGATTAGGAAACTTGCCTTATAGTGACTGACTCAAAGAGCTCAATGGTTTAGCTTAAGAAAGAGAAGGTTAAGGGGTGACTTGATCACAGTCAATAATTATTTACCTGGGGAACAAATATTCAGTAATGGGTTCTTCAGTCTAGCAGAGAAAGGTATAATGAGACCAATGGCTGGAAGATGAAGCTCAACAAATTCAGAATGGATATAGGCATTCATTTTTAACAGTGTGGGTAATTAACCACTGGAACAATTGGAACAAGGGTTGTGGGGGATTCTCCATCACTGACAATTTTAAATCAAGATTAGATTTATTTTCTAAAAGATCTACTCTAGGAATGATTTTGGGGAAGTTCCTATGGCTGGTGTTATACAGGAGGTCAGACTCATACTGGTCCCTTCTGGTCTTGGAATCTATTAATAGAATCTGACTCAGTTTGCCCCTAGGCAGTCCCTGAACCCACTGAAATAAACAGGTTTCTTCAGTGAGAGTGGTATCGGAATCAAAGTTCTTCTCCAGAACAAATTAATTTCATACACTAATAAGAAAAATGTATGAGTATTCTATGATGTTTTAAGTAAATATTCTTGTCTCTCTTTTCCTACTTTTCATAGATTCAAAGATATTAAGGTCAGAAGGGACCATTATGATCATCTAGTCTGACCTCCTGCACAACGCACGCCACAGAATCTCACCCACCCACTCCTGCGAAAAACCTCTCACTTATGTCTGAGCTATTGAAGTCCTCAAATCGTGGTTTAAAGACTTCAAGGAGCAGAGAATCCTCCAGCAAGTGACCCATGCCCCATGCTACAGAGGAAGGCGAAAACCTCCAGGGCCTCTTCCAATCTGCTCTGGAGGAAAATTCCTTCCCGACCCCAAATATGGCAATCAGCTGAACTCTGAGCATATGGGCAAGATTCAACAGCCAGATACCCAGGAAATAATTCTCTGTAGTAACTCAAATCCCACCCCATCTAACATCATTATTACCTGCCTTCCTCCCACCATTCATACACACACACAGTCCCCGATCAAACAAGCTCTGGCTCTGACCAAATTACTCTGGGGCTCTGTGACAGGAAGGGCCTGTTTCAGGGGTGAGACTGAGGTGGTTTCAGAGCCCTTTCTCCCTTTCAAGGGTTGTTTTGGGGTTTTGGTAACTCATTGTGGATGGTGGAGTCTTGTCAGCTTTCTCCCTCTCAGCTACTCTGTAGCAAGAGTCAGCTCCTTTCAAGACACAGCAGCTTTCCTCCTGGTTGCCACCTCTTCCTATGACCGGCTCTTCTCGGTAAGCTTGCTCCTCCAGCTGGGGAAGGCTCTGCAGGTGTATCTATCTTGGTAGGGACTGAGCCCAGAGGTGCTCGTTAGCCTTCTCCAGATTGGGATGGGGGCCTGCCCCATCCTAGGCTCAGCATAATGAACAATACAGCAAAATTTTACAAATCTATAAATGAGGAGCATTTAACTCTGATTTATTCCACACAAAAAGCAATGTATTAAAATGATACTTTAAAATGGAATGATAAAATGGAATAAAAGGATGAGCTTGATATTTAAATAAATACATATACATGCAAAAGGGTCGCTACAAAAATATTTATTATAAAAATACTCCTGTTTAATCTGTTGCAGTTATTATGAAACATTTTGAATTGCAAGTCACCCTATAGATATTTAATGAATATTTTATTAAGCTTTGAAGAGCACTCTGTTTAAGCGGCACATGTTTATCACATCGCCACTAGTATAAGTAAAAGGATCATTGTTTCAGATGAATAAGTATCCCCCTTATATCTATCTGTAGCTAGGTAAGTACAAATGTTCTTAGATGAACAGATGCAAGCTTGATATGTATCAGTAACTATCTAACTGTAATGTTCACTTGTATTTTCAAAATCAAAAATATGTGCTTTTTAGAGCCTGGAGTTACCTTTTATTCCCATTCCCTATTATTCTTTTCTAATTTTCATTTGGTATAATCAATAATTAAATGTTAATTATCTCCCAATAGCTCTTATAATTGTTGTACTTGTACGTGATCTGCATATATATTATGTCTGTATTAGCACTACACGGTATATAATTATTCTCTGTGAATGATAATGTTAATCTTATCTAGTTATTTCTACTTAGTTTCGACTCACCTACACCTAGTATTTACTCCCCTGTCCCAGCAGGCAATTACCATATTGTAGAGAAATGTTCAGACAATATTGTTTGTTCTGAAACGTTGCAGTTCAAAAATCAGAGGGCTAGCCCTATTAGTCTGTATCCACAAAAGCAATGAGGAGTCTGGTGGCACCTTAAAGAACAACAGATTTATTTGGACATAAGCTTTTGTGGGTAAAAAACCCACTTCTTCAGATGCATCTGCATCTGCAAGGGTTTTTTTTTTTCCCACGAAAGCTTATGCCCAAATAAATCTGTTGTTCTTTAAGGTGCCACCAGACTCCTCATTGTTTTTGCAGTTCAAAAAGAAGCTTTACTTATTTTGCTCAGTGCATCATCATGAAATTTGATACGAAAGAGAGAGACAAAGTGGGTGAGAACGACTTCTGTTGGCCCAACAAAAGATATTACCTCACCCATTTGGTCTCTTTCACATCCTGGGACCAAAAGGGCTACAACAACACTGCAAATGATATGAAAGACAGTCTAATCGCAATTGGTGCTCGTAAAGGATGTTGGCTCAACAGTCTGGAGACTGAAGTTTTCTATATACGGAGCAGACACAGCACAATCATGCTGCCCTACCAATTCCTCTCAACGTTGATCAGTATAGACCTCTACCAGGGTAGTTCCATCTCAACAGACTTTCTGTTAAGGGTGCCATTGGTACCATCTGTGGTGGTTTTATTATATGGATACTTCATCTCTGACTTACCATGTTCTCCCTTCTCTCTCAGTGTTCTACCCCCATTCATATCTTCTCCCAACCTCCTGTGCGACTCTGCCACCTGTATTCATCTGTCTCCATATTTTGCCTTTCCTATCACAAAAGCTTACAATCTAAGGGGGGGGGGAGGTAATAATTGGCCACATCTTGGCAATTCAGTGAGTTTCTGTTTGGTTGGCTTTGTTTTGGTCTTTTTAGATATATAAAAGATCCCAGTTGCTCCTCAGCATAGCTGTTACTAGTCTGCTCATTTCTTGGAGGTTTCTACAGGGGAGGAACTAGCAGAAGGATAGGACGGTGAGTGCATCCCTGTCATCTGGCAGCTTTTATGTGCATGTGCATTCAGGTATATTATACAATTGACAAAAGAAGGTGTACAACAGAAATCTTCACGTTGGGCTGGAGAGTGACCCTGTCCACTTACCCAGCCATGGCGGCACCTGTCCCAGAGGACTGGGCCTGACTCCCTGCTCTGGGTGCTGTGACATGACATTCAGAGCCATGGAGCTCTGGGACCCCATGCATCATGTTGCAACGCCACTCACTCAAATTTGGCTAAGCCACCTCTCTTATGGCCAGGCAAAACCTCAGTGGTGTTACAATCCTGTGCATCAGGTGTAATACCCAAAGTAGGGAGCCAGGCCTAGCCCCACAGAACAGGAGCCGCCGCTTCCACATGAGTGTGGGGTGGGCTCACTCTGTAGCTCCCCTTCCCCCACTCCCAATGACTCACCACTCCACAACATTACAAAACATGGCTCTGGCATTGGCCACTGTAGAAGTAGGCCTTGAGGAAAAATTTGAATGAGAATAAGTTAGCGGCCTGGCAGATCAGCTCATACAATCATATAATTGTACGACTGGAAGGGACCCAGAGAGGTCTTCTAATCTACTCCACTCCACTCAGAACAGGACTAAGTATTATCTGGACCATCCCTGCCAGGTGTTTGTCTAAGCTGCTCGTAAAAGTCTCCAATGATGGAGACTCCACAATCTCCCTAGGCAATGTATTCCAGTGCTTAACTATCCTGACAGTTAGGAAGTTTTCCCTAATATCCAAGCTAAATTGGCCCTGCTGCAGTTTAAGCCCATTGCTTCCTTGTCCTATCCATACAGGTTAAAGAGAACAATTTTTCTGCCTCCTCCTTGTAACAACCTTTTATGTACTTGACAGCTGTTATCATGTCCTCCCTCAACCTTCTCCACACTAAACAAACCCATTTTTTTTCAAACTTCCTTCATACATCATGTTTTCTAGACCTTTATTCATTTTTGTTGCTCTTTCACAACTTTCCTGAAATGTGGTTCCCAGAACTGGATACAATACTCCAGTTGAGGCTTAATCAATGTGGAGTAGAGTGAAAAAATTGCTTCTTGTGTCTTGCTTACAACAAGGCACAAGCTCATTAGCATGGAAAAACTATATTGATAATCATTAGGATGGAGATGGGACAAACAAGCTATTGAGACTCGCATCCCAGTTGGAGCAGAAGACAGTGGGCATTAGGGGTACAACACAGCAAGAGATAGGAGTGGATAAGTAGTTAGGGGCAGGGATATGTAGATCGTGGAAGGAGCAGACTATGCCATAATAGATATTTTGATTCTCTGTCAAATTTGTAAATGTCATGATCTATTTCAAATATAGATTGGAGATGTGGATTATGTCAACATTTTATTATTTTTGTTTGTTTTGTTTTCTATTATTAAAAAAGTGTCAAAAATGTCACAGATGACAAAATTCCACCCTTTCATTAAGCATGCAAGGATTTTATTATGTGCATTTGAAACACTCCCTGTCAACACAAATATTTGTAAAGTGGAAATAGACAATTTGAACAGCTCTGGCATTCCTGATGGCTTCATTTCCTGACACTCTGGGGTTTGTCATCCTGTGAAGTGGTCACATTTAGAGATTGGAACCTTGGCTTCTTTTGCATTGGCTTAGAAAAGTAACAAACATTTTTATAACTAAGTGGGAGTTCATTCCTTAACATTTAGCTTAACTTATCAGGTAAAAGACAATCACGATTATTCTTCTACCGATTGATTTCTTATCAAAAGGGCTTTGTGTAATAATAATGTGCATACATATACATGATGAACAGCAAAAGGCATAAATATTGTTTCTTCCAGGAAGCTGCCTGGTATCTGAATTGTATTGCTATTCTGAGAATGCTTGCACTACTGAAGACAGTAATAAAGCCAGGAACACAAATACAATAGAGACATTTAAACAGTTGCTTTTACTAGAAGGAGTTCCTGTACATTCAGCAACTCTAGGCCTTCTGGCCATTATTCTATTTTGGTCTAATATGGGCAGACAGCTCTAGCCAGATCCACAAGTGATGGAGATGATGGAAATAAAGGGGGAGTTGTAAGCAGGCTATGTTCTTGTGCTTTTAAATATATGTCAAGACCTCCCATTCATTTGTGTGAAGTTTGTGTATCACCAAACCTTATATTCTTCTATAATAATGACTGGAATAAGCCTTATTTTGCTGATGTGCTTGGGTGTAGGAACACAAAAGAATCCCAGAATGGTATGTCTATTCATGTATTATTCATGCAGTGGAAGTCATTACCTACCATAGCACTTAATACTTAGACCTAATTAGACTGAGTTATTGAGGTGCCACATTGTATTTTCTTTCTTGTGCCTTTGACCAAGAAGTCCTATAACACAGCAAACATTTCTTTCTGATGACAGCTTTTCATATCAATAGATTGCACTCGCAAAACCCAGTTTGATTTATAGATACAATAGAGGATATTTTCTCTTTTTTATCTTTAGCTGTTGTATTTGGATCCCAGCACATCCTTAGAATAAATAAATGACAGCAGCAGATACTTGACCTCAAGCAAAAAGCATCTGGATGTCAAATTACAGTTGGTATGTTCCACTGCTTCACTTCAGTGTGAACCAATATAAATGAGCACTGGCTAAAAAGGAGAAGGGGACAGATATTTTGAGCTGGATGGATTGCAGGAAATAGTCATGACTTTCCATGATGTGTAATGTATTTGCATTACCTGTGGGTGTCGGGGGCAGGGGCAGAGGCAGAGACGCTGCTTCATCAAAGCGCTTAAGTATGTGAATGACGTTAAGCACACAGCTAGTCCCACTAGAATTAATGGGACTAGCCACATGCTTATAGTGCTACACATGCTTAAGTGTGGGCTTTTCTAGGTGGAGGCCTAGAGCTCCAGGGTAGTGGGTGAAGGTTAAAACTGATGAGGGTGTTTATCTTGACAAGATCCTTATTAGGTTTAATTGCTAAGAGGAACAAGGAGCACAGAGGGTCTGGGTTGAGGGCTTTGGTTCATAATTTCATGACAGAAATGGGCAAATAATGGGAGGCGCAATTATTACTAATTTTAAGGTATTATGATATATTAGGTTTCAGAGTAACAATTACTTATTGAGCACAGTCAGGAAAATAAAGGCAAGTTGAATTTTAGTTCTCTGTGCTGCTGGGGTTTTTTTTTCCTTACATCATGGAAAAATACAGCATTGTGCCCAACTGCCCACTTAGCTCTCTTACCATCTTTCCATATTCCTCTATGCCATGCAGCAAAAGGGAACATAGGGGCTGAGATGACCCAGATATCACCAAGTCAGTAATAGGTGAAAGCAAATGAACCAAATTAGTGCCACTGTGGCATAACATTGTGTGATGCAAACATAGAAATCCTATCTACCAGAACTGGACTGAGATCATAGAATCATAGAATCATAGAATATCAGGGTTGGAAGGGACCTCAGGAGATCATCTAGTCCAACCCCCTGCTCAAAAGCAGGACCCATACCCAATTAAATCATCCCAGCCAGGGCTTTGTCAAGCCTGACCTTAAAAACTTCTAAGGAAGGAGATTCCACCACCTCCCTAGGGAACGCATTCCAGTGTTTCATTCCAGATCACCAACTAATGTCACATAGGCCCCTTAAGAGCTATCAAATGGCAACAACTTCTTATTGCTGTTAGTATGATCATGATCTAGATTCAGAATGATGACCTGGGAGGGAAAGGCTCTGTATCCCATCATCTGTTGAAGTAGTTGCAAAAAGAAAAGGAGTACTTGTGGCACCTTAGAGACTAACCAATTTATTTGAGCATGAGCTTTCGTGAGCTACAGCTCACTTCATCAGATGCATACCGTGGAAACTGCAGCAGACTTTATATATACACAGAGAATATGAAACAATACCTCCTCCCACCCCACTGTCCTGCTGGTAATAGCTTATCTAAAGTAATCGTCAGGTTAGGCCATTTCCAGCACAAATCCAGGTTTTCTCACCCTCCACCCCCCCCCCACAAATTCACTCTCCTGCTGGTGATAGCCCATCCAAAGTGACAACTCTTTACACAATGTGCATGATAATGAAGTTAGGCCATTTCCTGCACAAATCCAGGTTCTCTCACTCCCTCACCCCCCTCCAAAAACCCACCCCCATACACACACAGACTCACTCTCCTGCTGGTAATAGCTCGTCCAAACTGACCACTCTCCAAGTTTAAATCCAAGTTAAACCAGAACATCTGAGGGGGGGGTAAGGAAAAAACAAGAGGAAATAGGCTACCTTGCATAATGACTTAGCCACTCCCAGTCTCTATTTAAGCCTAAATTAATAGTATCCAATTTGCAAATGAATTCCAATTCAGCAGTTTCTCGCTGGAGTCTGGATTTGAAGTTTTTTTGTTTTAAGATAGCGACCTTCATGTCTGTGATCGCGTGACCAGAGAGATTGAAGTGTTCTCCGACTGGTTTATGAATGTTATAATTCTTGACATCTGATTTGTGTCCATTTATTCTTTTACGTAGAGACTGTCCAGTTTGACCAATGTACATGGCAGAGGGGCATTGCTGGCACATGATGGCATAAATCACATTGGTGGATGTGCAGGTGAACGAGCCTCTGATAGTGTGGCTGATGTTATTAGGCCCTGTGATGGTGTCCCCTGAATAGATATGTGGGCACAATTGGCAACGGGCTTTGTTGCAAGGATAAGTTCCTGGGTTAGTGGTTCTGTTGTGTGGTATGTGGTTGTTGGTGAGTATTTGCTTCAGGTTGCGGGGCTGTCTGTAGGCAAGGACTGGCCTGTCTCCCAAGATTTGTGAGAGTGTTGGGTCATCCTTTAGGATAGGTTGTAGATCCTTAATAATGCGTTGGAGGGGTTTTAGTTGGGGGCTGAAGGTGACGGCTAGTGGCGTTCTGTATTTTTCTTTGTTAGGCCTGTCCTGTAGTAGGTAACTTCTGGGAACTCTTCTGGCTCTATCAATCTGTTTCTTTACTTCCGCAGGTGGGTATTGTAGTTGTAAGAAAGCTTGACAGAGATCTTGTAGGTGTTTGTCTCTGTCTGAGGGGTTGGAGCAAATGCGGTTGTATCGCAGAGCTTGGCTGTAGACGATGGATCGTGTGGTGTGGTCAGGGTGAAAGCTGGAGGCATGCAGGTAGGAATAGCGGTCAGTAGGTTTCCGGTATAGGGTGGTGTTTATGTGACCATTGTTTATTAGCGCTGTAGTGTCCAGGAAGTGGATCTCTTGTGTGGACTGGACCAGGCTGAGGTTGATGGTGGGATGGAAATTGTTGAAATCATGGTGGAATTCCTCAAGGGCTTCTTTTCCATGGGTCCAGATGATGAAGATGTCATCAATATAACGCAAGTAGAGTAGGGGCTTTAGGGGACGAGAGCTGAGGAAGCGTTGTTCTAAATCAGCCATAAAAATGTTGGCATACTGTGGGGCCATGCGGGTACCCATAGCAGTGCCACTGATCTGAAGGTATACATTGTACCCAAATGTGAAATAGTTATGGGTAAGGACAAAGTCACAAAGTTCAGCCACCAGGTTAGCCGTGACATTATCGGGGATAGTGTTCCTGATGGCTTGTAGTCCATCTTTGTGTGGAATGTTGGTGTAGAGGGCTTCTACATCCATAGTGGCCAGGATGGTGTTATCAGGAAGATCACCGATGGATTGAAGTTTCCTCAGGAAGTCAGTGGTGTCTCGAAGGTAGCTGGGAGTGCTGGTAGCGTAGGGCCTGAGGAGGGAGTCTACATAGCCAGACAATCCTGCTGTCAGGGTGCCAATGCCTGAAATGATGGGGCGCCCAGGAGTTCCAGGTTTATGGATCTTGGGTAGTAGATAGAATATCCCAGGTCAGGGTTCCAGGGGTGTGTCTGTGCGGATTTGATCTTGTGCTTTTTCAGGAAGTTTCTTGAGCATATGCTGTAGTTGCTTTTGGTAACTCTCAGTGGGATCATAGGGTAATGGCTTGTAGAAACTCGTGTTGGAGAGCTACCGAGCAGCCTCTTGTTCATATTCCGACCTATTCATGATGACAACAGCACCTCCTTTGTCAGCCTTTTTGATTATGATGTCAGAGTTGTTTCTGAGGCTGTGGATGGCATTGTGTTCCGCATGAACTTTGTGACTTTGTCCTTACCCATAACTATTTCACATTTGGGGACAATGTATACCTTCAGATCAGCGGCACTGCTATGGGTACCCGCATGGCCCCACAGTATGCCAACATTTTTATGGCTGATTTAGAACAACGCTTCCTCAGCTCTCGTCCCCTAAAGCCCCTACTCTACTTCCGCTATATTGATGACATCTTCATCATCTGGACCCATGGAAAAGAAGCCCTTGAGGAATTCCACCATGATTTCAACAATTTCCATCCCACCATCAACCTCAGCCTGGTCCAGTCCACACAAGAGATCCACTTCCTGGACACTACAGTGCTAATAAACAATGGTCACATAAACACCACCCTATACCGGAAACCTACTGACCGCTATTCCTACCTGCATGCCTCCAGCTTTCACCCTGACCACACCACACGATCCATCGTCTACAGCCAAGCTCTGCGATACAACCGCATTTGCTCCAACCCCTCAGACAGAGACAAACACCTACAAGATCTCTGTCAAGCTTTCTTACAACTACAATACCCACCTGCGGAAGTAAAGAAACAGATTGATAGAGCCAGAAGAGTTCCCAGAAGTTACCTACTACAGGACAGGCCTAACAAAGAAAATAACAGAACGCCACTAGCCGTCACCTTCAGCCCCCAACTAAAACCCCTCCAACGCATTATTAAGGATCTACAACCTATCCTAAAGGATGACCCAACACTCTCACAAATCTTGGGAGACAGGCCAGTCCTTGCCTACAGACAGCCCCGCAACCTGAAGCAAATACTCACCAACAACCACATACCACACAACAGAACCACTAACCCAGGAACTTATCCTTGCAACAAAGCCCGTTGCCAATTGTGCCCACATATCTATTCAGGGGACACCATCACAGGGCCTAATAACATCAGCCACACTATCAGAGGCTCGTTCACCTGCACATCCACCAATGTGATTTATGCCATCATGTGCCAGCAATGCCCCTCTGCCATGTACATTGGTCAAACTGGACAGTCTCTACGTAAAAGAATAAATGGACACAAATCAGATGTCAAGAATTAAAACATTCATAAACCAGTCGGAGAACACTTCAATCTCTCTGGTCACGCGATCACAGACATGAAGGTCGCTATCTTAAAACAAAAAAACTTCAAATCCAGACTCCAGCGAGAAACTGCTGAATTGGAATTCATTTGCAAATTGGATACTATTAATTTAGGCTTAAATAGAGACTGGGAGTGGCTAAGTCATTATGCAAGGTAGCCTATTTCCTCTTGTTTTTTCCTTACCCCCCCCCCCCCAGATGTTCTGGTTTAACTTGGATTTAAACTTGGAGAGTGGTCAGTTTGGACGAGCTATTACCAGCAGGAGAGTGAGTCTGTGTGTGTATGGGGGTGGGTTTTTGGAGGGGGGTGAGGGAGTGAGAGAACCTGGATTTGTGCAGGAAATGGCCTAACTTCATTATCATGCACATTGTGTAAAGAGTTGTCACTTTGGATGGGCTATCACCAGCAGGAGAGTGAATTTGTGGGGGGGGGTGGAGGGTGAGAAAACCTGGATTTGTGCTGGAAATGGCCTAACCTGACGATTACTTTAGATAAGCTATTACCAGCAGGACAGTGGGGTGGGAGGAGGTATTGTTTCATATTCTCTGTGTATATATAAAGTCTGCTGCAGTTTCCACGGTATGCATCTGATGAAGTGAGCTGTAGCTCACGAAAGCTCATGCTCAAATAAATTGGTTAGTCTCTAAGGTGCCACAAGTACTCCTTTTCTTTTTGCGAATACAGACTAACACGGCTGTTACTCTGAAACCTGTTGAAGTAGTGTAATGGTTAAACAGATTACGGCCTCACTTAAATCACATCTGAGAGACAGGGTCTCATAACTAACTAGGCTTCATCTTGTGACTTTTCTAGTATTACTTTTGCATTCTGGGGGTGAGGGATGGGATAAAATGTTTTCAAATTACAATTCCCCCCTGGATATTTACCCCTTCACTCATCCTCAGGAAATGTACAACTCTCCCATATTTTGGTAATTTGCTAAGCAGGGATCAAGATATATAGATAGAAAGACTGACACATCCCCCTCCCCCTCAGCTATGTATTTAACTACTTTAATTATAAAAGTAATAAAAGCTAATGCAATGATTAATGGTCCCTATTAAGAGGAAAAAATGGGCTTCTCCATTATTTCTTGTCAATTGTTAAATCACAAGATAAAGATGGTGAAAGAAAAGTGCAAGTGTAATGCATGCAATTAGGTTAAATCTCTTATGATTCATTTTAGGACTCTGGAATCATTTGTTCTTTACATTGTTGAGCTAAAGAGAAATATTGGGCTGCTCAATATCAACTCTATGTTTATTTAGAAAAGGTGGTGGGGGGGGGGTCAGAAACTGTTCTTTTACACTTAAAGGTATTTGGCTACCTGATCTGCCTCTAAACCTTTTAAAATAAAGTTGCTAGCTTCTGTAGCAGAGTCAGGGCACTGCAAGGGAGATTTCAAATCCTTCTGTTGCATCTGATGCACCTCAGCTACTCATCTGAGCAGCCTTCACTGAACTATTTGGAAATGTCCATCTGTGAAAATCGGAATTTGAGGAATAGGTGTCACCATGTAAAGAGCAATGACTGGCCTAAGCTGTAGCTTCACTCCCAGAATTCCTCAGTTCAGTGGCTGTACTTTGAATAATGACAACATCATTGAAGGTGATTTCTTACTGAACTGGCAGGGGGTTGGTTATTTGAAAGGCACCCATGGGTCAGTTATATCACCACCCATCTATCTGCAATTAATAACTATTTAGGGCTCAAAAGTAACTTTATCTCAAACTCTGAGTAACAGGCAAGCATAGCAACCCTGTCATGGATGCAGACCAAGGTAGAGATTTTGACTCAGAATTACAGTGTGGTCCCTGTTTTCTTCCCTCTGTTTCGGGGGAGGGAATGTAAGCTGCACCAAACCTAGTACCTGACAAAGATTGCTTCCCTAGCAGTGCTCAGGTCCACTGACAGCATGTCTTGGGGAAGGGGGACATAACCAAGACTGCCCACTGGTTGGGGAAGAAAGTAGCAGCCCTTTAATGGGAAAATGAGGGTAGTGCATACTTTCACAAGAAATATTGTAGCTATGGAAGATGGCCGTTTTACACTAGACATTACAGCTATTCAGAACATTTCTGTTGAAACTAACTTTCAAGGGAAAATGAAAACAAAGTTTCAATATGTTTGCAATATATATACACACTTATATTTCTGCTTCCAACCAGCTCCTCTAAATTTGAATAGACTCCAGAGCAGCAACAATGAAAAATATCAATGCAGAGCATTGTGGTATCTCATGACATGTCCCGGTGATATTCTCCAGGACACTCAGCAAGAATGGGGTTTGCTCAAATACATTCTGCTATCTGTGCATAAGTAATAACGTTGTACAAACAAATAATGTAGGAGAGGCACTTATGACTAGGACTAGGTGAAAGAATTATAAAAAAAGTCAAAGTGTAACATTTTGACGTTTTTGCAATAAAATATTTCAGGTTTTGTGGTTGAAATGACTTTATTTTGAAAAATCCTTCAATTTAATTTTTAAAATTGCAAACCAAACCAAACCAAACCAATTGCTTGAAATCCAAAGGGAATATCTTGTGATGAACAAAAGATTTAGTTTGACCCAAATTATTTTTGTTGATTTTCTGACTCATTGAAAATTCTGAAAAAAAATTTTTTTGAGTCAATCTGAAACAATTTTTATTTGATTTTTTGGAACTGTCAATAAACCCAAAAGACTGTTATTTACGCAGCTCAACTGATGACCACATTTAGCTGCACTTACTTTCAGAATATACAGAGGCAGAATGTACCATATTGTGAAATTCACTGACTGATGTGGTGAAAACTGGTGGCTGATTTTTAAGGTCTACAGGAGATCAAAATGACCTAGTTGTCATTACTCATGCAACAGACAGCACCATCACTGGCAAGATATGACCTCACACACTATAATGGTGCATTAGTTTAATACTGATTAAACACCATTTTCTAAGTACCATTTGTTCTCCCTAAGAGGTCTCCCATAAAAGTACTGAACTAGCCTATTCCTGCTTAGCTTATAAGTTTTGGCAAGATGCATTAATAAATAGCAATTACCTCTGGAAAATGGGACTCTTGGTGCATGTTACTACTGTAAGTGTTTCACCCATTAGATTAGAAACAGCAAGATAACTTTAATGTGTATTCTACTGTACTCCAGCTAGAAAACCCTATGGCAATAGAATACCTCAGCCAGAAAACAATACAAAATGACATAATGACATAAAAGGTTTTGAAAGCTTTTAGAGCAAGCTCTGGTATAACATTTTTTTTTTTTTTGTGAAGAATACTTTGAAAAGCCTTGAAAGACTACATATTTTCCATACATATTTCTGAAAACATGACAGATTATCAGCTTGTATAAATAGGCATCTCTCCATTAAAGTCAATGGAAGCTGGTTTGAGGATCTAGCTCTGGTTTTTTTTTTTGTAATATTCATTATCTTATAAAGATAAAATTAAACGGCGGGGGAGGGGGGAGGGAAGCCAGTTCTTTGTATCAATCAATCCCTGCTTCAAGTCAACAGATCCTCTGACATCATTAGCGCACAGTAAAATATACTTCCAAGAAAGGATAATGTCTTGGAGGAATCCTTAGCCCAGTGAAAGACAACTCTCATCAGTTGCATATATTTCTTTTTCTGTTTAACTGCTGTCACAATTCCATATAATGACTTGTGGTGGTCTGACTTTGTTCACTGCTGTTTCAAGTAGAGGTAAATTGAGAGGGTTAGCAGGTTTAATAACATAAAGGAGTGGTTAGTTCCTACGATACCCTCTATATGAAATTACAACGCATACATTAAGCTGTGATGAATTGGCAGTGAGAGCAGTTGCAGATTCTTGTGAATGGGAGTATAGTCACTTCTATAATGTTGTAGCTACATTCTGAACGCCAAACCTGTGGGCTGGAAAATTGGTGTCAGGTGTCAGGAAGAAACACACTTTTCCATTTAACCCAGTAAAGAAGTTATATTCTGGTTTTAAACTCTGTCCACCCTTTGGTGCCAAACTGTCAGCTTTTGGAATTGACAGGTAATGAAATGACCGAAAGGGACATGCCCCCTTGTTATACAAAACCCCGATGTATGGGTCATTAGAGATGAGAATTGCAGGGGTGGGGTGGGGGGAATGATAGAATAGTTTTCCATTGGAAAATGCAGTTTCATCAAAGTCAAAACATTTCATGGAAAATCATTGAAATTTCACTGGGAAAAAGTCAAACATCTTGTTTCAGTTTTATTGTTTCATTTTGACAATGTCAAAATGTTTTCTCGTGACTTTATTATTTTGACACATTTCAACTCCATTATATCATATTTTGTTATATTTTCTATGAGAATGTGTTGCTCTTATTGAAACAAAATGTTTCAATATTCCCAAATTCCAAATGTTTTGTGTCACAGGAAATTTTGAAATTTCAGCTTTTTGATCCAATTCAAAATGAAAACAAATTTCTAAATCTCAGAAATTTCACTTTTCAACCAGCTGTATTAAAGTCAATGAAAATTTTCCCACTGACTTCAATGAACTTTGGGTCAGACCCCAAGAAATCACCCTAAGAAGATGAGAATAGTTTCTGAACATGGAAACAATGCTGGGAATTCACAGCAGAAGACTATTGGGCCAATGAACTCAAAGAACCAGATAAAAATCCAAATTCATGGAGGGAAGCTGGTAATGAGAACTCTATTACCAACATATTGCCACAAAGGATTTATTTCATACTCATGTATTTATAGTCACATGTATTTCAATGAGAACTGAAGGTGCTAGACATCTCACACAATCTGTAACTGATTAGCTGAAAAAATATAACTCACTACAGATACATGAGTTTGAACAGCAGATTTTCCTTGTCATATTCCAATTATGTTTCTCTCTCACCCAGCTAGGTAACACTTCATAATTCAGCGTAATCCATATGGCCATCAGTCCCAACATGAAAAATGCATGTCTTTTAGAACTATCCTAGGAAGATGAGATATTTAAACAAAATCAGGGATGTCTGAGTTAGTTGGGCTATATGAAAAGCTATTTTGAATTGTGTTCCAAAACTCAAATGCAACCTTCTGACATATATTTAAGAAAGTCTCTGTAAACCACAGTGATCATCAGAGCAAGAATTGGTGGAGATAAGGGCAGGCAGTCCTGTTGTATCACCAACATCACTAAGAAAAGAATTTGGCACTGGAGGTAAAAATCACAGGCTAACAAAATTAATAAGGAATTGTTGAAACAAGAAGGTAATGCTTGGGAACCTTTGTGTGTGTGTGTGTGTGTTAGCAAATCATCAAGACTGTTACTCTTGCAGCAGGGACACTCTTAAAATATACAATTCACCTCTGGTACCATACACGAGTTGTGCAACAGGAAAAGTTATTGTTTCAGAAACAAGCTGGGTTCATTTTAAGTTATTTTCTTTAGGCAAGGTAGAGGAGAGGAAGAGCAGTCCAACGTTTAGGGTACTAACCTGGGGCTCTCTTCCCTGCTTGCCCACAGACTACATTTGTGACTGTGTCTAAGTTACATAGGCCCAGCTCCTCTAAGATATTTAAGCACCTAACACCCATTGATTTAAATGGGAGTTAAGTGCCTAAATACTATTGAGAACATGGGCCTTATTCTCTTTGTGCCTCAGTTCCCCTCTCTAAATTGGAGACAATCGTACTGCTCCACCTCATCAGGGTGTAGGTGTGGAGTTGTGGAGTGAAATACATTGAAGATTGCGAGATGCTCATATGATGGTGATGATGCCCATATAAGTACCTTAGGTAGATAGGAGGTGACAATGACTCTGTTGTTCTTTTATTTTGGTCCAGCTGTTTCACTTTATTACCATGCCTATAACATGTAGGGCCAGCTCTTTTTCTAGTGTATATCAGCATAATGCCATTGAAGATGTAGTGTTGCCTAGTGGCTAGACTGGAACTTGAAAGACTTGGCATTTTTTCTTGCCTCTGCTACTAGTCCGCTGGGTAGCCTTGGATAAGTCACAGTATCTCTCTATGCCTCAGTTTCTCAATCTGTAAAATGGAGGTTGTGATACTTATTTCCTTTGTAAAGCACTTGGAGATTTACTATGGAAAAGTGCTATACAAGACGGAGGTATTTTATAATGTTCTTAATTATTTGTAGATGATGATGATGATGATGATATATACCAGCGAAGGATCTGGTCCTTGGTTGTTAATCTAAAGTCAAGTTAGGATAATAACAAAGAAGGAAATATGAATGAGTGAAACTGATCCATTTCCTCATTATGTAGCTTTCTGGATGAGATCTGTCAAGATGTATGACAGTAAACAGCTTACAGCATAGATATTAGTTACTGGTATTAGTTTTCAATGTGGATGAAAGAACTATATTGTATTTATGAAGGTGATAAAATGATATAGCTACATATCCTCCACTTCCTCCCACAGTGTATCCTGGATATGAAGTTTACATCCAAGAAAAAGGCATTCATATTCCCTCACACATATACAAGTTACATTATGATGATATATTGACAATAGGGACAATTGTAAGATGTGTTCTAGGGTGAAAGGTAGCACTCCAGGCACTAAAGAAGTGATTTATTGTAACATTAATGTGTAACTGAAAAGGTCAGAAAGCTGCAAAACTCATACACAAAAGTTTGAGCCAGCTGGTTTTATTTTCACTGGTTGAATCTACATTAGTTTATTCAGGTTTGTACCTTCTGTGTAAATAGCAAATGTTAAGCCCATCAATCTTAACAACACAGACAAAAATTAAAAATGGTCCATTCTACAGCTAGAGGGGGCTAGCTCAGAGACCTAAGCACCAGGTTGCAAATATTTAAGACTCCCCAGAACAGTCTGAATTTGAGTCTTTCCTCCTTCTGAGGTTGATAAATTGAACTGAATGCAGTTTGCACTGCACTTTGAGGTCTTGATTCTCCTCTTATTTTTAACAGTGTGAATCCATTTATCTAACTTTGGGGTTTAAATGCCACCCATCACTGAAGTATTTATGCAACTTCTATGTACAATTGATAGCAAAAGAAAAGTTCCTAGTATACTTCATGGGATCAGTGATACTTTTCCCCTTTTGCGGTAAAAACTCTGCTTGGGGTAGGGTTTTGGGGGGATTAGGAGGGCTTGTGGGGGGGCTAAGAAGGTTTGGGAATAAAAGGGATGTTTGAATTGTAAGAGTCACTTATAGTGGAAAGGTATTAAAGAGGAAGGCCTTGTAATATTTCCTAAAGATTGTAAGGTGTTGGATTTGCCTGATCTCCTCCAGAAGATTGCTCCACACCTGGAACCCCTTGACAGAGAATGTTTTGTCCCCAAATCTGACATGATTCATCCTGGGCTTTGTGATCTGCAGTGTCCCAGAAGAGCACAGAAGTCACAATGGTTCATGGATTGAAATTCTCTTGATGCAGCTGAGGCTTGATCAATTAATTGCTTTGAAAAATAGGCCCCAGGCCTTGAAGTGGCATCAGAAAATGACTAGGAGCCAGTGAAGAGACTTGAGCACATGCCTGATGCTCATGGTGTCCTGAGCCATGAAGGAAGCGGGAAGCCACATTCTGTACCAGCTGAAGCCTATGCATTGTCTTCACATTCAGCATCAGATACACTGAGTTATAGTGATCCGCTTTCCCTGCAGGCAACAAATTCATAGATCACTGCAGGCAGGTCCTTGTCTGGGAGGAAGGGCTGAAATTTCTTAGCAAGCTGGAGGTGAAAGAAGGCATTTTTGGAATCAGATGCTACCTAGTCATCCAAATTTAGTGAAGAGTCAAACAAAATTCCAAGGTTTCACACAAATTTAGTGAATGTGTTCTGAATGTCTTCAATGACAGGCAGAGACAATGTCTGGGCTGGTCTTTGGAGCATTTCTCTTTTCCAAACAGCATCCCTTTGGTCTTGTCTGGTTTCATATAAGCCAGCTGTTCTTCATCCAAGAACTAATTTTCTGTAGGCATGCTAACACTGGGGTAGTTCTAGTGATTGTGTCAGTTGAGAGTGAGATATACAGTTACGCATCATCCGAATTGTGTTGGCAGCTAAGCCCATGAAATCTCATTCTCTCTCCAAGTGGCCTCATGTAGATATTGAAGAGAAGCGGGCATTGTATGGATCCCTGCAGGATCCCACAGGAGAGGAAAGTTACCCATCATCACTCTGAGTTTTGCTCGAGAGGACTGATTGGAGCCACTGTAGTGGTTGGCCATGGCCATGGCCATAGAGATCTTATCTCTGTTCATGGCCATGAGGGGGCTAATCATTTAGTGCCATCACACGCACTGTCTGTGCTATGCCTTGTTCAGAACCCTGATAGTGATCCACCTTGTTGGCTGATGTAATATGATGTTGATGATTGGTGGTGACTATTATTTCAATGATTTTGCCCAGGAATAGGAGGTTGGGGCCAGGACAGTAGCTGAAGATATCTTCAGAGATGAGTGTTGACTGCTGAAGGATTGGATGAACTATTGCAATTTTCAAGGAGTTTGGTAAGCAAGCTTCTCTGAAGGAGGCACTGACTATTTACATTAGTAGTTGGTATCATTATTCTTCACTGGCTTTTACTAGCTAGGAGGGACATAGCTCCATTTCACAGGTTGAGGAGCTAATATTTTTCAAGGACTTCTTAAGCTTCATTATGTGTAATGGAGCCAAACTTAGTCAGGAGTGGTGGGGAGGATGATATAATCTAGTAAGGGATGGAATCTTCTTTCCCAGTTCACTCTATACATAATCCGTTCATTTTATCAGTGAAGTATGTCGTTCGCTTGTCACGATGGTCAGTGCTTGGGTCTGGCATCTGGTCTATGCAGTCTGGGTTGATTAGCTGGTTGTCTGTGCAAAATATGTCTGCTGGCCATGATTCTACCACACTGATTACAAAGGAGTAGAAAGATCATTTTCCCACCTTTAGTGGATTAGCCTAGTCCTGTAAACATTGCTCGTGTGCTGGTGACAAAGGGCTTCATGCTGCTCTTTGTGTCACTGGTGTTCTAACTCGCTGCCTCTGCACTTCATCTGCTATAGATCGTCTGTGACTCATGGTGACCTTGGTCAGAGTGGAGGATGTGGATGGCTTGGGGCGAAGATATCAATGATTGTAGACAACAGGTGATTGCCCAGTTGTACTAACTCATTGGCACTTTAGCCTTGCATTGTGTGACTTGTTCCCCTAGGACAAGTTGGAATCCAAGTTCAGGAGTCTTCAAGGGCAGACCAGCTTTGGTTTCTCACTACCTGGTGGGAAGGAGGGAAGGCTCTGATCTCTGCCTGAATGAGATAGTGCTCAGACTTGTAGAACATATTGTGACATCTCTGATATCCAGTCCTATGCTGGATCCTATGATCCAACCTGTGTCTTGCTGCATATGTAGGCCCAGAGACAGCCTGGGAGAGTCCCCTGGTTTCCATCTAGGCCATGAGACCAATTGCTACTGTATGACTGAGATTGTGTATGTGAAGGTTAAGGGCACTGAGGACGTAGGATCTGGGGGATTCTAGTACTGTGCAGGGCCATGGCTTAGTAAGTTCCTCCAGGGAGTTGACAGGATTTCCATCTGGAGGTCTTTATACCACAAGGCATCTTGTTCTTGTCCTTGCAAGCCTAGAGAGACTCCAGAATAAACAGGAAAAAAAAGAAAGAAGGAGGAGGTGGAGTAGGCATCCTCTTCCCCTCCTCCATCTTCCGTATGGATGCACTATTTCTGGGATGAATTGTATTCTGCATCTGAGGCTGGATGGGAGGAGGAGTCATACTCCACTTCCCTTTTTTTTTTCCCCGGTGCATTTTGGAGTCTGTCTAGGCTGGCGACATTTAGGGTGTCCTGTGGGGACTAGCTGTGCCAGGATAGGGTTGGAGGTGACACTGAACTATGCTTCCGTGCTGCAACTGAAGCCAGGTGCTTCATCCAAAATGAGATCACGAATGATGCTGATTTTGTTAATAGCTGATGTTGCATTTAGGAGCAGGAGCTTTAGGCTGTTATTTTCTTCTTTGCCTCTGTCTAATGATATTACTTTTCAAGCAACTGGAATCAGGTACCCAGCTTTACAATTCCTGCTTGTGCATGGTGTTCTTGGGGACATCTCCTCATCCTACTAAGAGTGGGGATTTGGGAAGTCTTATTCACTGGTTAAATCCCACTAAGGAGCTAAAAATAGGATTTAAGTACTGCTGGCACTCTGCAGAGGGGTGGTTTCACCCTTAGTGAGCCATTCAGAAAGAGATGAAAATCAAAACCAGGGGCCCTTGATTCCCTTGCTATTCCTCTAACCACTTGACCACACTTTTTTCTTTACAATATCAATTCTCCATTGCTAATGCAGTCACATATAAAGGGAAATAATGGGCCAATGCTCACTAATAAAACCAGAACAGAAGAAAGAAGTATAGTAGAACCTCGCTAGTCTGGTTTCTCTTCAGAGCAGTATGGCCTAATGCACTAGCTTGGGACACAGGAGACACGGGTTCTATGGGAGTGCCAGGAATAGAGTGCCAGGAATATCTGTGCCTCAGTTTCCCCATCTGTAAAATGAAAATAGAGCTACGGCCCTCATTTGAGATCTACTTATGAAAATGACCATATGAGAACTAGGTATTTTGCTTTATAAATGTTGTGATTTGCATATACAAACAAAAGGAAGTATTTCTTCACACAATGCAGTCAATCTGTAGAACTCCTAGCTGGGAGACATTGTGAAGGCCAAGACTATAACACGGTTCAAAAAAGAACTAGATAAATTCATTGTGGATAGGTTCATCAATGGCTATTAGCCAGGATGAGCAGGATGGTGTCCCTAGCCTCTGTTTGCCAGAAGCTGGGAACGGGCAACAGGGGACGGATCACTTGATGATTACCATTCTGTTCGTTCCCGCTGAAGCACCTGGCATTGGCCATTGTCAGAAGACAGGATACTGGGCTAGATGGACCTTGGGTCTGATCCAGTGTGGCCATTCTTATATTCTTAAATTATGGGCTTTCTTCACTTCTCAAAAACATTTTAGTAGCAGAGATATCTCCAGTTACTAAGACATAATATTTAGTAATAAACACTTAAAATATTTTCACCTAGTCGAAAAGATTATGCTGGTCATTATACTAGATTATTCTAGAACCAGTAAAAACTTTCAAAAGGGCAGAAACCATGTAAGTGATAGGAAGTAATATAAGTGAATTAATCTAAGCTGCACTTGTCAAGTTACCCATTTTATGATGCCCTGTCATTGCTATTTTTATCGTGTTTTGGTTGCTTAGGCCCTGATCCAGCCAAGCACTTAAGCCTAGGCTTCACTTTGAAGTCAATGAGACCATTTATGACTTGAAGTTAAGCGTGTGCTTTAGTGCATTGCTGGAGTGGGGCATAACACACTTCTTTGGAGAATCAACCAATGTGCAATGGGCACCCCAATCATTAGTGTGAATTAGCATCATTTTGACTATATTGAAAAGCTTTCTGGAGCTATTTTTCATGTTTCTAGAGAAACTGCATATTAAAAAATCTCAGTTGGCCCACTATATTGAGAAATGAGTGATATGGGCCTTTTTGTAAATAGAGGCACTTAGAAAATGACCAGCCTCTGACAGGCCTATTATTGCATCTTGAAAAACACAGGGAAACAAATCATGAAACTAAAGGAGAATTTCTTAAAATGTCCAAATCAAAAATAAAAATTGAATGCTATGAAGACTTGCATGAGATGCTCTCTGAATTCTACGTAGCCAGGCCTGGCCATGAGCAGTTCTCCTCCAGGCCTTTGCTTAGAGGCAATGTCTCCATTCAGCCTGAAGAAGGCAAGCGGGTCGCCTAAATTGACTTTTGCCTTTTTTAACAGTCTGGGCCCTGCAAACAAAACAGCTTTGCTTTTGTTTCCGTAACAGAGGTTAAACAAACAGAAGGTCTGACTAACCAAGGGGGAGATAAATAACACAGGGCGTGGGAAGAGAAAGAAAGCTTTATTATTGGTTTAAAGACTTCTAGTGCGCAGTTTATAGGGAAGCCAAGTAACAAGCAGCAAACATGAAAGGTTTATGGACGTCTGTGGAATCCAGTTATTCTTCTCTCCCCTTCTGTCTTTCCCTAATTTACAGTTCTAATCAACAGACCTATTTTCTTTTTGGATACTACTATCCCCCTTATGGGTTGGAGTAAATCACAAGCAGCTCTAGCCTTTAGCTTCACCAGTATGAAACACTGTATATAAAATGAGTTACTGCAAATAAGGCAAGGGCTAGTGCAGTAAAGCTGTCACCTTCACCTCCAGGATTTTCTTTCCTAATAGACCTACACATTTTCTGGTTATCACACACAGTCTTTTTTTTTAAAGGCTGAAGCTGCTATTAGACAAATACAAACTCATTTAGGGACTGCATGCTAAGGCATGGTGTCTTCATGAACAATGGGAAAGATGCATTATAAGTATCTAGAAATTTTGGAATGATTTCTGCCAGGTCAGATTCTGCTCCCATTGAAGTCAACGGCAAAACGCCACTTAACTTCAATCAGACAAGAATTGGGCTGAGATCCTCCATATATATTCTCTGGCATTTAGGAGGCAGAAGAGTTTGGATTCCAGGAGCAAGGTTCAGTTCTCACAAGAGCAGCCCTGGCTGTTTTGCCAGCCAGGGCAGAAAACCTTTATGGTGCCATGCCCTATCTCCCCCCAAACCACTGAGCAAAAAAACACAGCTGGCCAATCAATGGAGCAAATAAATACATAAATAAATGTCCAGACAATCGACAAAGTAAAAGCAGGTTTCAGAGTAACAGCCGTGTTAGTCTGTATTCGCAAAAAGAAAAGGAGTACTTGTGTCACCTTAGTCTCTAAGGTGCCACAAGTACTCCCTTTCTTTTTTTAAAGTAAAAGCAGCTGGCTATTCAGAATGGAGTAGAAAAAAAAAAAAAAAAAGGAGAGAGTTGGCATCCAAGGAAACTGCCCTGCTTGCCCACCCTAGAATGGACCCTAAGACCTCACCTAGGAGGCTGTAGCTTTACTTAGTTGTCAGGTTACAGTATAGTTCATATTTTCCAGCTATAAGTCCCAGTGAATTGAGTCATGCGTTGTGTATGATGCAGTCTAACATTCACAGAGCAACAGTTTGGAGTTGTCATTTGATTTCAGAGGTTTGGTTTACACAAGCAACCAAAAGTTCAGAGATCAAGGCAGGAGGGGTGCCAGCCACCTGCTGGGAAGCAGCTGTTACACCATTACTTACAAACCTTGGGAAAGGTGTTTTGTTAGTTTGTTTGTTTAAACCACATTAGCTAATGTGATAAAACCCTAGTGTGGGCAAGGAAGATGTAGTTTTCACACATCAGCTAGTTAAAATAAACCCTAGGGTCTGCCCCTAGTGTCATGGACTCTTAGGAGTCAACCCTATATGCTTATCCAGGACATTATTATCTAGAAGTCTTATGGTGAAAATCAGAGTGGAAAGTTTGCAAACATATGCCTTCCCTCCAATTACCCTGCAAGGATTCCTTTGTTTGGGTTGGACTGGTGGTACAAACAGAAAGATGCTGAGGAATAAAATTAATTAACTTTTTGAACAGATAAAATTATTCAGATCTGAATCATGTTTTGGTGGATGGTTCAACTCAGTTTTTATATCATACTGCCATCTACTTCCCTTCACTGCCTGTCTCCTCATGCACAAAGTAATTTTGTGTCTCAGCTATATTAGTGAAGCATTCCGCAGTTCTAGCCACTGCCTCCAACTATCTATGGGATAAATATATTTGCGTATTAATAGAGCTGAATGAATCTCTGTTCTTTTGGGGCCCAATCCACTGAAGACTGAAGTAAATAGGAATCTCTCCATTGACTTCAATGAGCATTGGGTCAGACTAAGACCCTCAGATGACTCATCAACTTTTGGTATCAACTGTTGTTGTAGCTGTGTCGGGCCCAGGATATTAGAGAGACAAGGTGAGTGATGTAATATCTTATATTAGACTAACTTCTATTGGCAAGAGAGACAAGCTCTCTTCAGAAGATCTCTGTATCAGCTTGAAACCTTGTCTCTCTCACCAACAGAAGTTGGTCCAATACAAGATATCATCTCACACACTTTGTGTCTCTCCAACTTTTTGTTTGTTCCAGTTCACGTGAACTCTCTAGTTTTCTTTTCAGCTGAACAGAATAAAAAATGTAAAGTCTCTATAAACAACACAGAAGTTGGCATCTGGAAAATGTGTTATTTATTGGGTTGTACGATGCCACTAGCTAATTTATAGAGTTTTCATCATTTTATATTTTTCCTGTATCTTGTGGAAATTCAGCCATATACTTAATCCAAAATAACAACTCCAGTCAAAAAGTGGAATGCCCATTTTTGTCTACATTTCCTTAACATAGGAGCACACTAGATCTGAGACAGATAACTAGAATTTCTCTGTCTATTGGTGAATTTATTAATATTTCACATTCCAAACTTGTGGAACAACTAAAACCAGGTGAAACTCACTAAATAATGTAATGCTATGCTATGTTTATTTTGCCCTGGTGTCTGCAAAGGGACAACGTGCCCCTCCCACTCAGTGGATTCATTCTGTATGTTACAACTGTCCATCTGTTTTGCTCTGTAGCTATCGTCATAACAACATAAGAACAGTCATACTGGATCATACCAGTGGTCCATCTAGCCCAGCATCCTGTCTTCTGACAGAGGCCAAGGCCCAGTGCTTCAAAAGGAGTGAACAGAACAGGGCAATTATCAAGTGGTCCATCCACAGTTGTCCAGTTCCAGCATCTGGCAGTCAAAGGCTTAGGGACACCATAGCATGGGGTTCCATCTTGGCTAATAGCCATTGATAGAACTATCCTCCATGAAGCTACCTAATTCTTTTTTGAACCCCATTAAAGTTTTGCCCTGAGAGCATCTTTTGGCAATAAGTTCTACAGGTTGAGTGTGCATTGTGTGAAAAGATACTTCCTTTTGTTTATTTTAAACCTGCTGCCTATTAATTTCATGGTGTGATGCTTGGTTCTTGTGTTATGTGAAGGGGTAAATAGAACTTCCTTATTCATTTTTTCTATACCATTCATGATTTATCAGACCTCTATTATATTTCCATCCCCCCACCGCTGCCCCAGTCATCTTGTTCCAAGCTGAACGGTTCCATTCTTGTTAATCTCTCCTCTTCTGGAATCTGTTCCATACCCTTAATAATTTTTGATCAGAGTCTTTCTGATGAATTTCGCTGAATTTCACATCTTATATCAAGTTTTTATTGTAATTTATTAAGTACTGTTTCCCTTTTACTTTTATGTAATTAGCTGGGTAACTATATCAAAAACTGTAGTGAAATACGATGAATGGCGGAAAGTAAAATAATGAACATTTGGTGAATACTAGAACTTCAATTCAGCATGACCCTCCACTTCATTAAACCTTTTTGCATTTGCAAATTCACAATCCTTCTTGACTGGTCTGCCTGGTTTGCTGAAATTCACAAATTCAACACAGAATACGTGCATTCTACCTACTAGAATACATGGTTGATCAAATCTGAAATTCATGTACCTTCTACCAACATTGACTACTTTGAGAATGGTCTACAGGCTACCACTTGTTCACTTGTGATATTCTTCATATATTTCCAAATCAGTGGACTTCTTTATAAATGCTTTTTGAAGCTAGTGATAACCAAAAATAGCCAATTTTAATATTTTGGAATCCTGTTCAGTCAGCTCAACTGGTTTTAAGACATTGGTGCATCAACAGAATTTCAAATTCTAACAGTAAAAGTAGATTATGTGTAAATGGTGTCCCTGATTTGTGTATTAATTTAAAGGTCATTAAGCTCATATTAATGTGGATATATAGACTGGTGGCTACAGAGTAAAGGTCTGTAAGAATATCCAGTGCAATTTTCCAGTCTGGCATTACAACAGGACTTGCCACGTTAACTTATTCCTTGCTAATACTAATTCAAAGTCTCCCAGTCTCAGGCTAACTTTATCATAGCCATAGGTCAAGGAACACAATGTAAACAATGATGGATATTCGGTGATGTCATTGTTTGCGTACCATTAAGTTTGTACATCAGCACCTTTGTTTTGTAAGGGGAATACTCTGTAGAGTTTATACTGCGAGGCCATTGGGCAAAACATATTTTCTCATACTTATGAGGCAAAAAGCACCCCACTGAGCTGTCAGTAAACAACAGATTATCGAACAATACCTGAAGCAGAAGGTTCCAGTCCACTGAAACTTAACCCATTATTAGCTGCTTGAGTAAACTGTTGATATACATGTTTCAGAATATCATATCTGTTTTGGTTCTTATTCTGAATTCATTCATGGTGCTCACATGGGAAGACAGCACAGATGCTCCATCTCTGAGCTGTGAGCTACCTGATATCCAAAATATATGAACCTCTAGCTTTAACAAATACAAAACGAGCATGAAAGCCCAAGAGATACTGCTGCAGTGAAATATATGGGAAGAATAACTCTAAAGCTGTTTGTAGACTCCACAAAGCAGTAGATGGCATAGTTAGATTCAGATGTCAAGAGCAAGGCTAAAGTCATACATCCACCGCATAAGGACAGGAGTTGATGGCACAACAGCACAAACAAAAAGTGTTAGCACTCCATTTACAAGGACAGGGGTATATAGACGCTGGACAGAGCTCTCATCATAAGCACACAATGGGACAGCATTGTAAAGGAAAGTTGTTACCCAAACATAGACATATGATAACAAATGTACAGGTGATAAAATAGACTAGTTAGCGATCTGAATAACTCACCAGCCAAAGGGTTTTGTTGCAACCTGGAAACTCAGTCCAATTTGCTAAATGTTTTCCCAAGGACTGTGAACGTTTTGAGAACATGGAGCCAGTTTTATTGGCAGATCCTTAGACTGAGTTTTGAATAAACTTGAGCCCATTCTGTGTTTGGAGAGAAAATTCCGCCCCACATCACTTCTGCTCCCTGCCTCACTTCGGTTCTTCCTGCAGCTCCAGGGACTCTTTACCCCCTCTCCCAACCCAGGGGGTGGGGACTGCAGCAGAGTCCCCTCCCACACTTCCCAGGCTTGGTGTAGCAGGGAGGGACAGGGAACTGGGGAGAAGCAGAGGATCCATCCTATTATTCACAGGAGGGGAGGAGGGAGTAGCGGCACCCTGAGCTACTGGGATCTTTCTGCTCCCGCCTGACGCTTCCCCTTCTGTGAAAACAGCTTCAGCTCCTGAGGGAAGGGCAGAGAACTTTCGCTACTTCCTTCAGCAGCTGTGATTGGCTCCTTACACCTCAGGAGGCAGACAAATGAGGAAAGCAGCCAATCAGAGGCCCCCCCCCCAGTCGGTACTGAAAATATATATTCCTTTAGGACCTGCTTTCTTCTTAGAGATGTTATTTCCTGGGTCTGTGGTACATTATGGCTTGACAC
The DNA here is from genome assembly GCF_965152235.1 of Eretmochelys imbricata. Classification (NCBI taxonomy): domain Eukaryota; kingdom Metazoa; phylum Chordata; order Testudines; family Cheloniidae; genus Eretmochelys; species Eretmochelys imbricata. Next base: position 10,764,504 of record NC_135576.1, read on the forward strand.
ACTTTAAACACTGGTCTCCCTAGGCTTTCCTCTTAGCTAAGATCACTCCATTTAAACCCCAGCAGGCGATCACAGATCATAGATCTGCCCTTTCCTCCCCACTCACAGCGCGGTCTGATGATCCTGCCCAGAAATATCTTTCCATTCCTTGGAAGAGGGCTTGCTGGCCCCAGATCCTTACTCTATAGATTCATAGATTTAAAGGCCAGAAGGGATTCTTGTAATGATCTAGTCTGATCTTCTATATAACTTAGGCCATAGAACTTCTCCAAAATAATTCCTAAATCATATCTTTTAGAAAAGCATCCACACTTGATTCTAAAATTGTCAGTCATGGAGAATCCAGTATGGTACATTGTGCCAATGGTTAATTACTCTCACCATTTAAAAAATGTGCTTTATTTCCTTATTATGCCAAGCTACAGGAACCTATCTTCTCTGAGATGTTAAATGGACATGAGAAAATCTTTCAAGCAAACAAAAAAGATGGATTAGAGGTGGCTTATGAATATTTCTCACTCCTATCTCTCTATAGGAAAACTTATTTAAGTGACAAAAGATTATTTAAAGTGGTGGTACATGAATAGCTGTTAAAATAATTATTACTGCAGAATAATTAATGCTAATTCACTATTATTAACATTACAGAATAAGGACAAGGAAGGATGGTCTAATGTTTAAGGCATTACCCTCAGATTCAGGAGAGTTGGATTCAACATCCTGCTCCACCGCCCGTTTCATGTGTGATTTTAGCAAGTCACTTATGTCCAGATTTTCAAGAGTATTCAGGTGCCTAACTCTGGTGCCTCAATACCTTTGAGGATGTGGCCCTTAGTATCTGTGTCTCAGTTCCCCATCAGTAAAAAAGGAATCTCTGGCTTGGGATTTTTTAAATACTTGAATGGATGAACAATTAGGAAATAGACCGTAGATTACAATTCTGTAGGGATATGGACCAGATGATCTAATGTGTCTTTCCTTCTTTTAACATCTGTGATTCTTTTTTTCCCCTGCTACAGTACCTTGAAGTAATATGAGTTTATTTTGTAGGTGACAAATCTCATTCTACCTCCCATTACTAAATGAAGCCATGTTACTCAGCATGATGTGAACTAAATAACGAGATACAATTTCAGAAGAAATACTTGGCATCATCAAAATAGATAGAGCTGTTCCCTTTGAAACATTTACTGTGATCTTTGGAATGATTGCTTTCCCTGCTTCAGTTCATTTACCCTGTCTTGAATACTGAGGCACATTTCACAAGAGGGTGCTCAAGACCTCAGAAAACTGTATTTCCTCATGTTATTTTGTGTTATTTTAATCATAAGCATATTATGGGTGTTTATAATATAAATATTTTACATTTATGTAGCACCTTTCATCTTGAAAGATCCCCAAACACATTACAAACTGTGGTAAACACAGTGCACACTGTACCAAAGCAGTTAGCCTAGGTTCTAAAGGAAAGTGTGGGCCCTTTACTGAGTGAGGGAGGCAACCTAGTGACAGAGGATGTGGAAAAAGCTAATGTACTCACTGCTTTTTTTGCCTCTGTCTTCACGAACAAGGTCAGCTCCCAGACTACTGCACTGGGCAGCACAGCATGGGGAGGAGGTGACCAGCCCTCTGTGGAGAAAGAAGTGGTTCAGGACTATATAGAAAAGCTGGAGGAGCACAAGTCCATGGGGCCGGATGCACTGCAACTGAGAATGCTAAAGGTGTTGGCAGATGTGATTGCAGAGCCATTGGCCATTATATTTGAAAACTCGTGGCAATCGGAGGAGGTCCCGGACGACTGGAAAAAGGCTAATGTAGGGCCCATCTTTAAAAAAGGGAAGAAGGAGGATCCTGGGAACTACAGGCCAGTCAGCCTCACCTCAGTCCCTGGAAACATCATGGAGCAGGTCCTCAAGGAATCAATTCTGAAGCACTTACATGGGAGGAAAGTGATCAGGAACAGTCAGCATGGATTCACCAAGGGCAAGTCATGCCTGACTAATCTAATTGCCTTCTATGATGAGATAACTGGCTCTGTGGATGAGGGGAAAGCGGTGGACGTGTTGTTCCTTGACTTTACAAAGCTTTTGACACGGTCTCCCACAGTATTCTTGCCAGCAAGTTAAAGAAGTATGGGCTGGATGAATGGACTATAAGGTGGATAGAAAGTTGGCTAGATTGTCGGACTCAACGGGTAGTGATCAATGGCTCCATGTCTAGTTGGCAGACGGTATCAAGTGGAGTTCCCCAAGGGTCGGTCCTGGAGCCGGTTTTGTTCAATATCTTCATAAATGATCTGGAGGATGGTGTGGATTGCACCCTCAGCAAGTTTGCAGATGACACTAAACTGGGAGGAGTGGTAGATACGCTGGAGGGTAGGGATAGGATACAGAGGGCCCTAGACAAATCAGAGGATTGGGCCAAAAGAAATCTGATGAGGTTCAACAAGGACAAGTGCAGAGTCCTGCACTTAGGACGGAAGAATCCCATGCACCGCTACAGACTAGGGACCGAATGGCTCGGCAGCAGTTCGGCAGAAAAGGACCTAGGGTTTACAGTAGATGAGAAGCTGGATAAGAGTCAACAGTGTGCCCTTGTTGCCAAGAAGGCCAATGGCATTTTGGGATGTATATGTAGGGGCATTGCCAGCAGATCGAGGGACGTGATCGTTCCCCTCTATTTGACATTGGTGAGGCCTCATCTGGAGTACTGTGTCCAGTTTTGGGCCCCACACTACAAGAAGGATGTGGAAAAATTGGAGAGAATCCAGTGGAGGGCAACAAAAATGATTAGGGGACTGGAACACATGAGTTATGAGGAGAGGCTGAGGGAACTGGGGATGTTTAGTCTGCGGAAGAGAAGAATGAGGGGGGATTTGATAGCTGCTTTCAACTACCTGAAAGGGGGTTCCAAAGAGGATGGATCTAGACTGTTCTCTGTGGTAGCTGATGACAGAACAAGGAGTAATGGTCTCAAGTTGCAGTGGGGGAGGTTTAGGTTGGATATTAGGAAAAACCTTTTCATTAGGAGGGTGGTGAAACACTAGAATGCGTTACCTACGGAGGTGGTGGAATCTCCTTCCTTAGATATTTTTAAGGTCAGGCTTGACAAATCCCTAGGTGGGATGACTTAGTTGGGATTGGTGCTGCTTTCAGCAGGGGATTGGACTAGATGACCTCCTGAGGTCCCTTCCAACCCTGATATTCTATGATTCTATGAATTTCCAGGCATATGTTTGCTGCACTGTCCACTGCACAAGAATGAGAAAAAATAAAATTTTGAATAGGGCTACCAGAGCAAGACCTTTTTGTTACAAAAAAGTTCCATGACATCACTCTCTCTGACTCTGTGTTTGTACAGTGCCTAGCACAATGAGGTTAGTGCTTAAGCTACTGTAAAAATCATGATTAATAATTAATGTCCATGGAAACTGTACTTCAGTTTTCACGATTTAATAATCTGCTAGAATACTCTGCCCATCACCCAAATCATTGTGGGTCTGGACCAAAGCTCATGGGACTCAATGGGAATTTTTCCATATATTTCCATAACTTGAGCGTGGGTTCTGTATTTTCTCCGTGCCTCTATTTCTTCCATATGTATACTTTCCTTACATATTGTTATTATGATTATAATTATTATTTTGGGAGTACCTGAAAACACCAGTCATGTACCAGGACCCCATAGTGCTAGGCATTGTACAAACACAGAACAAAATGATGGTTCCTGCCCCATATACCTTGCAACCTAAGTAGAATTCAAGAGACAGCAGGAGGGTACAGATAGGTGGATGGGGAAATACAGAGAAACAATGATGGAATAAAGGACTTATGAATGGTCATTATATTACACCGTACATCCAAAGCTAGAAATTTACCAGTTTTATACAGTAGACAGTGTTTATGTCAGATCAGGTGGCTACAGTGCTATTGTGGGAAACCCACGGCAAACCTGCCCACAGATCACTATCTTTAAGGACAGCAATGATAAATAAAATTATAATGTGACAAGCATTTTAATGACTCCTTTCAGTATTTAAAAAAATGACAGGACAAGGAAACATGCAAATGCTGACTCATTTTGCCCTTCATCATCAGCCCAGCATGTCAATCAATGAAGGAAAGAAATATAGGAACATTTTGCAGGTGATCCCATTGATCGTCATATACACAATTGTTAACCGAGTTAGGCTTGATGGCTGAGCATTTGTCTGTTAGTCAGGTTTATTGTGTATACTATTGATGTGATTGAATCACAGTGCAATCTGAATGATAGAGAATACAATATACTGTGCTGTGGGACATAAAGGGGCATGCAAAACTGAGAAACAAACAAATGGAAGGATAAGAACATGAGAACCCTGTGGCTACTCATTAGCAATTCAGCACACAGACAGATACCTGATATATGCCCAGGGCAGTATACAATGCTATTTGGTTAGTGCCCAAATGGAAATAAATCATTCTTTTTAATGTTTGATAGGTGTCCAAAGCAAGGTATATCAGCTTTTAAACCTGTCCTTTTTTCATCATCACATAGCAAGGATTTCCTTTGTGTACTTCTCCTCCAGCATATATATCATGGGGGTATGAAGGTTTGCAGAAGGGATGGAGCAAAGAACAGGGTGGACAGGTCAATGTCAGGGAGAAGATTTGCATGTATATTAGAGAGCGAAAGCTGGAGTTTTCTGGGTGCAGAGAGAAGGTGTAAGGCCTGAATCTTCTCTCATTTACACTGGGGAAAGTCTTAAATGATTCCACTGAAATCAGTGAGTTTTACACTGGTTTTACACTGGATGACAAGTTGTAAAGGCACTCTGGTATGTAATGAGTTACTGCCTATTGCATGGCTGATCTAAGTTATAAAAAGAAAGGGGTACAAAGAAGCTTCATCATATGGGATGGACATGCCCACCTTCCTCCCAGCCCGCTGAGGTAGAAAGGCAGATGGTTCTAATTCAGTGGATTCAAGTTGATTTGTTCTGCGTTTGAGTTTGTATTTTTGTAAATAAAGCTCTGAGGAAAGGGATGGGAAATCATCTGCAATTGGGACTTTACTTTTTCCTTCACCAACTGGTGAGTCTACACACCAGCTTTCAGGCCATAAGGATAACTACTCTGCAGTTAGACATCCATGGGCTAGCCCATGCCAGCTGACTCAGGCTTGTGGAGTTCAGGCTAAGGGGCTGTCTAATTGCAGTCTAGATGTTTGGGCTCAGGCTGGAGCTTGAGCTCTGGGACTCTCCCGCCCTCAGGGTCCTAGAACCTGGGCTCCAGCGCAAGCCCGAATGTCTAAACTGCAATCAAATATCCCCTTAGTCTGTGTCCAAGTCAGCTGATAGGGGCCAGCTGTGGGATTTTAATTGCAGCGTAGACATACTCTAAGTGTGCATTTCTGCTCTGACAAGCAACTTTGTGTGATGCCACATTTATTGTGTCTCAGTTATTTCCCTAAGTCATATTTGCTCAATTGACAAGTAAAAAGCTTGCATATTTTAACTGCCAGCCCAGCAAACACACCTTCAGATTTGCATCCCCGGTGTGCAGTGGCAAGGGAACACTGACATATATAGTATAATTATACGCTCACCTTAGATACAGTCAGGGTGTCTAGGACTCAGGTATAAATAAGAATAAGGGGACAAGTATCCTGGAGAATGTGCTCTAGATAATCACAGAAATCTGGAGGATCTAAAGGGAAGCTCACTCATCCTTGACCATCTTCTTGCCAGGCAGCAGATATGTGTTCAGTAAATGTAATGTGTCTTTGGAGTGAATCCTGCTTAGATAAGCAATGTGGAGACAGAGTCCTTCTAAATAAGAGACCACCTGTACAGGAAAAGCTGCCAGAAGCTACCACTCATGGGAGTTAGCAAAAATGACAAAAGTCACTTGTAAGAAGTAGTCTCTCTTCAAAGGTTTGCACATGGTATTCCATGGCCTCTGCAAGTCGTCACTCATAACAGGTGGTCTCTCGTCAGAGGTAAGGCTGATTTTACTGTATATATCAAAAGATTTAAACGTATTCCTTTCCTGTAGAAAATATAGCTTCTGTAGAAAACTAACTAGATTTTGTAAGCTAGAGTGACCTCCTTGGTAGATGGGGTCAGAAAACAGAATGTCCATCCCACAGAAAATTTCTGCATTTTGAATTTTCTTTTAAGCTTCAATTGGGAAGAAAACAAATCAGAATTTAGATTTTTTTCCCAGAATGGAAATTGTAAAATTTTTTTATTTGGAAACATTGAAGACTTTAGCAAACTTTTTCATTTTAAATATATTAATTACATTCAGAGCGGAACATATTATATTCTAGTTGAAAAGAAACAAATAAGAAAGTTTGAAGGAAACAAAATGAGAACATTGAAATGGAATATTTTGGTTTTGTCTCTTTCAAAATTTGTCAATCAACATTTTTGTCAAAATTAGGGTGGCCAGATAGAAACTGTGAAAAAAATGGGACGGGAATAGGGGGTAATAGGCACCTATATAAGAAAAAGTCCCCCAAAATGGGGCTGTCCCTATAAAAATGGGACATCTGGTCACCCTAGTCAAAATCAACATTCTTTCAAAGAAATTAAATTTCAACAAAATGGCATTTTCCAAAATTGTTCTGTAAATAAATAAATAGAATAGAATAGAATAGAATAGAATTGACCAGCCCTACATTTGGGTGAGGAAGACATATGGAGCCGTCTCTTCCATCTCTAGCTTGCATGCGCTGTGCCAGGATCAAGAACAATCACAATGGACCCAGTGCTTGCGGGACTACAGGGAATGCTCTCTCCATGAACCCAACGGATCATTAACCACTGCCAAAGGATGCTGTAGCATGTTTCTTCCTTCTGTGTATCAAGGATTGATTGTTTCCCCCCCGACACACACACACACACACACAAAAACTGATCCACTTCAAGAACTGCTTCAGTGCTGAAACACAAATTATTCCTGTGTTCACATATTATCAAGATTGCAATTTTCATCCCAGCTGTCTCTTGGAATATATCTGAATGGGAGGGATGTCATGTAATGTTCATGATCATGTTGAACAGGGTAAAACCTTTTATGAATTATTTCTGAATGCTTCTGGACTATGAGATTTTCATTAAAATTGCACCACCACTGCACTAATAAGACAATATTCAAGATATCATAGTGCCAGAGTTGTAGCTAGTGTAAATTAGTGTTTGACTTAACTAGAGCAACATTAATTTATACCAGTTGAGAATATGTTACATTACATACCTCTCTAGCCAAGATTTTCAAAGTCACTAATGATTTTGGCCATCTCATATTTTGAGAGCCCAATCTGAGATACTTAGATTTTCAGAAAGTGCTGAAAAGGTCCCTTTAAGCTGTTTCCAGTTGGATGGTCAAAAACTGAAGCATCCAAAAATCCCTAGTGACTTTTGAGAACTTAGACCATAGATGCAACTCTCATGAATAAGGAAGGTGGTTCTTTTTCAGCAAAATATAATAAAGACATGAAAACAAATGGCATACTTCAAACTCTTCATGTACTTGTGGGTTTTAAACACCCTATTTAAACATCCACGAAGATTGTCCATGTCTTTTCTACACTCATGGTTATAGGGAGGTAAAGAAATCTGTGGTTGAGAACATTTGCTTCATTTAACATTAGATTTTCTCTGGGGAATCCTTGTGTATCTTTTATTTTTACTTCGTCTCTACTAAAATAATTGCCTGGTTTTTTTTGTTTGTTTTTTTTTTTAATATATGTGAAACATCTTCATTGCTGGAGGAATATCCAGGGTGACGAAGTGGATGAAATCTGGCACATTTGCATCTTAGCTGTGACAAAACAGATCAATGAAGTTTCAGAGGCAGATTTTGCATGCAGTCCTACTAACAAGATGGCCCCAGGCAAGCATTTATTTTTCCTACCCATAACTGCATTCACTTGGCAGAGCTTTCCCTGCCAAGTGTGGCTTTATGCTTCACAGAGTATATGGAGGTGTTCAAAGACACAGTTGGGGTTCTTGCTTTTTCTTTTGCCTTGAGGCACTTTTACCTGCATGCCGGCTGCTGCTCCAACTAGAGGGTTTTTTTCTTTCAGATTCTTTTCATTAAAAGAATCTTAAAACATTGAACAAAGACGGAACATTATTTGAGCCTCTTTCACTTAATTTGAATTGAAAGCTCCCCCACCCCGTTCTTCACTATTTAGTGCAATTGCATTTCGATAGAGTATTTCTTCAGAACAAATTAGCAAAGTTTTAGACGCTGCCTTTGGTTTCAGTGGTCAAATTTTTAAAGCTATTGAACCAGCACTATGGATCTGATTCAGAGCCCATTGAAATTAGCAAGAGGCTTTCCATTGACTTCAATAGGAGTTGGATTGGGGCCTTAATTTGGGGTGGCATAAAAAGGAAGGCATGACCTTTTGGGGAAAACAAACATTAGCAAGCACAGAATTGCATCTATGGACCAGCTGAGAACAAGCAATAGGACATTTCCTAGCTTCGATCGACATATCAGTGAAACCACTGGTTTCCTGCAAAGATGTAACTGTATTTACAAGATACGGTTTTTTTTTGTGTCCAGTAGTAGGTATATCACTTTCTTGATATTTCACCTATAATATTTTCTCACTACTATATAGAATTAGGTTTCAGGGTAGCAGCCGTGTTAGTCTGTATTCGCAAAAAGAAAAGGAGGACTTGTGGCACCTTAGAGACTAACTAACTAACTAATCTCTAAGGTGCCACAAGTTCTTCTTTTATATAGAATTATTTTTTTTAAAAAAACCTCCTGTGAGAATATCCAATGTAGTGGCTCCATAAAGGTCAAAATAATGTTGCACTCTGTTTTTGTCCTTTAAATAGCCCACTGTTGTATAACTTCATTGTTGGGCATAACTATGAAGATAGGGCCTTTGAGAGATGGTGAATCACTTAGTTGTCCATTGCTAACTAAAGGATGCCCAGGGACTGTTTCAATCGATCTGTATAGCAGATAGTACATCACTAAAGCCATCACCATCAAACAATTGCAGACTGCAAAGCAACTTTTCTGTCGCAGTGAGCTTGGTGCCATCAGTGGAATATTATGGGCCAAAAGGTCCCAACTGCTTGTGTCAAAAGGTTAATGAGTTGTGTGCTGGTTTTCCATGCCAGAAGCTAATACAAATCTGGGGGCGAGCTGAATTACCAAAGAGAAGATTAAATCACCAGCAGATAGCAAGATACCATGTTATGCTCCTGCCCCTGCAAAATCTCAGCAACACATTTTCATTCCCACATTGAAAAGATTTGTTCTAAAACCAGATTTCATTAAATGATGGATTGCAGTTCATGCTATGCTGTTGCAAGATTTGTTTAGGAACACAAATCCATTGAATATAAAGCAATGAGCAAATACTTGACTTTTGCAGGAATCATTTTTATCTGGGAGAAGATCTGGATCTGGCAGATGCCATTCAAAGAGTTAAAATGTGATTGATAAGAGAGGGATGATCCAAGGCATAGAAGAGGCTGTTATTATTTTTCCACTATCCCTTGGTCGCAAGGGTCACTCACTGTCAGTTAATATAGTTCCAGTTTTGCTCTAGGTCTGACTGTTCATCTAAGCCTTCTATCTGTGCCAATTCTACACTGAGAGGCAAAGAGGCTCTCACTTCACCAGAGGAATGAAATCAACTGAAAATAACATTTGCTCCCAGCTCACACAAAGCAAATTTATTTCTAAGAAGGATGAGTTAGACCTATGAGCAGAGGGGCAGCTATTATTGATCATGTTATTTATATGAAACATGATTCTGCTGTTTACCAAACTGCTCATTAAATAAATCAGTGATTAGCTAGTAAATCCCTTACATTGCAACATACACACATTCAGACTGAACCTACCCCAGCAAGCTCTCCTTCACAAAATACTCTGAGCAAGAGAGACTGCAGTGAGCAAACTATAAATTCACTTTGATGTTATTTCCATCCACTGGGCTTAGTAATTTAGAGCAGGGGCCTCTGTGATTCCTCTTATTCACACCCAGTTAGACAATTATTACTGTCTATAACCACACATCTCTGCATTATCTCTGCCCTTAGATTCTGCGGTTTCTTTTAAATTGCTTATTTCAACTGTTTAATAACATGTGTTTTCCTTTCATTGGCAGAGGACTTTCTTTCAAACCATCCCCTAATTTAGGACCTGATGTAAGGCCTCGAAGTCAATAGAAATGCTCCCATTGACCTCACTGGGTTTTGGATCAGGACTATTCTCCAGGGTTTCTTTTGTTTTAAATTCATCATCCAATTTAGGCCTCAATCCTGCCATGTGCAGACTCTTGTTCTCATGCAGACCCCCGCTGATATAACTGGAGCTCCATGCTGGTTCAGGTGTCTGCTCACACAGAGTTCTTTGTGGGTTCAGGGACTTTGATTGTAAACTGTAGCCAGAGACCTAGCCTTTTGTATCTGCTTTCAAATTGCCACGAGCACCTGTAGTGCTATATAAATAATAACAGTGATATAAAGCTAATGCAAATTATTTACCTATAAACCTAATGAGTAAAACATTGATGGTTACAAACCAATTGCTCATAAGTACTGAAAACTGCTGCAATTTGATATTCCTGAAGTGAAACATGTTTCCTAAATGAGAAGAGATTTTTTCCAAGTTAGTTTACATTCAAAATCCTCTTTAATTACAAATGTTTCTTCACCAGAATCCCATATCCAAACACCCCAAAACTTGTGGAGGAAGGCTCTGAATCCAGGCAGCTTCAGCTCATCTCCGGTTCTATATTTTTGTCTGTTATGTAAATTCCATCTGTGGATTTCATATCCAGCCTCATCTGCTCTCTAACCTCTTTTCTGATCCTTACAGCTCAGCTATAGCTATTATTATTATTAATTATTAGCGCTGCAGTCGTGCTGAGGAGCCTGAGTCGTGGACCCCATTGTGCTGGGCAAACAAGTGGCTCGTGATTGCTAGTTCCCAGCACACACGTACAGAATGCAGAAAGCACTATGGGTTTAATCACGTGTCCAGTCCCTGCTCAGGTGTAAGAAGAAACTTTTTTTCTTTTCTGATTCTTTTGCAGGGATGTGGGCACAACTTGTGGATTCGGCAAGACTTAGTATGAGCGCAAGCTCTAGCCTCTGCCCTGAGGTGTGGAGCAGCAGAGAAGAGGTGAATTTATGGCCCTGTCACACCAGTCAGCAAATCTGGCTAACCATGAAGAAGTAAACATGCTGCCTCCTTTCTAGACAACCTGTCCAAGTCCTTTGACGTCAATGGCAGTCTTCCCATTGATTTCAAAAGGATATGGATCAGGCCCTTAAGGTGACAGTTTCCTGCCATGGAAACTCTTAGGGACATTGTGTCTCCATGAGGAACAATGCCTCTTGGGATTTCCCACTTGGGTGACTCGGAACTGTTTCAATGTAGTACCGAGGCATAATTTAGCCATTGGTGTGCATCAAAAAACAATATAGCAGTAATTCCAGAGGGACATATCGAAAGGCCTGCTGTATATAATTCTCGTTAATGCCATACTTTCATGCAAGAACAGTCTTGTAATTTCCTTGATAATCTTGATATTTCTGAGAGTAAATCCTTTATCAAGTACTTGCATTGTCCAGCTATGCTTGTTATGAGCCTTATCCAAAGCCTACTGAAGTCATTAGAAAGACTCCCACTGACTTTATCATGTTTTAGATCAGGCTGAAGCTGCCTTCCAAAGAAAGGAAGATGGTCCAGTATTTAGGACAATAGCCTGAGACCTAGAAGACCTACATTCAGTTCTCTACTGTATCACAGGTGCCCTGTGTGACCTTGGGCACAGTTTCCTAGGTCCAGATCTACAAAGGGACTTAGGTGCCCAAAATGTAGATTTAGGAGCCTAAGTCCCAGTTTTAGGCACCACAGTGATCCACAAAATCCATGTTCAGCTGCCACCTAACTCTGTAGGCACTTAAATCCACTCAGCATGTACATTTTCACTGAAAAAGTTCCCTAGCTGCCCCTGTTTCTGTCTCTGGGATTTGCACTGCTGCCTCAAGTGGATGTCCAGATGTCTATCTCATGCCTAAGCCCCAACTGATCATCAAACTAGATGAGAGGTGTTCCCCCACCTACTTGGTCTGTAGGGCATGGTCTGGTAAGAATGCTCAGAGCATACCTAACTGCACAGAAAACGGGCAGGAGGAGGCGAACACCCTGATAACCTTTAGCTTAGGGTTTAGGGTACTCACCAATGATTTTCAAGGCACATAACGTTTAGCATTGCAATGCTGAGCATTGCACCATCTAAATCCCTTTGTAGATCCAGGCCCCTGTGCCTCAGTTCCCCATCTGTAAAATGTGGATACCAGTATTCCTTTACTTCATAGGGATGTTGTGAGGATAACTACATTAAAAATTGTGAGGTGCCCAGATACTGCACCATTGGTTGGCATAAAGGTACCGTAAGAAGAAAATAAAGTGAATGTGTCATGTCCATGAATTGTTCTTTATCCCTGCCATTTCCATTGTCAGTCATATGACAATAAAATGTAAGTCACTGTGTTATGTTCACAGCATACATACCGAGAAGTTAGATAAAAACATAAAATATTTTTGCTGGAAGATGGTAACATAACACAACTTTGTTTCTTAGAATTCAGAACAATAACACAAAGGACCCAAAACTAGAGAGAGACAAAGCAGGCGGTTCCCCAAAAACAGAGGCACAACTCACCCCAACTTTCTCTAGGTTGGCTCTATGCAGACAGCCTGCTACCAAGCCCTGATTGCATGCTTCCCTACAGAGCCCCTTAGCTTGCAAGCAGGACCAGGAAACCCCCCTGAAATTTGAAGTGACAGCCTACAATTTTAACACAGTATTCTATACACTGCATACTGAAACAACGTATCAGTATGGAAACCGAACTGAGCTTTCAGTAACTGTATGCCTTTTTTTATTTTAAAGAAATCTAAATTACTATGCAATTTATTCAACCTGATCTTTTTTTATGGGAGACAGTCATTCTAATTCCTCCTCCAACTGTTAGTTGTGAGAACATTATCATAAATAGTGTATGGAAAACAGAATAAATTAAATAGCAACAAAATGATACTTGACATTTTATAGAAATATGCTAAGGTGAAACATTTCCCAATTATTTGCTAAACATCCAGATTCCTAATTAAGAAACTTTGTGTGGTAAGAGAAAGAATGACAGGTGTTTCAGAAACTAAGAGTCAGCCTTACCAAGACAATATAATAGCTCATATGTTGTTTGAGATCACAGGTGCTCAAGCAGCACCATACAAGTGGAAGACAGGTTGGTCTCAGGGGTTAGATTTTTTCATAGATTAAAAGTCCAGACGGGACCTCTGTGATGATTTAGTCTGACCTCCTGTATAATATAGGCCATAGGACTTCCCTCAGTTAATTTGTGCTTGAACTAAAGCATATCTTGACTTAAAAATTGCCAGTGACTAAGAAGCCAGTACAACCCTGCGTAAATTGTTCCAATTGGAGAAGTTGGATATTAGAATTTCACCCAATGCCCATTGCAATTCTCTCTTAGCTTTTGTTAATTATTTTTCCACATTTAGTTGCTGTTCCTCTTCTTCCCTGTGTTACTGGGATGGTTGTCTCTTCAGGGCATTAGCTAGAAGGGAGGATATGCATTGCCTTCAATATTAATGCTTCATTTGATCAATGAGCAGAGGACTATTAGACATGGGTCACCCATGTCCCTCCTGGGAGATGGAATGCACTTGAGTCACATGAACTCTTAATTTTCTCAAGTGCAAAACTCAAGGAAGTTGTGTCTTGTCCCAGGAGCAGCCTAGATTGCTAATGGACCATAGCATAGGAGCTGCCTTATGGAGAATCCACCTCCTGTTGCATCCGGTGTCACTAGAAGCATATAGAAGACAGATCACTCTCCTTGGAAGACTATTCCTATGCCCGCCCTCAGATCTAAATAGATTTGATCTCTTGGTTTAATCCAGACTTGTTTTATGTTATCCTGGCAATGGTGTTGGACAAAGCATTAGAATATGCACTTTCTTGCATAAACTGTAGGGAACTGTCCAAGTAGTGGGGGAGCTGGTGTTGGGGGGTACTAGATGGCCTGATAGGTATTTTCCATTAGTAATGTATATGCTTTCCCTTGTCTGCATTTGTAAATGTGTAGGGGTGACCCTTAGACTATTGTCATTTACTAGGAGAACAATTTAAATATTATGTATTGTACTTGCAGTGATTTTCCATTCTAAGCATTGTGGATAATGTCTCACAGTAAAATCTGATCCAAAGCTCACTGAAGTCAATGGGAGTCTTTCCATTGACTTCAATGGGCTTTGAATAAGGCCTTAAGACCTCAATTCAGGACAGAATATAAACACATGCTTAAGTCTATCTCTAGTCACCAAAGCATATGCCTAAAGCTAAGCTCATCCTTGCATGCTTTGCTAAATAGGAAGAGTTGGCTGAATTGGAACCTAAAAGCTTTTGAAGGTGTTTGCTGTACCTTATTATGTTAACCTGAAAAGAAAGAACTCTAATGTACTGAATTGCAATTTCCCTCAGTTACCCTTTTTCCCCCCTGAAGTTTTACTTCTCTTTCTTCAAAGAAACTTTGAAGAGCAGATATACCAAGCTAAGATTCTTCAGCATTTTATAGCACTCTTATAAGGAAAGGAAAGAAAAGAAAGAAAAATGGATCTTTTGACAATGATTGAATTCATATCAATCTGAATCTCATTTCCTGTCTGGCTTCAGAGCATAAAGGGATACTGTAAATTCCGTAATATTTCAGCATAATTTTTTATTATTTAACCAGGAGACACTCAAAAGACCTAAGCACTGATGGAGTGTAATTAAACATACATACAGCTTAGTGCAATTTCCAGCACACCTAAATATGAAGTCTCTGGCCAGCAGGGGCCTGATCACAGAACATCAGGGTTGGAAGGAACTTCAGGAGATCGTCTAGTCCAACCCCCTACTCAAAGCAGGACCAATCTCCAGTTTTTGCCCCAGATCTCTAAATGGCCCCCTCAAGGATTGAATTCACAACCCTAAGTTTAGGGGACCAATGCTCAAACCACTGAGCTATCCCTCCCCTGACCCATGATAGACAATGTGAGTCTTTTTATTGATTTCAGTGGGCTTTGGATCAGATCTAGGTGCTATATGCAGTTTCATGTAGTGGAATATGCAATTGACCAATTATTCTCTCAAACATTCCGTTAGATTGATTTGGATACTGACAAAATATTCTGAATAATACAGAATTCCTTTTCTTAGTGATTTATTTTTAACCTTGAATGTAGTAAGGTCAGCTCCCTTAAACAGAATTACTCACAAAAATGTTTTTCCCCCTGAAAGACTCATATTTCAAAGTGGATAATGGTAATAGAGGAGCACACTCTTCAGTACATGTCTTGCAATTACTGAAATTGTTTTGCAAGGATCTGATTTTGGAAACACTGTAGTGCAGTTATGAAACATACAAGATCTATTAGAGGTTGGATTTCCTTTCATTTTTATAAACTCCAATACACAGGAGCCTCTCTGTCACAAGGGTACTGCATAGATGTTAATGTTCTCCTCACCATTTCTTGCCATATGCACTGCACTATTGAGGAGATTTTGAAGGAGATTCATCCCGTGCAGTCATGGAGACTTGCACTGGGGTACAGGGTAGGCAGCTTTTACCTCCCTTATTCAGGGCTGTTCGCAATCTGCACAGCTCCCCGTGCAGGATAAAGCAGGCTTGATCTGGTTTCAAACTACTTGATCTGGTTTCAAACAGCTTGATCTGGGTTGTAGTTTTTGTTATGCAGTGTTAGCTGGTGCAAAGAGGCCAGAGGGTAGGCACATTGTTGCCTCACTCTCAGGCTTACCGCCATCCCAGTTGGCCTCTAAACCTGATCCAGAACAAACTCTGTGTGATGTTTTCAGGAGCTGTGGATACAGACTGCATGTAAGGGGCATTCTTGGGTAAGCCATAGATGGGACAGCTGGGGGAAGAAAGTGTTGTGGGCAGTGGCATTCCTAAGCTGGCACAAAGGGCTATAGGACAAGTACAAATCTGGCCCTTTGTTTCTAGCAAAGTTAAATTTCCATTTTATTTATTTATATTTTAAATTAAGGATGATCAGGGGCCCAGTAGGTGGACCTTTCCAGAGAGATAGTTTAGATACAAAGTCTTACCTCTGTAGGAAAACCCTGACTCCTTCTGAGTGCTCGTTAATCGGGTTTTTGTTCAATCTTCAAAAAAAGCCTTGGTTTGTTCTCAGTTTGTGATTTGGATGAAGTAGGTAAAAAATATCACAAATGGGATAAGGTGGTATTCACCCAAGGGTTCTGAAGGAACTCATATATGAAATTGCAGAATTATTCACTGCAGTATAAAAAATGAGGAGTCCTTGTGGCACCTTAGAGACTAACAAATATATTTGGTCATAAGCTTTCGTGGTCTAGAACCCACTTCATCAGATGCATGGAGTGGAAAATACAGTAGCAGGTATATATACATAGTACATGATCCCCCATTTGGTAAGGTAACTCCCATCTTTTCATGTGCTGTGTATTTATACCTGATTCTGTATTTTCCACTCCATGCATCTGATGAAGTGGGTTCTAGACCACGAAAGCTTATGCCCAAATACATTTGTTAGTCTCTAAGGTGCCACAAGGACTCCTCGTTGTTTTTCCTGATACAGACTAACATGGCTATCACTCTGAAACCTGTCACTGTAGTATGTCAACTCTCACTGAAATCAGCCTCTGTGCCAGATGACTGGAAGGAAACAATTTTTTTAAAAAAGGCTCCAAAAGAGATCTTGGCAATAAGCTGGTGAGCCTTATCTGAGTACCAGGAAAATTGGTAGAAAATGTAGTAAAGAACAGAATTATCAGACACATTGATAAACAATATTTCATAGGGAAGAGTCAAGATTTTGTGAGGAAGTGTTGCAAAGTCATGACCCACCAATCTATTAGAATTCTTTGAGGGAGACAACAAGCATGTGGAAGAGGGTGACCCAATTGATATAGTGTACTTGGATTTTCAGAAAACCTTTGACAAAAAAACCTTTGACAAGATCCCTCATAATAGGCTCTTAAGGAAATTAAGTAGGCATGCAATAAGAGGAAAGGTCTTTTCATGGATCAGTTACTAGTTGCAAGACAGTAAAAAAAGGATAGGAATAAATGGTCAGTTTTCACAATGGAGAGGAGAGAACAGTGGAGTACCACAAGGATCTGTACTAGGACCTGTGCTGTTCAACATCTTCATAAATTATCTAGAAAAGATGGTGTACAGAGAAGTGGCAAAATTTGCAGATGGTACACAATTATTCAAAATAGTTAAATCCAAAGCAAACTTTGAGGAGTTACACAGGGATCTCACAAAACTGGGCAACAGCACATCAGATAATATCCAACATTGATAACTGAAAGTAATGCACACTGGGAAAAAATAATTCCAACTATACATATACAGTGATGGGTTCTAAATTAGTTGTTACCACTCAAGAAAGAGCTCTTGGATAGCACCACGGATAGTTAGTTAACTGAAAACTTCTGTTCAATGCAGTCAAAAAGCCTAACAGTATGTCCGGAACTAATAGGAAAGTGAGAGAAAATAAGACAGAAAATATCATAATGCCACTATATAAATCACCTTGAATACTGTGTGTAGTTCTGGTCACCTCATATATCAAAATGTTTATAATGAAACTGGAAAAGGTTCAGAGAAGGGCAGCCTGGATGATCAAGGGTATGGCATGGTTTCCTGATGAGGAGAAATAAAAAGATTAGGGCTGTTCATCTTAGAAAAGAGATTACTATGGTGGGATATGATAGATGTCTATACAATCATAAATGGTATAGAAACAGTGAATAAAAACAGAAATGTTATTTACACAATGCAAAACCAGGGGTCACTCAATGAAATTAGTAGGCAAGAAGTTAGTACAATGAAAAGGAAGTACTTTTTCACACAATACACAACTAACTTGTGGAACTAATTTCCACGGGATGTTGTGATAGCCAAAAGTATACATGGGTTGAAAAAGAACTGGTAAATTCATGGAAGATAGGTCTATGAATAGCTGTTAGCCAATGTGGCCAAGAATGCACCCCATGCTAGGGGTGACTCTAAAACTCTGGCTACCAGAAGCGGAAGACGGGGGTTGATCACTCCAGAATTGTTCTGTTCTGTATGCTCCTGCTGATAGCTATGGTACAGGCCATTGTCAGAGACAGGACACTGGGGAAGGTAGACCATGGTCAGGCCCAGTATGGTATCTCTTATGTTCTTCAATGGAAAAGAGAATGAGCAGGGAAAGGAATATAGGTGGTAGGATTAAAGTAACAAAGGGGAGGGAGCGTATTTTACTCTACTGGTTTTAAAAATGCCAGTAGTTTTATGGAATGCATCTAGAGGGCTATTAATGAGCTATGCCAATTTATACTAGCTGAGGGTCTGGAGTAGTGAGTATATTCTCCTCTCCTCCTTGCACCATTGTAGCTCAAGTTATTTTGCTCAAGGCATCCCCATAGTAGTTCTATACATTGAGGTATCTGGTGAATGGGGGTTGGGAAATGTGTCTACAGAACACTCAAAAATGTATTTGGATGAAAATAAGCAGGGATTTCAAATGTCAACAGTGATATGACAGTGGGCATGCTGTGTAAGGCAAAGGGTCAATGCACAGGGCAGTCAAATAGCTGTTATTGACTCCACCCCTTCGAAAATGAAAAAACCCGAATTGTAAGCAGAAAAACGCCTCTTCTTTTCAGAGCAGAACAAACCTAACAAGATTTATTTGTGTAATCTGAATTTACTGGGAGCCAGTAAAAAAAAAAAAAAAGCCATGGGGGTGTGGTGACAATCTAGGAGCAGACAAATGCGTGGATGAGGCTCAGTTATCACCAGGGGCGGCTCTACCAATTTCGCCACCCCAAGCAATCGCCACCGAATTGCCGCCGCCGCCAAAGCTACCGCCCAAAAGCCGCCGTGGCAGGAAGGCGGAATTGCCGCCACAGGACACGGACGGCCGCCCCATTCTGAGTGCCGTCCCAGGCACCTGCTTGGAAAGGTGTATGTATGTTCAGATTTGACACATCTGTGGTTCATGATATTGACTGGTGTTGCACTAGATGATTCAGCCACTTGTTTTTAGGAAAGTAATTTGCTAAGCTCAGTTATTATAGTCAGCCACTAGACAGTTTAAAATTATATTTCATCTGCCTGTTATGCAAAGTTCTCATTTTGTCTCTTTGATTGTTTTTCATCTTTCAGAAAATAACATAAAAGGAACCAGACTGTTTTTCCAGCAGAACCTCTGGGCCTGATCCTGATAGGTATTCTGACCTAAATGAAGTACAAATTGGATAGCCCCTCTCAAAGAAGAAGTATGGTCTTGGGGTTAAGTCATTGACCAGGGACTTGGGAAACCTAGGTTTGATTTCTTGATCTGATACAGCCTGCTTGTATGAACTGAGGGTGAGATTTTCTTAAGCACTCAGTGTTGGCTTAACTCTGCTCCCATTGACTTAACAGAACTAGCTCAACATTGATCGTTTTGGAAAACGATCTCTATGTGCCTCATTTTCCCATTTATGAAATGGAGATAATGATAATATGGGATCCTGATCTCAGAGAGTTGTTGTGAAAATTAATTCATTAGTGTTTGTGACGTGCTCAGGTACCACAGTACCTGAGCTGTAGAGGCACCGAGGCAGATTTACAGGTTAGAAAAGTTTATTTTAGTTATGCACGTGTTTTAAGAATGGAGAAGATCCCTTTTTGAAAAACAACAAAGAGCTGTCAGTCAGGGTTGCAGGTATGTGTCTTGCTCGACGTCTCAGGACAGAATTTAATTTGCTTCATACCACTCCCCTCCCTTAGAGCAATTACTTTTTATTATTGTTCAGATAATTTAACTCTGCTAGTGCATGTCATTTTCACCCATCGTAAGAGAATGGAGGTATGGAACAGAAGTGCCAGAATTGTCATATTCCATTTGCGCTCAGCTCCCTAGAGTAAGTAATTGGGCCTAATACAAAGGGGAAGGAACATCATAAACTATGAACTGTTTGTTGTCATATGATGAATCTTTCATGCCCTTGGATCATTGA
Organism: Eretmochelys imbricata; assembly: GCF_965152235.1. Lineage (NCBI taxonomy): Eukaryota > Metazoa > Chordata > Testudines > Cheloniidae > Eretmochelys > Eretmochelys imbricata. Next base: position 10,784,616 of record NC_135576.1, read on the forward strand.
CCATGATGAAGGAAGTGGAATATATCAAGAAATCAGTCAGGACAACCTCCAACGAAAGTGAGCAGTGGCACAGAAGACAGAATGATGCTGATGTCAGAAGGTATGACTGTGCCCCATGAAGCACTGACTCATCTTTCACTGACTCCTCAAAATATAGTGACACCTGCTGAATACACTTGCTTTAGTGATACTATGAATATCAAGTAGAATTCTCTGGCAGAGCAAGAGCAAAGAACAGTTCAGCGTCTCATCAATTAGCTCCAATCCAAACATCTTTTTAGGAAGCTAGGATATTAAGTGGTTAAAAATGTATTGCCTTGAGAAGAAATATTGTCTGCTATGGTGTGTTTCATCTAAGGAAGCATGCAGTATCACTAAGAGAAAGTATTTGGGAAAATTTCTTCCACAGAGATTCATGGTTCTTACATACAACAGCGATAGGCAAATTTATAATGCTGATAGATTCACTCTTGTATCATGTGCAAAAAATAAGATGAAGGGCCTGGTTTGAAAAATGAATGATACATACAGAGCCTCAGATGATGATCTTTGTTATATTATGGCCTGACTCGACTGCAACTGTTCTGAAACAAAGGTGAGGGTAGGAAAGGATCCAACACTTGAATTTGTGGTGGCTGCCATCTGGGTCAGCGCTGGGGATTGAATTGGGACCTCCAGAACTAAAAACATGAGTTTTCTACATCTTGAGCTAAAAAAGCAGGCTCTGTAGAAAAGGGGCTATAGGAGACTCTTATAGAATCATAGAATCATAGAATCATAGAATATCAGGGTTGGAAGGGACCTCAGGAGGTCATCTAGTCCAACCCCCTGCTCAAAAGCAGGACCAATCTCCAATTAAATCATCCCAGCCAGGGCTTTGTCAAGCCTGACCTTAAAAACTTCTAAGGAAGGAGATTCTATCACCTCCCTAGGTAACGCATTCCAGTGTTTCACCACCCTCCTAGTGAAAAAGTTTTTCCTAATATCCAACCTAAACCTCCCCCACTGCAACTTGAGACCATTTCTCCTTGTCCTGTCCTCTTCTACCACTGAGAATAGTCTAGAACCATCCTCTCTGGAACCACCTCTCAGGTAGTTGAAACCAGCTATCAAATCCCCCCTCATTCTTCTCTTCCGCAGACTAAACAATCCCAGTTCCCTCAGCCTCTCCTCATAAGTCATGTGTTCCAGACCCCTAATCATTTTTGTTGCCCTTCGCTGGACTCTTTCCAATTTATCCACATCCTTCTTGTAGTGTGGGGCCCAAAACTGGACACAGTACTCCAGATGAGGCCTCACCAATGTCGAATAGAGGGGGACGATCACGTCCCTCGATCTGCTCGCTATGCCCCTACTTATACATCCAAAATGCCATTGGCCTTCTTGGCAACAAGGGCACACTGCTGACTCATATCCAGCTTCTTGTCCACTGTCACCCCTAGGTCCTTTTCCGCAGAACTGCTGCCTAGCCATTCGGTCCCTAGTCTGTAGCTGTGCATTGGGTTCTTCCGTCCTAAGTGCAGGACCCTGCACTTATCCTTATTGAACCTCATCAGATTTCTTTTGGCCCAATCCTCCAATTTGTCTAGGTCCCTCTGTATCCTATCCCTGCCCTCCAGCGAATCTACAACTCCTCCCAGTTTAGTATCATCCGCAAATTTGCTGAGAGTGCAATCCACACCATCCTCCAGATCATTTATGAAGATATTGAACAAAACCGGCCCCAGGACCGACCCCTGGGGAAACACAGAGCTCCTCACAGAGCTCTTGTCACAGGGGGTCCACTCACAGCAAGTAGTGAGTCATACTGACCATCCAGGGGATTTGCTCTCTCAGGTGCTGTCCTCCTCTGGCAGTGTCCCTACCCACCGTTTCTCACCCTGCTAGTCCCTCTCACTCCAGGAACCGCAGCCTCCTCTTTGTGACTCGGCCCTCCAGCCTGATCATTATGTGGTTCCCCCTTCCGGGGGTATCAAAGTTCTGCTATACAAATGGCAGTTTTCCCTTCACTGCTGTGACCATGACACCCCTCCCGTTGCTGGTAGGGGAACCCGGACCCACCCTCTACTCCAGATTCCAACCAGGGACCCTATCTCTAGCAAGGTGGCCTGCTCACTTCCATACCATGTTCCTCTTTCCCTTGACTCCTTCCTACTTCCCAGCTGTACCTTCTGGCTCCCCCTCTCCCTCTGAGTTTGCCAGCTCAACCACCCTCCTCTCAGAGAGTGACAGCAGGCCCCCCTCTGTTTCCTGCTCCCTGACTTTATACCTGCGCTGCCTGTTCCTTCTCAGCTGGGTACTGACAGCATGTAGGTCTCAGCTCTCCCTGGCTTTCCTCCTGGTGTAGCCTATAGGTTAATTAGGCCTAATCTACCTTCTCAGGGCCAATGTGGGGAGCACACCCAATCACAGCTGGACATATCATACACTCATCAGTGGGTTACATGTTATTCAGCATTTTGAACAAAAGGAAAGAATCAAAACGTAAACAAATGGCTTAATATGTTTGATATTCTGAACGGAAATGATACAGCTCTCGATCTCTCTATTGATACACATGGAATTCATTTAGGTCTGTGTTCTCCCCAGTCCAGTACCCTGAGATGGTTATCTTCACTCACAGAAAAGAAGAGTTCCAGTTCTGCTGCATGCTCATCCCAACCCTGTGGAATATGTCTTTGCAGGTAGTTGGGTGGCTCTGTATGGTTTGGTACTCTGTTTCTCCATAAGTTGGTTGGAAAAAGCTGGGAGGGGTGAAATGAGTGAAAACACTGTCTACATTTTTTCACTGAAATTTTAAGAGTTGCCAATTTTACATTTAAATTTTGAAATTGGTTAAAAAATGGCCACCACTCTTTAGTTGGATTAAAAATGGGGGGAAACATTTGCAAAATCAAACTGAAAATCCCACATTCCCCCTTTTAAAAAGTGACTTGATCACAGTCTAGAAGTAGTTATATGATGAAGAGGTTTGTTACAGTAGACAGCTCCTTAATCTAGTGTGGGGGGAAGGTATAACAAGATTTAGTGGCTGGAAACTGAAGATAGACCAATTCAGACTAGAAATAAGGCATCGATTTTGTAACAGTGGGGGTAATTAACCATTGGAACAAATTATCTGAAGTGGTGGTGGCTTTCCCATAACTTTACATAGTATTTTCCATCTGTAGACCCCAAAGCACTTTACAAAGGAGGACAAGTGTCATTGTTCCCATTTTTGCAGATGGGGACACACAGGTAGAGAGAGGTGAAGTGCATTGCTCATGGTCACACAACAGTGCAATGGCAGACTGAGGTATAAAATCAAACATCCTCATTCATGTCCTTTCTACACTAGACCACACTGCCCCTCAGAGGTAACAATGAGCTGGGAAAGGGGCACAGGCTTCATGTTCTAAAAACAAATGAGCTCCCGATTTGGCAGTCAGTATCAGACTGGCCCTATTCCTCTCAGCTCAAGAATAGGAGAGGTTATAGAGGAAAATTAATGTAGAGATTCCTATCTGCATATGCATCATTCTTTCAATGGCATTCAGCTTTCCCTCTGCATATACTTCAGCTGCTAGCTCAGTGATACATATAAATCCAACGGTAACACCTCATGCAGCTAGAGCAATTTCAACTTCCATTTTTTATATTGAAAAGTAAACAAAGAGGTCATTAATCATACTGATTTGTGCATTCCAATAGAAATTAAATCCGCAGTGTGAGATATGAGGGTGCAGTCTGAGGGTTAGGTTTCCCAAACTTTTGATGTCATACACACACCTGGAAAAAGAGTAAGTGCATGTGTACGTACAGATGTTAACACTATGAATGGACAGAAACTTCTACCCTCACACAGTAGGATGCACAGAATGGTCAAAACCAGTGCAAATATATGAGGTCGTAGGTACTGCATGTATGCATGAGAATTTCTGCACTGCACTAAACCAGACAGAGAAGTGGCTATTGTGTATTTATGATTGTTAAAGAAAAGGATAGAGATAGTTCAGCAGCTGGTGTAAATCAGCATAGATACATGGTCCATGGAGCTTCATTCAATATTTACATCAGCTAAGGATGCGACCTGGAATGTTGACACTGGCTAGTGTCTCTCATAAAAGGACTGTGCTAATAATCTCTGAACGCCTCTCAGTGTGAAATTGGCCACTCACAATTCCACAGGAGACCTAAAGAGGTGCCAAGAATCCTGATCAGGATAAGACTGTCCCAGATTTTGCAAACACCACCTGGGCATTGAAAGTCCAGGCCAGCATCCTGGAGCTGTGACAGCTGCTTCCTGGAGGTAGTTTTGCTGCATTGTCAGGCTCCTGCTACTGGGGTCTGTCCTGTGCAACAGTAAGGTTTTCTTCCAAGACTGCTTCTGACCCTGAAACCTGCCTCAGCTGCACTAGTACGGTGACTAATAATGTGCATATGTGGATGAGACTGGCTCAGAGGAATGGAGCTAACACTTAATGCCAGAACTGTATGCTCCCTGACTTTAATGGGGGTGGGTGAGATCCAAACACACTACCAAATACTGTGTTGGGGCAATTCTCTAATACTGAGATTTAAAGCTGTGGTGCAGAAAGCATTAGCAGTCATAGCAGGGAGTGAGGCATTGGGCCCCTAGAATCACCCCAAAGGCAGCTATGTGGGGCAGGCTGTTCCATCAGCTTCCTTCCAGGAGGGGTGCATATAAAGATTCTAACCCCCTTGGAGCTGCAGAGACTCCAGCAGCAGATGGGACAGACAGAGAGGAGATGGTGTGGGCACTGGGGCCATGTGAAACAGGCACGTTGCCAGCTTCCTCTTGAGGGGGAAGCCTGTAAGGATAGAACAAGCAGTAACGGTCTCAAGTTGCAGGAGGTTTAGGTTGGATATTAGAAAAACCTTTTGCACTAGGAGGGTAGTGAAACACTGGAATGGAGGTGGTAGAATCTCCTTCCTTAGAGGTTTTTAAGGCCTGGCTTGACAAAGCCCTGGCTGGGATGATTTAGTTGGGGAGTGGTCCTGCTTTGAGCAGGGGGTTGGACTAGATGACCTTCAGGGGTCCCTTCCAACCCTGATATTCTATGATTCTATGACTTCACTTGACTTTGGACCAGGCCCTAAACCCCCAGACTTTTATATGAGCAAGCACTGGGCTCAGCGTAAAACAGGGGATAAAACTTCTGGAGCCAGTCTCTTCTTTGGTTGTTCCAACCCCGTGGTCAGCAACCTGGAACGAATGTCCTCAGGTCATTACAGCATTCCCAGTGTATTTACCCACCCACCCACCCAGTGGTTTCCTGATCAAAGTTTCTCCTTTTGATTAAAGCCTCATTTTTCTATCTTCCAGCTCTGCAAAACAAGCCTAGCTGCTGAAAATTGAGCCGTGCTCTTTCTGTTCCAATGTTAAGGGCAAACAAAGATTGCCCTAATCAGTAGTTAGCTTCCAGTTTTCTTTGTGATGCATGAGGCAGAGGTTGCTTTTTCCATATATCTCTGGCAGTTACACATTCCGACTCAGAGGTGCTGAGCTGACACTTATCACTGAGCAAACCAGACATGACTCAGAAGCCACAGAGGGAACAATAAGTCCCACTCTATCTATAGTTAACCTGGTCCATGGCTGAGGCTCCTACGCATTATGATAATACAAATAATATTAGTCACAAAGCTATCACTTACTACAGTGTGTGTGATTTTTAAAAATCTCAAAGAAATATACAGAAAGATTAGAGTAAGAATGGAAAAATGCCTAGTAGACAATTGCTTACAAACCAAAGCCCTTCAAACCCCACATATTTTTAATAAAAATATTTTTTATTAACATGCACTACACTTAAAAGTAGTTTATGAGAAACATAAAACATATGAAAACCAGTGTGGGGTGCACAAATCCCACTAACACAAATAGGCACTAATTTACCTCTACCACAGCCCTCATAAATTCTTCCACGGACTTAAAAGTCCATGCAAAGGAAGGGGTTTGGGGGTGGGGAGGGAAACAAGCGCAAATAATTCCACTGTGAAGCACTTCCTGATTTTTCATCAACAGTTTATGCAGTAGATTCAAAATGAATTATTCATGAGATTTTGTCCATTGCATTGAACTTGAACCAAGCTTTGATGAACATGGTGAATCCTTTCGGGAAAGTTCCAGCAGCATTTCTGCCGTTAGCTATTCTGTTTTGCCGGGGTCAGTATCCGAGCAGTCTTGGTGTCCTAGCAAAGACCACGATAAAACCTAATTTCTCTCCCTCTCTCAGTCATGCATCATGCTATTTATTCTGCATATATTAATGGCATATATATGAAAGGCTTTCCTTTGGGTCCAAATTCTATAAGTGCTGAGTGCCCTCAGCTTCATTGACTTCACTGGGAATTGAGGATTCTCAGAGCCAGGCAGAAAGTGCTTAGAACCTGACAGAATCAGGTGCCAATGCAGGATCCCTAATTCTTATGTTTTCAACCTAATTATAGAACAAGGAGCAAGACACTCTGCTCATGCAAACTGGCATAATTTCATTGACTTCAGTGTAGCTATGCCCCTTTATATCAGCTAAGGATAAATCAAGTAAATACTTGATTAAGAAATGTAAAAGACTGAGATTCGTCCAGCAGGGACAGTGATGCGTTAGAAATAAACACTCCAATATCACAAACTGATTTGATCCGTAGTCCTTTTCAAGCAGATGACATTGAGGAACGAAAGGCATTCAATCACCAAATATTCTATTCCTTTAATATATTGTCACTGTCAATCAGTGGAAAGTGGTTATCTCAATGGGTTTGGCAGAGCCTTCAATAATTCATCCTTGACTAACATGTCAGGGCTTTAACAACTAGTTTTCAATAAACAAGTGAAAATGTACTTTAATTATTTTACATTTAAATACATTTTTCTTGACTGTATCTTAGGGAAATGTTTTTGTTTTTTCCCCAATGGTTATAGTCACTGGCAATTTATTTTTATAGCTCCCCTTACAGCCATCTCTCCTCCTTTTTAAGAGGAGTAGGTTGATGTTACTTCAGTACATATTTAAATAAACGATAAGAGACAGGAGAATGAGTGTATGTGCTGGATCTCTAACAAGGAGGGTTAGGAGAAGAAGAGAGACAGCTGCACATTTTACTTTGCTTCGTGGCACTTTGCTTCTTTGGGCTTGGGATAAATGAAGCCTGATTGTATTTTCAGGCCCTGCAGGGGGGAAAAAAGATATGTCCAAGTAGTGATACAATGCATTATTCTATTTGCACTCAGGGTTTGATCCTTCAAAGCACAGAGACATTCCCATTGACTTTGAAAGGCACTTAGTACTACTCAGAGTTAGTCCCTAAATGCTCCCACATCCCACTTTCAGAGGTATGTGGGGGATACACAGCAAAGTGACTCACTGCTCTCTCTGGCATTGCATTTATATAAGCTAGCATCACGGCTAAAGGCTGGGTGAGTTTGTTCCAAAGCACTGGCAGGGTTGGAAGAAAAGGATTGACCTAGAAAGATTTGTGATTCATTTGCTAATAGTGGCAGAGTGACTCTTATTTCTTACTGTCAACTTTGAGCCTGTGGACAAAGTCTACTGGGAAGCCAACCCACTGGGAGTGAAATGTAGAGGGATGAGTTCTGGCCCCTAAGGACAGGTGTCACAAGCGTGCAGCCTTCAGGAAGGGGAGTAATGCAGCTAGCATTGAAAGGGGTAGATGTTGTAAGAACAAAAAGCAGAGGCTCATTGACCTTGTTGTGGGATCTGAGTAATTCTCACTGCCTTAAACTCTCTCTCACCATACTCTTCTTTGTTTTTTCTTATCCCCCTCCAATGTCCTTCTGTTTTTATTATTCTCTCTTATTTGTGTCTTTTATATGTTCCAGCATCTATTCATCTACTTTTGTACTCTCGATTATATAATTAATTCTCTTCCCACCTTGTTTTGTTTTCTTAATAAATCCTGCTCTCCCACTTCCTTGCATATCCCAATTCAGAGAGACAGTGTGCAAGCAAATGCAGAATAGCCAATGGTTAGTGAGTTTACCTGGGATGAGGCAGACTGAGATGCAAGTCAAAGCTCCAGCTCTGACAGAATAGGGACTAAACCCTAGGTCTTCTATATCCCAAGCAAGTGCCCTAACTATTGAGCTATTGACTATTCTCCAAGGCTTTTTCACCCATTTTTATCACCAGAAGAATTGGAAGGCGTTGGTTTCATTCCAATGAAGAATGAAAGCAACTTTTGAAACCTGCACAATTTTACATGAAACAGAATTGTTGTTTTCCATCTAGCCCCAATTTTGACCTCTTGTCTCATCCTCCTCCTCCAGAGATGAGGAAGAATACTGACTACACAGGGGATTGTTTAGATAGAGAATTTTATTTAGTTGCATAGAAAGTGACTGTAAATTTGCTTTTTAGCTATCCTGGGCACAGATAGATAGCAAAGAAGTCATGTTTCTGTTAAAGCAATTCAGCAAAGGGATTAAGCTCTAGGCTACTGTGATCCTGGTGCTCAGCTGGTTTAAGGCACCATAACTCCATTTAAGTCAATATGGCTATGTTGATTTACAGCAGTAAGCATTTTGAGTTAAAAATCTGCAGCTCCGGTTTATTGATTTTCAGACAGTTAAGGAAAGTTGCAGTCAAGATATTGTAGATTTTGGCCATTGGCATGAGCTAAGCATATTCCACTCAAGGGGTATCCAAATTCCATTGCAGCAACAAGAAGCCTTCAAAGAATCCAGGGATCTCATGGGGAAGTATGAAACATGATAAGTAGCCCTGGTAAAATGAAAGTATTTCACTGTGCACCAATCCACATAACCCAAGACTGAGATTCCACTCATAGTTCTTTTGTGCTGCACAAAGCAAACAAACTGTGTGAATGGGCTTGTCTATATTATAAAGCTTTATTGTGTTTGAACACAAATTGTTAAGCATCGAGTTAGATGACACAATATCAAGCATGACCTTGTAGGTCAGTGTAGGCCAGGAGGAAACACATGCAGCATCATGCCAGCTGATCATGATTAAAATCTGCTGTGATCAAAAACTTGGGATAGGTGGGGGAAATGCAATGGATATTGATTAAAGTTTTCAAATTTAAATTTGTTTCCCCCTTTTTACTTTACTTTCTGTAAATAGTCAAGTTAATGATCTTCACTAGTGTGAACACATGGGGAACGTGAGCGGAAAATTGGGTTGCCCATAGTAGGGTGCAAACACCACAATCCCAATTGAACAATTCTTGGAATAGAGAGAAAAGGTGTGGGAGTTAATATCATTTATTGGACCAACTTCTGTGGATGAGAGAGACAAACTTTTGAGCCACACAAACTCTCTTTTTCTTCTGGTCTAGGAAAGGTACTCCAAGCATCACAGCTAAATGCAAGGTGGTACAGATTGTTTAGCATAAGTAGTTAGCACATATTCTAAGGGACCATTCAGGGTAGTGTGGGCCGTTAACACCTCTGCAGTCATAGGATAAAAAGAGGAGGTTAGTGGGTTACAGATAGTTGTAATAATCCAGAAATTTTGTGTCTCTGTTCAGTCCATGATTTTTAGTGTCTAGCAGAGTTATGAATTTAAGCTCTCAGGTTCATCTTTTGAATTTAAGCTCCCAGACTCATCCTCGCTTACAAACAGCCCCCCAGCGTGAAGCAAATACTCACCAGCAACTACACAGAGACACTAACACAGGAACCAATCCCTGTAACAAACCTTGTTGCCTACTCTGTCCCCATATCTACTCCAGTGACACCATCAGAGGACCCAACCACATCAGCCACACCATCCGGGGACCATTCACCTGAACATCTATTAATGTGATATATGCCAGCAGTGCCTCTCTGCTATATACATTGGCCAGACCAGATAGTCTCTATGTAAAAGAATAAATGGACACAAATCAGACATCAGGAATGGTAACATACAAAAGCCAGTAGGTGAACACTTCAATCTCCCTGGACATTCTATAACAGACTTAAAAGTAGCCATCCTGCAACAAAAAAAAAAACTTCAAAAACAGACTTCAAAGAGAAACTGCAGAACTAAAATTCATTTGAAAATTTAACACCATTAATTTGGGCTTGAATAAGGACAGGGAGTAGCTGGCTCACTACTTTCCCTCTCTTAGTGTTGACACCTCCTCATCAATTATTGGGAGTGGACCACATCCAACCTGATTGAATTGGCCTTGTCAGCACTGGTTCTCCACTTGTAAGGTAACTCCCTTCTCTTCATGTGTCAGTATAATAATGCCTGCATCTGTAATTTTCACTCCATGCATCTGAAGACGTGGGATTTTTACCCACAAAAGCTTATGCCCAAATAATTTTGTTTATCTTTAAGGTGCCACTGGACTCCTCGTTGTTTTTGTGGAAACAGAGTAACACGGCTACCCCTCTGATCTTTTGAAAGTGTTGTGCAGGTTTCCTTTGAGGATGAGAACTGATTCGTCAGATACAGAGTGATCAAATTCACCTTGCATTTAGCTATGATGCTCAGAGTACCTTTCCTAGACCTGAAGAAGAGCTCTGTGTGGATTGAAGGCTTGTTTCCCTCATCAACAGAAGTTAGTCCAATAAAAGATATGACCTCACCAACCTTGTCTCTCTAATATCCTGGGACAGACACAGCTACAGCTACACGGCATACAATTTTGGGAATACTCTTTCACTGAATTACAGCTTCTGCCTATGTATATTTATATGGGAGGAGGCAGGCAAGCTGGTGACTTCAACATGAAATATTTTGAGCCTGCTCCTCAGCTGACATCAATCGGTGTCACTCCATTGGGATCTGACCCACTGTCAGGTATGTTGTGAGTAAACTGCAGCGAGGTGGCTTCCTGAGTCGGTGAGTGCTCCTCAGCTAAGCCCCTGCACAGTGCTTTGAAAGCACGTAGAACCTGTCAGTAGAACTGTGTGAGTCTGAAGACTTCCCTTGCTTCTCTTTACACAGGAAGAACAAAACAAAAAAAAAAAAAAGCTTGCAGGCGTAGGGGGAATTTAATTAAAGTCAGTGGAGAAATTAAAAGTGGAAAAGGATAAGGACAGGGACAGGGAAGTGAAAGGGAAAGCATAGGAGAGTCAATGAAAGCAGCAGAAAAAACAAACAAACAAACAAAACACACATTCTTTCCTAACTGTGCTTTGAAGGGTCTCTAATGAATTCCCCTCTTCATCCTAACTACAGCAGTGCCCTGAACTGCAGATGGCTTGGCTCAGCAGCAGGGATGGGTTAGAATGGAAAATGCAGCCCCCTGTGGCTGCCTCGCAGATGGTGAACACCAAAGGGACTGACAGTGCCAAATCATTGTCATGTAGCCCTGTTTATTTCCTTATTTCAGAGTTTACTTGGGACCGGCAGAACAGAAATGCTTCCATATGGAGGCTTTTGTAGCTAGACTCCTTTAGTCAAAAGGCTTCCTTTCCTTAATAAGAACCAATTAGAAGTGAAAAGAAAATGGTAACAACATAGTCCCCATCTACAGTTGTGACTGGAAAACCTCTTTGAGTCAGTCTGCAAGTGAAAACCAGATATGCTCATGTAACCGCTGGTGACTTACATTCACATCCATCATGATTCAGCTGTCCTGAGTGTGTGTGACAGGTAGACCCTGAATCAGTGGAGCACGGGGATGAACCAAATCCCCAATTCCAAACCAGACCACTGTCACAGTAATTGGCTGATTTTCATTTTTCACTAGTGCCATACAGAAGCTCGACATTCAGCATTGTGAATCATAGACACAGCGTAAGGCACCAATCCTGTAAACATCTAGGCATGTAAGTAACTTTACACATGTGATTAGTCCTGTTGACTTCAAGTACCTAAGTGTGTGCAGGACTCTCCCCAGTGGCAGAGAGGAACACAGGATAATTATAGGTTTCAGAGTAACAGCCGTGTTAGTCTGTATTCGCAAAAAGAAAAGGAGTACTTGTGGCACCTTAGAGACTAACCAATTTATTTGAGCATGAGCTTTCGTGAGCTACAGCTCACTTCATCAGATGCATACCGTGGAAACTGCAGCAGACTTTATATATACACAGAGAGTGGGGTGGGAGGAGGTATTGTTTCATATTCTCTGTGTATATATAAAGTCTGCTGCAGTTTCCACGGTATGCATCTGATGAAGTGAGCTGTAGCTCACGAAAGCTCATGCTCAAATAAATTGGTTAGTCTCTAAGGTGCCACAAGTACTCCTTTTCTTTTTGAGGATAATTATAGAAATTAGAGACTGAAAAGCTCTTCTAGTCACCTGATCCGTTCTCTTGACAGTATAGGACTGGTCTCTACAGTTCATTCTCCTGCATTCTGTTTAGCTCAGCTAAAAACGGTACCCGGGCTGGAACTTCCACCAACCTTGGGAGACTATTCCACAATCTAATCAACCTCACTCTTAGCAAATAGTTACAGATAGATACCCTACCTTCCTAGAAACGACAGGGAGTGAACCCCTTATAGATAGACTGAATGTGTATACATGTTCTTAGCTTTTATCTAAACATTTCATTCCATTCCTCCTAGCCAAATGCTCATGAGTGCTTCCACCAGTTCCTTCTCTTCCTTGATATTTACACGCTTGAAATATGATAGCCTGTCATCTCCAGTGTAGACACTGGGCCTGATTCTTGACTACATTACACCATTTTATCCATGTGTAAGTAACACAGTGAAGAATCATGGTATATTGTTTGTCCAAGCTATACAAATATTGGTCTTTTACTCATCTGGAATCATAAATCAAATTTTCTAGGCACTTTAATCATTTTTGTTGATCTTCTCTGAACTCTCTCCAATTCAGCAGCAGCTTTCAGGTATTGAAGGGACTGGGACTGCATACAGTTCTTATGACTTAATCATGTGCTTAAATGCTTCCTTGATTCAGGCCTTAGGTGGGCTAGTGATCAGTGGAAGGGTGAAGCCTAGACATGGAGGAAAGGTGGCCCATCAATGGCTATAAGTGAAGATGGTCAGGGACACAGCCCTCTGCTCTGGATGTCCCTAAACCTCTGTGTAGTGGGGCAGTTACCCCACTGCGGTGGAAAAGGCTAGGCTGATTGGGGAGGCAGCCACAGCTGGGGCCATGCCCCAACCAGGCCACAACTGGCCCTGTTATAAGGGCTCAAGGAGGAGCTGTCTCACTCTCTCTCTAGCTGTGGAAACAGAAGGACCTGGCTGCCTGGGAATAAGGTACCTGGAGCAGAGCAGTGCTGGGGAAGGGCAAGAGGTGCTGGGGAGCTCCAGCCTAGCAACTCCCCAGGCTGAGGCCTTGAGAAAGGCCTATGCGGGTACTGGGGCTGGAATGTGCAACCTGGGGTTAGGCAGAGGCAGCTGGTCCAACCCCCTTGCCGGTGATGAGTGGCCTTTACAGACTGCAGTTTGCCCCAGTGAGAGGGGGCTAGATGATGACTGGCAGTAGCCACTGAGACAAGGTGGGCTTAGAGGGTTGGGAGTTCCCCTAGGAGGGGAGACCCAGAGTTTGGGGGTACTGCTGGGGCAGAACCCTGAGGTAAAGGGCACTGGGGTCCGGGAGGGATATCGGGGCCTGAGGCAGGCGAGTCACCGGCCACCAGAAGGCGCTGTGGAGCTGGAGTTGAGCTAATTCCCAAGATGACCAGCAGGAGGCACCACACCAGTGAGTCTGCTCTTTCCTAATTCTGACTACCAGAAAGTGGGACTGGATGATGGGATGAATAACTTGACATAGCCCTGTTCTGTTCGTTCCCTCTGAAGCATCGGGCACTGGCCGCTGTCAGAAAACAGGATACTGGGCTAGATGGACCATCTGTCTGACCTCGTATGGCCATTTTTATGTTATGGTCTTATGTACAGTGTTCTCAATAGTCAATTGGTATTTGACCTACAGAAATCATCCTATTAAACGTACACACGAGAACCACAATGGACTCCTCCTCCTCTAAAGCTACTGAAGGGCGTGAACAGCCACAGTAATGAAATATCTTTAACTCTCATCCCTGAGGCAAACAATTCTGTCCCTGATGTCTTGTCCAAATTCATAAAATAAATGAATGAGCCAGTGCTTCATCCTGCCAAGTGGATAACAAACATGTTGCCGTTCTTCAGGCAGAAAAGAGAGGGAACAATTATTTATTAATGTGTCTATTTATTAATCCCTACATGGATGGTTCACATGTCATTCACTAGGAAAGAGGAGTTTGTACAGCAACAGCAGCACAAAAGTAAACTCCAAGCCCGTTAGTTAAAATGGCTTCTGAAACAGAGACAAAGTCAGCCACCATTCATTACAATCTGCTAGAAGTGTATGCACTCAAAGGGCCACTGTTATTCAAGCTAAGTCATGCTGACTAGTACCCAAGTCCTCCAACTGTGTCTTTGAGATCATTGTGACCTACTTATTCTAGAAGGTTGTACTCAGTGAGAGTTCAGGTGACAGAATTTCACCCACACTTTTTAACCTCTAGAAGCATTTGGAGCTACATTGTGGCTTTACTAAAAGTCTAAGTAAGGGGCAATGTGTAGTTGTGTTTAACCAGGAGCAGATCAGGAACAAGATTGTGTCTAAGGTCATGTCTGCTTTATGCCAGTATAGGACTACACCAGAAAAGCACTCTGAGTGTGGATGCAGAGTAAATTAGCAAAATTGCTTTTGCTGGTATGTCTTATTCCAGCCCCACCCTAAGAGAAATAAACTTATCACAAGACTCACCATTCCAGAGCACCCCCTTGTAGCACAGTGTGGCATTGCAGCCGTTCTGCCTCAGTTTCCCCACCATGTTCTTTGGACTATTCCAGCCACAGATATGACTTGACCCTCCAGCCAAGCCACATTAGAAAATTCAACCGCTCCCCGGGTAACAGAGTCCCTTAGATAAAGTACAGCAAAAGCACAAAAGGAAAGAAATCTTTGACCTAGTCAGGTTCAGCATACAGCCCCTTTCCTTACAGGCAGGCCCAAGGTGCAATGGGCTGTCTCAGCACCCCCCAACAGGTACATGTTCTCTGGTCTGTTCAATCATCCAGTCCAGGCCCACCCTCCTACAAAGGGCTCTGGCTGGAACACTCCTCAGAGAGCTCTTAGCCCTCAATCAGGCTTCCCATGCCCAGGTAGGAACAGTTTGTCTGCTCTCTTCCCCAGTCATCACTCAAC
The DNA here is from genome assembly GCF_965152235.1 of Eretmochelys imbricata. Taxonomy (NCBI): domain Eukaryota; kingdom Metazoa; phylum Chordata; order Testudines; family Cheloniidae; genus Eretmochelys; species Eretmochelys imbricata. Next base: position 10,799,715 of record NC_135576.1, read on the forward strand.
TGCTGGACTGTCCTCCTTTTAAGTCCAACTCCCAGCACAGGTGTTGAGGGACATAGCTAACTGAGCAGGACTGACTGGCCCCAGGTCACTTATTACATTCTTCCACCCCCCTTGCCAAGCCCGAGGGCAAGCTCTATAATCTAGAAGATCCTCTCCTGTACTCTTCAGATCTGATTTATTTATGTCTTCTGCCTCAGGGCTGTAGTGGGTTCTGTGCTTGTAGATGCTTTAGCTCCCCCTCAAGCTTACTGACCATCGAGATTAGAAGGCTCCTCTCCCTTAGTGTCTTCTGGTGCTCGTTTATCAGTTGCCACCAGGTATACTGAGAGGGAGTGAGCCACTGACTACAATCTTCTGCTTCTCCATTAGGGGCCGTCTGGCATCCCACTGCACATCATGTGGCCTCAAGCTTCTGCTCCCTGGCCTTTATCTCTGCCAGGGGCTCACACAGTTCTGTCACTAGACTACACATTACTCCCTCTTGGAGCTGTGGGGCCTTTTCTGGGGTTGTCAGAATGTCTTTAAACTGTTCAGTACACAAGACCTGGTCTCTAAGCCCAGCCTTCTCCGGCTTCCCATTAGTTAAAGAACCCAGCTCTTGCTTTCCAGTTATCAATACCCTCTCTGCTTTTACAAGGGAAGCTCACCTTTGAGCCCCTATTTTACAGCACTTATTGCTGCCTGGAGCATAGCCAGTTCCGGCACCTGCAAGCATTTTGTCATCTGAATTTGAGAGCTGCTCTGTTGGGCAAAGACCTCTGCTCCATGCTCATCAGCCACAGAAACCCTCTCCTCTATCTCATCCAGCCCCGCATAGCTTAATCTGTGCGGTAGCGTAGGGAGGGGCTACTGTTATCCCTGGTATGTCTGTTGCATACACCATCTCTGCAGGTGGGTTGGTTTCTGGATCCAATGCCTCTCTCATATCCCTGGGATGGGAGAGAGCTCCTCTCCCATCCTCCTCTTAAGTCCAAGCATCCAGCAATGCTGTAGCAAGGCAGGGCTAATTATACAGGGCTGACCCTCCAGGCCTTTAAATGGGGCAGGCTGCCTTGTTACAAAATATATTGATAAAAGTGTAATGTTGCAATTATAGCTGTGTCTGCACTACGGGCTTTTGACTGGTTAGCTGTGTTGGCCAGGGATCTCTCCTCTTCACAACCCTGACTGACATAACTATTCCAGCAGATGTTTGGAGCATAGACATGGCCTAGAAGTAACAATCTGGCCCCTGTCTCTCCTCTTATATCTGTGGGCAAGTAATGTGAGTAAACCCAGGGTCTGGTACAGATTATTTCTTCCACTGTGCTGGCTGAGCCGAGCAGGCTGGCACATTGTGGGCAGAGTCAAGGCTTTGCTCACATATGTGGGGGAGAGGAAACAGCAGCCTCTTAAAAGTTGTGCTCTCTCCTATGCTGCACCCCATGATAAATAGCCTGGCATAGGATTAAAAATTACACACCTGCAAAGGTCACAACCACACCTTTTGTGTTTTTTACTTCTGCAGCTACTTTCAAAGGCATCCCCTCTCCCATCCTCACCCCCACTTTGTACTATAACCAAACGGATTTATTGAAATGATTTAAAGAGTCGTTTAGACATGTAACTAGAGACATGCCATTCCCATCAGGTTGAGCAGAGCTCACATTTGTTGACACCACAGGCCAGTCTGTTTTCCTAGACCTTCTCTTAAAAGGGTAGTTTGAAGGCGGGTTAGAAAAGAAGGAAGGAGAAGAATTTTATGGTGGAGGCGAGTTTTACTGATTGATCTGAGACAATCCTGTATGTGTTCTTATTATTCCGTTTCAGTAGCATCCACAGAGTGCTCATCACTCTCCACTCAGAGAAATCAATCCCTTCCTCGAGCAGCTGTGATCTATTGTGTAATACCACACAAAAGTCCAGTCCTGCACTGTGATATGTAGAGGGTGAGTGCTGCCCCTGTATTGATCACAAGGCAGGTTTAAGACCTAATACTGTGCAAAATGTAGTACTGCGTGGTGTACATTGCATAGTGGATATGTTTTGTGCCACACCAATCTAGTAAATCTAAATTCACTGAGTTATAGCAGAAGTGAACTGGGCCCAATTTGTTTGAAGTGCAGATATGAACTTTGAAACTGTTACAGGAGTTACTGGACCAGGTTGTCTGATTCCTCAAGTTTATGCTCAGAGATTTGTTTCTCTTCTTGGCCCTGGTAGAACCCTGGGGAGTGCTCTAACTTGTGCTACTTTGCAATAGTCCCCAAGGGACAATCCAGCAGTTGTGCTTAGCCAGAGCCCACAATGCTACAGCCAACTTCCTAACATATACCCTGTGGTGTACCTGTAAGGCAGATGGTGTACGAGCTCATTATAATGTCACTACATTTCCTGGGGACCCCCCACCACTGAAGAAATCCCCCGGGAAAAGCAAGCTCTACTCCTTTGCACTACCTGGAGGGGGAGCAGAGCAGGACAGAGAAACTGCCCCACTAAAAGACTGTTTATAAACTCAAGTGGTATGAGTTTGTGGTTTCAGTCCAGTTCCTAGAGCATACATTTTCACCTCCCAAAAACCCAGGCTGGTCCTGATTCTGGAAAAATATCCTGAAATCAATGGACTATTCACCTGCTTAAATGTTTGCAGGACTGGGGCATTTGTTCAGCTGTCGGCATCAGAGAGCGCAAACAGAATGAATGGACCGTGGAACAGTTAAATACTGCTGACTAGATCGGGTCAGGAAAGGCATTTTTCTTTGTGTGTGCATGCAAAAAAAAATTCTTCATAATTTCTCTGGTTTTTAGTTGAACACCTGACAATCAAAAATTGTGTGGGTTTTCTGGCAGAAAATATTTGGTTTTGGGGTTGCTAGTCCCATGAACATTTACGTAGTCAGATTTTCATTTTTCCAATGACAACCTGAACACTTCTCAAGCATGCTCATTTCTTGTGAGAGAAAAAAAAAAGCCATTTTCCATTCTAAAAAAACTCTTTCAATGCAAAGTTTTTGAAAAGCTCTACTTCTGACCCAAGACATGATCCCTTTAGCTCAGGTGAGGGGGCAACTCCAGTATGTTCCAATCCAGCACCTTTTACCACCAATAGATTGGCTATGTCTAAATGGTATTATGAGTAACATAGCCGATTATGTTCATTCAGCAGGTCTGACTTCTTTCAGGAGATAGACAAATTTGACCAGATTGAAGCATCCTTTAGGAAATAACATCCCTTGTGAGGCAGAGTTATTTTATTCAAATGTTAGGATAGCTCAACTTGTTTGTTCTTTATGCTATGCTTAGCAATAATTACCTGAGAGGCTTATACAAATGTTTCACAGAGTGTGTTATAATTAATTATTATTGGTGTTGCTAAAATTAAGCTGGAAATGAATAGCCTGCAGAATTCAGAGGCTGTTCTGTTTATCTTTTGTGTATTACTGAATAAAATAGGTGATTAAACCAAGCTGGTTAGACTGTGTTGCTTAGCTGGGGTCTCTCCTGGAACTAGATTCACCAACCAAGCCCAGAGCTATGAATAATATTTATAAACAAACCCAGTCTCTCTCTCTCTCTAGTCTCTCTCTCTATCTCTCTCTCTCTCACATACACACACTTTGTCAAAAGACTAACTAAGGTTTGTGAATCTTACAAGCCAACACAGGATAAGTTTGGAGATGGGATTTTAGTACAGATCATTATAAAACAGGGGCCAATGCAAAATCTGCTTTCAGGTCCAAATGGCCTCAAAGGCAGCAGGGTTTCAAAGTGCAGATTTTGGGTCCATCTTGAATCAAAGCAGTGAATGATGAATGGCTTTACTTAGTCTCAGCCCCAAACTGCTTGAAATAACATTTTAGTATTTCTCTAGAACTCAGAAAGGGATCTCTTTTTTCAAAATATAATATACAGCGGTCAGTTTACTTTTGAAGGACAGAACACTGTTACTTCCTCATTAACTATAGTGAAACTACTTGCCCAGTTATAATATGCCTGTGTAGCTTTATTTCTGTACCTTAATTGAAATAAACCCATAAGACTAAATTGGCTTCTCCCTGCCCCAGAGTAAAATCGATGTAATTATTGTTTGTTGAATGAAATTGCAAATTTGGGGACCTTAAATTCAGAATCCTTAAAATCTTTTGAAGTTAATACATCACTATTCTTAACTAGCGATGAGCTAAGAGGTGATGTTCAGATCTGATTTTAGTTGGGATTTAGGATAGGATTCGAGATTTGGGTTCTGGAAATAGGGTTTAACTTTGGGTGCCCCACCATTAAGATCTCATTAGCTCTTCCTGTAAGATTTCTGCTACACTGAATGGGATAAGTGTTGTGAGATTGGCTCTTCTAAGATATCTGCCATTTTAGCCCACAATCTTGCAAGAAAAACAGTTCACTACTATCCAGTCAGAACCAGAAACTAGGCTCCTGCTAGTTTTGCATTCCAGTCTGTAACTAAAACTACAGTGACAGGTTTTTATCTTGAAATTCAAATCCCAAAGCTGACTCCACCTAAAGACTGAAAACGTTCAGGTTTGGGGTTCCAGCCATGTTTCATCTCTCCCTGGACCAGGATTTTCAGCAGAAATCTGTCAGCCCCATTGGTAACAGCTCAATTTTCAGTTGACTTCTGCCCTTATTTTTCCATTGGCTTTTCAATCATAGAATCATAGATATTATAGAAGATTAGGGTTGGAAGAGAATTTAGGAGGTCATCTAGTCCAACCCCCTGCTCAAAGCAGGACCAGCCCCAACTAAATCAACTTTTGTTGCCATCTTCATGGGAATGTGTATATACATTATGATTTTGGATTTGATATAAATGGGTTCACAACATCCAGATTTCACTTTCAGTTTCAGAACAGGAACAAACTTCAGTATATTTCTCCTGTTATTTTCCCCTCCAAAATGACGATTAACAGAAAATCTCACATGATTTCTGTACAAGCCATAAATCATTCCAGGTTAATTCAAAACTGCACCTAGGTTTGATCAAAAGCTTTTGCCAACCTGGAGCAAGTTAGCTGTTCTGTTCATTCCCTCTGGGGCACCTGGCATTGGCCTCTGTTGGAAGACAGGATGCTGGATTAGATGGACCTTTTGGTCTGATCCAGTATGGCTGTTTATGTTCTTATGATCCCAAAGCAGGTTATTCTTTTGCATAAATATTGGTATTTTATTGCTGATAACTTGAGACCATTGCTCCTTGTTCTAATCCCCCCGCCCCGCTCCACACACTCCATCTGCTTTGCTTGCTTCCAACCAGGGCTGGATCAGGAAATTAGAAGATCAAAAATATTAGAAGAAGTCTTGTTTAAATGAAACCATCAATTTAATTTCCAAACCAAGAAGATTTGGATTAGTTGGAATAAGCTTCATGTAGGCATCATGATGTTTCAAATACTAGAAATTATTAACTTGTTGAAGTTTCCTTAATTTGTATCTGAGATTCATCTCCCACAATCCAATTCCATTATGAATATTGCAGCATGTATATCTTTACTTTGAAATGTCACAGCGGTTGGGGAACTGCTCTTTTAAAATAAATGGTGCTTGCATAGACAAGGTGGACAAAATTGCTGCCACCTTTGGGATACTCTCAGCAAAAACAAGCATGGCTTTGTTGAAAGTTACAAAGGAAAGATATTTCACAGAGATCCTGCTTGCTGCAGAAAAGTGAGTTGGGAAATACATGCAGTAAACTAACATAAGAAGCCCAATTGTTCATGTTTTATGTAGCGAACAGCAATTGTTTCTCAATATACCACTGCAAAAATTGTCACCGGCTTGGTTAGATTAATATTGAGGGGGTATAGTCCTCTTAGATGAAGGATGCAACCCTAAAACTAAAACCAAATGGAACACTGGCTATAGCATATGGATATAGAGAATGATGTCCTCACTGCTTAAAATATAACTATCTACATCTAGTCTTACCAGGTAGGTCGCAAACAGTGCTTGGCTTGTCTGCAATATCAGTAGTTTAGTTTTACAGCTTGCTTATTCTGTCTGCCCTCCGACTTGCATGGAGGCTAGTCTGTGAAATACTGTATCCCAGTTGTATAGTCATTTCCCGCAGATTTAATTATATACTTGTTGTGCTGGGTTAAATATGCTGGCTACCAGGCAGACACTGCATGCTCAGCAAAGTCTTTTCTTTGCTTTTTTTAAAGATCAGGGAACGTTAGTGTCAGTGACAATAAATCAAAAGGTGATAATATCTGAGAAAAAGAAAACCTCGTCCGGAGAAAAAATCATAGCTCCTCTGAAGAGATGCCACCGCAGACAATATCATGTCTTGCCAGCACTGGACAGCGATATTCAAATATGCTGGGTATCAGCCTTCTGACCTGGAGAGACACTCAGATATGCATCCTATAACTTTCCAGACAGGAGGTGCGAGTACCACCAGCAGAGCCATAATGTCACACAGTAAAGAAGTAACTTAGAAGCTGTGTCATCCTCCTCACTTTCCACTGCAGACCTGACTTGGCAGTCGGTTTTGCAAGTGGTCTCTCCCACGTGCCTCTATGAAGGATGATTTACAGGCCCACAAGTTACACCTACACTGCCCAACATGCCGGTACCCCTTAAAAAGTGCCACAGTGGCATTGTCACAGGCAGAACGGAACAGTAAGCTAACAGCAGCAGGCTGACTGGACCCCAATGTCTGTAAAGGAAAGAGAAGGCTGGCTAAGGAAAAAAAAAAGGATTACAACATTTTTCTCTGCAACAAAATTAAGCTGACTCATGCCCCCAGTCGTTAATTTCAATATTTTTTAATCCAAACATCTTCAACTGAACTGTGGGTGGGGAACAAGCCCCTTATCAAGCCATTCTTGTTCTCAGAAGTTTACACTCTGATCCACCCCTTGCTGTTAATTAAAAACTTACCGCTTTTGCCAACTCCCCCTGCTCCCAGCATCACCACCTTGTACTCCCGGGAGCCTGCTGAAGAATTGCTGGAGGAGCTGATCATTTCATTTTCTAGCTCCATCTTGCACAAGGGACCAGAGGAGAGTGAGAAGGAGGAAAAAGCAACTGACAAGTGCTTGCTCTGATCTTAAACAACTATAAAAGCAGCATAAATAAAAAAAAAGAAAGGTATGATACAAGAGGTATGATTTATCAGCCTCACACTCACGGCTGTTCCTGCGGTAGCTGGAGAAGGTCTCATAGCAACCACTTTAACAGCTTCCAATAAAAATCTCTCTCTGCCCCCTCCCATCTCTGTATCATTCTCTCTATGTGTCTCTTCCTGGACAGAAGCAGTTTTGTAAGACTCAGGAGCTCTGCTGCATATGGGTGTTGCTATGTCTTTAGATTTTAACTAAGCGGAGCCTCAGGGGGAAAAAATTGATCACATATCTCTTAATTCTTAAGCTTCTCAATGCAGAACTTATTTTATTTTAAAGAGAGAATGGAGGTGTAACAGCCAGTTGCTTTGCCACTGGGGCGTTAACCTGTGTTGACTGAAGTTGCCAGATTTGCACTCGGTTGAATGATCCATTTCCAGAAAAATAAGAGACAGCTTTATAAAATACTCTTTTTTTTCTGTTTTTCAATGGTTTAATAAATAACACAACCTCTCCACTTTAGGATTTTCCATAGCATACATTGTTTTCATATCATTCACAGATAGAAGTGTTGAGTTTGAAGTATGCTTATTTGTAGACATTTGATTTTTCTTCCCATGAAAAGCTTCAAAAAATTGTCATTAAAAATGGCCACTATTTGAGAAGCATCACTAATTATTTGTGAGTGTTTGGACAATGGCTGAATAAGCATGGAAATATTTGTAAATCCCAGAAGTTTCGTAGATTTTAGCAACCAGGGATTATCCAGCCAAATAGTCTTGCCAGCAGTTCATTATTTATTATTCTCCTTTTTAAAATATTTCAGTCACTCACTCAGGAAGCAGGAAAAATACCATGTGACTTATCTGACCAACCCGGATAATGAATAACAAATAGGCAAAGCACTGAGCATGAACACAACTCAAAAGGTTTATAAAGGGAGGGAATGGGAATAGAAGAAAGACACAGATAACTGCTGAGATCATGGGGTTGCTCAGGAATGTGTGTGCACATCTGGAAGGCTTTGTTCCTACTTCTTCACTTCTTGTAATTGTGTCACAAGATTTAAACAATTGGTAGAAAGCAGGATCCAGGTTTTAAAATGAAAAAAAAAAAAAATCAGTCATAGAACTGGTTGGAAAATAGGGATGGAAAGAGATGAGGGGGGCATTTTGACTTTTTATCACAAAACTGGGAACTTAAATTTTTCAGCAGACATTTACATTGTTTTTTTGTTTTGGGGTGAAAATGATCCATTTTCAATGTTTTAGTTTTCTGATGAAAACTCAGATGTGAGGAATGCAGTCTCTTTTCATGTAAAATTTTGTTTAATCGAAAACTCAATTTTCCCTGAGCAAAAATCTTTGATGCAAAATTTTTGACCAGACCTATTTGAGAACTCCAGAGGTTCATTTCAATTAAGCGCAAAAGGCCAAAGTTTATAATAGGAGTCTAAATTTAGAGTCCCAAATAGAGTAACTGGGTGGATTTGCAAAACTGGTGAGCACCCAGCAACTGTCATTAAAGTCCATATTCCATTTTGCTCCCCCTCCCACTGCCCAGTGACTTTCTTGGGTGGGGGTATAGCTTTAGACAAAAGCTGTGGGAAGGACTTACATTTCAGCTCATTGTACAAAGATTTAGACAAACAGTTCACAATAAGGTGGCAGATGTAAATGTCTGTTGAACACACAGCAATATCATGCACTGAATTGAGAATGTCCCCCCAATATATTCTGGAGTAAATGTAACAATCATTGGATCAGAACAGGTAAATAATTCTCTAGTGCAGCTTTTCAATATAGATAGCTGGTTGGATGTAGTGGAGCATGCCATTAACACTGCATCACACTGCTTTATAAAGTGAGTAATACTATAGTCATTTGAAACTCCAAGGGGAATGTAAGGAGGCAGAATGTAATTACTTAAGATGGAATTTAGCCAAGACACTAACATTACCTCAGCTAGTTATACAAAATGAACCTTAATGAACACAAATGGCCAGAGCGCAGCTCCACCAGGCCACTCAGGCTGGGATCAATTCAACTCCAGGTGAAGTCAATGAGAAGATTCCCATTAGCGTCCATAGGAAATGAATCATTCTTATTGTCCTTAAAGTCACACTCAAGTGTTAATACAGTATTGACTCAGCAGGAAGAATGCAATATATCATCATCGTTTTCTGAAGCATTTGGGTTTTCCTGGTGGCATCCCAGCTACATAACCAACCCATTCCTCAGGAGTCTTCACCTTAGAAATTAGCAGTAAATCTTGGTTGACACTAAGATTTACCATGACTAGTGAAAAAGGGTGGGTGAGATCAGAGAGAACCTTTGAGAAATACTCTGATCACAACTAGCACTGATCATCTACAAACAAACAACTCTGGATCTCATAACCATTCCTTCCCATGATCAAAACCTTGTTCTCGTAGTTTGTAACCGCAACCCTATTTTGGATAATCTTGCTTTCATTGAATCCTGAACTAATGCAAACTCATTAATTTCAGTCGTGTGAGATCAAGCTCTTAGACCCTAAGAAACCATATCTATTTTATGGCAACACTGTGTATCTCCCCTTTATTATCCAAGTAGGAGCCTGGGCTTTAAGGTCTGATGCCTTTTCCTGCAGTAAACAGCAGCAGCCATAAGCTAAGAATCAGAGAGTCACATCCTCCCATTCCATCTAAATGGCATCAAAACAATGCGAAATTGGGCTGTTAGGGAGGCGCTCCTGTCCTAATAGTACCCACCATCACCAGATAAAGAAACAGATTTTAAGATGTTTAAAGAAAACTTTGTTTGATGGAATTCTGTCTGGCAATAAATCACTTATCAGCAGTTGTGATTGTGAAATCTATACTTCTGTATTGTTTTGCCTTTATGGCCCCTACTTCTCTATTGTTTATTGATATGGTTCCTCTCTGATTCTTTGATTGTTTCTGTCTGTTGCATAACTAATTTTGCAAGATTTAAATCAACTAAGGTGGTGGGGTGTCATTGGGTAAAGAATTGTTTCATAATGGGCTAGGATTGGTGAAAATACTGTTTTGTAGAACTTTAGTTTAAAATGATTGGTTAAGGTATAGCTAAGCAGGACCCAAGCTTAACTGGGGTCCAAAAGGAAGTTCTTCGGAACCTAATTCCAGGACACAGCCCAAGATCAGAGCTGCCAGACCTCAACAACCTGCCAATCATATCATACAGAAGTTGGAGCCCTGGATGACCTGATCCTGACTGTCCACCAGGAAAAAAATCTTCTTCCTTATTGGGAGTGGTGAACACTGTGTGCTTAGCGTGTGTATTCTGCTTTGGTAACTGTTAATAAATAGAGGTTAAGGATATTAATGTGTAAGGCTCTTTCACTGGTAAAAGGCTCCGCAAACCCTCAGAAGATTATGCCCTGAGGAAGATTATGCCCCTAGGAACTGAGTAAGGGAGCTTTTTGCCCAGAGCCCTAGGAACTGGGAAGGGGTGGGGGTGCCTAAATTAACTGGACTATGCCATTAGCCCATGGAAGGTTAAAGGTGGGGTGCCCTAAAGTGTGCGGGTAACAGGGCAAGAACAGGGACTTTTGTGCTCAGGTTTCTTCTGAGAGAATTTGCACAAGGGTGGAAATTACTCATTGTAATCCACATACTGTAGTAAAGACCTCCAATGTAACTACCTTAATAACAATAACAGGAGGAAATTGCAGACCTATACCTGATGCTGTGATTTTTTGGGCCTTTACAATTTTTGGTGCATAATATAATAATCTGCTAATTCTAAATTGGCATTAAAAAATCTCCATGTTTGTTCTATTTCAAAGGTACATTTGTCAGGATGTGAATAAATAGAAAAATGTCCCTGGCCAAAGAAGAGCATCCGCAAAGGTGGGGAAGAGCTGGGCAAATAATCCAAAATGAATAATTTATTTTAAAAGGTTTGCCTCTTTTGCTGTCCACAGATCGCTCATGAATAGATAGCCAGACTATCAGGTTTGTCATTCCGGATAATGTTTGCTCTGTAATTTCTGAAATTTTTTGCAAGCAGTTCATTGCATGCATTCAATATTTAAAATCTCAGTTGTTTCAGCTGAGTACATGTTGCTACTGTTAATACTGTAAATTGTGGTATAGACAAGATTGCGCCTTGAGGCATCACCTTCAGTAAGGGGCCTTGCTCCAGGGCAAGGACTAGAAGAGACTGTGCCTCAGAGACTGAGCAAAACAGTATTCTACCCAGGGATGCCTTCTTGCTCTGGGGTTGTGGAAAAAAATAAAAAGGGTAATGCCACATGTGAATGCTATGTGATTGCTGCCTGCAGGACTTTACCTTTGAAAGACTTTATCAATTAACCTGCACAAGTATTCTTGTCACTAGGCAGAGAGCTTGGAATTTTAAAATCTTGAGTCACAAGCAAAATGTAAATCTTAAGAGATTTGTGTTCTATGGGTTAAAAGACATATTCACTTATTTAATAATAAGTGAATATGCATGAGCACATTGGGGACCATTCCATTAAGGAGATACTAACTGCTCTTCCAAGCCTCATCTTATCCATAGCATTCGGAAGAAATGTTTAACAAAGGTTTCAGAGTAGCAGCCGTGTTAGTCTGTATTCGCAAAAAGAAAATCAGGACTTGTGGCACCTTAGAGACTAACCAATTTATTTGAGCATAAGCTTTTGTGAGCTACAGCTCACTTCATCGGATGCAGTGAGCTGTAGCTCACGAAAGCTTATGCTCAAATAAATTGGTTAGTCTCTAAGGTGCCACAAGTACTCCTTTTCTTTAAACAAACAAACACCACCACAATCCTTTGGGGGGTAGCGGGGAAAAATCTACCTTCAGGATGAAGCCCTGAAGCCAGTTTCATGAGCTGATGAACTGCATTACTAATACACCAAGAAATGGAGTACTATCCGTGAAATTACTGCACAGTGCTGGAGCTTTGATGAGATTCTTTCTTGAGAAACAGTGTATTTGACACACTAACCTACCACGATCAATGTGGTGAGATATAGCCAGCATGATAATAGACTAAGTGCTAGGCAGAGTATGAGAGCTAGGGGTGCAAATTTAACTTATATTGTAAGGGAATGTGAGCACCTTCAAGTCCTTTTGTTAAGGGAACTTGGTCCATTGTAGGGAGATGCTCAACACTTTGTAAATTGGGTTCTTATTAGAAACAACACCCAATAGTTAAATCACTGGTCTGCCACAGACATCCTGAATTACTTTAGGTAATTGCTTTCCTTTTCTTATGCCTAGTTTACTCATCTGTAGCATAGGGATAATAAAACTTTTCTAATTCATAGGGTGCAGTGTGGCTTATTACATTAGGGTTTGTAAAACACTTTGAAATCTTTCATTGGAAGGTCCTACACAGGTACAAAATTGCTATGAACTATTTAAATAATGCTATACATGTTTATATGGCACTTTAGAGAAGAAAGTGGCAAGTTGTCTGTGTAACCCACAGACAGAGTTAGCAACCTTCCCACTGCCTTCCCACTCTCTGACGTAAGTTTTATTTCTCCCACCTTCACAGACTGGTTCTTCAGCTCAAAGATATGCCTTTAGCTCTGAGGACTTTAGTTCCATCCCTAGTGTCAGCCCACATGGTATCCATTGCCTCTGTTCCAATGAACTCACAAAATTATACCAGCACACTGAATAACAACAGCAGGCTGGGAAAGGCAAAATGGGCTACAAATAAGAAGATATGAAACAACTTTTCAGTAGGTAGAGTGAAAGAACAAATTTTAAATATGAGAATAAAGGACATTCACAGAGGAAGACACACAGCAATATAAGCCAGTGCTTCCTGAAAGAGCTAGATTTTATGGAGGGATTTGAAATGATAGAATACAGTTACTTTGTAGACAGGAAAAAGGAGGTTTGCTCCAGGAATCCAGGGCATTATCATCCAGTTTGCCCATCCCTATTTTCAACTCAGATAATAATGCAAATAGCATCAAGATGAACAAGGTAGAATGTGCTTATTCCATTCTAAAAATAAAACATTTCCCAATGTTTTTATTGTAGTGACATTATAAATTGGTAAGTGACGGATCTACAACTTCTCTTAGAATATAGAAGGTGCAGGTCAGATCCCAGTGTATGTCACTAGAAATGCTATTTTCTCTGGGTTTCCAATATGGTCTCACAGATGATTTATGATCTGACTGGTATCAGGCATTAATGATTTTAGGTCACTTCTGGATTTGTGCAGATTGACTAGAATTTTAATTATGTTCAAGGATAGACTTAATTATTATCTACATTTTAAATGTGATATATTGACATTGAAGATATGCAAAATTTAAAGACAGCTTTGCAACAGCACATGTTGCATATATATGAATATATACATACTTATATATACACACACATGACCCAGCTATCCTCCAGTGTTTCTGCTGAGGAGGCAAAAGATGAGTTGGAAGATATTTGAGATTTGGAAGATGCTCTAGGATGTCTGAGTGCTTCTGGTACGAACTGTGGATTTACACTTGCTTGAGTTCTCTCTTAACACTTTACTAAAATTGTTTCATTCATGCTTTGTAATGCACTTGGAGCTAGGGAGAGAAACAGTGCAAAACCTGGAAAGTAAATAAATACCTACTAGGTTTAGGAAAGTTGTCACTTCCTTTCCTCTACTATTTTGTCTAATCTGTTCCTGAATGCCCACCATGACAATACCTCAAAAGTCTACCTTGGGATTCTTCCACTTCCTTATACTTCTTCCTTGTAAGAACTTTTTGCCATTATCTAGGCTAATTTTTTTCCTTCCTTCTTCTCAGGCTCTCTCTTGTCCTAACAGCTTGTGATCAGAAGCTTCCTTCATTTATATTGTAACTTTGAAGATATTTATTGATTGTGTCATAGCTTGCTTCCCCTTGAGACTTCTTTCCTAAACTACATAAATTTAGTTCCCTTCATCTCTGCTCATATGTTTTATACTCTGGACATTGACATTTTTTTCTGGTTGGTCTTCACTTTATTTTCAAACCAGGGATATGTAGGGAAGCACTATGCACACACGTACACATACACACACACACACACGCAACTGTGGGGGAGGAAATCATTGTCACTTTTTTGGATGGATGTCTATATACAGGGATTTGCATATATACGTATAAGTGTGTGTTTGTGTAAATATACACACATTTACATATATATACACACACACGTAAATGTGTATATATTTACATACACACACACACTTATATGCAAATCCCTATATATAGACATGCATACAAGAAGATGGGCAATGATTTCTCCCCCTCGTGCACAGTCAAGTCATGGCTCTAGATTTTAAATAATTCATAATTGTCTCCCTGACTTGCTGCTTTCCAGATGACTCTTCTTCTGTATGGATCTGCAATTTATTTCTTTTCCCTAGGCATATTTGGATTCAATGAACATCTCATTGCAAGGTCACCCACTGTTCTAATATCTCTAGAGGTATGTCTATACTACCCACTGGATCAGCGGGCAGCAATCGATCCAGCGGCGGTCGATTTATCGCGTCTAGTCTAGACGAGACAAATCGACTGCCGAGTGCTCTCCCATTGACTCCTGTGCTCCACCGCCACGAGAGGCGCAGGCAGAGTCGACGGGGGAGCGGCAGCAGTCGACTCACCGTAGTGAAGACACCTCGGTGAGTAGGTCTAAGTACATTGACTTCAGCTACGTTATTCACGTAGCTGAAGTTGCATAACTTAGATCGATATTCCACACACACACACACATACAGTGTAGACCAGGCCTAGGTTAATCCACTGTTTGGATCTGCTCTCTGGTGTGTTTGCTAGCCCACTGAATGCAATATTGTCAGCAAATTTGTTCACACTTGCATTTGTGCCTTCACGTAGGTCATCAGTGACAAAAGGATTGTTGGTCTCTGTGGCACCCCGTTTGATGCTGTTCCTCAGGTGGACATCATATTAATACTTTCTTAACCCTTTAAGAGACAAATGTCAGTTGTACTTTACATAGAACTACAAATAATTCAAGGGTGAATTCGCTGATAGTTACTCTTTGTTTTCTGGTTTTGATAGCATTTTTATTTATTTGGTTTATACTCAGTTTTCTAGTAAAATTATTAGTAGAGCTCATTAAAATATTTCAAACTAACATTTTCAGACAAAAGGGGGTCTTTTTTAATGAAAAATCTCTAATTTTTCAACCAACTCTAATGATTAGGAATTAACATCAGCATGTTGAAGAACGTTTTGAGAAATATACGGTTTATGGGGAGGTGGAGCTCAGATCAATGCTTTTGTCTTTAGCCCAGGTTTAGATTCTGAATTTACTAGTCCTGGTCACTGCAGAATGGAAATAGGGGAACATAGTTATGCTATGTCATTTAGACTCCTAGTCAGAAGGATACCTATGTATATGCCTCACTTTAATAAGTATGTGCGTACTCCTGTGCATTTCAGTGGAACGACTCACATGCCTAAATTAGGCACTTGTTTAGGTACCATACTGTATTAGGGCCATAGTTTCTACGTAGCTCACTATTAAGAAAAACCTTGCATACCTGCTGCAGAGAATGTCAGCTCAATTCTCGTCTGACAAGCCTACCTGTTATTCATTCAAATGACTCCTGAAAACTCATTGTTTACATGTTACTGTTCATGTTCTACTCCCCATCAGCACCTGGTGCCAGGAAAGCTAATGATACAACCAGTGCACCAAATCTAGTGATGAATCCTGGTCACACACCACCTGAGGCAGGTTGTGCATATGCTAAGAAGAAGACCCACTAGAAATGAGTCAATAGCATAATAATATAAGCTTGTGAGGTAACCACCAAATTAGGTTGTACATTGTTATTTCCTCCTCTGGGCTTCCCAAGGCTCACTGTCTACTGTGATTCACCTCTGCTTAGACTGTAAGTTCTTAGGTAGGGACTATTTGTATAGATTGTGTGTTGTGCAGCTCCGAGCACATTATCAACTCCTAATAACAAACAATATTGCTGAGTGTCTGCAGTTACTGGACATTGCAGGCTAAGTTTTCAGAGTTCAATTGTGGAAAATGGCACACAAACCTGAACATGGAAAGACACAGTTATTTTCAGAAACGCCACTAAAGTATGTGTGGTTTGGCTGAACACAAGCCTATTTCCATGCACATGTAATTCACATGTATAATTGCACTTCCTAGCTATGATCCGATTTTCTGTGAATTCAGGGAGAATTGTAAGTCCTCACAACTTCCCATTGATCAATGGCCCCTTCTCATAAATATATAAGTGCCCACCTAATTGTGCTCCTCATACTTTAAAATTCATATAAGGAATAGAGTAGAAAGCTAATACAATGTTTGACTGGAGTGGGGTCTATTAAATTCTTAGCTATTCTGCTTGTTTCAATAATTTCAAATAAAACTATTTTGCCTGCAGATTAAGCCATGAAACACCCATTGAAGTCAGTAGGAACTGTGTGTGCAGAAAACTGATACAATTTACAAAACTTGAAGTGAATCTGCACATTAAGCCCTGCAAAATGAATGCAGAGACATATCACACACGTTGATTTAACAAAGTCTCATAGATTTAGTGGTTTTCGGTATGTGCTTATGTGGAAACTTGCTGTAGGTTTGTTACTGGACAAAAAGAGGTTAATACTATATAATCCACAGCAGATATAGATCATTAAAAAGAAAGGGGCCACAGGCATTTTGAAAAATATGGATACAATTTTAGACAAATTGAAAAACCCAACTAAGTAGTTATCAAGATTTATTTGCATTGATTGGTTTGAGTCCTAAATGGCACAGGTTACAGAAACAACTGAAAATGCTGCTCTGGTATTATTGGGTACAAGGAGGAAAGGCCAGGAGAAGACGGAGAAGGAATTATCCCTCTAAGAATTTATAGACCTGAGTACTCTTTTGAAACTCTGTTACTGTGAGAGAGCCAACAATATAGATTTGTTAAAGAAATCATTAGATATCAGTGCAGAGCTTACAAGGAGATTTAGAAAGTGCAATAAAGAGGAGTCATGCTGTAGTGGTTAAAATATCATCTGCCCTTGACGTTCAATCAAGATTCAGGATTCATCTCTAATGAAGGTATTGGAGACACTGCGGTTTGTCACTTGTTACCATATTCATCATTTTAAAGATGATATTCTTCCAAGAGTTGATCAATATATTAGCTTTTCTTTTAGGCTGAGATATCTGGAATGCAAGCAATACAATAATTTTATGATGTAGTTAATTCACCAACAAGTGAAAAGCTGCATTTCAGGGCTTAATCCTCCAAAGTGCTGAATTTTAAAGTGCTTAAATTTAAACATGTGCATTCATCTATGTCTTGATCCTGCTCCCACTGAGCTCAATGGCAAAAATCCCATTGACTACTATGGTACAAGATTAGGGCCCTAATTCATGTCAGTGGGAATTGATTTCAACGAGACGTCCAGTCAGTGGGAATACCCACAATGCATTGAAGTATTAGGTACATGTCAATCCAAAGTCAAGACACAGGAAAAGATGGACTACTGGTCTGACATATAATAATTTGTATGTTTCTAGGGAACCTGGGATCTCTTCTATTCAGTATCTTATGCCACCAGAAACTTGTGTGTGCCAACTTCCCCATCTGTAAAATTGGAATAATAATACTCCCCTTTCTTAAACCGCTAATGTTTATAAAGCAGTTTCAGAAACTAAGGAGGAAAATGCCATATACATGAAAATTATTATTAAGAAAGATGCTACCTGGAATTCAGAGGAAGAGGAAAGAGAAACTAATAATCAGACTGCACACCAGAAGCTAGAGCTGGTAGATATTTTTCAGATAAATGTGTTGTTGATAGAAAATGGCTATTTTTCTAAAAGGAAAGATTTCACAAAGTAATGGCTGACTTTCTTTGAAAATTTTCTTGACTTTTTGAATGCAATCATTATTGAAATTTCCAGTCTTCAAGTATCAGGTGTATAAATATTGCGGTAATAACCTAAACATATAACAATAATACTGTTTAATAACCATTTTTGCATCAATATTGAGGTATACCCCTAGAGTTTGGGGAAAAATATATTTCCCAAAAGCATAAATCAGGTTATTTTTGCATTCCTGAAAAAGGAAAACATTGGGGAAGTTATGAATGTATTGGTGAAGGGTTCGTTCCCCCTCCCTCCACTTCTCAACAAGCTCTACCAAATCCTAGGGAAGGTTTATCTGTGAGTCAGGTTTTGTAAGATCTGTTTATATTTAGCCCTAAATCAACTTTGCTGAATATTGTGAAGCACTTTGCGTATATCCATTTAACTTTCAAGGCCCAATTTACAAAATATATCCTCTGTGAACACAATATCGCTTGGTTGTACACCTTTTGCACACCATCAATTGTGTGTACAAATGACAGAAGTGCATTCTGAGTCCCATACAAATCACCAAGTCTGACACTGTGAATATTAAAATAAATATTCAGGAGTCTGGAAAGCCTGGGGGTACATTGCCAAGCATTCCCTGAAAGGTCTGGAAACTATTCTTGGCCTGCTGTAATTCATGCACCATAGCAATTTAATTGTGGATTATCTTTATGGGATAAGGGTGAGTATAATCAGTCAACTTTAATTGACAACCTGCTGGAATTTAAGGAGATTAAATTTTCTAGAGTTCTGAATCTTTGGAAACCTCAAATTAAAGGCAGACAATTAACATTCATTGAACGAGACTTGAAGGTATCAGTCACAGTGCATTTCCCAATGCCTTTATGCTACAGCAACTGCCAAGCAGCATATTGCATCACAGAAAAAACCCACACTGTCAAGCACATGCATTATTTTGCTCTTAATTTTTAGCACAGCAGTATTTTTATTTTATTCCTCAAATCGGTGATACTGTGGATGATTCCTCCTGGCTTGCTCCCTTTTTATAATCATTAATGAGTAAATCTTCAATATTAAAATTTTGCTCCAATGTACTTGTAAATGAATTTAACACCCAAACCATCTGTACCATCTGTAACATAGACACAAAACTACCACATGTATTCTTCCTCCCATTGTGTGTCAATGGAAAACCAGATTGTTATTTAAAGCGGGAGCAAACTAGGATGCAACTTTGTAACCTGTTTGCATTAGGTTTTCTTTTCGCGCTATGGTGAGCATGGTTTCCCATCTTCTGGGTCCCCTTCAACTCACCAGGTGCTCTGACAGGGAAAGCTTGTGATTTCTTGGCAGCCTGGGGTCCCAACATCTGCAGTTCCCCACCAACCTGCCAACTGGACTATCCCCGAGCCAGGGAACAGAGGGCTTCCAGGCAGGTCTGAGGCTCCAGGGCAACCTGTCAGGTAGCCTGCTCTAGAACCAGGGCTCAATTCCATTACAGGGAGAACTGAGAAATGTTTGTTATATTTCCGAGTAGCAGCCGTGTTAGTCTGTATCCGCAAACAGAACAGGAGTACTTGTTTCAGAGTAACAGCTGTGTTAGTCTGTCTTTGCAAAAAGAAAAGGAGTACTTGTGGCACCTTAGAGACTAACCAATTTATTTGAGCATGAGCTTTCGTGAGCTACAGCTCACTTCATCGGATGCAATGGTTAGTCTCTAAGGTGCCACAAGTACTCCTTTTCTTTTTGCAGGAGTACTTGTGGCACCTTAGAAACTAACACATTTATTAGAGCATAAGTTTTCATGGGCTACAGCCCACTTCATCGGATGCATAGAAAGGAACATAGTAAGAAGATATATATGTACATACAGAAAAGTTGGAAGTTCCCATACAAACTGCAAGAGGCTAATTAGTTAAGATGAGCTATTATCAGCAGGAGAAAGAGAAACTTTTGTTGTGATAATCAAGAGGGCCCATTTAGACAGTTGACAAGAAGGTGTGAGGATACTTAACTTAGGGAAATAGATTCAATATGTGTAATGACCCAGCCACTCCCAGTCTCTATTCAAACCCAAAGAGAAGGTGAAAGGAAAAAAAAGAACTCCTACTTGTCTAGATGTGCTTGGAGGGATAATGTGACAGATCTTTATCTGTAGGTCTCCATTAATAAGATTCTTTTCATTAATTTTGGGAATTAAAGTTAATCATGTGCATAATGTTAGCAGGATCAGGGACTTAAAAAGGACTTCTTTTGTAAAGGAATATCTATCTATAGCTTTAATAACTAGTCACTCTAAGAAACAGAAGGCTGAAAGCAGACACTGATAGGTAGGTCCCAGGGGGGGAAAAAGGTCATAGGGTCTGTTCAGTCTTATGGAACAAATCTAAGAGCAGCTGAGTGTTGTGTCAGAGATGGCTTTTGACATAAGCTACCCATGATCTGAATGAATCTGTTCCACATTCACTAGTACTCTATTGCAACTTTGGCACAGAGCCTGATCCAAAGCCCACTGAAATCAATGGAAGTTTTTTCCATTGAAATTCATGAGCTTTGGATCAGGCCCATAATGAATTATGTTTATGTAATGGATTAAGACACACAGATGAGGTTACCACTGTATGCTTGTATGACCTGACATTGGGCTGCCCTTTTAATGCTGTGAAGAAATATTTACTTGTTTTTCAGAGTAACAGCCGTGTTAGTCTGTATTCGCAAAAAGAAAAGGAGGACTTGTGGCACCTTAGAGACTAACCAATTTATTTGAGCATAAGCTTTCGTGAGCTACAGCTCACTTCATCGGATGCATACTGTGGAAACTGCAGAAGACATTATATACACAGAGACCATGAAACAATACCTCCTCCCACCCCACTCTCCTGCTGGTAATAGCTTACCTAAAGTGATCACTCTCCTTACAATGTGTATGATAATCAAGTTGGGCCATTTCCAGCACAAATCCAGGTTTTCTCACACCCCCCCACCTCCCAAAAAACACACACACACAAACTCACTCTCCTGATGGTAATAGTTCATCCAAAGTGACCACTCTCCCTACAATGTGCATGATAATCAAGGTGGGCCATTTCCAGCACAAATCCAGGTTTTCTCACCCCCCCAACCCCCAAAAAACACACACACACAAACTCACTCTCCTGCTGGTAATAGTTCATCCAAAGTGACCACTCTCCCTACAATGTGCATGATAATCAAGGTGGGCCTCTGATAGTGTGGCTGATGTTATTAGGCCCTGTGACGGTGTCCCTTGAATAGATATGTGGACACAGTCACCTACTACAGGACAGGCCTAACAAAGAAAATAACAGAACGCCACTAGCCGTCACCTTCAGCCCCCAACTAAAACCCTTCCAACGCATTATTAAGGATCTACAGCCTATCCTGAAGGATGACCCAACACTCTCACAAATCTTGGGAGACAGGCCGGTCCTTGCCTACAGACAGCCCCCCAACCTGAAGCAAATACTCACCAACAACCACATACCACACAACAGAACTACTAACCCAGGAACCTATCCTTGCAACAAAGCCCGTTGCCAACTGTGCCCACATATCTATTCAGGGGACACCATCACAGGGCCTAATAACATCAGCCACACTATCAGAGGCTCGTTCACCTGCACATCCACCAATGTGATATATGCCATCATGTGCCAGCAATGACCCTCTGCCATGTACATTGGTCAAACTGGACAGTCTCTACGTAAAAGAATAAATGGACACAAATCAGATGTCAAGAATTATAACATTCATAAACCAGTCGGAGAACACTTCAATCTCTCTGGTCACGCAATCACAGACATGAAGGTCGCTTTCTTAAAACAAAAAAACTTCAAATCCAGACTCCAGCGAGAAACTGCTGAATTGGAATTCATTTGCAAATTGGATACTATTAATTTAGGCTTAAAGAGAGACTGGGAGTGGCTAAGTCATTATGCAAGGTAGCCTATTTCCCCTTGTTTATTCCTTGTTTTTGCCCCCACCCCCCCAGACGTTCTGGTTAAACTTGGATTTATGCTGGAAATGGCCCACCTTGATTATCATACACATTGTAAGGAGAGTGGTCAGTTTGGATGAGCTATTACCAGCAGGAGAGTGAGTTTGTGTGGGGGTGGGGGGTGAGAAAACCTGGATTTGTGCTGGAAATGGCCCACCTTGATTATCATGCACATTGTAGGCAGAATGGTCACTTTGGATAAGCTATTACCAGAAGGAGAGTGAGTTTGTATGTGTGGTTTTTGGAAAAAAAAAAAAAAAAAGGGGCGGAGGGTGAGAAAACCTGGATTTGTGCTGGAAATGGCCCAACTTGATTATCATACACATTGTAAGGAGAGTGATCACTTTGAATAAGCTATTACCAGCAGGAGAGTGGGGTGGGAGGAGGTATTGTTTCATGGTCTCTGTGTATATAATGTCTTCTGCAGTTTCCACAGTATGCATCCGATGAAGTGAGCTGTAGCTCACGAAAGCTTATGCTCAAATACATTGGTTAGTCTCTAAGGTGCCACAAGTCCTCCTTTTCTTTTTACTTGTTTTTGTGCTACTTATGCAATCAATTCTTCTGTGTTGGGATTGGACACAACATAACTGCACCAGGGACAGTAGCATCGCAATAGAACACCTTAGAATCATAGAATCATAGAATATCAGGGTTGGAAGGGACCTCAGGAGGTCATCTAGTCCAACCCCCTGCTCAAAAGCAGGACCCATCCCCAATTAAATCATCCAAGCCAGGGCTTTGTCAAGCCTGACCTTAAAAACTTCTAAGGAAGGAGATTCCACCACCTCCCTAGGCAACACATTCCAGTGTTTCACCGCCCTCCTAGTGAAAAAGATTTTCCTAATATCCAACCTAAACCTCCCTCACTGCAACTTGAGACCATTACTCCTTGTCCTGTCCTCTTCTACCACTGAGAATAGTCTAGAACCATCCTCTCTGGAACCACCTCTCAGGTAGTTGAAAGCAGCTATCAAATCCCCCCTCATTCTTCTCTTCCGCAGACTAAACAATCCCAGTTCCCGCAGCCTCTCCTCATAACTCATGTGTTCCAGACCCCTAATCATTTTTGTTGCCCTTCGCTGGACTCTTTCCAATTTATCCACATCCTTCTTGTAGTGTGGGGCCCAAAACTGGGCACAGTACTCCAGATGAGGCCTCACCAATGTCAAATAGAGGGGGACGATCACGTCCCTCGATCTGCTCGCTATGCCCCTACTTATACATCCCAAAATGCCATTGGCCTTTGTCAAGGTTCCTCCCCCACTCTGAACTTAGGGTACAGATGTGGGGACCTGCATGAAAAACCTCCTAAGCTTATCTTTACCAGCTTAGGTCAAAACTTCCCCAAGGTACAAAAAATTCCACCCGTTGTCCTTGGATTGGCCGCTACCACCACCAAACTAATACTGGTTACTGGGGAAGAGCTGTTTAGACGCGTCTTTCCCCCCAAAATACTTCCCAAAACCTTGCACCCCACTTCCTGGACAAGGTTTGGTAAAAAGCCTCATCAGTGTGCCTAGGTGACTACAGACCCAGACCCTTGGATCTTACGAACAATGAACAATCCTCCGAACACTTGCACCCCCGCTTTCCTGGGAAATGTTGGATAAAAAGCCTCACCAATTTGCATAGGTGACCACAGACCCAAACCCTTGGATCTGAGAACAATGAAAAAGCATTCAGTTTTCTTACAAGAAGATTTTTAATAAAAATAGAAGTAAATAGAAATAAAGAAATCCCCCCTGTAAAATCAGGATGGTAGATATCTTACAGGGTAATTAGATTCAAAAACATAGAGAACCCCTCTAGGCAAAACCTTAAGTTACAAAAAAGATACACAGACAGAAATAGTTATTCTATTCAGCACAATTCTTTTCTCAGCCATTTAAAGAAATCATAATCTAACACGTACCTAGCTAGATTACTTACTAGAAGTTCTAAGACTCCATTCCTGGTCTATCCCCGGCAGAAACCAGCATATAGACAGACACACAGACCCTTTGTTTCTCTCCCTCCTCCCAGCTTTTGAAAGTATCTTGTCTCCTCATTGGTCATTTTGGTCAGGTGCCAGCGAGGTTACCTTTAGCTTCTTAACCCTTTACAGGTGAGAGGAGCTTTCCCCTGGCCAGGAGGGATTTCAAAGGGGTTTACCCTTCCCTTTATATTTATGACAGCCTTCTTGGCAACAAGGGCACACTGCTGACTCATATCCAGCTTCTCGTCCACTGTCACCCCTAGGTCCTTTTCCACAGAACTGCTGCCTAGCCATTCGGTCCCTAGTCTGTAGCTGTGCATTGGGTTCTTCCGTCCTAAGTGCAGGACCCTGCACTTATCCTTATTGAACCTCATCAGATTTCTTTTGGCCCAATCCTCCAATTTGTCTAGGTCCCTCTGTATCCTATCCCTGCCCTCCAGCGTATCTACCACTCCTCCCAGTTTAGTATCATCCGCAAATTTGCTGAGAGTGCAATCCACACCATCCTCCAGATCATTTATGAAGATATTGAACAAAACCGGCCCCAGGACCGACCCCTGGGGCACTCCACTTGACACCGGCTGCCAACTAGACATGGAGCCATTGATCACTACCCGTTGAGCCCGACAATCTAGCCAATTTTCTACCCACCTTATAGTGCATTCATCCAGCCCGTACCTTCTTTATCTCCCTCCTGGTAGTTACATTAGTAACTATAATATTTAACAATGGCAGAACGGGGGTAATGCAATTTATGATTGATTACCCGTCCCCCCAAAGTTCCTTATTAAAAGGTCAAGACAGTCAATAAGGTTGGAATTTTCAAAAGCACTCACCATTGCCCCTACTCTTCTTACACTGGAGTCAAGAGTAAAGTCCCATTTATTTCAATGGGATCAGAATGAGGCCCAGGGGGAGTGCTTTTGAAAATCTCACCCTAAAGATTAGCTCCTACTCCTACTTAAGTCTATGGGAAGACTCCCATTTCCTTCAGTGTGAGCAGAACCAGGTCTCAAATGCAGAAGTCTATTCTTCCTAAGAACACATTCCTAAATACTGACATGTGGATTAATCAAAACCAGACATATACCATTAAAAAGAAAGGATGTTTAGATCAGAATTATAGTACATCTCAGCCCATTAGGTGTGAAGCTCTTTTTATACTTCCATACTTAAAGGATTATTTCTTTCCCTTGCAAGCCTCAAAGCTTTTTCATATTTACAGAAGGAACTGTACACTTTTTTTCCTATCCCTATGACATGAATCTTTTGTGTCATTTCTATGCAGTGAGAAGCGAAGAAAGGGAGGGTGGTGAAAATGCATGAATTTCACTAAAGCAACTGCCTAATAATCCCTTTTTCCAAACTTTGAAACATCTAATTAGTTCATGAATTGCAAGCATCTCGCAGTTCTGTGTGCAAGGATTCATTCAAGCTGGCAGAGGTGAGGACATGAAACTGCAGCTGTGTGTAGGGGTGAGAGGGACGGCAGTCTGGATCTGAGACAGTTTCACAGATACTGTATGAAGCCTTGACAGGGTATTAATTTTAATATTAACTGCGGGGGGGGGGGGAGCTTTTTGAGTACTTGCCAGAAATAGGCAAAATATAATTATAGAAAAATGAAAATGACACTTTGTGGGATATTAACTCAAAACTCATAGGAGGAAACCAGCTATTTAAGAAAAAGCTCTTATTCCTGATCAAACAGTGATTGACAAAAGTGTCGAGTAACTGCTTCTGGAAAAAAGTTTTCATGTGTACTTATTACAGCCATTCTCTTGCATCTGGCATGGGGACTTCACTGTAAAGGAAAACAGATGGTCTTGTGGTTACCGCTTAGCTGGGAGCTAGAAGAACTGGTTTGGTTTCTATTCCCACCTCTACCACAGCCTTCCTGGATGAGGTCTCTGAACTGAAGGCTAAGGCTGCTGCCCACATCACAAGGTTATGGTGAGACTTGATTCAATATTTTTAAAGTATTTTGAGGGGACCATTTTAGATTAGCCTTCAGGCTGATGTAATCTGCCCCAGGTAACCAGCCTGGCACTGAGGTATCTGAGGCAGCATTGTCTCCCACCCACCTCTCTGATCTCATGTTATAGCACATCTGTGCTGGAAAATATAGCCCCTGGCCACTAATATGAAAATAAGAAAAGGAGATAGCTTAAATGTTAAGACTGCTCTCAGTCAGCTTAGTCACATACACCTCAACAGCCACATGCATACTCCCAATACCCTCAGACACCATTTGTCCAAAATTTATAGGAAGCTTACTTGGAATAATTTTTTTAAAAAACATCCTAGCAAGGTTGGAGTCAGAAATGTCCATAAATCACAAACCGATATGGTGAATTTCTAGACGACAGGTGTCCCTGGAATTACCTGAAGTGCTCAGGGACTCGAATACATGAAAACATGACAGGTATGGATTTCAAATATGAATTTTATTTTATGGCTGACACTGGAGGCTGTACTCCAGTGCAGAATAACAGCATCAACAACTTCTAGAGCATATGGTCCAACATAATATAAGTCCCACTTTTAAAATAGCATCCCCAGAGGGGTGAAAAAAATAAACCATACCAGATCTCCTATACTGTTTCATTGCAGCTCTGGTACTGTTCACAAGAGTCTATACTTTTACCTCTTCATCATCATCATAGTAATAATGATAACTTTAATTTGCAAAGCACTTTGGGACCTCATTGCATGAGAGGCGTCACAGAAAGGCAAGATATCAAATTCCTAATGCTAATTATCATGTGTTTCCACAGGTTATTGTGATGGGAATGGCAGCCAACACTATAATTAAGATTTCATATACAGGGCGGTGCCAGCTCTACAATGAATAGATTTTTTGAAGGTATTTAGGTATTGCTTTTCTCAGCATTGTAAGGCCTACGCGGCTTACATGGCTAAGCCCCATTGTCAAAAGTAACCTCTTCCCTCAAGGCCCCTCCCCTCTCTTGCTCCTCTCTTCCCCCCCCTTGCTTGCCCTTATGGGCCAGTAAAAAGTGGTGGGGCCATGGCCCCCTGGCCCCACAGTTCCAGCACCCCTGGCACTTAGGGCTAGATTCACAGAGGAACTCAGGCACCTAAGTCCAATATTTAGGCCCCACTGGCATTAAAAAATAAACAAAGAAAAACTCTCTGATCAACTGTCACCTAACCCTGGAGGCACCTAATATCCCAAGGCACCTACATTGCCACAGTTAAAGTCCCCAAGGTGCCTCAATTTCAGCAGCTGAGCATGACATCATTCAACAGCTGAGCCCCTAAGCGCCCGAAGGATTCACACACTAGTCATTCTTCCTCCTGCCTGTCCTTTGGGGCTGGTCCGGGAGCTGTGCTCTGAGCATGCCTATTCACACACAAAAGCCTGGGAGGAGAAGCGAGCAGCATGTTTATTATAACCTTTAGCCTAGGGGTTACAGCACTCACACCGGATGTGGGAAACCAGTTCAATTCCCCCTTTTCGCAGAGAAGGGAGTTGAGCTCAGGAACTGCCCCTTTGGACGTGAATACCATCACCACTAGGCTATCAAGTCATTCTCATAGGAGCTCTGGCCCAACATATATTTAATTATTTAATACCACGGAACAGCTTCAGCAAGTGAGATTGCCAGGTGCCCCACTGCAGAATACCCCATTGCTCAGCGGCTAGTGCGTTCACCTATAATATGGGAGAGTCATGTTCAAATCTATGATTCATAGCCGCCGGGGGTGTAACTGAATGTGGGTCTCCCATCTGCTGGGTGAATGCCCCCCAACTACAAGGCTAAAAGTTATAAAAAGTGGCTTAGGCGTCTAACTCCAGGAAAGGGTTTACAGCTGTGTATCCCAAGCAGAGATAGGTACCTCCCTCCCTTTGGGAGACTAAAGCCACATCCTGCTACTTGATATTTCCTATTGGTTAGCTTAGGCTCAGCATGCTGACATGTGTGAAATGGTCAGACACTGGGCTCCTAACTCAGGTAGCAGGGGCACCTAAAAGTTAGGTGCTCCAACACTTTTCTCACTTATGGAAGATTCTGTAAGATTCAAATCTGTAAGATTCGATTTGGCCACTTTGCAAATTCTTCATAGCTCCTAACAGACTGTGTTTAGTGATATGCCAGAAGGGTTAAGAAAGGCAATAGCTCAGCCACCACTAATCCAGCCTCACAGGAACCATTCTATCAGTGGCTTAGCATAGAAATGGAAAGTAGTTAGTAGCTATCTCAAAGTTTCCTACCACGGTATGGGCTATGTTGTGTGTTTAGGTACAGGCCTGCGTGAGCAGTGGTAAGCTGCGCTACCTCTTTAATAGCCCTGGGAGTCATTGTCCTCAGACACAGAGTCCTGAGACACTCTTCTCTGCTCTCTCCTGGCTCTGGCGAGCATATTTCGAGGGTCAAAGCCAAGGCTTTATCCAATCCCTGTCCTTTTCTGTCCACCCACTTCCTAATTCCCGCCCACTCACTTGGGCACATCTGGACCTACAGTCTGGATAGCCCGTATAATGGTGGTGGGTTTCTTATTCTCCCTTATTCTTCTTGGTCAGTCACAATCTAGCAGTATCTGAGTATGTTTATGTATGTATACATGGTGGTATACAGAGGTCAATCAATGTACATGAATGCATTCATTGCTGTGCAGCATTATTCTCGTCAAGTTCTTATGCCATTTCCATCACACTAGAATCTGAAAAAAGAAAAGGACGACTTGTGGCACCTTAGAGACTAACAAATTTATTTGAGCATAAGTTTTTGTGAGCTACAGCTCACTTCATTGGATACATTCAGTGGAAAATACAGTGGGGAGATTTATATACACAGAGAACATGAAACAATGGGTGTTACCATACACACTGTAAGGAGAGGGATCAGATAAGGTGAGTTACCAGCAGGAGAGCGGGGGCGGGAGGGGAACATTTTGTAGTGATAATCAAGGTGGGCCGTTTCCAGCAGTTGACAAGAACGTCTGAGAAACAGCAGGGGGAGGTGGGGGAATTAACATGGGGAAATAGTTTTACTTTGTGTAATGACCCATCCACTCCCAGTCTTTATTCAAGCCTAATTTAATGGTGTCCAGTTTGCAAATTAATTCCAATTCAGCAGTCTCTCGTTGGAGTCTGTTTTTGAAGTTTTTTGTTGAAGAATTGCCACTTTTAGGTCTGTGATCGAGTGACCAAATCGATTGAAGTGTTCTCCGACTGGTTTTTGAATGTTATAATTCTTGATGTCTGATTTGTGTCCATTTATTCTTTTACGTAGAGACTGTCCAGTTTGCCCAATGTACATGGCAGAGGGGCATTGCTGGCACATGATGGCATATATCACATTGGTAGATGTGCAGGTGAATGAGCCTCTGATAGTGTGGCTGATGTGATTAGGCCCTATGATGATGTTCCCTGAATAGATATATGGACACAGTTGGTAACGGGCTTTGTTGCAAGGGTAGGTTCCTGAGTTAGTGTTTTTGTTGTGTGGTGTATGGTTGCTGTTGAGTATTTGCTTCAGGTTGGGGGGCTGTCTGTAAGCAAGCACTGGCCTGTCTCCCAAGATCTGTGAGAGTGATGGGTCATCCAACCAGGATAGGTTGTAGATCCTTGATGATGATCACAATCGCAGACTAACAGAGGAGACGCAGATGGATGGATCGCAGAGCCCAGATGAGGAAATTCACTAAGGTTGTTGTTATTGATATTATTGCTGACCAACTTCTTGTCAGCATCATGGAAGTAATGAGTCTTCAGGAAGATTTTGACTGGAGAGAGGATGGTCGTTTGGCAGACTAGGGCAGGAAGATTGTTCGTGCACAAGGGGTGGCATGGAAAGGAGCCTGGAGATGGTTGCGGGAGCAGTACATGAAGTTTGGCTTGGCTTGCAGTGGAGGTGGGATAGTTCCCAATTTCTAAAGCTTAGACACAAGAGAAGAAAAACAACGCAGGGCGCATCAGAATAATCTGTACGCAGAGTGGGCAATAGCCATTATAGTTTGGAATAGGTGAGCTGGACTAAAATCTTAAACTGTAGACCAGACATGCCAAACCTGTGGAAAAAGCGCAGAAATTGGGCTTGTTTTTGGCTTAATTGGCTTGTGAGTTGTTTGTTGGCTAGTTTTTTGCTCGCAGCTTGTTGCTTGTTTGGCTTGTAGCTTCTTTTTTTTTTTTTTTTTGATTGGCTTCCAGCAAGCAGGGGCAAGAGGGGGTAAGCAGGGGCAAGGGACAAGCAGAGGCAAGGGTGGGGAGAGAGTCAGGGGTGCACAGAAGGCCCAGCACAGTCCCAGACTGCATGCTCGGGGGAGAGATCTAGTCACATGGAGTGTTGGGGGTCTTAGGGATCGTCTTGTTTTGGCCTTGTTTTCAAATGGGATTAGCTTGATTTTTGCTTATTGTGAATGTAGGGGGGGTTATTTACCATGTGAAAGTTGGTAACTGTGCTGTAGACCCATAAACCTAACCACCACACACCAAAACCCTAGCCAAGTTTCTGACAACACCCTTGCAAGCTACATGTACAAGGTCATGTGCCATCTGATAAGATAACTTCATTAGCAAATTCCATATGAACAATAATGTGTGCAGGTTTACTGGCTTAGTTTCATCAGTGACTTATCTCATGTCTTCTAATCTCAATAGAAGATCATCTTCGGCAAGGCAAGCTGAGACTTGTTCTTTGGATGCAGCATCTACAAATGTAGCCCAAGGCCTCTATTATGGTTAATTATGATTCTTGTCTGAGAACTCAGTCAGCATTAACCCCAGAGACTCACTAGGGATATCCTACTCTTTCCAATTGGTTTTTATGATTTTAGTTGAGCCTTTAACTGTTTTAATCAGAAGGAATATATCTGTATGGGTTATAAATGCTGGAGGAGAAAACCATAAAGACTGTTTTTATACCAATGACAGTACATTCAATTTGTCTAACACAGCCAGAGTCATTTAAGGCAGTGCTTATTGATTTATGAAAAAAATGTCACACAGCTTTGCTAAGTCAGATTCTTTGGGCTTTACTGATGGCCCAGGTTGATCCTTTTAAATGCTGTGTTACTATTTAAATGGTCACAGAAAGGGATCAGCATCCAGCCTTTGGTAAATATTTGCAGTTAGAGCTGGTTGGAAAATGCTAAGTGTTCTCTGTGGTGGGGAACAAGCAAGCAAACAAAAACCAAAGGTAATTACATACTTGAGAGTTTTTCAAAACTTTTTTGCAGGAATTTACCAGTTTGGGAATGAAAAACTGAACCCTGAATATTTTAAGGTTTCAGTCATTTAAAAAACACTTTTTTGAAAAATGTATATGTAATTTGTATTTTCCACTAACATTTTTTCCATAAAAAAAAATTGAGCAAAAAATTTCTACAAACTCTAATTGCAAGGATAACAACCCTTGTCCCGGGGCAGAGGAGGGGTAGGACAATGTCTTTAGGAGCAGAACTTCTCTAATTCTAACATGCAAGATTTGTAACTCACAGTACCTCCCATCAGATGGGAATTCCAGGTCCTCATGTATATGAGCCATTCATTCTGTTCCTTGTTGTTTAACTGCTAATAGCACCGTTTCTCAGAACTCATTATTCTAGTCTTGCCCGTGGTGGCTTCTATTACTACATGTAATATACTTGTTATTCTTAAATGACTGCCATTTGTTCTGTGACAGCTAAGGACATCTGCCCTCTAATTGGCAACATGTTTTCCTGTTCGTCATAGAAGAGCCCCTGCCACTGGTGATATTTGGTTTGAAAATCATTAATCTCTCTTCCCCTATTAAACCTTTTACAGGGCTGTCTTTCAATACATTTTGTAGGACTGTTGTCTGGTTCCACATCAAAAAGATTCTCAGAAGGGTCTCACTATAGAAGACTTTCCATTGACTTCAATGGACTCCGGATCAGGACCAAAAGAGAATTTTCAGAGCAGGATTTGGAGATATATGAGAATCCCATTTACTTTATTAGGATTCATGGGAGTAAGACCCCAGGCAGAGGTATGAACACTTAGGGCTATGCCATTGATAATTTTTTCAAGTCTTGGTTGATAAATTGCTCTAGAGTTCCAGCACCCCGTGTCAAATCTCATACCTCAATATCATCCTTTTTTCTTTTCCTTTGTTAAATCAAACAGATTTTTAAGGCTACAGAACTGGTTAGACATAGAGCTATCATTCCTTCATGAAATGTAGCTTGGTATAGATTTTCTTACAAATGTTGACAGCTTCCCACACCCTGAAGAGAGGAGCTTAGGCAAGCTAACATTTCTTTTTTTTTTTTTTTTTACCATAAGCGCCGAGAGTCTAAGATTCAACACTGAATTATTTTGTGAACTCTGGTTAGGAGAAGCCCAAGAGTTTTGAATTCATGTCGGACAGCAGACATAAACCACTATATTTTCTCTGAACCTATTTTCTAAGCATTATTACAAACCAAAGTAAATCATAACTCTGTATTTGTTTCTTGTTTATAAGTTTCTCTAGAAAAAAAGTTTTTTCCCCTGACTACATATCAATAAAAAAACTCTTCTCTATACATGTTAGGTCTCCAAAATAAGTTTTTCCTAGATTTGGTACTGACATTTATTCAAACCCTAATCTCATAAGGGTGCTCTCTTCCACACAAATGGTACAGACTGACAGGCAGTTTATCCTATACACAAATAGCAAAGAAAAGCTATCATTTAGTGGTAATTAAGATTGCAATAGGACACATTCCATCAATAAAATGGAAAGAAGAGGCTAAAGGGACATTTTTGTGCATTTCTTTCCACTTTCATATTGCCTACAAACTTATCAATAATACTCCCCAGTACTCATAAAGCTTTTACCTTCATCTCCAGATATCCAAAAGCAATATGTACCCTGCAACTTCATCACGCTTGCTCACTAATGTAAAACCTTAACAGTGACCTCAGATACTTTTATAACAGCTATATCAACAGATCAGCACACCTGTCTATCACTCACCCTCTAGGCATTTGGGAAGTAAGTATCCCTTAACACTCCTGGACTCACTGTTAAGGTTTTGCATTAGAATACAAATAGATCTTTTAGGAACCATGGTGAACTGTCATCACATACTAATTACACAATTTTAAAAAAGGCCACTTTTAATAACAATTGCATCTGTACATATGCAGCAAAATTAACCTCTGGAAGATCTCCATTGATTAGAATGGATTTATACCAGTGAGTAATTTTGCCCTAATCTACAAACCTAGTCACAATAAGTAGTATAAATGATGTTTCCACTACTTCAAAGCAAACTCTAATAGTTGTTTCCAGCATCAATCATCATCATAATCATCATCATCCATGCGAAACAAAGTGACCCAAATGCTAAATTAAATTTAAAAGCAATATATTGTGACCTGAAGATTATTAGCCCTGGCCTCAGGCAGACCATCAAAAGGGACAAATTCCAAATATGAAGGCCTCCAACTCAAATCCAGTCCAGTTGGGTTAAACTCTAGGTTCAGCAACCTACTGCCTGAGTAATGTAAAGTAAACTAGTACCGAGTGCTGATCTCAATAGCTGTGCTCACTGTGGCTCAACTTGCTTAGAAAGCAGACAACTTACCCAAGTCAGTATGTTCCATTCTTCTACTGTTCCAGCTGAACAGTAGGACAATGGAACAGACTGCATAGAGAGACTATGGAAGCTCCTTCATTGGAGGTTTTCGTAAGGAGGCTGGATAGCCATTTGTCTTGGATGATTTAGACACAACAAATCCTGTACCTTGGTAGGGAGTTAAACTAGATGATCTTTGTGGTCTCTTCTAACCCTATGGTTCTATGATCTACTCCCTGCATCCCGACAAGTCTTGCTGCCATTGGACTCAATGGCAAAAGTCCTGTTGACTTCAGTCATGCTGGATCAGGACCCAACGTACAGGTAAATGTCAGAGATAGCTCTAAATAGATTACAGTCCAGTAGTCTTGTGTGGAGATGACAGTGAATATGGACATATTGTTACAATACCTTGAACAACAAATTATTTTTATATTTAAATTATTTCAAAAGGATAATTAAAGTTATCTGTTAAAAGCCATTTTTCACTTATCTATTTGCCAGTTGGATGAGTTTGAAACTATCTAAATAGCAGATATGGTTACCTGTGGAAAGAGTCCCACACCCTACTCTATCTCCAATAGTTAGAGGTATCCCTAGCGGATACTGATGGCTATTAACTTGTAACTTGAGAGTAGGATGAATGTTATTCTAAGTAACAGCAGTAGAATTGGCAAATTATTATCTACCATAAATAGAGTAACCTTGGAAAGTTGGAAAGCCATAAAAGGCACATCACAAAGACAACCCTTTGGATGAAAAAGGACCTGGTATTAACTAGCAACAGGGTTTCATCAGTCTTCCTGATAGATGGATGTAGATTAATCTGCTGTTCACTGGTTCATAGCAAGTCATAGAACATCTACCTTCCCCCACACTAAAAATGCTACTCCCTTTTAAGTCAGCCTTTTCTCTCAAACATAAATTAAACTCTTCTCTTCTTTGGTGATAAACTCCTATTCTCTATATTAGTTCAGCCGTAATAACTACGGCTCATTTTTATTCTGTCATGTTTTGCACCAGCAACTTTCACAAAATGGGACAGGGAATAACATTTAGTTGCTTTTAGTTTATTACCCTAAGCAAACATTTGACCAAATCCTTTCTTCCATGGTGGGTTTGAACCAGCATCCATAGACTCATTCAATATACTTTTTCCCTTTTACTGTAGATTGTCAGATTATCAGTCAGGTCAATTACCTTAGATTTACCATGTCAGTCACAGTCTAGCCACTAAATGTGCAACAACAGGATTGTGACATGGAATCCTGAATACAACTGGAGGTTTCTAATTGGCTTTTACTAATATAATTCCAGTGTGTATACGAGGTACTGAAGCTCCATGGAGCCTAATGATTCCTTCCTTTCTGACTCCCCCACAGTCAACTAATTTTGGTCCTGAGAATGAAGCTAAATTCTTTCTTGGTCATGTATCATCACCCATAATAAAATTCCCACATGCCAAATCCAAACCTTATTTATATCTGTATAACTACATTGTTTTCCAGATTATGTCAAGTGACATTTCTGAGGTGACAAAATCATACAAAACAATAATCCAGTGACCATGCACCAGGTTTTGGCCTGACTCTGGGTTCAGTGGTCCTTACAGCCCTTATATTAAAGGGCTTTCACATCAACTTCTTCGGTAGCTGGTAAGGGAATTACAGCCCTCCCTCTTTTCTGTGTTCCAGTCCAGGGACCCAATGGCAAGCAACTAAGGTCATTTTACTCATTTGCTTCCCTGGACGACTTCCTATCTCAGTCTGTCTCAAGTCTCTTTCCCTCAGCCTCTTCCCCCCTTCCTGGGCTCTACAGAGTTCTTTCTGGCTCTTCTACCAAGCAAAGCCTACCAAAGTTTTCTTCCTGGAGCTCTAGCTCCTGTTGGCTTCTCCCAAGGCTCTCTCTGTGTCTGTCACTTTTCTCATAAACCTGACCCCCAGTCTGCTTGTCTGGGGTCTTGAACTTTTGTCCAGGGTCACCCCAGGAGCTTGCCATGTTCCTGGGATATCCCTGTTTCTTCCCTAGCCCTTTGCCAGAGATCCATTCTTGGGAGAGAAACTCAAGGCCTACTTTCCCCTGGCAACCTAGGAGACAGTACCAAGACTCCTCACCCCTCATTCTTTTTTTCTCCATCTTCCCTGAAGTCCTTCTTTTATATTAGCCACCCAGCTCCTCCCCAGATGGTTCTCATCCTTAACTGATGCTCTGTGGTTGCCACCAGGTGCCTTAATTTTGCTCTCCAGCTCCCTTCAATCCTTTCAGTAACAACAGGGGGTTTATATACACCATCACAAGCAGTATGGATTCAGTGACCCAGAAGCCCCTTCCAGTTTTACAGCTTGCTTTATTATGAGAGCTGGTTAAAAACTGGTAATTGTTTTTCCCAGAAAATGATGCTTTTTTCCTGTAGCAAAATAGAAGACTTTGGATCTTTCCCCTCCCTTTTTCCCAGTGGCAAAGGGATGGAGGAAGGGTCTACTATTTGTAAGAAGAAAACAAACAAAAAATCCCAAATTGTGAATGAAATGGAAATTTCCACTTAGAAAAAAATATGTATATAAGAGGACATTCAATTCTGTGAAACTGGACTTCCTCACAGTACTCACTAACCATTCTTTAAAAAACAAAGACCTTTCCTGCCATTTTCTTATCAATGGGTATTTCCAATAAGAAATGTTTACATTGGTGGCCTCATGGCAAGGCCCGTGTGTTTGAGTTTACTTCTCACACAAACCTCTGGTAAACTTTTATTGTTTCCTACATTCCGTTCAGTTTGATGGACTGCTAGCCCAGCCAGTTTAAAGCATTCCTGCAAGTAATTCCTCAAAGCACAAGAACCAAAAAAACCCTGATAAAATATTTATAAAACTTTATTACCACAGAGTTAATACAGCAGCAGATTTAATGGTCCAAGTTCTCAATTTAGAGTCCTCTAATGCTTCTCCCAATAGTTTAGAAAGTCTTTCTTTATTTATAGTCTGAAAGTAAAATATGCTTCGTGCTATTGGCACAATTAGAGTTGTAGCAGCTAAACATCTTACCAGAAATCCAAACACTAGTGTACAATCCCCTTCCAGGCTGTGTTGCAAAAGCTCATGAGTACACTACTCTTTGCCTGTTTGGCTGCCAATCATGTTGTAACTTGTCAAGCCACTACTCAGATGCATCATTGGGGTAGCCAATAAGCTCTCCCTGCATGTTAAGAATGCTATAATGACAAGGCGGCTGGTGTGCTGAGGCCACATGTTTTTAAGGTTCTCTAATGCTTGGAGTATTAAAAAGAAACAGCTCATTTGAAAATCTGAACCTAAGTGAGTTCACCCCCATCCCACTGAAATTCACTGGATCCTTTTGAAATCCCAGCCTTATTTACTATTTATTTTCATACATCTCTTCACTGCCTGGTATGGTGAAAACAGTAAGTAAAAATATTCTCTTGCAAAGTTCCCAGCCCAAAGGGAAGCAGGATGTAGCAGAACATGGCACCACACCTTGTTTTCATTCAGATTTCCAGCCAACAATTTATGGATTGAAGAAACTCCCTCTTGAGCTGACTCTCAGAACTTAATTATGGTGGCAATATCAAATCAGTACCTTCCAGTATTTACACCACATCAGTCGAATTCTTCCCTCCACAGCATCTAGCCCAAGTAAATTGTCTGGATATTGGAGAGACATGGGAAGGAATCTTTTTTTACCAAGACCAGGGAATGGCAGTGGAGCTTAAGTAGCCTCCATGGCCTAGTAAACCTGCTCTGAGTGAGGAGGAGTGGGAGGACTGGCATGAAGACCCTCTAACCCTGTCCCTCTCCTAATCTCAAAGAGTCACTATACTCAGCAGCACAGGGTAGTTAGTGGAATTGAGTTTCACGGAGTATAGAATGCAGACTTCTTGCAAGGAACGTATCACAGACACAGGGGAACTCTATTGGTTCCCTTGGTTCAGTGGCACTAAGTACCTGTGACAGGAGAAGAGGATTTGGGCCCATGTAAATAAATCCTGCTGAAAATTTACATACCTCTTCCCTAAAAAATCTTAAATCCTCGATCCGCTTCCTCTTTAATTGCTATCTTGTTCTTATTTTTCAGTCAAAGTTACACAGGGCAGTTCTTACCATTTTCCTTACAATCCTTTCCCTCACACACATAAACCCCAACAAATAAAGCTTTGGGACTCTCTGCACTTTCTCATATTCAGCAATCTTTCTCTTGTATAACTGCATGCAAAATTCCAAGTCTGGCTTGGTTAGGCTTTATGTATTATTAGGATAACTTCTCCCAATTCATGTAATGCCATTATTTGCACCTATGCTGACAGATTTGTGTCTGTTTCTGGTGCCAATCTTTTAGGAGATGGCTTTAGTTCATTATCCATAATCCCCTCCAACTTTTTTTCCAGCCTCTGGTCTGTGCTTTCTGTTGTGGTTCCATTCAGGTACAACAATTTGCATTGTGATTATTTTTTATTCCAGTTTTATTAATATACACTTCCTTATTACTCCAACTGCATGAGCTACTTCTCAGCTCAGAAGCCTAGTACACAGAAAACATTTGAATTGGTTTTCTCTTTTGCTAGCCTTCTATTACATAAGAACATAAGAATGGCCATGCTGGGTCAGACCAAAGGTCCATCCAGCCCAGTATCCTTTCTTCCAACAGTGGTCAATGCCAGGTGCCCCAGAGGGAGTGAACCTAACAGGTAATGATCAAGTGATCTCTTTTCTGCCATCCATCTCCACCCTCTGACAGACAGAGGTTAAGGACACCATTCCTTACCCATCCTGGCTAATAGCCATTAATGGACTTAACCTCCATGACTTTATCTAGTTCTCTTTAAAACCCTGTTATAGTCCTAGCCTTCACAACCTCCTCAGGTAAGGAGTTCCACAGCTTGGCTTTGCATTGAGTGAAGAAGAACTTCCTTTTATTTGTTTTAACCCTGCTACCCATTAATTTCATTTGGTGGCCCCTAGTTCCTATATTATGGGAACAAGTAAATAATTTTTCCTTATTCACTTTCTCCACACCACTCATGATTCTATATACCCCTGTCATACCCCCTGTATTCTCCTCTTTTTCAAGCTGAAAAGTCCTAGTCTCTTTAATCTCTCCTCATATGGGACCCATTCCAAACCCCTAATCATTTTAGTTGCCCTTCTCTGAATCTTTTCTAGTGCCAGTATATTTTTTTTGAGATGAGGAGACCACATCTGTACGCAGTATTCAAGATGTGGGCATACCATGGATTTATATAACGGCAATAAGATATTCTCCATCTTATTCTCTATCTGTGTCATCAGCAAAGACAGCCACTTTTGAAACAATAGCTTTCTTGATCTCACAAATAAAAGTGAAGATCAACTTGTTCCCTTGCTACACTCTGAATTTGAATCCTTCCTGTGCCATTAGATGCCGTTTAGGGAATGAATAAGGCTCCACTATCCCTGGCTATCATATTGTATGCAGGAAGGGGTACTTTGCTGTGTTTCTATAATATCATTTATTTATTTATTTGTTTAATGGGGTCTGGTTGTTGTCCTATCACTCAGCTCCCGCCTTGGTGGGCCAATGAACTGGGTTTCATCTTGTCCCTACCATTTGACCCGGCCAGCTTGGCTAGACCTATCAGGAGTTAGAACTTCTTTCAGCAGAGCTCTTGTTGTTATTGAAACATGTAAGTGTCTGCTCCACATCAAGGTTCATCCACAGGGAAAATGACAGTCTGAATGCTGCCCTTTTAATGTCACCTTCTGTCTCTTTCTCATGTTGAAGCTGATGTTCAATAGGGTTTCATGGTATGACTATGGAGTTGTACCACTGCGAAACAGGTGTCAGCAAAAGGAGAATCAAGACCTGTGTTCCTAGGAAGAAAAAAAAAAAAAGGGATCTCCAGCACTGTTGACTAATTAACCTCTGGGCTTCTCTCTGGTGATCCACAACCAAGGGCTAGGAAGTTATCTACAGTCAGTCTGATGTTGATCCAGTATAAGATAATAGAGTGGCTGATACAGAATTTAATAAAGAATTAAAGGAGGGTAATATAGTTAACAACAATCCACATGGATTTATGGAAAAAAGATCTTGTCAAACTAACTTGAGATCTTTTTCATTGAAATTACAAGTTTGGTTGATAAAAGGAATAGTGCTGTACAATATACATAGACTTCTGAAAGGTAATTGACTAGGTATCACATGACATTTTGATTAAAAAACTAGAATGACATAAAATTAATGTAGCACACATTAAAGGTTGGCTAACTGATAGGTCTCAAAATGTAAGTGTAACTGGGGAATCATCTACAAACAGGTGTGTTTCTTGTGGTGTCCTGGTTCTTGGTCCTATATTATTTAACATTTTTTATCAATTATCTGGAAGAAAATATAAGATCCTCATTGATAAAATTTGCAGAGGACAAAATTTGGGAGAGTGGTAAATAATGAAGATGACAGGTCACTGATACAGAGAGATCTGGATTGCTTGGTAAGCTAGGCAAAAGCAAAAAAAATATGCATTTTAAAATGGCTAAATGTAAACGGAACGAAGAATGTAGGCCATACTTACAGAATGTGAGACTCTATCCTGGGAAGCAGTGACTCTGAAAAAGATTTGGTGCTTATGCAATCTCCCGATGCGATTCCATGCCTAAAAGGGCTAACACAATCCTTGGCTTCATAAACAGTGAACTCTTGAATAGGAGCAGAGACGTTATTTTATCTCTGTATTTGGCACTGGTGTGACTGCTGCTGGAATACTTTGTCCAGTTTTCGTGTCCATAATTCAAGAAGGATGTTGATAAATTATAAATTTGTAGACAGTTCAGAGAAGAACCTTATAGTTCTATCACTGCCTCACTATCCTTACAGTGAAAGGCTCATGGATCCCAATCTATTTAGCTATTTAAGAGAAGGTTAAGGGGTGACTTGATTACAGTCTAGAAGTAACATAGGGAACAAAGATAATGGGGTTCTTCAATCCATCAGAGAATGGATTGAAGAACCCCATTGATCCAACGGCAGGAAGTTGAAGCTAGATAAATTCACACTGAAAATAAGGGGTGCATTTTTAACAGTGAGAGTAATGAGCCATTGAAACAACTTTTCAAGGATCATGGTGAATTCTCCATCACTGGCAATTTTTAAATGAAGATTGGATGTTTTGACAAAAGAGCTGCTCAGGAATTATTCTGGGGAAGTTCTATGGCCTGTGTTATAGAGGATGTCAGACTAGACAATCACAATGGTCACTTCTGGCATGGGAATCTATGAATATAACACATAGCATGAAAATTACTGGAGAATGACATTGTGCACTAAACCATGCCTGGATGAGGAATGAGTTAGAGAATAGGACTCTTTGAGACAAACTGGAATTTTTTTCTGACACATCATGTTGTGATGTTTCACTTTTTTCTGCATTAGTCACAGCACCATATCGCACATAGTGCGGTATGTTTGACACAATATAATGTGACATGTCCAAAGTAATATGTGAAAAGAAAAAGAAAAGCAACACTTTCTGACCTAAGAACTGCAGTTTAGTTCCATTTCATTTAAAAAGACCTACTTTTGTGGATGCTGACCCTCCCCCACCCCCTCCCATCACATCACAAGAAACTGCTATCTATTTACCTTTCAGATTAGTGAGAGTTAAGCAGATCGCTGTGAAAACATAGCCAATGGCAGTAAGAAAAAAGCCTTCCCCCCGCCCACAATTTTGTGACAACTCTGTCTTCGATATTTATAATGATAATAATTTGGCCTCCAACACTGTCTCTGAACTTCAGATCCAAGAGCATTTTAACACTCTGCTAAAATTTGGGAATATTTGGTGTTATATTCATTTTACTGGTGGATAAACTAATATTGAAAGAAGATAAGACTGGTATTTGCAAAAGTGGGTTCTGATGCTGCATGATTAAAATAGGCATCTGCCTTAAATTGGCACCTGAAATCTGAGGCCACTTATGAAGATGAGGACCAAAGTGACAGACCTAAATGACTCACCAAATGTAACACAGCAAGTGGGTGGCAGAGAGAAATTAGCATCTAGAAAGCCCAGTGGTTATTGGCCAGTCCTGTGCCTCCAACCACTACAAACATACACTCCTTTTTTCCAGTTTTAACTCAGTTTCGTAGCTGGTGTGATGAAAACAGAAAGCAGAGTTCTCAGATGAAAAGGTGCCACTGTGTTTCTCAAAAAACCTGTTCTTCCACAAAAATATAAA
This sequence comes from Eretmochelys imbricata, assembly GCF_965152235.1. Lineage (NCBI taxonomy): Eukaryota > Metazoa > Chordata > Testudines > Cheloniidae > Eretmochelys > Eretmochelys imbricata. The sequence continues at coordinate 10,841,389 of NC_135576.1, forward strand.
ATGTGAGAAAGTTCATATTTTGCCAGTATCACATTTAGCACAAAATTAGTCAGTCATAACCTAGATCAAACTGATGACATTCCTACAAACAATAGGCCTATTTCCTTTGCTCCCATTAATTCCATTCATGACATCTGTGGCTTCTTTCCTAATGATAATGCCCAGAAGAGAACCAGTGCAGACCAAGCTACTTCAAAGTATAGGAGGAAGTCAGACGGCCTTTGGCCAATGACACCTGGGTAAACTCCCACTCTTACGGGATCTTGAATGTTCATGAAGAACAGACAAGATTTCAGCTTTTAAAGACCCACAATTACTAAACTGAAGGAAACTCAGTTTATCTTCCTGGGAAGGAGAAAGACTGAATTAGGCTATAGTGGGCCACTGTTTTTCGAAATGTATGTATTAAAATCATATACATTCTAGAGGTGTTTCTCAGAAGGATAAACAAAAATAGATCTGCAACAAGGATCTTTGATTAAAAAAAAATCTAACTTTAAAAAAATAAGAGAATTAGTTAGGTTGATGAACTCAAGAACCTGAATATGAAGGAGGCTAAGAATTACTTTAAGTCAAAGTTGCAGAAGCTACCTGAAGCCTGCATCCCACAGAAGGGGGGGAACTGTAGGAAAGGGTTGCAGACCAAGCTGTATGAACAAGCATCTCAAACAGGTGATTAACAGAAAGCAGAAAGAATGAAAAGGACAAGGACAAGGAATGAAAGATGGGATGGATCATCAAGGAAAGCCATCTCTTGGAGGTCAGAAAGTATAGGATTAAAATGAGAATTGCCAAAAGCCAAGCAGAGTTGGAGTCTGCAAAGGGAATTAAAACTAATTGTATAAGGTTCTATAGCCATATAAATAAAATGAAAACAAGGAAAAAGAAGTGGCACTGCTAAGCATTGAGATTGTGGTGGAGATTAAAGATAAATTAGGCATGGCCCAACACCTAAATACATATTTTTACCTCATTTTTAAATAAGGCTAATGAAGAGCTTAGGGATAGTGGCAGGGTAGCTAATGGAAACAAGGGTATGTAGGTAGGAATTACTACATCTGAGGTCAAAGTCAAACTCAAACAGCTTAATAATGGGACCAAATTGGAAGATTTGGATAATCTCCATCCTAAAATATTAAAAGAACTGGAACATGAAATTGCAAGTCCAATAGCAAGAATTTTTAATGAATCTGTGAACTCGGGGGTTGTACCCTATCACTGGAGAATTGCTAATATAGTTCTTATTTTTAAGAAAGGGTAAAGAGTAATCCAGGAAACTACATGCTTGTTAGTCTGATCTCCATTGTATGCAAGGTCTTGGACCTTGGAAGAAATTTTGAAAGAAAAAAGTAGTTAAGAAGATAGAGGTGAATAGAAATTGGAATAACATACAACATGGTTTTATAAAAGGTAGATCATGAAAGATCAGCCTGATCTCCTTTGAGAAGATAACTGATTTTTTAGCCAAGAAATGCAGTAGATCTAATCTACCTGGATTTCAGTATGGCATCTGATACAGTTCCACAAGGGAAATTATAAGTTAAATTGGAGAAGTTGAGGATTAATATGAAAATTGCAAGGTGGATAAGGAACTGGTTAAAAGGAAGACCACAGCGGGTCATACTAAAAGGTAAACTGTCAGGCAGGAGACCGGTTACTAGTGAAGTTCCTTAGGGATTGGTCTTGGGACCAATCTTACTTAATATTTTTTTCATTACTGACCTTGGCACAAAAAGTGGGAGTACACTAATAAAATTTGCGGGTGACACAAAGTTGGGAGGTATTGCCAGTACGGAGGAGGACTGGAATATCATACAAGAAGATCTGGATGACCTTGTAAACTGGAATAATAAAAATGGGATGTACTTTAACACTGCAAAGGGCAATGTTATGCATTTAGGGACTAACAACAATATTTTTTGCTATAATGTGGGTACTTAACAGTTGGAAGTGACAGAAGAGGAAAGAGACCTGGATGTATTGATTGATCAAAGGATGACTCTGAGCCATCAATGTAATGTGGCTGTGAAAAAGGCTAATGCAGTGCTAGGATGCATCAGGTGAGGTATTCCCAGTAGAGACAGGGAAGTGTTATTACCATTATACAAGGCACTGGTGAGACCTCAGCTGGAATACTGTGTGCAGTTCTGGTTTCCCATGTTTGAGAAAGATAAATTCAAACTGGAACAGGTACAGAGAAGTGCTACCAGGATGTTCCAAGGAATGGAAAACCTACCTTATGAGAGGAGATTCAAGAGCTTGGCTTGTTTAGCCTAACCAAATTAAGGCTGAGTTATTACAGAAAATTCTTTCCCAGGTGTCGAGCTGGTGGGTCTTGCCCCCATGCTCAGGCTCTACCTTATCGCCATATTTGGGGTTGGGAAGGAATTTTCCCCTGGCTCAGATTGGCAGAGATCCTGGGTTTTTTTTTTACTTCCTCTGCAGCATGGGACACAGATCACTGGCAGGTTTAAACTAGTGTAAATGGTGAATTCTCTGTAACTTGAAATCTTTAAACCATTATTTGAGGACTTCAGTATCTCACCATAGGTTAGGGATTTATTATAGGAGTGGGTGGCTGAGGTCCTGTGGCCTGCAATGTGCAGATGGTCCAACTAGATTATCACAATGGTCCCTTCTGACCTTAAAGTCTATGTGTGTATGAGAATTTCCTTTTCCCATTTCATAGATATTTTACACAGATATTTTTAAAGAAAATGCATGGGCATGATGGGGGACAGTATATTCTGTTGCAATGCAATGAACCCCATAATAATTCTGAATCTCTCTAAACTTATAAACTTCAAGGGAAAATAAAACTGAAGACAAGAAGATGGGAAGCGGAGGACAAGGAAGGGGAAACCGCTCAGGAAAAACATCTCAACATTATAGAAAATGGACATAATACTGATCTTTTTTTACTACTTTTTTTGCTGGTGTAACTCGGTTGAATTGAATGGAGTTACTCAAGTTTTATATGAATATAAAACCAGAACCAGGACTAACAAGTTGGTTGTTATTGTGCAGTCATTAAAATCAGAACATACTCATCTCTGCATTTCCATGCCCCAAAGCGTGTGTGTATGTGTGTGTGGCATTAAGAGACACAGAAAACATGGTTCTGTATTGCATAGTGTGATTAATTCTTACTGAACATAGGCTAGGTTTACTTCACTTAGCCTGATCATATTATAGTCCAGGGTTGCTAGGAGGAAAAAAAAAACAACTGCATTAAAAACAACAAGCAAACTCCAGGCTTCGTAACTCACGGCACGGTCCCACTTTATGAAATTACACTGACATCCTCTTCTGTGATAAAGAAAAACAATGCCTTTTCCAATCCATGTAATGAAATTGATTTTTCCCTCTTTTATGAGGAGCTGGCTCTTCAAAACAATGGCTGCCCTGAGTATTACTCATCTCTACTAGCTTCAGAGCTTAATGATTTGGAATGGGCCCAAATCATATAAAACAAATCCAGTTTATTCTCCTACACCAAAAGGTAGTCCTGTAGCATCTTGAACAAAACATATACAGCAGCACCAAATAAATCCCTGAACAATAGTCTGAGTATTAGAAACTCTACAGCCACTGGGCTTACTTCCAAGATAGGGCTCCAATGTAGCCTTCCCTTAATACCCTCTCAAACCCATGCCTCCTTAGCTTCTGGCTGCTCCTTCAACCCCTACTCTGCCCACTGTCACTATTTCTAACCTTTTCCTAACATTTCCATGGGGTTTCCTTCAGCCCTCCTCTGATTGGCTGCCTCTGGCACAGCCTCCCTAGGACTGCTTTTAACCTCTTTCTGCCAGTGAGGGGAAGCTGCCCCATCACAAGGTCCTTCTCAGTCTTTCTGTTGAATTTATTCAACTTAACATAAAATAATTAAATATTCATCAAGAGAGCAAGTAAGTGAGACAGACTCTGTAGTCCAGTGGTCAGGCACTCAGGTAGGAAACCCTATTCAAATCCCTTTCCTTCATCAGGCAGAGGGGGGAATTGAACCACATCCAGGGTGAGTTCCCCAAACACTGGACTAAAGGTTATGAGGGAGGTCATAGGCACCAACTCCATGGGTGCTCTAAGGCTGGAGCACCCACAGGGAAAAAATAATGGGTGCTGAGCACCTGTCAGCACCATCCCCGCCCCCCAGCGCCTCCTGCCCACCTGCAGGCCCCGATAATCAGCACCTCCCCCTCATGCCCTGCACATCCTGCCCACCATAATCAGCTGCTTCGCAGCGTGCAGGAGGCTGGTAGTGGAGATGGGAGGAGCAAGGATGTAATGTGCCTGGGGGAGGTGTCAGAATGGGGTGGGAAGAGGCGGGATGGGGAGGGGGTGTGGCGCGGAGGGTAGGGGTGGAGTGGGGACGGGGCTTGGGGTTGAGCACGCTCTGGCACAATGGAAAGTCAGCCCCTGTGAGGGAGGCTGCTGCTAGGTGACACCTGCTGCCATTTTGGCAAGAAAAGACTTAGGCACCTTACTCCAAGAGAGAGTTCCCAGCTATGGATAGGTCCCTCCCTCCAGCCTGGATTGAGGCATCTAACTCAGTGAAAGGAGGGGCTTACAGCACACCTGTTTCATTGAATCTGCGGTTGGCTAGGTTAGGCAGCTCCTCACTCAGCAGGCAGTTTTTTGTGGATTCAATTTTCAGGTAGCTATCTCCTCCCAGGTAATGCATAGGGAGTACAGATGCCTAATCTGATGTTTGTGGACTCCATTGGGTGTCTAAGCACCTAAAAATTAGGTGCTGGAATGCTCAGTGTTGCAATGCCTATGTCTTTTTGTGAATCTCGTTCCATGTGAGCAACCCGAATCTGTTAACCCATGTCAGGTTTCAGTGCCTTTACCTTATCACAGCTGATTTTACCCAGTGAGAGATGGTTGTTTCAGGACATGAAACGCCCCCGAGATCAGATGTAGAAGTTAACGTATATATTTTGGTCTTCAACAGGTAATAGTTACATATATTTATTCTATATTTGGATTTATAGAAATACTAAAAAAGCATGTCTTCCCATATGTTTCAAGTACTGTTGACATAACTTAAAAACATATCATAAATTCAGCAGTACAATTTAATATAAACCATAAATAAAATATGGAATCATAGAAATGTAGAGCTGGAAGGGACCTTGAGAGGTCATCTAGTTCAGCCCCCATCCTGAGGCAAGGCCAAATGTAACTAGACCATCCCTGACAGGTGTTTGTTTAACCTGCTCTTTTAAAAAATAGGTGGGATTCCACCACCTCCTTTGGTAACCTACACCCATACTTAACTATCTTTAGAAACTATCCTTAACTATAGTTAGAAAGTTGTTTCCTAATATCAATCTAAATCTCCCTTGCTGCAGACTAAGCCCATTACTTTGTCAATGGACATGGACAACAGTTGATCAGCATCTCTTTATAACAGCATTTAACATATTTAAAGACTGTTATCAAGTCCCTACACAGTCTTCTTTTCTCAAGATTAAACATACCCAGTTTTTGAAAGTCAAAGGTCAGGTTTTCTAAACAGTTTATTGTTTATCATTTACCTTTCATCGTTTTTGTTGTTCTCTTCTGGATTTTCTCCATTTGAGACCTCATCAGTGTCAAGTAGAGTGGGACAATTATCTCCCATGTCTTACACACAACACTCCTGTTAATATTTTCCAGAATATTGGCCTTTTTCACAACTGCATCACATTGCTGCCTCAGGTTCAACTTGTGATCCACTATGACCAGTGATGAGCTGCCAAAATCTTAACAACGGGTTCCCTCCTCACCCCACGAGGGGGTCGTTGCCCACCCCTGCCTCCTGGGACTCCTGCCCCATACAACCCCCCCAACATTCCTTGATGCCCCCCCCCCAGGACCCCTGCCCCATCCACCCCCCTCCCCCGTCCCCTGACTGCCCCCAGAACTGGGCAGGAGGGTCTCGTGGGCCACCGTAGTGGGTGCCCACCCCACCCCTAAGAGCCAGAGGCACCTGCCGGGGGGCAAGGTGGGGAGTCCCGGAGGTGCTTACCTGGGCAGCTCCCAGGAAGCATCTGGCAGGTCCCTCTGGCTCCTAGGGGCGGCACAGCATAGCTGGGGGGGAGTAGGGGGAGCAGCCGCTCCCCCACTGATCACATCAAAAGTGGCACCTTAGGCGCCGACTCCCTGGGTGCTCCGGGGCTGGAGCCCCCATGGGGAAAATTTGGTGGGTGCAAAGCACCCACTGGCAGCTCCGCACCCGGCCCCAGCTCACCTCCGCTCCACTCCTCCTCCTCCTCCCCTGAATGCACCTCCCCACCCTGCTTTTCCGCCCCCCGGCTTCCCGTGAATCAGCAGTTCAGCGGGAAGCCTGGGAGTGCTGAGAAGCAGGCAGCAGCTTCCCATTCAGGCCAAGGGTGGTGGAGGTGAGCTGGCGCAGGGAGCGGTTCCCCTGCGTGCCCCCGCATGGGTTACCTGCTGCAGCACGGGCAGCCCTCCTCGCACCCCCAGCCCCAGCTCACCTCCACCTCCCTGGGCCTGAGCGGGAAGCTGCGCCCTGCTTCTCAGCCTGCCCTGGCTTCCTGAACGAACAGCTGATTCACGGGAAGCCTGGGGTGGGGGGCGGAGAAGCAGAGTGGGGCGGCGCGTTCAGGGGAGGAGGTGGAGGTGGAGTGGAGGTGAGGGCTCCAGGGCTGGAGCACCCATGGAATCGGTGCCTAAGGCACCACTTTTGGCCAGTTAAATTTAGAAGTCCTTTTAGAACCGGTTGTTCCGCGAGGGACAACTGGTTCTAAAAGGGCTTCTAAATTTAACCGGCCAAAAGTGGCGCCTTAGGCGCTGACTCCATGGGTGATCCAGCCCTGGAGCACCCAAGGGGAACAACTGGTTATAAAAGGGCTTCTAAATTTAACAACCAGTTCTAGTGAACTGGTGGGAACCGGCTCCAGCTCACCACTGACTATAACCCCCCAATTCTTTTCAGCCTAACCAGTTATTCCCCATTTTGTGCATTTAGTTGTGCATTTGATTTGTCCTTCCTAAGTGCAGTACTTTGCATTTGTCTTTATTTCATCACGTTGATTAGGGTTATTTCGAATTCTATTCCTGTCCCCGAAAGTGCTTGCAATCCCTCCAGGTTGCTGTGATTCACATATTTTACAAGCATACTCTCTACTTCACTATCCAAGTCATTAAGTAAAATATAGAATAGTACCAGTCCCAGGACAGAGACTCCTGAGGGACCCCACTAGGTACATCCTCTCAGCTTGACAGCAAATCATGGATAACTCCTCTTCGACTACAGTGTCGCAGCTGGTGGTGCATCCACATTATTAATTTGAGCTAGCCCATATTTCCCTAGTTTATGAGAATGTCATGTGGGACTGGGTCAATAGCCTTACTAAAATTAAGATATATCACACCTACTGCTCCCCCCTTTTCACTAGGCCAGTAACCCCATCAAAGATGGAAATTAGGTGAGTTTGGCATGATTTCTTCTTTAAAAATCCATGCTGACTATTTCTTATAATCCTATTATCCTCTAAGTGCTCACAAATTGATTGTCTAGTAATTTGTTCCAGTATCTTTCCAGCTACTGAAGTTAGACTGGTCTATAATTCCCCAGGTCCTTCCCCCGCCCCTTTTTAAAGACAGGTTATATCTTTGCCCTTATCCAGTCCTATGGGGCCGCATCCATCCTCTACAAGTTCTCAAAGATAACTGGTAACAGTTCCAAGATTGCTTCAGCTCGTTCCTTTAGTAACCTAATGTGAGTATCATTAGGGCTTGCCAACTTAAATACAGCTAACTTATCTAAATATTCTTTAACCTGTTCTTTCCCTATTCTGGGTTGCATTCATTCCACCTTGTTGTTAATATTAATTGTGCTAAGTCTCTGATCATCATTAACATTTTTAGAGAAGACTGGAGCAAAATAGGCATTAAACACCTCAGCTTTCTTAGGGCTTGTCTACACTTACCGTGGATTGACACTGTGGCAATTGATCCACCAGGGGTCGATTTAGTGGATCTAGTGAAGACTCGATAAATTGACTACTGATCGTTCTTGCTTCGACTTTGGTACTTCACTGAAACGAAAAGTATAAGATAAGTCGACGGGAGAGTTTCTCCTGTTGACCCAGCATGATGTAGACACCGCAGTAAGTCAACCTAAGCTATGTCAACTCCAGCTACGTTATTCGTGGAGCTGGAGTTGCATAATTTAGGTTGACTTAACCCCGTAGTGTAGACCTGCCCTTAATGTCATCTGTTATTAATTCCCCGTCCCTAAGTAGTGCACATACATTATCCTTAATCTTTTTCTTGCTCCTAATGTATTAATTAAAACTTCTTATCGGCTTTTCTGTCCCATGCTAAGTACAACTGATTTTGTACTTTAGCCTTTCTGATTTTTTCCCTATATGCTTGTGCTATTATTTTAAATTCCTCCTTAGCGATTTGTCCATGTTTCCCCTTTTTGATTTTCAAGTCATTAAAGAGCTCCTGATGGAGCTTTACCAGCTACTTACTTGTCTTCCTATCTTTCCTTCTCATGGGATAGTTTGCGGTTAGATCTTTAATATTGCCTTCTTGAGAAAATGCCAGCTCCCCTGAACTCTGTTATCCCATAGATTTTTTTCCCAGGGAAACTTACCTACCTGTTCTCTGTATGAGTATGACTAGAGCCAGGTAACTTGACATTCAAATTTCTTTCCAGTCCAAGAGTTGTCCAGCTTTGCAATCCCTTCCATATTTGGAAATGACTATAAACAATATTGACAAGTCCATGAATCATGAGTCATCCCCCAAAATAATCATGAGGTGTTTTGTTCTGTGATAGATTTTGAGTCCTTTTGGGCATTTGGAGTGCAATAAGGTCACCTTTTGAGATTATTCTCCACAAGCACAATGGCTTTTAAAAGTTAGTTTTTTAAAAAAATTAAGGAATATTGAGATTCTTATGAAGTTGCATGATTTCAAATGCTTGCTTTGAAGAAGATCACCAAATACCATCTGACTTGCATAAAATCACAGAAGTTGGTCACGCTATACAGCACTGGTACTTTTTTAGGCATCTTGGTCTGAATGATGACAATTACTACCAGAGACAGCAGATACTATTTGTCATATCACTAATGATACATCCCTTTTTGGCACAGCTGAAGCATATTAAGCAGTGCAATACAATGGACGACAGTGAACTTGGTCCAAAGCCCCTCAAAGTTAAAGGAAAGATCCCCACTGACTTCAGTGTTAGAATGCTCTTACATTGAAATAACACTGTCTAGTCTCTGTGCTGCATGTAAATGAGCAACTCAACATAAGAATATAAGAATGGCCACACTGGGTCAGACCAAAGATCCATCCAGCCCCGTATCCTGTCTACAGACAGTGGTCAGTGCCAAGTGCCCCAGAGGGAGTGAACCTAATAGGTAATGATCAAGTGATCTCTCTCCTGCCGTCCTTCTCCACTCTCTGACAAACAGAGGCTAGGGACACCGTTCCTTACCCATCCTGGCTAATAGCCATTAATAGATTTAACCTCCATAAATTTATCCAGTTCTCTTTTAAACCCTGTTATAGTCCTAGCCTTCACAACCTCTTCAGGCAAGGAGTTCCACAGGTTGACTTTGCATTGAGTGAAGAAGAACTTCCTTTTATTTGTTTTAACCCTGCTACCCATTAGTTTCATTTGGTGGCCCCTAGTTCCTATATTATGGGAACAAGTAAATAACTTTTCCTTATTCACTTTCTCCACGCCACTCATGATTTTATATACCTCTATCATACCCCCCCTTAGTCTCCTCTTTTCCAAGCTGAAAAGTCCTAGTCTCTTTAATCTCTCCTCATATGGGACCCGTTCCAAACCCCTAATCATTTTAGCTGCCCTTTTCTGAACCATTTCTAATGCCAGTATATCTTTTTTGAGATGAGGAGACCACATCTGTATGCAGTATTCAAGATGTGGGAATATCATGGATTTATATAAAGGCAATAAGATATTCTCCATCTTATTCTCTATCCCTTTTTTAATGATTCCTAACATCCTGTTTGCTTTTTTGACTGCTGCTGCACACTGCATGGACGTTTTCAGAGAACTATCCACGATGACTCCAAGATCTTTCTCCTGATTAGTTGTAGCTAAATTAGCCCCCATCATATTGTCTGTATAATTGGGGTTATTTTTTCCAATGTGCATTACTTTACGTTTATCCACATTAAATTTAATTTGCCATTTTGTTGCCCAATCACTGTGAGATCTTTTTGAAGTTCTTCACAGTCTGCTTTGGTCTTAACTATCTTGAGCAGTTTAGTATCATCTGCAAACTTTGCCACCTCTCTGTTTATCCCTTTCTCCACATCATTTATGAATAGATTGAATAGGATTGGTCCTAGGACTGACCCTTGGGGAACACCACTAGTTACCCCTCTCCATTCTGAAAATTTACCATTTATTCCTACCCTTTGTTCCCTGTCTTTTAACCAGTTCTCAATCCACAAAAGGATCTTCCCTCTTATCCCATTAACTCCTTTTGTGTCTGTCTGCTTATTTTTTTGCAACAAGGTAAAGAGAGAAAATTGTAAGTATTTTGCTTTTCTTAGCATATTAGATTTGACATTTCCCTTTAATACATTGTGAATATATATGCTATAATAATCAGATTGATTTCAGTTTTCAGTGACACTTTGTGTTTCAAGACGTATATAAAAATCTTTCAGTTATATGAACAGAATTATTTTATCAACGTATAAGAGTATTATCATTATTTTCCATTTTAGGGGCTCCTTTGAACCTGCTTTAATGTTAACACTTTGATGGGGTTTTGTGCCATGTAGCTGCCATGGAAAGAAGATATAGATAATAAGGTAAAAAGTACCACAACTGATCTGCTTTATACTGTAGCAGGTACTGAAAACATATATTGACAAAATGTGAGGACAGCAAATTTATCATCCAGTGATTATTGCTATTTTTTGGTATAAGTATGTAAAATTCCCCACATTTTGCTTCATCGCTTTTCCTGACAACAGAAGTATTTTGAAAAATTTCAAAAAAAGCTCAGAATATGTTTTCCAATGTGAAATCACTGTCAATTTGTAAATTCACCGTTCTTCTGTAGTCACTTCAGGGATTTGTGCTCCAGATCTCATGGTACAGGTCACTGAAACTTGTCTGTAGGCCTTCAGGGTACTTCTACATTACAACACTTAGTCAAAAAGCCCAAGTCCATTGACTTGGCTCACATGTCTTGGATTACAGTGCTAAAGATGGCAGTGCAGAGGTTCCCACTCAGGCTGGACCCCGGCCCTCGGCCCTGCCCTCCTTGCTGGATTTCAGAGTTCAGGCTCCAACCCATGCCCAAACATCTACACTGCTGTGTTTATCCCTATAGTATAGGTTGTGCAAGCCCAAGCCAGTTGACCTGGGCTCAGATTCAGTGCTGCAGGTTTATCTTTGCGTTGTAGACATCACATGCAATGCCATAATTTTTCATTTTAGGTATGTTCAGCACTGGCCATCTCCCTTTTTTGTTTTCATAAGGCTTGGACCAAGGCCCAGTAAAGTCAATGGACAGGCAAGCAGAAGATTGGCACAGAGACTACGGGTGTGTTTCCATTGGTATCAGAGGTGAGAGTGCAGCACATGTGGACATACGCAAGCTAGCTTTGATCTAACTAGCTTGAATAAAAATAAGACTGAAGCCATGGCAGCAAAGGTTGCACAAGGCTGCCCAGGACCTTTAATATGTACTTGAGAGGCCATCCCATGCTTCTGTGGTGGCACTGCTCTTGTTATTTGAGCTACTTAGATCAAAGTTAGCTTGGGTATGTCTACACACACAGCAGTCACACCTCTGATTTCACGGTAGACATACCCTAAGCAACTTGCCCAAAGTCAAGCAGGAAGTCTGTGGCAGAGATCAGAGTTAAACCAACATCTCTAGGGTTTGAGGCTAGTGCTTTAATCAGAAGACCACCCCTCTTCCCCAACAAAAAGATCATTCTTCTTCTCAACACCTCCATTTTCTCTCTTTCTCAGTCTCTCTGTGGAAATGAGACGAGTGAATATTAGTCAGAAGCACATATCTGAACTGGAGCCACAACATTTATCAACGATCCTAGAAACAAGGTGTCAATGAACCCTTGCACTTTCCAAGTCAGAACAGCCATTCTGTCCGAGCAATATAAACAAGTGTGTAGTAGTTTGGAAAGAAGAACTTTGGACAAAAAAAAAACAAAAACAAAGAAACAACGAATAAGCTGGGTAAGTGGAGAAATGAGTTAAAACAAGAAAATGGAGAGGCTCTCATTATCTCAACTCTCTGAGAATCTATTAGAATAATTCCCAGTGACTTCACAGACGCCTAGCTGATTAAAGAAGGGCTGATGAGTTGAAGGCTTCCCAGCTGCTAAGCTCAGCCAACAAGTCACAGATGACTTCAGCAGATGGTCTTGCTTTTAGTCCATTGAGAACTTTATGAGCCATGTATCCTCCTTCAGGCAACTCATTGTCTGAAATAAGGAACAGAATGATGAACTAATGTGTTGTGTTATAAAATGCTCCAGGATATATCTTTCCTGAGGAGCATCCAAACATCCTCAACTTGAATATCATTATTATGGTCTGAAAATTAATGATGTATAAAAAAATCCCCAAAATCAACTGAAAAAAAATTCAACAGTGATGCAGAAACCCTAAGAGCTGTGAAGTCCATGAGGGCAATAAGATTGCATATAGATTTAGTTAAGAAACAAGGTGGTTGCGTTTGTGAGGTTGTCATTCGGAATAGTCCACTTTATGAGTAGATTCTAATCCCCAGTTTACTCACACTGAATAGTGCCTTATTTCAGAACTAGCTCCACTGACTTCAATAGGATTATTCACGCTGACTGGCACTTTAGTCCAGAAATAGCCATTGGGACTATGTGTGAAGTATCATGCCTCACAAGCTGAGTTATGGGATCAGAATCTAGCCCTATGTCACCAGGGAACTTCTAATGTCCTTTTTCACAACACCATTTATTGCTACAAAAAGTCATCCTGAGTAAAAAGGAAGGAAATCTTTGTCAGTGGGAAGACTCTATTGTATTGGTTGCTCCTATAAGACAGACTTTTTTTCCCCAAGTGAATTCTCATTAAAACCACATATCTTGAGTGCAATGCTTTTTGAACTAGTACAGGAGTAACATATCTATTTGATGTCTGTATTATAAGGATGAATCTCCCACAAATAGTAAAAAGTATTTTAGGCAAGGAGCTAAATCCTTCTCTCAGTTACAGCTGTGTCAGTCAAGAGTAACCCCACTGAATTGAGTGGGATAACTTAGAGTCTGGTCCTGGGTGGTCTTCTTGGAACAAGAAAATAGAGGACAGTCTTGTATTTTAGAACTTCAGCTTCTGGTTCCCACCATAACTAGGAAGTTAAAAGATACAAAGTCAGTGCTTTCAGTGGGATTAATGAAGGAATAAGATCCTTCTCAACATGACTGAAGGTGGCAGAATCTTACTTTTTATACATTTCTATTTATTATTATCATTATTTATTTATTAACTGTATTGCAATAGGGCCTAGGAGACCCAGCCATGGATGAGGATCCCATTGTGAAAGAATGGTCCCTGCCTTCAAAGAGTTTAAGGTTATTTTTAGGATTAGATAAATTCTTATGTTTTCCTTCCCCTGCTTTTTAAAAACACTCTGCAAACTAGCTGCTATGAATTCTAAAACATACCCAATGACAGGGTCTGCATTGTTTTATGACTGCTGTGCTTCTCAAATACTTGGAAACCCTTTTCATTTTCATATTTAAGTTGGCTGTCTCATACGAGTCATGTTATCATAAATACATATTGTAAATATATATTATATGGGACTCAGTCCGACACCCATTGGCAATCATAGCAAAACTCCTCTTGGCTTCAATTGCAGCGGGATAGGGTCCTTAGTTTGTGGTGGTGAAGCTTGTTTTTTTTAAGGCTGCATTGAAGTTTCAGGTCAGTATTTCGAGTATGTATTTTTTCATAAATAATTCATTCTCTATTATTGAGCATATACAAAACAAAAACCAAAAGAAATCAGTCAGGGACTGCAATGTGCTCTTGCCGTGCATGAAACATTCTCAAAGGTTATTCCATCTCGTGTATATGTATGTAATAAGGTAACCCTAATCAAACATACTACAGTGTTTCTGACAAGCTTTATTGCTTAATTCTTTTTTTTTTCCATGCACCAATAAAAATGTTATTCAAAACATTCACAGCTGAATAATAAAAGCCCGCTGTGAAATCATTCTTACTGATTGAAGGCTGATTATTTTCATATTCCAGCTGTTGCTAGCTATTCCATGGTTTTAAACTTGATCATTACAGTGGCATCAGAGATATATTTCTGATTTCAGATCATGGCATTTTGGGGGCTGTGATCTATTTTTTCTAGAGAATGAAAATGCAAGCTTTGCTTAGCAAATAATGAGGTTGACCAAGTTCTCACACACATATTATTTATATATAATGTCATATATATGACATTAATAGGACTCCATACAGTTACAGGGGTCTTCCTATCTGATTTTCTCTGCATGATTGGGGTCTTGGAAAGGCATTGCTTCAATGTGAAGCTAGTGTAACCTCATTCATTTCATTCCATTCCATTGACCCACCAGACCTACAATGTTTGGGTTAGACTCATAGACGTTAAAGTCAGAAGGGACCATTATTATCATCTAGTCTGACCTCCTGCATAACACAGGCTACAGAAGCTCACCCACCCACTCCTGCGATAAACCTCTCACCTATGTCTGAGCTATTGAAGTCCTCAAATCATGGTTTAACGACTTCAAGGTGCAGAGAATCCTCCAGCAAGTGACCCATGTCCCATGCTACAGAGGAAGGCAAAAAAACCCCAGGACCTCTTCCAATCTGCCCTGGAGGAAAATTCCTTCCCGAACCCAAATATGGCAATCAGCTGAACCCTGAGCATGTGGGCAAGATACACCAGCCAGATACCCAGGAAAGAATTCTCTGTAGTAACTCAGATCCCACCCCATCTAACATCCCATCACAGGGATGGGCCTATTTACCATGAATAGTTAAAGATCAATTAATTGCCAAAATCATGTTATCCCATCATAGCAGCTCCTCCATAAACTTATCAAGTTTAATCTTGAAGCCAGATAGGTCTTTTGCCCCCACTGCTTCCTTTGGAAGGCTATTCCAGAACTTCACTCCTCTGATGGTTAGAAACCTTTGTCTAATTTCAAGTCTAAACTTCCCGATGGCCAGTTTATATCCATTTGTTCTTGTGTCCACACTGGTACTGAGGTTAAATAATTCCTCTCCCTCTCCGGTATTGATCTCAGGTCCTGTACATTTTGTCAGTTGGATAATCCTACTAAGAATTAATTTACTATTAAAATATTATCATTTTAGAAGACTAGTACATACTTACTAACAGTATTTAATGTAGATTCAATCAATCATGTAACTTTGGGGTACTTTTCTTAAAACTGCTGAAGTCCCAGACTCCCTTTTTGCAGATGCAAATCAGAGGGCTTGCCCTAGGACCTACTTCCCTTAGTTACTTGGGACTGGATCACATTAAAACTCATGGGGTGGGGGAGGTAAGAGATAGGAAAACTCTTTAAGGATCCCTTTCTAGAATTCAATCTCAATCATTTTGTCATGGGTGGTGAGTTTGCCCTGCTTTGGAAAGAGCCTCAGGACCCACCTATGAACCTGGAGCATCCCCAGGAATCCACCTGGATTGTGGGTAATCATCATGAGAGCTGGGCTATCACAAGAAGTCCCTGTGCCTTCCTGCTCAGCTCTCTGCTCTCAGTGCCCATCCTTTCAAGCATCAACTTCACTCTATCCAGAGCAGCTCTAAGGGAGGAATGCTGCCAGAGACTGCCCCTGTCCACAAGTGCTCCAGGATTCTTCTTAAAGATGGTGTGGCGACAGAGGACTCCTTGTGTGGAGAAGTCTCTGTGGAGTAGGAAATACAGCCCCAAGTTGTATTATCTAGCCTTCCAGGATAATCTTCCTGCATGTGAATCTAGACCACACCAGGAACCCCCCACATGGGATGATAAAAAGTGTGAGCTGTACCACGGAGTTGGCTGATACCTCTTCCACATAGTAGGACTGAAAATGGGTCTCCCTCCATTGACTGATCATGCTAGCACTAGCTGGTGCCTAGTTTGAACCTTCAGCTAGAGGTTCCAGTTCTCAGATTTGCAGATGCATATTCAATTAAGTCACCAAAGAAAGAGATAGATACACATTTTATGGGAGCAAATTGCACCCATAACAAGGTAGTTCACTCTTTTGAATAATTGGCCTTTAAGCATTTGACAGTTTCCTTTCCTGTAAAATAGTGTAATGTTTCTGCATGATAGGCTGGTATTGTGATCCTCATTTTACAAATAATGGAACTAAGGCACAGGGGAATATACTACAGGGCATTATTGCCTTCTACGTTACAGACATATCAGCCACTTAATAAATGTTATTGTGGGTGTTCATTATTTCCAGTAGGTATTTCATTCTTCCAGTCCCAATAGATCATAATGTAAAGGATTATATACACCACACCCACTACTGAAAGGAATGTCAGACTTGCCCAAATGGTTACATATATGTCTCAAATAAAGCCTGACTCACATTAGGGGAAATCCTTCAATTTATTCAGGGCTGACATATGCTGTACTGCTATAGGGTTTATGTTTCCTTTTCTGTAGCTACTTGGTTGGGTTTCAAGTGTAATGTCTATGGAGCGGTGCACCCATAGATCATTGTAGATTTTCCTCATATCATGCCCTACAACATTTTACATCAACCATAAACTATGGCTGTCAAGCGATTAAAAATATTAATCATGATTAATCATGCGATTAATTGTGCTGTTAATAATAGAATACCATTTATAAAAATATTTTGATGTTTTCCACATTTTCAAATATATTGATTTCAATTACAATACAGAATACAAAGTGTACAGAGCTCGCTTTTTATTTTTATTATAAATATTTTCACTGTAAAAATAAAAGAAATGGTATTTTTCAATTCACTTAATACAAGTACTGTAGTGCAATATCTTTATCATGAAAGTTGACCTTATAAATGTATAGCTATGTACAAAAATAATTGCATTCAAAAACAAAACAATGTAAAACTTTAGAACCTACAAGTCCATTATTATTGATAATCTACCATTTCCTTCTAATAATGGACCAATACCATTGTTAGGATTCTTTTTGTTCCTAATATACTTTTTTTTAAAAAAAACCCTTCTTATTGTCTTTAACTTTGCTTGCCATAGATTTCTCCCTGTGTCCCTTTGCTTCCCTTATCTTTTCTACAATTCCTAGCTTCTGATTTATATTCATTACTATTTACTTCCCCTTTCTATGATTTGTTATATATTATTTTTTATTTTTAATAGCTGCCTTCACTTCCCCTCTAATACAGGTTGGTAATTTAATGAATGTGGCCTTCTTCCTTGATTGGGGGTTTGTGGCTTTTTGGGCATCTGGTAGTTTTCTTAAATGAGTCCCAATTATCATTCACATTTTTCTGATTAAATTCTTCCTCCCAGCTGATTTGCCTCATTATTGTTTTCAGCTTTGTGAAATTGGCCCTTTTAAAGTACCAAGTATATGTATTTCTGGTCTGGACTTTATACTGTTTGCACATTATAAATTTGATCAAGTCATGATTACTTCTACTTAAGCTACCATTAATTTTTAGTGGTGTGATCAGTTCCTTTTCACCTAACAAAGCAAGATGTAATATAGAATTCCCCCATATTGGATGCAACACTTTTTGAGTTAGGGAATTTTCATCCATGATGAAATTCCAAAAATGTCTAGTATTGGCATCATGAGATCTCCAGATATGTCACTCAGATTGAAGTAACCCATGATCATGCACCTTTCCCCACCTATATATTAGGATAGGTGTATTAGGAGCCTGTCATCATGTGATATGGTGGCATATAGCAGACACCATCTAATTCCCCATCTTGTGCTTTATCTGTTAGCATCTACCTCTATAAGTATTCAAGATAATTTTCTTTTAATTTATCAGTGACTTGGCAACAGGTAATTAAATTTTTGACATAGAATACCACTCCCCCTCTCCTTTTGCCCACTCCTTCCCAAATAGGTTTTAACCTTTGGTTTTAATATTCCAGTCATGTGAATTATGCCACCAGGTTTCAGTAATACCAACTTGAACTAATTTATGCTCATAAATGAGCAATCCCAATGCCTTTTCTTTGTTACCTAGGCTCCTAGCATTGGTACACAAGCAATTCAAGTATTTCTTCTCTTCATTTCCTTTGGTTCCTTCATTACTTTTGTTCTCAATATCTTCATTTTGTGCTAAATGATTGGCCAGATCTTCCCTCTTTTTACCATCCCATTTTGTTGTTATTAGTTCAATGCCTTCCTGACTACTTTAACCAGCTTGTCCCTCTGGAGACTAGATCCCCTTCTACTGAGTTGAAGGCCATCCAACCTATACTTCCCCTTGCCCATAGAAAGTGGAACAATGTTCCACAAACCCCAAACCCTATACCATACACCATTAACCTAGTAATCTGTTAATTTCTAGAGTCTTCTGCCTTTTGTCTTCCTTTCTTCATGACACTGAAAGGGACTGAGAAAAAATTGCTTGGACATTCTTGTTCTTCAGTATGCTTCTGAGTTTCCTGAAGCCATCTATTATCGGCAAGATATCCCTTGATGCAGTGTCATTATTCTGATATGAACCATCACCAATGGATCCTGACCTGTTAACTTCAGAAGCCCAGCCAATCTTGGAGTGATATCTCATGCCTTGGTTCCAGGAAGGCAGCACACCATCCTCTTGTCTGCCTGTGCCTTGCAGAATGTTTTCTTGATTCTTCTTAATACTGAATCCCCAACAAGAGTAGTCTGTCTTCTTTGTATGGTTGGAGAACTCTTTGTGGGAAAGCTTGGTTTTTTTACAGGTTGGGATGAGCTGCCATCCAGAGGTGTGTCCCGTACATCTTTGTCTTCTTGGACCAGCTGTACCTTGAAAGGTATCTTTCACAGTTCCCAGGTTGAGGATCTGGTATTGATTGGAAATTTCTAGCAATGTGGAATTTCTCGTGGTCCTCTTCTCTCTAGTGGCCACTGCCTGCCCATTCCCATTTGTCTCCAGACATGTAGCATGCTGCTCTGACCTTCTGCCCCTAGTGGTTTTAAACTGCCAGGTCTCCTCTCTCTCCCTCTCTCTCTCTGACTCTTTGGTTGTCAGCTCCTTTCTTCCTTGAACCAGGGATACTGATGTTTCCTGAACATGGTTGCCTAGGAACTCCTCAGCTTCTCTGATTCTGAGTAATCTCTCTACTTGCTTCTCCAATCCAAGAACCTTTTCCTCCAACACAGCCACCAACTTGCACTTACTGCCCAGGAAGTCCCTTCTATTTTCAGGCAGGAAAGAAAGCATGGCACATCCATTGTAGGTCACCAATACTGTTCCATCGCTGGCCACCATTGAAAAACACATAGAGCTAATTTGAAAGGAAAGCTTCTCACATTCCCTCCAAAACTCTCCTATTTACTGCCTTTCTTTGTGGCTTTCCATTGTGGTAGGTACTGTATGAACACATATTGGACAACAGCCTCTGTCTTGAGAAGTTTGCTATCTAGATAGATAGGGAGTGAGAAAGGAAAACAGACACAGAAAGGTGACTGGAAAATCTAGGACTAGTGCCTAGCTCTTGTGAATCCAAGTCTAATGTGCTATTTGCAAGTCCATTGTGTATTCTCTTTCAACAGGACTTTTCAAGAGACAATTTACGCTAGTCAGAAATCTAAACCCACGTGAATACTTTGTCATACATATTTTTAAGGGCTAACATATTCATTATTTAATTATGAGTTAATTATCATACTAACAGACTGGGCCTTAATCAAATCACCACGTTTAATGCCTGCAGTCTTGTGACTGCATTTCTTGAGCTTTCCTTAGTTTGGGATGCACTTGATATCAACTCATTGGTCTTAGTACTTGATGTGACCTGCCGATTAATTACCTAGATGACTAAACATGCCAAATGTTCATAACTGATAGTGTTGGGAGGGGATATTTTGGTAGAGAATGGAGGACAGATGGGGCTGAATTAAGGTTGTAGCACAGAGTCTGTGACTGCGATAATGTCTGTGGGTAGAGAAGAGGGTATGTACTCTAAGGCTTGCTCTACACTTAAGTTAGGTAGACATAGGTATGTTGGTCAGGGGCGTGACAAACCAGACATAACTATGCCAACCTACTCCACAGTGTAGACATAGCTACTGTCATTCAGGGATGTGGTGTTCCTGAACTGATGGAAAGAACCCTTCTATTGCTGTAGGCTGCATCTACATTACAGGGTTATGCCAGCATAGATATGCCAGTATAGACTCAGAGGTATAGATATACCTTAAGTTGTCTTAACATTTTTTCTTACATTTAGGTCAGGTATCTTATGTGTGTAGCAAACCTATCTACTTCACAACCATGTATCTAGCACCTAGTACAATGGGGTCTTGCTCCATGACTGGCAATCCTAGGTGTAGTCCCAGCAATATAAATATTAAAAAGAGAGTCTTATTTTACAATATAGTTTTATACTTAGTTATTCATAAAGGCTTTCAGGAGAGGTTTGGTGATAAAAAAAAAAACCCAGAGCACTGTGTAGCACTTGCTGAGTACATGGTAATTCAATATTATCCTTGAGTAAAATTATGCCATTACATATAAAAAATATGTACTGTAGCTGTACTTTGATAATTACATTTCTTTTGCCATAATCCAAATCCATTTATACGTTATTTTTACCCATTAGTTGCCTATGTGCTGTTAGTGTCTATGGTAACCTCTACAAAGGAAGCAATACAAACCAACATATTACTGCATTTAGGTATTATAGCTGGAGCACTAGCAACAGCTACTGTTAAGGGTCTGCAAACATTTCCATTATAGCTCCATGTACTTGCTCGTAAATTTTTTAAACTTTCAGCCTTCAGGCAATAATTTTATAGATTTGGACCTGGCCAAAACTGAATGCAGTAAAACAAAACTCTATTCTCACTTCCAAAACCCAGACATTACTTGGACACTTAGCACACTGAGAACACACATATAGTGGGGACCAGAGCTATGTTTATGGTAGGGCTTTCGATTAATTGCAGTTAACTCACGTGATTAACTCAAAAAATAATCATGATTAAAAAATTAATCATGATTAATTGCACTGTTTAACAATAGAATACCAGTTGAAATGTATTAAATATTTTGGATGTTTTTCTACATTTTCAAATATATTGATTTAAATTACAACAGAGAATACAAAGTGTATGGTGCTCACGTTATATTATTTTTATTACAAATATTTGCACTGTAAAAATGATAAAAAGAAATCGCATTTTTCAATTCACCTCATACAAGTACCATAATGCAATCTCTTTATTGTGAAAGTGCAATTTACAAATGTAGATTGTTTTTGTTACATAACTGCTTTCAAAAACAAAACAATGTAAAACTTTAGAGTCTCCAAGTCCACTCAGTCCTACTTCTTGTGCAGGCAATTGCTAAGAGAAACAAGTTTGTTTACATTTATGGGAGCTAATGTTGCCCACTTCTTATTTACAGTGTCATCTGAAAGAGAGAACAGACATTCACATGGCACTTTTGTAGCAGGCATTGCAAGGTAGTTTCGTGCCAGATATGCTAATCATGCTTTGGCCACCATTCCAGCAGACATGTTTCCAAGCTGATGATGCTCATTAAAAAAATAATGAGTTAATTAAATTTGTGACTGAACTCCTTGGGGGAGAATTGTATGTCTCCTGTTCTGTGTTTCACCCACATTCTGCCGTGTATTTCATGTTACAGCAGTCTCGGATGATGACCCATCATATTGTTTTGGTTTTTACATTGCAAATATTTTCTAATAAAGATAATATAAAGTGAGTACTGTACACTTTGTATTCTGTATTGTAACTGAAATCAATATATTTGAAAATTTAGAAAATATCCAAAACTATTTAAATAAATGCTATTTTATTGTTTAACAGTGTGATTAATTACTTGACAGCCCTAGCCATTACATTATCTTGCCCAGGATAAATGTTAGACTGACAAGGCTATACAAACCTGTGTCATCCTGATTATCCATTGTAAATATCAGCACAAAATTAGGTTTCTTCCAGTCTTCTGGAATTTCTCCAATATTCCAAGATTTATTGAAAATCAACATTAATAGTCCAGTGAGCTCCTCAGCCAGGTCTTTTAAAACTCTTAGATACAAGTTGTCCAGAACTGCTGATTTAAAAATATCTAATGTTTGAAGCTTCTGTATAACATCCTCCTGAAGTACTAGTGGAATGGAAAGGCTTATAATATGATATGACTATATAATATTTTCCCATGCAGATAATAAAATAATTTTAAAAATAGAACATTCTTTCATTTCAGGTCACAAGGACTGGACTTGACACATTTAATGCATTTCAAATCAAGTACATTTCAGAGCACACTAAAAAAAACAACACCTAGGCAAACAATTACATTTGTGCCACAATGCAACTAATGCTTCTTTAGGGAACATTAGGTCTCCATAAATTACCCAGCTGATGTCTAAAATCATTAAAGAGACTTGTTCATTTATGCAAATGGTTGTAAACAATGCATCAGTGCTCTGCTTGGGGTGCTTTGGTTCAGCTTTTAAAAGACTTCCAGTGAAACAAAGAGCTACTGCTGGAGCTTCTGTACTGGCCAGGAGGGGCAATGCTACTGGAATGCAGCCATCGTACAGTTTATTTAGGATAAACATAAATACAAAGGTTTGTTCAGAAAGAGGGGACCTGAGTTAAGAGAGCTTGACTCTTTCCTCAATTCTAGCTGCATAGAAGAGTCAAGGACTCCATTTCTGCTCTCTCTGTATTAAGGATCCCCCTGAGTGATTAATGAGTGAAGTAGATGGGATGGGGCCATGAAGGGAAACATTTTGAGAGTACCCTTCAGAGCATTAGTTCCTGTATTTGGACAGGTCTCAGCCCACTTTGATCTCCTTAACCAAAAGGCAGATCTACCCAAAATGTGACCTTTAGGGAGGATGGAAGAAATAGGGGTCACTGAGATATTGTAAGGTGCACTAATGCAACATCCTTCAGCCAAGGACAATCAATCATGTGACACAAGTCAGTAATATCACTCCATAAAGCAGATCGCTAAACTGAGGCATTGTGCGGTGGTAAATGACTTGCCCTAGGCCACTCATTGAATCAGTGAAAAACCCTAAAACAACAAGAGGTGTCCTGACTACCAAATACTGTTTTACCCATAAGACTATACTCCCCTTCTAGCACCTCACCCATACAAAGGTATTATAAAGTTACAATGGAATTTTTGGCAAATCATATGGTAATGGTGGCATATTTCAATGCAAAGGACACGTTTGTGTATTTATCCCCTACCCCACACACTTTGGACCATAGTTTTCACAGGCATTTATTTATTTGCAAACATTAATACAGTTCCTGTAAAAAAAAAAAATCTCTCTCCTGAAAGCCCTTTTGTTTTTGTTAATCTACCCAAGTAGAGAAAGTGGCGTAAGGCCAAATGCATTAGCCATAATGGGTTAGTTTAATGCCAGGCACAATTTAAGCCATTTTATGGCTTGGTTTAGTTTGAGTTTAATGTAAACATAGTGGTTCCTTGCAGTTTTGATGATATACTCAACTGTTACAGAAAAGGACATCAGGGCTTCATGATGGATAAAAACCCAAGGAATGTAAATGTAATATATGATAAATAGTCATTTCTCTTTGAGCACTTTGTAAATTCCCTATTTATCCTTTCCATAAAAAGGATGCAAAGCTGGTTGTTGTTGTTTTTCCATTTGGTCACAGCCAGAATAAGTTACATTTTCAAAAGCATGCCCAGAATGTGTGATCATAGGGACAATTAACCACCAGGAAATTGTGAACCGTGCACGGAATTAAGTATTGCATGCACTGAATTACATGCTTTGTCTGTCCCATTTATATACACCTTAAAAAATTATTGGAACTTGTAAAGTTCCACAATCTGATCACTTTGAATGACATTTTCCTCTATGCAGAGTAGTTGTAGCCATGTTGGTGTCAGGATATCAAAGAGACAAGGTGGGTGAGGTAATATCTTTTATTAGACCAACTTTTGTTGGTGAGAGAGACAAGCTTTTCTTCAAGACATTCTTCTTTGGAGGACCTTTCCTGGACCTGAAGAAGAGCTCTGTGTGGCTCAAAAGTTTGTGTCTCTCACCAGCAGATGTTGGTCCAATAAAAGATATTACCTCACCCACCTTGTCTCTCTAATATTTTCCTCTGGTACTCTCCCACAAACCGGCTTATTTTTTAAATGATTATGTGTATAGGCTCATTTTGTTTTCCAAATATGGTGGAACTAGTTGCACTCACCACCGTCAGGGCATGATGCTGCTGGAGCTTCCACATCTAGCACTTCCTGTTGGCCTTCACTTTGACTTTACAGTGACCTGGTTCTGTCATGATTTAGCCCTCGAGCTATGTCCTGTCATGTCTGGACACTTTCTAGGTTGACAAGAATATACTAAAATCTCACAAATGTCCCAGCACAAAAAATCTTTACCTCCACTTGGGCTATTCCTTGGCCCATCTTTGAAGCTTAGTCTTCAGGCACACCCTGGGCCCAATAGTCCTTACATCAGGCTTGTACACCCCTTCCTTTGAACGGGTAGGAGAACCCAATGCCCAGCCCCTGATCTGGGTTCTGGCCCAAGGACACTGTATTGGGCATCAAGGTCTGCTCCCTCAGACATGCTGCTGTTTCCATGGACCACGTCCTACCTCCAAGCCCCTTGTGCTGCTTCCCACAGCCTATGCTTAACCTAGCTTCCCTCTAGTTTTCAGGCCTCTGGCTTCTCTCTAGGTCCTCCCAGTTCCTTCTTCCTCTGCTGGAATTCCATTCCCTCTAGACTGACTCTCTGTGTCTTGCCCCCTTTCCAGGGCCCACCACAGAGATTAATTCCATCCCTGTGACCTTCTTCAGTTTGCTTTCCCCAATTTCTTCCCATAGTGAGGGAACTCCCTACCTCCTCTCTCCTGAGTCCTTCTAACTGGGTTCTCCTCCCTAATATGTCGTCTTCCCTGACCCTTTCAGATCTAGGATCACTAATTACATTGCCAGATCAGAACCTGCTGAGGGATCTCTTCTAGGTCACAGGCAAGGTTGCACGTGACTCCCCTTAAAGAACTACCCAGCCTACGATACATGGGTAAGTAATTAAAGTGTATACACGCACACTATCCTATTTGACTATACAAATATTGGATATTTTCATCATATTTAAAATCCCAACTTTGGAAATTTAGTTCAGTTCTTTTTCTACCAGAGTGACACTGGTGGGAAGATGGAAGCCTTACAACCCATCTAACTCATCCACTTGTCAGCCTAGCACCTGTACTCTGTCTATTTCTCCCTGCAAGGGCCCACAGGCATGGGAACTAAGGGTGCGGAGTCTGCTGTAGCAACCCCAGCTTTTGTGCTGGGTCCTGGCTGCCAATCCCGTGCTCGGGGTCCCAGCTGCTGTCCCTGCACCCAGAGTCTCAGCCGCTGTGCAGGGTCCCTGCCCAGTGCCCTGGGGCTCCACTGCCAGTCCAAGTCACTGGCCCCATGACTGAGGTTCCAGCTCCACTGCCGGCCCTGGGTCCCGGCCCAGGGTCCCAGCCGCCGGTCCTGTGTCCCGGCTCGGGGTCCCGGCTGCTGGCCCCACATCCGGGGCTCTGCTCCTGGCCCCAGCCTGGGGCTCTGCAAGTGCTCCCTGTGGCACCAGCCTCAGTCACCTTACGCCTGTCTGTGTCCCCTCTTCCCGGAGCCAAGGCCTTGCTCCCGGTCCCAGCTCTAGGGGGTGGTGAGGGGCCCGGAAGCAGTATGGGGGGCGCAACTCAGCATCCCCATCCTAAAAATTGTTCCAGCACCACTATAAGGGTCAATCTAACTCTTTTTCAGATTATGGTCATGTTTATCTCTTTTGTTGCTGTCTGGGGGTCACTGTGGGTGTGGAAAGGTAAAGCCTGAACTCCTGTCTGGATCTGAGTTTTGTTAATGGGACTTCTCTGCAGTGTTAAGGTCAAGAACTAGAATCTTTATTAAAATGTATAATTGCTTCTTGGCTACCACCCCCAGTAATAAATGTCTGGCAGGCCAAATTATTCCCACAGTGATTTCTCATCTGCCAGCTCATTTTTTAATGTGTTTACATAGGTGAAGCTGATTTCATAAACAGTTCTATTAATGATGCACGAAAAGGATCAGAAACCAGCTCAGTCATTTTTAGCTGTGTTGCCTTTGCAGAGTTAACAGGAGTAACAAGCATTAACAACTTGCCTTGGTCTGTGCTGTTTTTACATAGTCCGTCCTGACAGACGAAATGCACTTTAATCGTTTTATTTTTGTCTTTTTCTGTACTTTTCCCGCTTCTTCAATATCCTGTCTGTAATATATTAACCAGAACAAAACACAAAGCTTAAGCTGTGACTTGGTTGACCCTTTGTTCGTGGCATAAAGATCTATTCTAATTGACTCTGGTTTCCTCTATTTATTCATGTCAGTGCTCTGTCTACATGTGAAACTCTTGCCAGACATTGGGAGAATGGTTTAAAATTTATATCCATTCCTAACTCACACACAAGGTCCCTTTATTCATCCTGTAGTTTGGGACCACTGAGGGCAGAATCCCTTTTCGTCCTTTTGGGCATGATTCTTCTTAGAGTTCATATATGTGCAGATTTTCACACCCTGCTACTTAGTCCTCCATTTTAGGTCATTGATATATCATTTGAACAAGACGCAGAACAATCATTTCACTTATCACCTCCCTCTCACCTGATGGCTAACCAGTTGCATTCACAGAACTGAGAGCAAGGCCCAGCTAGACATTTCCTTATAGAAATTGTAAGCCCTGTGCTCACGCACTGATGAGCAGTTGACATCAGTGGGACTACTTGTGTGAGTAACTGCTCACATATGTGAATAAGGGGCTTACAATTTGGCCCTTTACTTGAATGCCCCAAACCAAGATGGTATTAATAATATATAAACCAGATCAAAACTAGCCCTGATTTTGTTTGTTCATCTCCCAAACTCAGCAGATGATGTGTTGCTAGTGGTAGGGCCCTACCAAATTCACGGCCATGAAAAACACGTCACGGACCGAGATATCTGGTCTTGTGTGTGCTTTTACCCTATACTATACAGATTTCATGGGGGAAACCAGCATTTCTCAAATTAGGGTTCCAGATCCAAAAGGGAGTTTCAGGGGAATCACAAGGTTATTTTAGGGGGAATCACGGTATTGCCACGCTTACTTCTGAGCTGCCTTCAGAGCTGGGTGGCTGGAGAGTGGCGGCTGTTGGCCAGGTGAGCAGCTCTGAAGGCAGCGCCCCGCCAGCGGCAACGGAGAAGTAAGGATGGCAAAACCACACCACGCCATCCTTAATTCTGTGCTGCTGCTGGCGGCAGTTCTGCCGTCAGAACCGGGCTCCCGGCCAGCAGCTGTCACTCTCCAGCTGCCCAGCTCTGAAGACACACACCGCCACCAGCAGCAGCGCAGAAGTAAGGGTGGCAGTACTGAAATCCCCCTCCAATAACCTTGAAAACCTTCCACGACTCCTTTTTGGGTCAGGACCCCTGCAATTTCAACACTGTGAAATCTCAGCTTTAAATTTCATGCTTTCTGTTTTAATAGATGATTAAATAGAAATCATGAAATTTACCATTTTTAAATTGCTGTGACCATGAAATTGACCAACATGGACTGTGAATTTGGTAGTGCCCTTCTAGTAAGGCACAGGATGAGGTTACACTGATGGTCTCCATTTTGTTCTGTCTCTACATGAATATAAATTGGAGATTAAGGGACACATTGTGACACTGGCTTGAATCAGTGGCTTGAATAGTGGGCAGTGCAGAACCCCTCTATCCAGTGGGAATCTCCTGGGGGGACTGTGCAAAGGAAGGCACAATCTATGCTCTCACTCCCACACCCCAAGCAGCCTGGTATGGAGGAGTGACCCATCATCTTTGCAATGGTGCAGACTGCTCCCCCATGTATTGCCAATGGGCTCAGTGGCTGGTGCAAAGAGGAAAGACACCATAGCTCCTCCTTCTCTCTGTCCCCTTTGCAATGTCATGCTTCCTTATGGGTGCACCCAGAGTGCAGCCTTGGCTGTTCCCGTGAAATACTTTTGCCTGGGATGTCCAAACAGGATAGGCTTTTTCAACACTTTCCCTAGTCACTCAAGTACAGCCATAAAGGCCAGGCACAATCTAGCCCAGAAAAAAAAATCAACATCTATGTTTTGTCCAATTCATTGTAAATCACCTAAACAAAGAGACTTCTGCCATTTTCATAAGAAGACTAATTGATACCATCACTCCATTACTTGGCCAGTTTTTAATCCCACGGATTATCATCAATATTGTTGTTGCTAACATTAGACATTCATCTTCTTTGTGATTCTGTAAGAAATGGCTTCTTAAAGCCAAAGTAAATCAAAACCATTGCTTCACCCCTGACTGCTCTAATCAAGCTAAACCTGTCCAAGATGCTTACTTAAAGGCCTCAAAAATCAATGCAAAATCTCCCCGGATGAGGACAAAGCCCTAGGAATTGTCCCACTATGTCTTTGCCTGGGATGTGGAGATGCATTTCTGGAAGCTATATCTATTTGATGGTCTCCCCTGCAATGTTATTTTTTAATATTTCTCATATCTCTTTATTGTCCTTTCTACTCATTTCAAGATGCAAACCCTCATGCTTCCAAGAATAAACCAATCACTAATTGATACCTTCCCCCCTATGGACATATTATTCTATAATTGGCCAAAATAGGATTTATTGCAACTTGTTCTGAAACACATGATCTGGCCATAATCAGAGACAGGAGAGCAGATGGACCACTGGTTTGATTTGCTATGACACTTCCTATGGAATTACCAAGTGCGATACGACTTCGGGGTTTCATTGTGAAGGATTCACACAGCTCTAATGATGACTCTTCCCAAGGCTACTTTTACCTTTTCAACTATATCTTCTAAATTATTTTGCATACCAGTTATGCTTTCCTACTTCCCTCCCTAACTTTCGGTGCAAGAGATATGGAATCTCCATTTTGAACAATGGTAAATTTTGATTTTCCTTCTACCTCACCTCAAGGTAACAGTCATTTGTAGTGTCAACATTAATTGTGCTTCCTAATACATTGACACAGAAAATAAAGCCCCTTGTAAAATACTGTTTGTAGTAGAAAGAGAGCCTGAGCATACGCCCTTGTATCAGAGGCCTGGTAGGAGGCAGGACCTGCTCACAGAATCTGGCAACAACAGGGCTAATATTGCAGAAATATACATTCCTACGAAGTGATAGTCATAGAGTACGAACGCAAACACATCCCAATATCAAGTGGTACCAAAACATCCTGCTATCAAGGCAAAGATGGTAGAAAAACATTCCCCAAGAATAGCAGGAACACACTGACCCCTCCTAAAAAATAAGGTCAGAATAACAGTATGTAATAAAGATGTTTTGATTGAACCAACGTGTACAAGATAATGGGTAATAACTAGCAATGTCAGGGGGCAGTAAATAACTATGTCAGAGGCAGTACTAACTTGTTTGTATCGGGGTATAAAAATGTATCTGAGAGGGAGTATCTTTGTCTGGCCTAGGAAGGAATGGAAAGTCCCACTGTTCACTGAGCTGGTCCATTGTTACGGGCATACGTGTATTAGTGGTCCGGTAGAGTCTGTGGGATACTAGTACTGTGCTTCGTTGACAATAAACCTGGCTGGGTCCCTTAACGGATCTTGTGGACATTGGGCAGGTCACTCAAGGTCTGCCGTGCCAGCTGTCTGCCCAGGGCTGGGGCAGCACACAAAAAACCCACACAGGCGCAGCCGAACATCTATCAACATCTAACCACACCATTAATAGCTATTTATAGAGGTCTGATAAATGGTTTTCCACTTAATTCACAGGACAAAGTGTTGTTTTTCCTCATGAATAGGACACAGGGGAATGGCTGTCCAGACTTCCAGATAGTGAATGAGAGCCTTCACCCCAGATGTGAAAGTAATGTGTGAAATGAAAAAGATTTATTTTACCTATTCCAGTGCTGGGTGTAGACTACTAGTCTGATCTACTCCATGTGGTTTATGGCTAATAGTTGAATGCCCTCTCAGTGCAGGGGGGAGGCACTGAATATGGCTTCCATAGAGATATCACCATTTCAAAACTGGTCTTGGCTGATCCCCTGTGTATCGAGATGACTGCAAACTCAGGCCCTGAGCCAGTCAAGGAGCCTGAGAAGTTTGTAGTTCATGCTCACCCTATGCTAGTGTTTAAGTGATGCAGAAAGGTAGGTAAAGAAGAAAGCTATGAATGAAACCACATATATTTCCTCTTTAGAAGTCTCTGGGAAGGCAGCTCATAGAAAAGGCAGATTTTCTGCACCCTCCCTCATCTCCAGTTTCCTGACAGTAGCAGGCACATAATTGGCTAATGCACCTATTACTCTTTTTAAGGGTCTGTCATGATGATTTTAAGGCAGAGCAATGGCTGTATATCTGTGGTAAACTTTAAGGAAATTGCTGTTTTAGAGGGATGGGCACTATAAAAGATTTAACTTATGGCAGACAGAGAAACCAATAGAAATTTCTATTGTTTATGTCCCTTATTTCTCCCCACAACATATTTCCTTACTTCTATTCAGCCCCTGTTATCAAATCCATCAGCACAGCAATCACATCTATCCTTTCATAGCTTTTTGCTCCTTTTATCTGTGACAAATAGACAAATTCTGTCTATTGTGTCCTCAGCTTGGAAAACATTTGGAGTTTACAGCATTACCAGAAAGAACCACTAATAGCCCTGTAAATGGCCTTTCTTTTTGATGGTGCATTTATGGCATGTACCTGTTGTGACTATGAAGCACTAGTCCAGAGAACAAAGATCCTTCTCTCTGGACTTTAAAGAAATACAAAGTATGGCTGAAAGTCCAGTACCATCACGTACAAATCCACAATAATATTATAGGGCTAGATCCTGGTGACACACACCATAGCTCCATTTGAATTCTGCATATCTGGCCCCTCCACAAGTGAAGAGAAGCTTGGACAGCATTCATCAGTGTAGAAAACCTTGGGCAGACTCCCTTCTTGCCACTTTCCTTCCCAACTGCCCTGAGCTCCTATTTGCAGGTTTACCTTCCTTCAGGGAAGCCCTATCTGCCAGCAGCCCAACTCAGCAGTCTGGCTCCAGCCGGGCTTCTCTCACCAAGTGAGAGCCAGAGCCTCCTTCTCTGACAGATCCACCTGAGCCAAGTTCAGCCCTTTTAATTCTCTCTCCAAGTTTGACACCTACTGCCGGTGAAATGGAGCACAGCTGGCTGAGCTCACCAGGTCTCATTAACCCTTTCTGAGTCAGTGGGGGGTTGGCACACCCCATCACAGTAAGAAAGTGTTGAATTAGAATGGTTCAGATCATTCTTGTTTGCTGGATTGCCGAGCATGGTAATGAGAAAATGTTTGTCTCGTGAAGAAATGCTCGAGTGGAGAAGTTCCACAGGGATCAGTCCTGTCACCCCTCTTGACAATGTGAGTGTTCAGTGCTGGGGGAGGCTGTTAAGCAATTTGGATAGAGGTGGTCAGAATACAGAAATTCTGTTCCACTGGAAACGCTGATATTTTGGAATTTGTTGTCATTCCAAATCAGAGGAAAAATGCAAAATTTCAAAAATTCCCACAAGAACAAAAATTTTGAAAAACACTGATTGGGAACAATCAAAACAATTCATTTCCATAATGTTTTGTTTCAATAATGTCAAAATGTCAGAACATGAAATATTAAGGATAATATAAAAATCAAAACTAAATCTATTGAAATGCTAATAAAACCAAAACATGTTCACCTCATATAAAGGACACTTTTTGAAATTATTGAAACAAAATGAGAAAGCTGAAATGATTGATTTCAACATTTTCCCCTCTAAAATGGACAGATTCCCAGAAAACATTTCAAAATGTTTCAACGTCGCTTTGAAATATTACAAAATGGGAGGGATAGCTCAGTGGTTTGAGCATTGGCCTGCTGAACTCAGGGTTGTGAGCTCAATCCTTGAGGGGGCCATTTAGGGATCTGGGGCAAAAATTGGGGATTGGTCCTGCTTTGAGCAGAGGGTTGGACTAGATGACTTCCTGAGGTCCCTTCCAACCCTGAGATTCTATGATTCTATTCTAAGATATTTCAGTCAATGAAACTGCATTTTCCACCTGAAAACTGCTCAGTCAAAAAAAATTGCAACCAGCTCTAAATATGGGCTATTGTGTAGTCATAATACTTCTCAGATCTGTGCCTTCCCATATACTTGTGGCTGCATGCACAGTACATATACTGCATACCTCCCTAGCACAGGAATAAATAGCAGTGTAGATGGTGAGGCACTGGTTAGGTGAATAGATGTAGAGACACACCTGAGCCCTGTGGGTATGTACCCTGTATGCTCTCAACACACTTAAGTTCAACCTGGACCAGAGAGATCTGGTAGAACGAAGAATACCCACCTCATTATTAGCCTGTCTACTTCTGCTGCCAGTCCAGCTGTGAGACCAGACAATATATATGTACATGCCCTTCCCCAGTGTTCTTCTGCTTGCTAAAGAAATTCCTGTGTTCTTATGTAAATAGGGATTGGGAATTCATGCTATTCAATATGGTTAAGGGAAGGCTGTGAGACACATCATTTTTTAGAAACTTTGATTGCAAGGTTCAGGAGCTCACAAATGATGAGTATGACGTACAACAAGGTAATATAGCATGGAGATTATAGGAGAACATGGTTGTTTTCAGCTCAGATAGCAGCTACTCATTCAGATCATGCATATTTCATCTAAATTTATTATGTAGAATAAAAATGGTGCGAACGCTGCATAGCATAGCATAATTCTCGGTCTCATTCATTACAATAAAGCAGTTTTGTCATTTCTCTAATACAAAAAGTACAGAAAAAAATAAAACAAATTGATATTATGGACCTAAATGACTTACTGTAAGTAGTTTGGTAACATTGCCTTTGTGCATGTTTTGAAGCACCTTTAGGGTCCATATTTCAAAGCAGATTCATGGTGAACATTATCGGCTTTTCATAGGCAGCGTTTATTTTAGATTTGAGCAAAGGACAAATTCAATTATGGATATGTGGATTAATGATATTTTCCAGTGCCATGCACTGCATGATAAGCACATAATCAAAGGAATTCTACACCAGTCAGTACTATCAAATACAGTTTTTAGTTCACTAATTCCAAATGTTGCTATTGGACAACAGTATTATCCTTTTAAAAATATTGCTTAGCTTTGTGGATCTCTGTTCTTTAGAAATTAAGAGGAAAGGGATATTTCCATACACTGCCTCACCATGTAGAGAGAAGAACATAAGAATAGCCATACTGGGTCAGACCAGTGGTTCATCTAACCTGTCTTCCAACAGTGGCCAATGCCAGGTGCTTCAGAGGGAATCAACAGAACAGATAATCATCAAGTGATCCATCCCTGATCACCCATTCCCAACTTCTGGCAAACAGAGGCTAGGGACACACAGAATAATCACATTTAATACTAATTCTTAGCACTTTTAATCTACCAAGTGCTTTAACAATGTTATTTAATTGACCCTCACAATAGTTCTCAGAGATTGGTCAGTACATATTATGTACCCATTTTACAGCTGTGGTTGAGTGACTTCCCACTCATCACAGAATGAATTAGTCGTCAGAACCAAGGTTATAATTCAGGAATACCTGGGTCCAATCTTATTCTCAGGCCAGTAAATGTCTCAAATTCGGGCATTGAGTCTGTCTGGCAGCATTTAACATTTTTGTACCAAGTTCCCATATTGCCCCTTGTGGTAGAGAAGAGCCAGGACTTGGTGTAACGGGTATATAAGAGGGGATTCTTCAGTAAGGCTACAGGACCATGTAATGGTCTCTCTTTCTCTAGCTTGTAAGGATCGTGCTTCCTAATGTCATTACAAGATCTCAGGTTTTTTCCCCATTCCACATTGAAATGAATCCAAATTATTTTTAAGTTTTTCTTGGAAATGCAGCGAGACTCCCACTCACAAATAGCCCTGTGCTTAAGACACTCACCTGCGATGTAGTAGATCCAGGCTCAAGTCCTTGTTCTGCCTGATTCAGGCCAGGGACTTGAACTTGTGTTTCTCTCATAGTTGCTGGGTGACCTGACCACCATGTTATTGGTTAACCTGGAGTGGGTGTGGGAGCTCTCTCTCGGCGCTGTTCCACTTTGCATAAATAATTAAATATTAATTGGGCCAGCAAAAAAGACTAGCTCTGTAGCCTGGTCATTAGGGCACTCTCTTGGGATGTGGGAGCTGCAGGAACTTACACCATTCTATTGAAAAATTCCTGACCAGCTGTTCTATCGACTATGTTCTTGTGACATACCCTGAGTACATTCTAGATTAGAGGGTTGCTTTGTTACCCCTGCCTTCTAAGTTGGGGTGCCCTTTACATGGCTTTCCTGCTGTGGCCTCCAGACAGGAGTGTTCAGAAACAGCCTCCAGCATGTATGTCACTCCCAGCTATGTCCGTGTGCACTTGCAACCTGCTAGTCATACCCAGGCTCTTATCAGCCTGAGCTATACTGCAGGCCCAGCACACTCCCAGTGCCAGATTTGCCCCCGGAAATGTATATCTTACACTGCCCAGCCCTCTCCTGGACAATACAAGCTCATGTAGTGTCCATCATTTTATTAATAGAAATGATATGCACAAATCTTGTTTGGATTTTCCCAAACACTTCAGTTCAAAGACACTGGGTAAAATAAAGCAATAAAACAAGTTCATTAACTACAAAGAGCTAGATTTTAAGAGAATACAAGTAATAAAGCTTAAAAGCCAGAAAGGGTTACTAGAAAAATAAGGATAAAACTCAACTAATGC
Organism: Eretmochelys imbricata; assembly: GCF_965152235.1. NCBI lineage: Eukaryota > Metazoa > Chordata > Testudines > Cheloniidae > Eretmochelys > Eretmochelys imbricata. The sequence continues at coordinate 10,876,403 of NC_135576.1, forward strand.
CTATCCTAAAAAACTATGATAAATTCAAAGCTAAGTTTTTTAGTCTTACTAGGATCCCTTCTTCTGTGTAATGGCTGCTTCTTTTGTTCTATCTTGTGCAGTGAATCAATGGACAGACAGAGAGACAGAGACAGAGACAGAGAGAGAGAGAGAGAGAGAGAGAGAGGAGGGGCTCCCCTTTCTTTTTATAGTCCTCTCCCTTCTTTGAGAAGCGTCTCCAGCTGGGAGCATGGCAACAGGCAGACGGTGTGAATGGGAACTCCATGCTGTTTCTTTTCTGACATGTAGATTTTTCACCCATGACCCTTTTCCTGCCAATGAATAGCCACTTAGAAACGCATTGCCCTTGTGTACACCTGTCTGAGGTGTCAGCTTGCCCTTTGTCCCTGTGGAAATGGCTTGGCTACTTCCCAGACTTGGAACATGATTAACGCCATATAGTGCAATCTTATAACTTTACATACAACGTTGACACACATATTTTATCAGGACAATAATGACCAGCAAATTATGAGTGTTCAAATGATACCTCACAAGGCACACTTTGTACAAAGATTATTACAATAGTATACCAGGGAAGAATACAGGGGTCCAGTCTGTCACAGTAGTAGTTACATTTTCTGGAATTCATTATAATTATGCTAAGAATACTCACTCAAAGATCTGCCTCTGTTACAATGCATTGTGAAGTACATCTGCATGGAAGGCAAACAGGTTCTCCTGGGATGGGAGAGGCCTAGGAGTCTGGCCTTTAAATGACACTTTTTTTATTGCAAATGAATCCGAACATGAAAAGTTTCCATTAGAACTCTTCACTCTCTGTGACTTTGGGTGGGCAAAAGTCTGTTTCCTCTCAGTAAAGAATACTTTGATAAGATTATTCAAGGGATTGTCATTTGGCCACTGAAAGCTGCCAGACTCTGATACCTGGCAGAAGTTTGTTTCTGGCTTTGTTGCATTTTTACAGTTTTAATCAGAGATGGGTGAACTTTTGTTTGTGACATTTCAGATCTGCCCTAGTTTTGAAATCTGGAAGTTTCCACTGATCATCTAAGGACCAGTTGTGCATTGAGTTCAACCCTGTAACACTGTGAGAAGAGAGCTGGCTTTAACATTAAGCACATTAAGTTACATTCCTTCCCCACTCTCCTTTAACTTGCAGATTGTAATGCACTGGATAAATGGCTTGAGAAAGTAGCAGAAAAGCAACCACAATCCAACAAAGAGGAGCAGCTTTAGGATGTAGGAACCAAAAGGTTTGACTGCCAGTCTCTGTCCTACAAGGAGACTGGCATGTCAGGAACAGAAGCCAGTGATATTTTGGTACCTATTAAAAGAGACAGGACATAATACCTTGGGGACTTGTGTAGACCTTTAGAGTTGATTCAAAGTAGATGTAGTGCCAAATTCAGAGGCGACATAGTGTGAGATTCAGAGGCGACATAGTGTGAGTCTCATGTCAGAGTAAATCACCATCAGTTGCCGTAAATCAGCATAAGTCGATGTGAGGGTGTGTTTAGTGCACTCACTGAGGAGTCAGTAGGGGTCATGGTACAGCAAGAAAAGGAGGCAATAGGAGGTGTATAACAGCAGGAGCAGCTTTAACTTATTTCATTTGACATAGTCCTTCTCTTGCTGCAGCTTCACATTTCCACCCTCCCCCCCACACCCCCCCCAGAACATTATAGTGACACAGACTCAGCCCATGCTGATTTACTATTCTATAACTTTCACCATCACTTAATATCACCTCTTGATTTTAGCCTGGAATAACTATCTCTTGTCATGCATGGATTTCCTGCTTCACATTTCTTTTCTTCTCCGTGTATATCCATTGAACTGTACAATTCTAAGGAATTTATTAGAGGAAAGTGTGGCCCCCAAAGCAGCACTACTGCCCTGGAGATTGGGGCAAAATAATAATAATTAATTAAAAAATAGTTCATAGCTACTATCCTAGCTGTTAAATTTTGTCCTGTACATCTGAAAGGAAAATTGAGTGTAAAATACTGCATATCTGCCCTGCACACACATACTTTAAATGCAAACTTATACAGGCTCCTCTGTCCATTCATTAATGTCTGCCTTGGAAGTTTCATTCACACCATCCTAGAGGCAATCTCATTTGGAGGGCATCACAGTAAAGGAATCAATAATGCTATTGATATCTGTGAAATACTTCTTATTTGTTTCCTTAAAACCAATTGTGTTTTCAGAATCATGTGAAAATATTTACAGCATCTGTCAGAGAAAATAGATGGCAATATCTGTGATTGTCTTCAGGACTACATTAAATCTTGGCTGTCTAGAAATGCTTGGCTGGGTAGAAAACAACAGAACTGCAGAAGCCATTCTATTAACGTTGGGATGAACAAGTGTGTCTGATTCTTAATTAGTTTAATTCACTTTGGAAATGGATTAGGTTCATTTGGAATAAAGCGCTCTTATTCTGGAATAAGAGCATCCACACATGGAATTAATCAAGAACAGTTAATCTACTTTAAATTTGCACCCTACCTCAATCGGATTAATTTTTATATGTAGACAAGTCCTTGGAGTGCCCTTCCTTGTATAGTAAACAAAAAAAGGAAAATTATAAACAAACTGTAGCAAGGTCTTCCATAACATGTGATTATTTGAGCAGCTGGAATGAAACCAAGGATGCATTCTCCACCAAGAGCAAGTAAGACTTTTTAAGGTTTTGAGAAATGAGGGAGTAGATGCTGTGTTGATTGGTAATGGACTGAAGACCTTTAATCACTTGATTACTATTTTGAACCTAGCTCAAATAACTAATGATTGAGAGCTGTTTTCATCTGACAGGTTGGCACTATTAGAAAAAGCAAGTGAACGAGAGAGAGAGAAAGAGAGAGAGGAATAATCCCACAGTATTCTTGTAAGCAAGTTAAAGAAGTATGGGCTGGATGAATGCACTATAAGGTGGGTAGAAAGTTGGCTAGATTGTCGGGCTCAATGGGTAGTGATCAATGGCTCCATGTCTAGTTGGCAGCCGGTGTCACATGGAGTGCCCCAGGGGTCGGTCCTGGGACCGGTTTTGTTCAATATCTTCATAAATGATCTGGAGGATGGTGTGGATTGTACTCTCAGCAAATTTGCAGATGATACTAAACTGGGAGGAGTGGTAGATATGCTGGAGGGCAGGGATAGGATACAGAGGGACCTAGACAAATTGGAGGATTGGGCCAAAAGAAATCTGATGAAGTTCAATAAGGATAAGTGCAGGGTCCTGCACTTAGGACGGAAGAACCCAATGCACAGCTACAGACTAGAGACCGAATGACTAGGCAGCAGTTCTGCGGAAAAGGACCTAGGGGTGACAGTGGACGAGAAGCTGGATATGAGTCAGCAGTGTGCCCTTGTTGCCAAGAAGGCCAATGGCATTTTGGGATGTATAAGTAGGGGCATAGCGAGCAGATCGAGGGACGTGATCGTCCCCCTCTATTCGACATTGGTGAGGCCTCATCTGGAGTACTGTGTCCAGTTTTGGTCCCCACACTACAAGAAGGATGTGGATAAATTGGAAAGAGTCCAGCGAAGGGCAACAAAAATGATTAGGGGTCTGGAACACATGAGTTATGAGGAGAGGCTGAGGGAACTGGGATTGTTTAGTCTGCGGAAGAGAAGAATGAGGGGGGATTTGATAGCTGCTTTCAACTACCTGGGAGGTGGTTCCAGAGAGGATGGTTCTAGATTATTCTCAGTGGTAGAAGAGGACAGGACAAGGAGTAATGGTCTCAAGTTGCAGTGGGGGAGGTTTAGGTTGGATATTAGGAAAAACTTTTTCACTAGGAGGGTGGTGAAACACTGGAATGCGTTGCCTAGGGAGGTGGTGGAATCTCCTTCCTTAGAAGTTTTTAAGGTCAGGCTTGACAAAGCCCTGGCTGGGATGATTTAATTGGGGATGGGTCCTGCTTTTGAGCAGGGGGTTGGACTAGATGACCTCCTGAGGTCCCTTCCAACCCTGATATTCTATGATTCTATGAGTGGATGGGCATAAAAACTCAACTACTCTCTCATCTCCCAGCAGAACTCCTTCCAAGGTACAGTTAATACACATTCGCCAGTAGTTCAGGGAATCTTGCATTAGCATTGACTCTGCTTGAACTGTATCCTTTCTGTGGCTAAATGGAAAGGGAAAGTTTAATCAGCACAAGAGGTTCCATCCCAGAATATCCCTGGCAGACATTGTGACTCAGAGATGTACTTCTGAGTCACAGTTTCCTTCCAAAGGGTAATCATTTACTTCTGGCAAGTTAGTAGGGAGAATAGAGCAAGATTCCACTTATTCCCTGCTACTCCCTTTCCACCTTCTCTGGATAAGGAGTAAAGGGTATGCATCCCTGTTTATTGTGGATGAACAGCATGGAATAAGGATCTAGCTGGGAAGAGTATGGTATATAAAAAAAGCCTTTCGTAAAACAAATCTACCCCAGTGTTATTTTGGGGGTAGTGACTTGGGAGAGGGAATATTGGTTATCTGGTGAAGGTGTAAAAACAAAGACCAAGAACAAAACAATTGAGTCTATTGAAAACATACAGTGGTAGAATATTTGCGTTAGGATGGGATGAATGAAAGCAGCAGTTTATTCTTGTCTTACATACATGGCACAACATACAGAGCTGGCACAAAAAACTTACAAAACCTCATACACCATGCTTCCTCCCAAATAACTCCTATCAAGTTACAACAGCATAAGAAATCAGTTATTTAGTTACAACAGATCTTCAGACATGGATAACCTCCCATTCAGATTTTTTTTGTAAGCTACTTAGACAAACATTATTTTACATGTTTAATATAGTACAGTATCCTTAACAGAGTTCAAGATATTCACATTGAGAATTGAATACTTTATAAAATGGCAAAATTTCTCATTTCAGGGCAGGATCACTTTTACTCCTGCCACGTCTGGTTTACGAATGGGTCACAAGTCATTTTTACTCAACTTTCCAAGCTAATCATTGCTTCAAATTAAAAACAAAAATCCTATTTACAATTTTTCCAGTGTAATAAAAAGATATTTGCGTCCCACCTCCCCATTTTCCCTCCCCTGCAACAGCTGTCATTTATCTGGTAGAAATATTAACCTTTAGGCTGGTATAGAAACTTTAAGACACCCTCCTGACAACATCACATTGGATGGAAAAATGAAAGATGGCCACAACCCATGGCTGATTTTTTTAACAAAAAACAAAACACAAACTTAATTTATTTATTTTACTGAATGAAAGGCTTTGTATCCACTAGGAATTTATGCTAAATCTCATCATTTGATCACTTTAACAGAGATGATGCACCACCTGTGAGCCAGACTATAATAACTTTACAATTGTTTTAGTTGTACCTTATATTACATAACACCCCATTGACTTCACTGGAATTACTTGTGTAACATTCTTTTTTGACATTAGTAAGGATATTGCAGTCTGGCTCTATAATACTACTATCTTTGGGCTAGATTCTATCACCCTTAATTATACTGAATAGTTACTTACTCCATAAACAGTCCCATTGATAGGAATATTTATGATTAAGATACTACTGTATGGTCTTGATCCAAAGACCACTAAGTCAATGGAATTTTTTCTTTTGACTTAGTGGGCATTGGCTCAGGCCCTGTTTGTATAAGGTTAGCAAACGTTAGCCCTGAAGTAGATAATCCATGTCTAAACAAACAAAAAGTTTCTATTCCTTTGTACAAGCTATATGATTTTTTTTACACTAAGTGTTGTCATTAAAAGCATGTTGTTTTGAAAATGCATTTTTATAGAACTTTATAAACATTGAGATATCAAATACATTCTCAAAGCTGGATAAAGTACTGACACAAAACATGAAAGAACCTAAATAGAATTCTTCCAGTAGTATTTTTCTTTCTTTCTTGCATATTTAACATTCCAGCCTCCTCCACTTGTCATTTTATGGCCAAATTATGGTCCCAGTGAAGCCAGCAAAACTCCTATAGACTTCAAGGATTTGGCCTTCACTGACAGTCTAATACAATACGAATTGTTAAAATGTTTTCATCATTGGCCCTATTCTGCCACTGTTCTTCACACTGAGTAATACCTTAATTCATAAGCAGTCTCATTCATTTCAGTGGCATTACTTGTGAAGGAGGAGGTACTCAGTCTGAGCAAGGGTATCAGAAACTGACCCTGAATTTTTTAATCCTTATTTCCACCACTAACACTTCTTTAAAAAATATTCTTCTTTACAAAGCTTGTCATTCAAAAGGATCATGGGACAAATATTTGCAGACAACACTGTATAAGAAATCAATGTACCCAGTGTAAACATAAATAAGATTCACAGGGCTCAAATGTTTTATTTATATACTTGTGTACTTTGTGTTACACTTATTCCCCCAATGTGGCATTGTGATCACAGTTTAAATCACTTGGTACATACATGTGGCATACTACAGTGAAATCATGTTACTTCCCTCCCCTTTCCCATTTTTTAATACAATCAGCCATGGGCACATGAAAATGATTTAAATGAAATGCTACTTTAAAATTGTTCATCTAAGATGATTTATCATGTGTTACAATACTAGTTTGGGCCTCAATCCTATACATATCTATTTCATTTTATACTCTGTAAGTAGTCTTATTGATTTCATTGGGACTACTCACAGTGTATAAAGTTAAACACACATGTATGTTTTAATGGGATTGGGGCTTTGATTTCTGCCATACAATACAATTTGTGGGGGGCGGGTTATTTTGGGTTTTGGTTTTTTTTCTGAGTGAAGCAAATAGAAAAAAACATGGAGACAAGTTTATTTCAGATATTTCCAATGTTTTTAAAATATAACAAGTGAAAGACCATTCATTGTAATATAGTTCACATTTCATTACCTTGGTAAAAATGTTTTACCTTCATTAGAAATGCTCAGTTTGTATCCTGGGTGTGGGGCAGGTGATGGGAGAAATTGCAGGCCATACTTAAAACACAAATCCTAACCGTATTGTAACATGTGCACACCTATACCCGAGACCTTTTTATAAAACTATTAGTTTTAATTCATTTGCTACTTTAAAACATACTTATTTCATCCATTGTAATAATAAATAATAATAATAATAATAAAAAAACCCCAAACGTAAAAGACTATACAATATTTCACACACATAACAACTATTTGCACTTGATGTGATATGCAAAGCAAGTTGTTGAAAATGTCTTGTATTTTGGTTGATCAAAGTATAAGTACCCTAAACTTATGAAAATTGGTTGAATTTCTATAAGAGAAGATTTCTGATACAATGGTAAACCAAATAAAATACTCTTCCTGCCTCTCACGCATTCCCAGTTTTTAGACTTAAAAAAAAAGTCTGTCCCTAGATCTAGCAATATATATTAATGAGGTTATCATTTCTGCATGGAGTAGTAATCTACAGTTTCCAGTGATTTATTCATAACAGATAGACTGCTCTTATTGAAGTTTGCACTGCTTCACAAGTCTATTACTATGTAAACTCCAGCAGAATATGAATATCATATGAAATTATGTCAAGTTTCTATGAATTAGAAAGACCTTTGTTTAATGTGAAAATTTAGTTATCTTCTGTTCTGATAGTTCACTCCAGTTTTAACAAAAAAATGTCTTGTTGTTACAAGCCTGTAATTATGCATCATACAGAAAGAAAATTGCTCCTTGCCTATGGAAATATTTGTTAAGTTCCAACCCATTTCTAGGCTGCTAACCATCACACAGCATATGCCACTTGGCAATTTGTCTCCTAGGATATTCACAAATTTCCTTCCAGTGCTCTCCACTTGTTCCTTCTGCTGAAGCTCCCAGGGTTAACCGGCCAATAATCTCATTCCTGGACCCTCTATCTGAATCCAAAACCAAAAATTCAATGCTGATATCTTCAAGGCCCTCACAAGGAATGTCAAAGACAAACAATTCATTGAATACTGCATTGGGGGTGCATTTCTTCACATGGGTTTTCTTTTTAGAGATTCTCTTCTTAGCATGGTAGAGGTTCACTTTTACATAAGGATCTGCAATGAGAAGCAAAAAAACCCCACAAGACTATTGACTGTTGTCCGACAGCAATTCATGGATCATGTAAATGGTAAAATATATTCTACCAACATAATGACTATATGATGAGGTGTTGCCACAAACAAATAGATGTTGAAAAAAGGTCCCAATTGTAAAACTTTACCCTAAGTGACAACTGCAAGCTTTGTTGTCTTTTATTTTTTAATTAAACTATTAATCTTGAACAACTGAAGCATAACTGATAAATGTTAGATCTGGTTCATTATTACAGCATGAAGGAAAAAATTCTATTTGCCTATTGGCAGAAATGCAAAACTCTCTATATTTATGTTTAATATGAATTAGTTATTCACACTTATTTGTATAGAATAAGCCACATCTTAATGAGAATTGTGCAAGCAAATATATAGGAGAAAAAAAATCTTTAAGGAATGGTTGAATGGACAGAATGTATTCCATTTTTTTCAGAAAGAAAAGGAGTACTTGTGGCACCTTAGAGACTAACCAATTTATTTGAGCATAAGCTTTCGTGAGCTACAGCTCACTTCATTGGATGCACGAAAGCTTATGCTCAAATAAATTGGTTAGTCTCTAAGGTGCCATAAGTACTCCTTTTCTTTTTGTGAATACAGACTAACACGGCTGTTACTCTGAAACCTTCCATTTTTTTGTAACTCCAGTGTACTCCAGTGATTTTAATGGACTTGATTAACTTGACCCCATACAATTTAATTTGGTTATTTTGAACCAGCAACTCCAGATGCGGAGCTGGATTTGTTGGTAGGCTACATACACCCAAGCTTAAGCAAGTTGATGACTGCGTTGCAACATTGCAGCAGCATGAAGTAGCCAATTCAAAAGGTTAAATTTGGTCCATATTTTATTAGTCCTGTTAATTGACCTAACGTGTGTTTTTTAAACAGCTTTCAAGTTTCGCTTGACTCTTCTTCCATTGAATTCATTGAGAGTTCTACCATTGATCAGAACTAAACACAAATCCCATTTAGAGTTGTTGGGCTGAGGACATCAAATTGGAAGAGCTGGATGATGACAAAGTTACTTGTCCATTTGGCCTGATGGTATATTTTGCAGAAATAAAGAAACAAAGATTGTATTGCACATATTCAAGTGCTGTATGACAGTGACAAAGTGTGTTAAAATGTATTTCCACTTTCATACTATACTTTCATAGTTAGCCAAAACTTTGGGAATAAACCTCAAATATTTAAATAATTAACTGGCCTTTTGAAGCACAAACACCCCAGAATTCTGTATATCAAAATCAATACCCATCAAAGTGCCATATAGTGCTCTTGATCTCCGGCCAAATAAACATTGTTGGTTAACATATCCCAACCATAGACACATCTAAAGTGTCCAGTTTGCTTCTCCCATATCTATCAGCAGCCTTTTATACCACTGACCAGGAGGTTTTGTTGAGATGCTGGGGCATCATATAAGTGGTTTATAGAGTCTCCTGAGTGACTCACTTCCTATCTTGCTGAGAAGGTAAAGGTGAGCGGTAAAAGTGAGAGGGGTTCTCCCATGCAGGGAATCACAGGAGTCTATTTGTCATGATTGGCATCTGATTACCTGAGAGACCTCCTTTCTCCCTGGCCCATGTTGACACAACAGAGATCAGAAGAGATGCTAAAGGCAAAGATCCCTTTCTGAAGCATCTTCAGCTTTGAACGATGGGCCTGGAAGTGTACTTAGTAGGCTGACACATCTTTTCCCTTGGGCATTCAGGAGGAGTTGTGTTGAGGGTTGAAGAGGATTTTATTTTATGCTCAGAAGAACAACCCATTGCATTTTATTGTGAAATTAAACCATGACAGGGGGCCCAGTGGTTGGATATGCCCTTACTTATGACTCTCTTCAAATATATTGAATACATATACTATAGTGTCTGTCTGTGTCTGTGTGTATCTACCATTGGCTTCAATGAACGTTCCATAAAAAGAAACAGTAGCATAATAGAGCCATGAAAATAGATTGCAAAGCCTGCTTTTCCTTAGTGCATCCCAAGGACACTGCATTACAATGCACAAATATCGTGTTACAAGTGACTTATCTTACATTGCAAATACCATGTAATGAGCCATACTGAGGGCTAATGTGACTTCCCTGGAGCTATGTTGAATTACACCAGCTGAGGGGCTGTCTCAGAAATAAACCCCTGTAAATTACTTATTTACAATAAAACTATAATTCTGCAGTATTTCCCAGCAAAATATCCTGCTGATGTCAGAGGAGTCCTACAGAAGAAAAGGGCAAAACTCATTGACTTCATTGGGAAGAGGACTTCTTCCATATTAACTGCTAGGCCACTTAATTTCTGGGCACATACTATATAGGAACAAGCTTATAACATTTGTGACTTGGAATGTAAAGTATTACTTGTCTCTGTGAATAAAGTAAGAGTGAATTGCAGATCATACAGCCCATGAATACATGGGTGATAGCAGAGGCACTATGTTTAATCTGTAAACACCCAGGCTCAGTATGGTTTTTACACTTCTGCTTACTCCACAGTCATAAATAAAGACATTACCTGATAATCCTGAAACGTCAGCTTTGGGTAGGTGCCTGGCTTTTAAAACAACCACGGTTAGAGTGTTTGTTGTAGATTGGTAACAGAGAGAGATCAGTAATTCTCCACGCCCAGATGACTTCTGAGGAAATGAAAAGAGAACCTTTATGGACAAATATCTTGGCCAATATCTTGGCTATGAATTGGAGTCATTAGTACACTTTTTGAAAATATCATATGAGACCAGATGTTGGAGCACCTTAGAGTAGCTCTAAAGAAGCTATTTATTATTATTTATTATTACTTATTATCATTTATTTTTATTAGGAGTAGAATTATTAGTATTATTTATAATCATAGTGCTATGCTGCTTTATGTTACCAGACTTGATCCAGTGTATTCTGGTTACAAAACTTTGTTAATGGTTTAATGAGTGCTTGTTAGTAAACTGATTAGAAAAACAAGGTGAAAGCATAGATTGTCATGGAAGAGACCTATTAGTTCACTTGGTCTATAGTAAGATAAAGATTTAAACTGATTTTGAAACACCTACATCATAGGAAATAAATCTCAGTGAAAAGAAAAGAGTAGAAGCAGGGCTAAGATAGAAAACATCTATCAAACACATGTACTTCACCAAAATCTGCAATGAAATCTTTTGACAAATATAGACTCAACATTTTATTGAAATGTTGTCCCTAATACGCTCTGGAGGACTACTATTTAAATGGGAGGAAGAGGAAATCAGGGTTCTGCTGCATAATTATTTAATTTGAATTTGCAAGAACAATGGTTCACTTCAAGTAAAGCAAAGAAAAGAAACAGGGACCTAAAAGGCTGAACGTCTCTGGTATGTACAGTATCAATGAGATGAGTACAGAGCTGTTGTGCTGCAGGATTAGAACTATCAAACAGTGATATTGCTGATCAGAATATTGGCTGGCAGACGTTAATTCAATTTGATGTAATGCTTGATCTTTTGAAAACAATTACATTAACGTCAATACACATGCCAAATCCTCAGAAAGGGCTGGTGGGTACAATTCAGCTGTGATGATTTTGAAATATGTTTTCATTCTGAACCTGGATAAGAAATACAGGGTGAATTCTGGCTCCACGGAAGCCAACAGGAGTTTTGACAGATTTCAGTGGGGCCAGGATTTTGCCCATATAGCCTTCCTTTTATTAGTAGAGCTGCAGCCTATGTTACAATACTTACAATACAGGACAATAATACAAAGGTCAAATAATACGTTTTAAATCAAACAATGTAGTCAACAATATGATTTTGTGACTGGTTTCAAATAAAATATTTTTGATCTTTAAGGGCTTGATCCAAAGCTCATGGCCGTCAACTGAAAAATTCCCATTGACTTCAATGAGCTTAGAGTCAAGTCATAATTGCCCATCTTCGATAGAGAACGGGGAAAACAAGCTGTGCATTCTGTTCTTGCCAGCCTGGTTAATTTGGGTCAGAGCCTGCTGACCTAACATAAGTGGTCCAATTGAAGTAAATTGGACCAATTGCATAAGAAAATAGGATTTGATCCATTAGCAATTTCTTATAACAAGCTCACTGCACTGATCCCTGAATGCACTTCTATGCTTGTCTCCCCATAATGTCATCATGTAAAGCTTCTTAATGCTTGTTCTGATGAACTCTTTCCCTAGTTTTCTAAGATACTAGTAAAATAATAACATAATAATAAATAATGAAAGCACATTACTTTTTAAAGATATTTAAAATAGATTACCCTAACATTTCTTTTGATGATCTCCCTGTTCATTAGCATCCTTCCATCAAACAATTCAATTCCTTCAAGTGGAATGAGGACTTCTCCAATGATGTCATCTCTGGAAAACCTGTCAAAGCTCAAGATCATAAAGTGAAGGATTAAATCTTGGACTTGGCTATAGGGGATCCCATAAAATGTGAAGGTTTCATCGAAAGCTGGATCTAAGGTTTTTCTCAGCACTCTGGTTTTCACCTTATGCTTCTTCTCGGGTAAGATTGTCATTTTGATGTAGGGATCAGAAGTCATTGACTGTTCATCCATTGCTGGCAATCCACGTGCTTCTTTGATGTTCACCACAAATGCCTTCTTCTCAAAGTTGTACTCTAAGGAGAAAAAGAGAGTCCCTAGCTTGTCTTGTTTCTCTTCAGAAGACAGTGAAGTGTTGGACTTTAAGCTCTCGGGGGATATTGAATCTTTCTCTCTTTCTGCAAAGTGCTTTGGAGTCAAATTCTCAAGATCTGGAGAGCCCTGGATTTTGGGGGTTGTTTTGGGGAAGTTGCCATTCAAATCTCTCTTTTCCAGGTCGAGGTGGAGAGAATTCTTTGGCATCACTGATTTGCTTTTTGCTTCACTTTTGTCATCTGCTCCAAATTTCTTCTTACTGTTAAGGTTCTCGGGATAAATGTCAACCCCCTTCAGCACATGGACAAATTTGTAGGGAGGGGTCTTGTTGGATTTGGAAGATTTACGCTGGCAGCAGATCCAAGCAAAGAGGGAGACTGTGAAGACAAGGCCAAAAGCACTAAAGATCCCAACCACTGTAGGAATTTCATCTGCAAATCAAATTAATAGTAACAAATATATAAACAGCAGTGCTTGAGATAATAATGTGATATATTAGAAAATACACTCAAAAGAGATGGCACTAGCAGCAACCTAGGCAGACTGAAATGCTTTTTCATTATACCCATTGCAAAGGATCTGTTTATATTTCACGCCACCTGCAGGTATAAATGTATAGCCACACAGCAAGAGGGACTCTTCATGTAAGTACTTTTCCATATACAGTGTAGCCAATTATTTTAATGTACTGTTCATTTCTTGTTAACAACAGAGTGATTGGGAGGAAAACAGTCAGACAAAATAATATCATTAATAATTATTCTGAAATAGCTCCTCTCTATGGGAAGTTTCTAAATTCACTTAGAACAACTAAATTGGTATGAACCCATGAGGCAAAAGCATTTTCGTCTCACTCCTGCAGCTTCTGCATTGAGTCTCCGGGATTTTGTTGCTTAAACATAATCTGAAATATTCATTACTTATATATGCCATCTGCATTTTATATTGCTCCCTGGACTGCTCTGTGTATTGAATGAGGTAAATGTTTTGTGTTCTGATCTCATAAGGGGTTAGAGGTATCTCATGAAGATGCTGAGTTTAATAGAAGGGGATGGTATTCACTTTCTTAGGAGGTACTCACCTTCTTGCAGGAGTGAGTCCTTGAAACAATAATTATATATATAAAGGCTTTTTCCTGTTACCTGAACATTATGCATTCATGTTCAACTCTAAAAACAAGAAAACCCACTGTGTTGCTATCCATTAAGTATTGAACCCATATGACTATTAACCAATGTCACGGAGAATTTAAAAGCAATAGAAGGAGGGTTCTTGTTTATTTTACAATATTTCATTAGATTGTATATTATGACAAAAAACATTAGAGCTAGATTCCTCTCCTGTGTTCATATGCATCATGCATTTGAAAATTACATTTCAAAGGGGAAAACAGTGCAAGTGCTACAATCTCACTTGGAATGTGGATAAAGTGGTTGCATATAGATTTATATCATTAGTATTTCATAAGCATGCAATGAAGGGCCACATCAGCACAACTAACTGGAAATCCAATTTGCCTTATAAGTAACAAGTTTTAACATCCCACAATATACCAGTCAGAGCTAAATCCACATCAGTGTGAGAGTGAGGAACTAATAAAATATTAATGTGATGACATTTTGTATGAATAAGGGTAATTATGGTCTTTATGTAAGAGTGCTGGTTCTTTAACACATGATTAGCAGAACTTTCTGGTTGAGAAAGAGTACAGATGTCATATAGGAATGAGTCTGTTATGTATAGTTAAAAGCTAGGCACATGGAACTAATTTTCACTTACTGTCACATCTCTATTTTTTTTGTTGTAGTGACTGAAAAAATAGCTCTATAAAGAGATATTAGGAAAGAAACTTCCAGAAGCTAAAGGGTTAGGCCCTTTACATTTACTCTACATTTCTTCCAAGAGTTGAGTCATTTTCCCTTCTACTCTTATTCTGTATCATTCATTATAGTTAAATGTAAGAACTCAATAAAATGATATATATGATCAATAAGTGAATTCATTTTTTTTAAAGTTAAGCATGTGGCACTGAGTTTAGACAATTCCTCAGGGTTCAGAAATGGAAAATGTATAAGATGCAATAGGAGAAAACGAGGTAGGTATCATAATTATTAGCACAGCTTAAACCGGTTTTAAGCATCAGTTTGCATTTTTGTAGCACTTTTCATTAGATCACATTTAGACAGACTTTATAAAAGTGTGAATAATAATGTTACATCTACAGCTTCTGGTAGCATTGAATGGACAAAATTGGTACTTAAAATTAATTATCTTAATTAAATCAGTCATCAGGTGAGCAAGATGTCACAAATGTAGTTAGAAAAACCCAGGTGATGGGTCGGGGGGGGGGGGAGGGAGATGAAATGGTAAATATCATTGCTATACATTTACTTCAGTTAGATAACAACCTGTGTTTGTTGCTATTTTCACATGGCAAGTCAATTGTCCAGCCAAAGAAAAGCCAGATTTCTTTGAAATGCTGTTTATTAATACTAGAGCAGATTCTGATCTCAGTAACACAGATGTACATCTGGATTCACTCTACTTAAATCAAGGGAGTGATTTCAGATTTTCTTTACTATTTACTAGAGTAAATATTTTGTAAAGGATAGTTCAGAAACATTTTCTTTTATAAACTCTAAGTAAAGATACATATGTATTTACACACCTATTTATATGAATGTTTCTGCAAATCCCTTTCTGTAATAAAGTTAATCCTATATTCAACAGAAAAATGTTGAATTTAAAACTCTCTATCAGTATTATTATCCTTTTATACTAGTATCCACGGCATCTAGATTCATCCAAGGAGTAAGATGTTCATTTAAAATAAGTGGGGATATCACACATTCACTCACCTAGCAACATCAATTAAAAGAGCATATGTATCTGTGGATAAGATTTTATATGCCCCCCTCTTTAAGAAGACAGGGGTGAAAGCTATTCCAAGAGTATATTGAGCAAGGATTTGATCTTTAGCATGGAATATACTTGAACAACGCAACTCTGGGCTATACTATCTTTCCTCGAGATAGAGGAAATAATCAAGGCATCAGTGATACACAAAAAAGGCTTAATGCTTGCCAGCGCCTGGGCTGCAAAAACAACAACAAAAAAAGAAAATTACACATCTATGAACTTCAAAGACATAAAACAAAACAAAAACAAAAACAAAAAAACAAACAAAAAAAAAGATGCGAGTGCTCAAAGGATTCCTCTGAAAGAGAAATAAGGAAGCTGAGGAGACAGGTCAGACGAGATTACATGCATACCCTTAGTTACAGCGCGCCCAAGACCATGAAATGGAACGTTCATACAAACGCCCAGCCAGCTCTCGGGCTTCAGGGTGGAAATTGCCTGACATTATAAGTTTGAGAGGGAACTTGCTTACCAAATTCGTCTCTGTTCGCTGAAATCGGAGCCATTTTTGCTGCGTGCTCTGTCCGAGGTACTGAAAAGCACTTCCTCTCCTTAGCCCAGCTCTTAGCTTGCACAAACCCAGCGGAGCCCTCTTTTCCAGCGTGATGAAAACACAAACATGAAAGATCGGGATGGTTGAGGAGGAGGAGGAGGAGGCTGTAAGGGGGGGAGGGGAGGGAGCTTTTAGACCTTCCCTTTTCACAGTGATTTGCAACCCCCTTCCTGTTTTGGCTCTTCTGAGTAGATCGACTCCGAGACTGAAGACGTGGTTGAAACCCAAATTGACGCAATCCTGACGCTACAGGGCTGAAATCAGCACCTTCCCCCCCCCCCCACCCCTCCACCCAACCGCTCCTGGGGATTCAGCACACACTCATCAATTATTTTAACTGTTCTGCTGCAGGAGATTAGCTCACATTCTCAGCCTGTCACAGACAGAGATGCTAATTTCTACAGCCAAACATGCCCTTGTTTAATCCACAGCCCTGTTATGTTTCATTAAGTATTGTTTATTAATTTGATATCCAGGTTGCAATGATGCAGTAGACGATGCAAAGTCTTAGGGTCAAACGACCCAACTCCAATTTCAGGGATGTGTTTTCACTATATTTGATACCATGCACATAATGGATCGGAATCACTAAATGTCTGTGTCTACTGCCCCTTCCCCCTTGGAAGTGCAAGAACATAGTTGTTCTCTTTTCCCGACCTGCCTTCGGGTCTGGGTAAAAGCTCGATCTGCCTGTCAATTTAGAACCTAAGGCTCCCGGATTGTACTGTAAGAAAAAGTCTGATGCTAAAACACCCACAACTCCCCCTGAATCTGCAACAGTGCTGCAAAACCTGGCACTTGAATCCTGCTGGATCCAACCAACTTTTGGCTCCCATCCCAAATTCTGCTGCATAAATGGAGACCGAGTGAAGATACTCCTGCTACAACAACACAATCCAGAGACAGATGGATAGTGCTCCAGATCCCTGGATCTTGATCCCGACATTTTTTATCCCCACCCTGCAAATGCTGCTGCTTAACGACAGTACGAATGTAGCTGCTTCTAACTCCAGCAACATCAATCAATCTGAGAGGCTGCACAAGTCAGTCTGTGGTGCTGATAAGCCCAATTCCACTTCCTAAACAAAGATCATGTTTAGCTGCTCCTGCTGCACTTTAACAATCCTGCCCCTGCCCTCCAGGCCACCTCTCCACACACACTGCAGCTGTTCCACAGAAACTCAAATCCAGGATGGGGACTCTACTGGATCTTACCAAATTTTGGCCACAAACTCATAAATGATACTATAAAAATAGACGATAGTGGTGCGTCAACTATACCACCTACAAAAATCTGGACAGCTGCACATGATGGTGTAAGAATGTGGCAAAAACTGTCATTTGACTCCTCTATTTATTTTGACAGTACAATTTGGGTGTTCAAAGACAGGCAGGATCCAGGTACATCCAGCTTTTGACTTTCTTTCCCTTACTTTTGTTCATGACAACTTTTTAATTTTATTTTGGCCATCTAACATTTAGACTTGTTCAAATGTAAGAGCATGGAAATAATTACATTTGATTTTATACTCCAGAGCAGACTGACAGGCTTCCAACCATGATCAAAATATGCTGGATCTTTAAACAAATTTAACTGGAGAACATATGGATGCTATCCCTGATCCAGTATCAATAGGGCTTTTTTCCCCGCGATGAAGTCTGGAAGAATCTCTGTTGATATACAAAGGGATTACCAAGCACATGGAACTGCCAGTTATTAACTGTCAAAGGTTTCCTTCCCTTCTGGTTTCTTAAAAATCATGAAACACAGGAAGGCACCATGTAAAAGGCTGTTACACAGTTTGCAAGTTTTGTAGTGGCCGAGGACCACTTTCATACAATGTCAGGGTTGGAAGAGACCTCAGGAGGTCATCTAGTCCAACTTGCTGCTCAAAGCAGGACCAATCCCCAGTATCTGGCCCAGACCCCTCAAGGATTGAACTCAGAACCCTGGGTTTAGCAGGCCAATGCTCAAACCACTGAGCTATCCCTCCCTTTCAGCATTGAGTCTCTTTCCCAGAATGGAATCTCTGGTAAAATGGAGGGGTGGGGACGGGCAAGAAAGAGTTGTTTTTTTTTACAAAGTACAAGGTAGTTCAGCCATTTTCCTTCCTGCCTTCCCCCCCTTTTAAATTAACAAAATGTGTCCTTTTTATGGATTATCAATATTATTATTTGACATTAATATTCTGGGAATGCCTAGAGACCAATCAAGTTGAGGACCCATTGTGTTGAATACTATATAAAAATATAGTAAATTACAGTCTCTACCATTATTTTTATCTCAGGTTTGTACATATATGGCTCATCCAAACATGAAAGAAGGTGTTTCTTTCACTGCCCTCACTCCCATCCTTTAGGAAATGCTAGTTTTCAAGGAGATTATGATGATTAGATAGACTGCTATTTTACATATATAAAGAATCAACTCTTTATTCCCAGAGTACACCACTTCTATGACATGGCAAAAAAGCAACACTTACATCAATCATTATCCTTCTATAGTTAATTATATGGCTCACTTAGTACAGTATATGTGTCACAGAAAATACCTAAGAAGCAGGTTGAGCATTGGGATGCTGGCAAACCTGGAGACAGATGTGCTGTTTATTCTCTGTGTTGTGCAAGCACCATCTAGTGTACACCTTAGATCCATCAGTGCCTGAGGAATAGCACACATATACACACTTATGCAAATATACATAGAACTATGCAGATAGATAATCAGCCTATTTCCATGTTGTATATAAATCAAATGGCAGAAAAATGATCGCCCCTTCTATTTGTTAACTCCCTTCCTTTCAGCTGAGCCCCACCCAAGTAATGGGTACTTTTTCTCTCCTTGTGGTTGAAGATTCTTAGGAATGCTTTCCTGTCCTGAGAAAACATACTGAAGGTTTCAGCAGAGATTCACATTCTTAGAATACCCTTTTGTAAAAACTAGAGAGAAAGCTCATTGCTCAGTCTGCATTCCCCTCCATTAATTTGATAAGGAAACAGATGATCATGACCTGAGCGCATCAACCCCAGACACATTCAGCACAAAGTCAGGGAGAGCTGTTTGAAACCTTGGCCACTGTACTTACTTAAAATGATTTCCTGTGAAAAATGTACAGTCTAGCTGACTGCATCACAATGAGACTTTCTGTGGGTCTAGAAAACAGATCATCAATGCACAGGCATGCGCAGAACACCCTCCAGCTGCTGAGCGAGTAGGGAGTCTGGTTACTAAGCAACAGAGACCATACAGTTCCCAAAACAGATAGGCCTCAAATAAGCATTTTGGGCTGGAAAATAATGGTCTCCCCTTCCCCTCCCCACTTATCAACAAACAGTTACTATGTTTCGGATTCAAAAGAGCTTGTGTGGAGGAGAAAAAGGCCTGGTTTCCTCCTTTAAAAACCAAAACCAATTATTGTTTTAAAATATAAAATAAATATATAAAAATAAATAATAAATATCAAATTATATGTAGGAGGTAAAAACAGGGAAACAGCCCTTTTCCATCCCAACAAAATCTTATCCCTGGAGCTACACGCTGATGGTATATTTACACTTGGAGCTTGGGGGTGCGATTCCCAGCTTGCATAGGCATCCCAATGAGGTCCAGGTGGGGTTTGCACTCAGGTTGGCTAGCCTGTGGTACTGCTTGCCACTGACCATGCTTCCACAGCGACAATATTTTTAGAACAGTAGCTCAGTTATGTCTATGCAAGCTGGGAACCACAGACCACAGCTTCAAGTGCAGACATAGCCAGAGGTTCACATGTTCAAATGCGGCCACTAATTGTGTAAGGCTTGATTTTTAGATTCCAGACTTGAGACATTGACTTGATTTGGTCCTGAAAGTGCTTGTTCAGCACATCTGAAAATCAGGCCAAAAAGCCAAGATTTTTAAACGTAGTAACCTAAGTTAGACCACATAAATAAGTGGCCACATTTTCAAGAATGCTGAGAACCCAGAAACCCCCACTGACTTCAAAAGAATCTTCCTAGCACTTCTGAAAATCAGGCCACTAATTTGGAAGTCTAAATATCTAGTGGTTAAATCACTAGACTAGGACTTGGGAGTGCTGATTCCAATTCCCTGCTCTGCCACAGACTTCCTGTGGGACATAGGACAAGACACATAATCTATCTGTGCCTTACCTCCCTATCTGTAAAATGGGAATAATAGCACTTCTCCACCTCACAGGAATATTCTGAGGATAAATACATTAACAAGTGGGAGGTGTTTAGATACTGTGGTGATGGAGGTTACATAAATACCTAAGATAGACAGATAGCATGGATTTAGGAGCCTACATTCCTGTCTCTGAAAAAAATCAGCCTTGGTGTAAATTTGAAGCTTTATTTGTGGAAAAATATGGCCCTAGATATTTTCCCAGTATCAAGATTCTGAAGGTACAATGACTTCCTGCCTACCAGCTATTTCAGGAAAAATACATATATGCAACTTACATGCAAATACCATATAAGTAACATATGGTATGATATTGACTGTGTCTGAGACATTTTGACTAGAGTTAGTTGGAAAAATGTTTTGTTTTGTTTTTCTGTGGAAAATGTTTACTTCTTGGCAAAAATTGAAAACGTTTTTTTCAGACAAATACTGAACATTTTTGACTGAAAAACAAACAAACAACATCTTAATTTGGAAATATCACGGCAATACCCCATGGAAGCTGTAGTTTAGAGGTGTCCATTCTGTTCTTTGTGCTGGGCTCCCTGGTTGAACTACATCTCCCATGATGCAGCATGGTCTCCTCTCTCACTGAGCCATTTTGGTTTATCATGTGTGGCCTTGGCAACAGTACATATGGGGAAATGTAGTCTGGCTGGAGAAACTTTAGGGGAGAATGGGGAAATGAAGCAATAAAACTACAACTTCCAGGAGGCATTGTGGAGGCATTTCCAAACTTAATTTTTTGGGCTTTTGGCCAAATGTTTTCAGTCTTCTGTCAAAAAAAAAAAGTTTCAGTTTTAAGGTGTTAGTTTTTCATTACAAAGTTTAAATTTTACACAGACAGCAGACACAGTTTGTGGGGGGAAAAACAATTTTCCATTGATAGTTTTGACAGAAATTATTTAACCAGTCCTCATTTTGACCTATATGCAAGTTGCCCTTTCATGTATTATGCTCCATACATATAAGTAACATATTAAAACATAACAGTTTTTATGTAGATGGGAGACATGCAAATGTATCATTTTCATACACAATATACTATTTGTCAGAAGCATATGAATTTAACTATCAGTGCCAGGTGCACAAGAGCAGTACTGGGCAGAGCCGGGGAGGAAGGTGGCCCAACAGGTGGCTTTCACCATCTTTCCCCCCACATTCCCACAATCTTGGAGGCTGCTGGAAATTGAACCAGCCTTTGGTGCAAGTTAGAGCAGTCTTAGCACTATTGTAACTATCACCAGTGGATAATGGCTTACCAGTCACATGTTATCAGCTAGGATTACCAGGGTGCATTTATTCTCTGGTTCCTCCCCTTCTCACACTTGACACACCCCTTCCCTTCTCCTAGCCTGCTCCATAATGCCCACCATACCAGAAGACCAGAAGCCCACCCTCCCTCAAATGAGAATTATCCTAGAAGAACCCTCATGTGCTCCCATAGGGCAGCTATAAATCCCCTTTGTGTCAGGAGACTTAGTGGACACTCAGTATCTGGCACACAGTCTTGTGTTCCAAACTGACAAGCTCCTATTACTCAGGCTACAAGAGACAGGTCTATCTTTTTGTGTCCTGAGTTCCTGCTGACGTCAATGAATTCTTGAGTGGCTGCAAAATCCTGACACTGGAAGTGTCTCTCTCCCTCTTCTTTCTATTTGTGGTATTTTGCACGATCATTTGCTAAATATATTATGGCGTGTTCTTTACCTCCCTCTTGAGCTTTATGACCTTAATGCCATTTCATGCTGTGGTGGCAGAGAAGAGAAGGGAAAAAGGAAAGCTGTCTGTGGTGAATAAGGCATTTCCAACAATTGATTTTAAAGTGGTTGTAGGCAGAGTGCACTGGCACAGATTATCTTTCTACAGCTTCTAAAGACCAACCCTCTGGTGGTTAGAGACACATTTATGTAATGCAATATCAGGGAGCACGGCTGTGGAACTGGCTATTACTAATACTTCCTGTGATTTTTTTTTAGGTTACTTTTTTACAGGCAATTTATTTCTTCATGCAACAGCTTTATTTTGATAATAGCTAGGCTCCACTGCTTCTGATCTGTTAAAGTTCATAGATGGTAGTGTTTGTGAGCTAGGAGAATTATTGTTGGTGTATACATTTTATTGGCTTTGCAGTACAGGACAGTCAGGGCAGCTGTTATGCTCTCAGCAAGTCTACAGGAATCCTGGGAAAGGGAATACTTTTTCACCTTGGTGGCCTTGGCCTGTTGAGGATAAGTAGGCTGTATTCTCTCTTCCACCACACCATTTTATACCCAAGATGTTGTATCTAGGAAACAGACTCAAAGTCATATCAGTGACAAATATATTTTCCTTGTACTTATTTTTTAAATCAATTGCAAATACTAATTGAAGGGAAGAAAAAGGTACAATCTAGGTTCTCCAAAGGGGCCAGATGAGAGTCTATAATTGGGAACCTCATTCCATTTGGCTGCTTTGTAAATCCCAGCCTTAGTTGACAGCTCAGCTAGCACAGTGGCCTAAGTTAAGTGTCAGTAGCTTGGATCACTGGTAAATAAATCAGGATCAAAAATGAAAGGGAGACATTTCTTTCCATTTTGAAGCACAAGAGAAAAGAGACGAGGATAATAATATAAAGCTAAATCCCGAAGTACTTACCAGGGTCCTGAATATCTTTCCAATACTTATGCATATGCTTAACTTTATACATGTGACTCCCGCTGAGTTCTTTAGGGCTGAAATTAAGCACAAGCATTGATATTTATAGGATGTAGCCCTTAATTTTAAATCACTCCTTGCTTTGGTAAAACTCCCATTGAGGATCCAATCCTGCAAGGTAGATATGCTGAACACACTCAGATCTCACAGTAATTGAGTAAGGATTTCAGGATCTAATACATAGAGAATATGGTAAGAAAATAACCAATACAGAATAAAACATATTGAAATCTAATAGCATTGAAATTTCAATGGGACAATTCCTGAAACGTGATAAGCTTCCAGAATCCACATTAAAGTCAGTGGATTGTGTTAGGCAGGTACTCAATCTGTTGTGAATAATTTATTAGAAGTCTTTTAATTTAGTTAGATATGGTGTTAGGAATTCTGGACCAAATTCATGGTGGATCTTTAAAGAACTGAGAGGAAATCTATAAGGGATGAATTTGGAGCTCTTATTTTCAACTCAGTTTTATTTTCTCATTCATGATATAGTAATTCACCTGCCAACTGTTTAGAGTTTTTTATTTCAGTACTGTTTCAAAAGTGCTTAATAGTTCACCATTACTTAAGCAATTGCTTCATCCCATTGCACTCTGTTAATTAACTTCCCATACACTGTGAGATACTTCAGATCAGGTGCCAGTTCATGCCAGAGCCCAAGGCAAATTCACTTGATCACTAGATCAAAGTTATTGTTAAATGAATGAGAGTGTATTTGGTGTTTAAACTTAATGAAAACTAATGGGATGATCCTTGTATTGTTTTCAGTTATCTGTATTGTGTTATAATGTAGTAGCTAATATTTACATTGAGTATACCCCTGTAACTCAATAATCCATCAAATGAGAAATAAGCCTCATGGAATGCAAATTAGGAAATTTAAAAGAAAAGTGCTAATTTCAAAGCAAGTGGTCATTGTGTTTGATGAGTGGAGTTCAAAGACTCAAAATGCATTCCTCACTCTCTGTCAAAGGAAAAGCCCACTTGGTAATAACACTGTCAGCTTGTTTTCTGTGAGAAGAAGCTATGAGTATGGATTCAAGGAAAGATCCTTTAATCTCTGGCCTATGTGGACTCATACAGGGAAGTGTACCAGATGCAAAGCAGTGATCCCTAGAGACAATCTAGGAACCTAAAAAGTCTTTTTAGGAAACTGACAGTTTATTACATCACTGCCACCATTTGGAATTACAAATTCTGACTCATATATGCATATATTATACATGCTTTAACCTCTCAATAATTCTCACTTCTTTTTCTTAGCTAATAAACCTTTAGTTAGCTTACTATAGAATTGGCTACCAGTGTTGTCTTTGGTGTAAGATCTAGAGTACCAGTTGATCTGGGGTAAGTGACTGGTCTCTTGGGAGTGAGAGAAACATAGTGTGGTGTGATTTTTGGTTTAAGTGACCTTTTATCACAAAGTCCAACTTGTCTGGGTGTCAAGATAGACTGGAGAGTCTATCCCAGACCTTGGTGCCCTGTACCTCAGGGTTCTTCCCCAGCAGAACCCCACCAGGTTCTAGGTCTCCCCTCCGAGGGGAACCCCCAACCCTCTCACACACCTTGCCTCAGTGGCTACTACCAGTCATCATCTAGCCCATGCTCACTGGGGCAAACTGCAGTCTGCCATGGCCGCTCATCATTGGCAAGGAGGTTGCACCAGCTGCCTATCTCTGGGCTGCCTCAGGCTGGGGAGTTGCCAGGTTGGAGATCCCCAGCTCCTCTGGCCTTTCCCCAGCCCTGCTCCGCTCCAGGTACCCTTTTCTTCCTGGCAATTAGATCTTTGCTTCTTTCTTCCTGGCAACTAGATATTTCCCACAGCTAGAGAGAGACTGACCCAGTTTCTCCCTGAGCCCTTATAACAGGGCCACATGTGGCCTGGTTGGGGCATGGCCCCAGTTTTGGCTGCTTCCCCAATCAGACTAGCCTTTTTTCTAGGAGCAGGGTAACTACCCCGCTACAGTAGTTATTTCCAAATTGCAGTTTGGAAGTCATTGACTGTCTGAATATGGGCAATTTTTCCTGGAACCTAATAAACAAGCAGAGCTAACCAAGGCGTGAGGTTAGTGAGAGGAAAAGATACTGTTCACTATGTAGTATAACAGGGAAACAAAATTAATGATATAGAGGCACAAATAGTAGATGACAAGCAGACATGGAAATCTACTGCTCCAATTCTGCTCCAGTGGCTTTCTCCTTAATATGGTTTGTATTACTTCTAAATAGTGGATTTTGTGAGAGGTTCTATTTCTTCAGTTCATGGGCTACTCCTGATGTTGCTTTTTCTTCCTGTTGATGGGTTTAAAAGGACCAACAGATATATGGAAAACTAGAAGTTCAAATCTCTTTACATAAAAGTCACAAAATTATTCAAGTTGTTAAAAGAAGAAAAACAATGCTTGCTCTGTAATCCAGCAGAATCTTGAGGTGGAGCAGTGATGGTTTCAGATATGGAAAACTTGCTGTCAGAACAGGAAACTATTATTGTGTCAGATGCAATGTTGTAAACAGTTACAAATTATCAGAATAGTTCTTGTCTGAAAGTCTCATGCTTCTTTCACTAGCAATGTGAGGCAGAGAGAAAAAATCCCACTCTCCAGTTGTTAGGGTTTTCAAATCATATAAAATATTTCTGTGGGGAAATGTGGTTCCCATCTCTTGCCTCTTACTTAAATTTTAGGTGAACAAATCCCTAATATGGAATCCCTGGGCTTTTACACCAAATCTGAATCTGATCAAAATTTGCCAAGTGATACTTGTTCTTATAATGAGCTGAATCTAATCCCCAGATCTGAGCTTTGAGGTGTCCAACATATAGGTCCAAACTGTGTACCTTGAATCTTATCTTAGCATTTGTCTAGAGAAACATTTAGTTCATTGAAAACAGGGGTGTGAATCTACCCTGCACTAGCCTGCAGCAAACTAACTCTGCATATGGATCCTGCTGATGTGCATTAACAGTTTGTTAATGTGCCTTGATGTAGTCCCATTTCAAAGAGGACAATATTAAAGTGCATTAACAAATGAACAATGAGTCCATGGCAGGCTAGTGTGCAGTAGATTCATATCCCAGCTTGCCTGGAACTAATTGTTCAAGTAGACAAGCTTTTAGACTACGAGAGAATGGTTAGTGCTCATCTATTTGCATGAGTTATCAGAGTCTTTTAAAGATACATTGGTTTTAATGATCCAGATGCTGTGCCCATTGAAATTAATGGCATAACAATCTCAAAAACCTTTATGAAATTAAACAATAAGTAATTACACACAAAGTTATGGTAAAAGAACATTGATAAGATTGCAAACTCAGTCACTCAAAAGTTAGGAAATGCCGGAACGAATGTTGCCTGTGCAACTTTAACTTTGTCCCCCGTGCATATGCATTATGAGATGGTAATTCATTACTTGATCACACCCAGAGGATGGATGGGGCTCATTTAATGAGGAGCTATTCTATATTTTGTTTATTCTCATTGTTCAGTGTGTGGCCCCAGGCCTTATTTCTTTCACACTGATCAAAGCCTGCTCTGAAAACAGAAGGATCAGTTTCCTCAGGAATTCCTCTATAGTGTCTGAGTGTTCCACAAACATTCATTAAATTATCTTCACCTCAGCCTTGTGAGATGAAAGGGTATTATTATCCCCATTTTACAGATGGGGAGAAGCAGCAAAAGAGATTAAGGTCAAAAGTATTAATTAATTTTGGGTGCCCATTTTGAGATACCTATGAGCTGATTTATATAGTACTTTATATGTTCAAAGCAAACACTTGCAGTTGTGAGTGCTTAGCATTTCTGCAAATCAGACACCAGAGCCTTAAGTAAGGCACCAGAAAATGAGGAACACAGTGAACATTTGTGAAATGTTTACTTTAAATGATTTGCCCAGCATCACACAGGAACTCTGTGCCAGAGGGAGACTCCTGTTCTCAGGGGCAACATTCATCTGTTTGAGATATTCATTTTTCCCCCTGCAGAATTTATGACATGCCTTTTAGCTATCAGTGGAGTAACTGATAGCAGTAGTAGGTTGTCATCCTTGATGTGACCGGTATGAGACAGAAACTTTGCTAGTGGATTTCACAGATTTTTGCTGATGGCAGCGGAATGGTGAGACTCTGGAATCATGAGTTCCAGTCCAGGCTCAGGAAAAAAATGTGTTCTAGTTTCTGCCCCCACAACCTTGATTCATTCTGTCCCAATCCTCTCTTTCCCACACCCCATCTTCTGATCCCATTTTCCGATACTGAATCTTCTCATCCCAGTCTCCTTGCCCAGCCAGTTCTAGTTCCTCTCCAGTCCCAATTGCCTCCCTCACAATCTCTCCTCGCTCCCCACATTCAGTGTCAGTCCCCTGTCTTCTTTCCCAGTCAGTTTCAGTTCTCTCAGCTCAGCTCTCATCCAACCTAGTCAGTAGTAGGAGCTGTGAGGGGCTGGAACATGCTTAGTTAACCAAACAGTTCCAGTTTTGCAAAATTATGAGCAACTGAAAATGGACTTTTAATGGGAAATATGAGACAACCTTAATGGCAGTACCCGCCCCATTGATAATATTAAAAGGACAGAGAAAGTTAAGAGGCAGAAGCAGAGGAGAGAGGATGTTTTCAGATGGTGGGGGCTCTTGAATCATAATTCAATATAAAGATGGGTTCTTCTTAAAAATTGAAGTCATGCTGTGAGGAACTGGTAGCAAATCTGAAGATGGAAGACAATTTGGGTGAAAGTGATCATGAAATGATAGATGGCATGATTCTAAGGAAAGGATGGAGTGAAAGCAGCAGAATAAGGACAAGGAACTTCAAAAAAGCAGACATTAACAGACTCAGATAATTGGTAGGAAAGATACCATGGGAAGAAAACCTAAGGGAAAAGGGAGTTCAGGAGAGTTTCTCAATTAAACAATATTAAAGCAAACTAGCCCAATGTGAAGGAAAGCTAGGAAGAATAGTAAGAGGCCAATAAGGTTCCAAAAGGAGCTCTTTAATGACCTGAATATCAAAAGGGAATCCTACAAAATGTGGAAACATGGACAAATTGCTAAGGAGGAGTACAAAAGAATAACACAAACACATAGGAACAAAATCACAAAGGCTAAGTCGCAAAATGAGTTACACCTAACAAAGGACATAAAAAGGAATTCGAAGAGCTTCTATAAATACATTCGGAGCAAGAGAAAGATGAAAGAATGTGTAGGTCCTCTACTTAGCAGGAAAAAAGGCTAATAACAAATGATATAAAGAAGACTGAGATATTTAATGTTTATCTTGCTTCAATTGTCACTAAAAAGGTGGTCAATGGTGACCAGATACTGAACACAATTATTATTAACCGGGGGAAGAATGTAAGCCAAAATAGGGAAAGAACAGATTAAAGAATAATTAGATAAGTTAGATGCATTCAAATAGCAGGCCCTGCTGAAATTTACCTAGGGTACTTAAGGAATTAGCTGAAGCACTCTTGGAACTGCCAGTGATAATTTTTTAGAACTTAAGGAGAATGGGTGAGACCCCTGAGGACTGGGTAAAGGAAAACATAGTATCTAGCTTTTGAAAAGGACAAAAAAAGAGGACTTGGGGAATTATAGACCATTCTGCCTAACTTCAATATCTGGAAAGATACTGGAACAAATTGTCAAACAATCAATTTTTAAGCACCCAAAGGACAATAGGATTATGCCCAATAGCCAACATGAATTTTTGAAGAACAAATCATGGCAAACCAACCTAATTTCATTCTTTGGTAGGGTTTCTTGTCTATGGCTTTCGCCCATCCACTAGGCATGATATATGTTGATTTAAGTAATGCTTTTGACACAGTCTCACATAACATTATCACAAACAAACTAGGGAAATGTTGTCTGTATAAAATTACTATAAGGTTGGTGCACAAGTGATTAAAATATTGTACTCAAAGAGTAGCTATCAGTGCTTCACTGTGAAACTGGGACTTTTACTGTGGTCATTCAAGGGTCTGCCCTGAGTCTGATACTAGTTAATATTTTCATTAATGACATGTGTAATCCGATTGGGGTTGAGAGAGCATGGGCCCTTGTCATCCCAAAAACAGGTTTTGGGGCACCCCTAGAATAACTTACCTATTGCCCTCTTAGTCTGTCTTTCTTAAGGTATGGGTCTCCAGGGTATACTTGAAGGACACGGATACAGCCTTCTGATAAATGATTGACACAAGCAGTATTCTTTTCAAAACAAGACACCTTTTTATTAGTGTAATCAAAAATCCCCAATACAGTGATGGTCTAGAAACACAAATAAGACACAGATTCCTTATTGATGTTATAAAAACAGACATCCATTACGAGTTAAAGATCATTTTAAACCTCAGTAACAGACTGTTCATATTATTCTAAGTGTTTGTGTTCTGTCACAGATGGCCAGTTTGTCACAGAGAATTGATAGCAGTTGGTAACAGTACTTTAAATCTTACATATATAAAACCTTTTTTACAAGTAACACACAGTTACATATCTTTATTAACACACACACACACAGAGACTAACATTAATTCTACACTGCGCTATGCTATAATTATAACTGGCAGGCTGACTCTGTCTGCTGGCGTCTGCTACATTTGCTGCTGCTGCTGTTTGCTGCTGCCACCATCAGCTCCTTCGCCTCAGCTCCTTGTGGTCAAGTCAGGTCAGCTCTTTCTTCTAGATCTCTCTCTTTCTGCTCCTGGTTCTGACTCTCGACTCCTCTCAATTTCTCTCTCTTCCCTAACCATCGGCCTTTTATACTGAGCTAGCTGTCAGATCTTTTATACCATCTATTTTTAGCCTCAGCATTTCATTGGCTATCTGTCCATTCTATTTTTGTCCTCCAATTTGTTGTCTACCACTTTTGTGACTGTTATCTGTCAATCATTGTTGTTTACCGCTTTTGTGGTCTATTTGGCTCTCTGACAATACATTACTTCCTCATTCTACTGTGCGTGCTCGCTGCCATTGTTTACCTCAGAGTTATGATCTGATGATCTTTCCCCTACCTTTGTACTGCACATGCTCGGAAATGCCTTGTGACCTGAGCCTTCCAGTGGTGGAGTGACTTTTGCTGTCTCAAAATTGCAGCTAGGGACACCAAATGGAGTATGAGGAATTTCTCCAGTATCTTTTTGAGCCAGAGGGATTGCTGAGTTGTTCCAGGAAGAGGAAGTGCTGGTCATTCCAGGGGTGTGGAGAGAGGAAGAGTGACAGAGGGTGTGTACCAGTAGCAGCAGCAAGAGGGCTACAGTGAGCAGGCCCTCATATAGTGAAGCTTATATTAAACTACTTATCAGGTCCTGTCTCAGTCTTCTTTTCTCAAGACTAAACATGGCATAACATCTTTAATGTGTACACATCAAAGCACATAGGAACATTATCTACAAGGCCAGGTCCAAATAGCTCATGCACACTAACCTGAATGGGACTCAGTCAACATAACTCAGAAGGAAAAAGTGTTGATCCATGCCAGTCTTGCTGGGATTTAAACTCATTTTTCAGAAATCCAGATTGTCCCCTGTCATGGCAAAACCTGTGGGAAGAGGGTGGGTAGCCTGGGGTGTGGGGTAGGGAAGACCATTCTGTGAGATTGCCTTTTTGTCATTTTCCTTGTGAAGTTCATTGTAGGGGATGAAAGCCATGGATTTTGGAACCACCTCACCACCTCGATTGAAGATCCTGGAAATCCACACGTCCATAGAAGCAAGAGCCATCCTGAAGAGACAATAGCCCCTCCATCTGGCTTCACTTGCTCCGAAAAGAGCTCTGTTTCCTTTGTTTGTGTCTCCCTGAAGTTGCTCATCCACAGCTGAGGAGAACCAGAAGAAGCTAACAACATTTTGATCTGAATTCATTGGCAGCTGCTTTTATAGGCAGAATCACAGTGGGACTTTGCCTTATAGAGCATCCCCTTATCGGCTGTTCATCTATGTCCTCAAAACTGCACAGCCCCTCCCAAATGGGAGATTCACAGAGGGGCATCCATAGGATGCTGGAGGGGGCAGTCAGTGCCATAGAGGTAGGGCAGAGTAGGAATCATGTGTGTAGGAGCCCCAGGCCTCACAGGATATGTCTACACTGCAAATAAGCACCTGTGCAGCATTTAACCATTTATGAATGGTTAAAAGAAAACAGCTGACTTGTGCTGGTGGGTCTTAGGCTGCAGGACTATACAACTGCAAAGTAGACGTTCGGGCTCAGGCTGGAGCCCAAGCTCTAGGTGGAAGAGTCCCAGAGGTGGAAGAGTCCCAGAGCCTGGGCTCCAACCTAAGCCTGAATATCTACATTGCAATTTTATTTCCTCATCGCCTGACCCTACCAGTCTGAGTCAGCTGACATGGGCCAGTCATGGGTGTTGTCTTGCAATATAGACATACCCAAGGCATCTGCACATTTGGGAACCTGATGTTAAAGTTACCATCACACTGACCTCTTTGGCTATATTTGGAAAAAAAAGTGAATCATCAAATGTGGCTCATTATCATGCCTCTGATTAAAATCTTCCAGGCCTTCTTGTTTTACAGTAAATGACTAATAATAAAACCAGGCCAAGTCTTTTCTGGATTTGGAAAGGGCAGCAAAGACAAAAGCTGGGATTTTCAAAGGAGCAGAGAGGAGTTAGGTTCCCAGCCAAACTGGTCCCCAATTCTGATAAGGATGGTGAAGACCACCAACAAACACCTCACAACCTTGGAGGCATGGGAAGAAAGACTTTGGAAATCTCCTCTGTGCCACAGTCTGATTTACTAGTACAAGCCTAGTTTGCAGTCAAACTTGAATTTCCAAGAGGCTGCCACACAAACTCATGATCCCCATATTGTTGACATCTGATGTTATCCAAAGTGACAAAGTGTTTCCTGGCTTCTGCAAGTCAGCTGGGAGACGCCAGCTCCTGGAACAATGTGCCAGCTAACTTTTATATACAAAGGTATCAGTTCATCATCTGAAATTAAAATGTTTCCTCTCATTGCTATGGATCTTTTTATTCCTTCTGTCTGTGCATTGATATTTAGGGAATCCATATGTAATTTGGTATTAGTATATTTAATCATAATCTGCACAAGCACAGTGTTTAGCTGAACATATAAAATGGATTATAATGATTCTAAAATGTTTAATTTAAGAATTGCTGCCTCTGTGCATACGAATCAGAGACCTGTGTTTAATTATTGATAGTAATTAGAGCACAGAAGCAGACAAACAGCATCTGGTGGCAGGAATAATTCTATACCCCAGCCTTTACTCAGAGTCTCCTTTTGGTACCAAAGCCACGCTTCATTTGCTGCACTGTAAAAATTTGGTTTTCTGTTTCTAAACCACCCTCTGAAACCATTCTGCCTTCTTATGAGCCCTGCTGTCCTTATGGGTTTTGCCCCTCTGGGCTGAGCAGATGCTACAAATGGATAAAGTTGGTAAGACGGTGGTCTGATGCAATCAGACTCCAAATATTATTCCTACGTAAGTACTTCTCTGTTTTCATGTATGCTCTGTCTTGGTGAATGCTAAAATTTTAAATAATGCATTGGCATTCAAGCCTGAAGGTCACTATAACCAGAAGGATGCTCTGGGAAATACCAAACATGAACACTTAAGCAGAGCTGGCCAAACAGTAAAACTAGCATTTGCCAATATTTTCCCAATTAGGCAGCAAGAGTTTGATCCTGTACCCCCTGGAGTCAATGGAAGTGTTGCCACTGACTTCAATGATTGTAGGAACAGATCTTGAGTTCCATTTGCTGTGATTCATGGGGTCATATTATCGTTTACCAGCAGTAAATAGACAAATGCCAGGGGGTTGTGAAAATGTCATGAATCCAGAAAGTTTCACATATTTGAGCATGAATGATTATTCATCTGGAAACTCATTCTAGGAGTGATTTATTGATTAGAGCTGGGGAGGGGGAAGGAGGGGGAAATCACTACATATTTTTCAGAAACTTCCCTTTCCCCTCCACCCTGAAAAAAAAATCTGTTAAAAATTTATGAATGGTTAAAAAAGAAGTATGGAAAATTTACCTCTAGTTTTTTATTGAGACTTGTTATTTTCCTGCTTAAAATGTTTCAGGGAGCAGAAACAAAGCATGTAACTTAGGGGAGCAAACATTCAACATGGATACCAAACAGGCAAAAGCTGAATCATGAATAGTTTATAGCCTGAGAATGATCTGTCTGAACTAGTTTTCAAACAGGTACATAAATGAATATGTTAGAGGAAAATCAAGATCAATTTGCAAAGGAATTGTGAACCTAGAAAGGAGATAAATGCAGAGGGCTAGTTTGTTACTTACCCCTTTATGGCTACAAGGGAAGCAAGGACCACAACCTGATTTGGAACTCCTATCACAGACTGGAACCCCCAACCCAGACCTTATCCACTTTGGGAGTCTGGCAGGAAGGTGCGGAGATGAATCTCTATGAGATTGCTGTTTCCCAAGGTAAGCAGGTGGGTGGGGACAAAGCAGAGGAAGTTAGGGAGTGGGTGAAGTCTTGACTCCATTTCCCCAATGCGCTGGCAGGGAGAGTTGTCAGGGCACGAGGGGGAAGTAATACGTGCATTGTCAAGGGTGGCACAAAACTAGTTCCACCAGGGAGCAAGGGAATAACGGAGAAGAGGTTGTGATTCAAAGCTTTGTTCTGCCCCTTACTCAGAGCTAAGAACAATGTATCTGTCTAACCCACAAGGGTTATTATTCATGCTGAAATCGTAGTCTTTTTCTGAAAAAAAAAAATACACATATATAAAAGAGAAGTATTTTGTATTTGGAGGAGTGGCTGTTTTCCTCCTTGTGATTCACATGGAATGAAAAGCCAAAAATCGCATAGAACATTTGGAAGAAAAATAGCACCGGCAGGAG
This sequence comes from Eretmochelys imbricata, assembly GCF_965152235.1. Classification (NCBI taxonomy): domain Eukaryota; kingdom Metazoa; phylum Chordata; order Testudines; family Cheloniidae; genus Eretmochelys; species Eretmochelys imbricata. The sequence goes on from NC_135576.1 coordinate 10,910,324, forward strand.
GGTCAATTGAAAAGAAGGCATTTGCAGCATCAATATTGTACAGGGTTCTATTCATTCGATAGTGGAACCTGTTTGCAGTATTATTGCATGGTGAACAAACACAGGGTCAAGGTTTGCTGTGACTCCAACAGGGCTGCATGGAGTATAAAATAGGGTAAAACTTGGCTCATATTGTAACTAATGGGAGACAGTGAGGGAATGAAAATAAAGAACCAGGTTCTCGGTCAGTAAAAAGGGACACACCTCCATTGACTTCAGTGGAGCTATGCTGCTTTATCCCAGCTATTGACCTGGCCCAAAGAGATTAATAGACAAAATTACATTTTTAAATTCTCAGATATCTTTAAAATCATTAGGCCTCTGGTGCTTCCCACTGCTCCATGATGTGCAGGAGGGGGAAATCCATAGAAAAAGGTTGGGTATATGGAGAGTGTATAGGGAGAAAAGATGTTTAGATGAAGTATAAAATTGCATTCTGGGAAGTGTAGCTTTAGCAGACCTTTTGCATTAAAGATGTAGAATGACTCAGTAGCCCACAGACTGCTCATTGGCCACATTCAGCTTAAACTAAAATGCCATTTTTGAGTAAAATGTATCAAGCAGTTTCTAGTAAGAAAAAAAACAGATCTCTTGCTTTCTGTCATCAGATGCTAATCAGCACAATAGAATTTCAGCTTCTTCCTGTGAGACATCATTCATGAATGATCTCATATTGTACTTGTACTTTCTGTACACCAAACATGAGTAATCTACTGGAACCCCTACGAAAGATACTTCAAGTAAAGCATTAGCAATTTAAAAAAAAATCAATTATAATCTGGTTCTGTACCTGTGCTACTTCCAGATAGGAAGGTTCTGATTAATTATATTTTCTGTATTAGACATATTATTTTTGAATGCCACTAAATGCTTTGATTTGGAAAGTGCATGGACAGTGACTAGTCTGTTTTAAAATAGTTCATGTCATAAGCATATTATGTTTTATTGCAATACTGAAACATTCTGCTATTAAACAAACTTTTGGGGCCTGATTCACATTTCACTAGAGCCAGTTTACAATGCTCTGGTGAAATAATTTAAGACAACTTTAAAACCGCTTTAAACTTAACCATAGGGTGAGCTGGCTTTTTCAGGAGGCGGGCAGTCAGATGCAGCTGTGTCAGATTTAGCTCATCTCCTCAAGTGAAGGAATGAAAAGGGTCATTTGAACATCAGCCCAGGCTCATCTCCTCAAGCCTAAGTGAGTTGTCGAAGGTCACAGTGGAAGTGGGAGGGAAAGCTGGGAACTGAAACCAGATTTCCTGACTCTCACTCCTTAACCACAAGACCATCCTTGCTGTCCTCCATTAAGGCCAGCACTTGGTTTCTGTCCTGCAACTGAACTCTTTGATTACAGCAGGTCATAGAATCATAGAATTGGAAGGGACCTCAGGAGGTCATCTAGTCCAACCCCCTGCTCAAAGCAGGACCAATCCCCAATTTTTGCCCCAATCCCTAAATGGCCCCCTCAAGGATTGAACTCACAACCCTGGGTTTAGCAGGCTAATGCTCAAACCACTGAGCTATCCGTCCCCCCAGACATCAGCTACCAGGAGTGGCATTCGAACCCACGCAGACATGCATCCATTGACTCTTAAGTCCAACGCCTTATCCACTCGGCCATCCTGGTGCCGGTAAATAAATTATAGAATCATAGAATATCAGGGTTGGAAGGGAGCTCAGGGGGTCATCTAGTCCAACCCCCTGCTCAAAGTAGGACCGATCCCCAATTTTTGCCCCAAATGGCCCCCTCAAGGATTCGAACTCACAACCCTGGGTTTAGCAGGCCAATGCTCAAACCACTGAGCTATCCCTCCCCCCAAAAAATTCAAAATTTTTAGTGTGGAAAGTTTCCCTGATAAAAATATAATCTTATTGAAAAAAATGTTTTTGTGAGAAAATCTCAAGTCCAACGAAAAATTTAAATTTTCCAGAAAAAAACAAACAAAAATGTTCATTCCCAGGCTAGGGCCCTACCCCATTTAACCACCCTTCCATTTAGGAGCTTTAGGGTTCAGCAGGCTTTGAACTTGGGACTGTGAACATAAGGCTCCCTAAGTGCAAACATAAACTTCTTAAGTGGAACAGCCACTAAAAGTGGCCAAGGAGAAACCTTTTTCCTAATATGAGTCACAAGTTTACCAAAGAGTTTTGTACAGATTAGAATCCATACCACAATGTTCAGATCTAGCATTGAGCTTCCCTGAAGTTTATATATACTCATGTCCAAAGTTTTGTTCAGACCTCTCTCTAGTTTGGGTCTTTGGAAGTTGCCTGAAAGCCTGGTGACTTCAAAAAGACTAAAGAGGAAAACAATAATTAAATACCAGTCATGTTCATTACAAAGCTTGTTGTTATTAATAGCATTATGTTTTTATGAAGCTTGCATTTAATAAAGAGGCATCCTTACCCTTACCAAGCAGTAGTTTGCTGTTTTATTCAGGCGGGTGTATCTCATGGGAGGAATTCACATGGTGTGCACATGCATTGTTTTATGTTATGGTATTTTTTGAGTATCTTGTGGAGTTAAGCATTTAGGATAAAATTCACTTTTGTGCAAGAGAGCTAGCACAAAGCCAATGCACCATTTTCATTCTCAAAATAGGTCCTAAGTAATGTTATTGTTTATTGTTTTTATTACAATAGCAGTGTACACACTTAGAACAAAAAGACAGTCTCTGCTCCAGAGGGTTTATTACCTAAAAACAAGAGTCAATAGATGAAGACAGACAGACTAATGGGGAAGTACAAGAAACAGTGAAACAATAGTGGTTGGCATAATAGGCGGTGGTCCCTGCATACCTATGGCCTAAGTAAAGTTGATTTTTTATAGGCAAAGGAGAACTTTAAGGAGGGATTTGAAAGAGAATAGTGATGGAGCTCTGCAGATGTTTACAGGGCGTATCCCCAAAAGCATGATGGGCAGCATGGAAGAAAACAAGAAGCTGCTGAATTGCAAATGTAACAACTGGGCAATGGAGGCTGGCATCATGGACCAATTGGAGGTGGGACTCAACCTTTTAGTACTGAATGAGAGACAATATGTAGGCTGAGCATAGGCCATGAAGGACCTTGCAAGTGAAGACAAGCAGCTTATGTTTAATACAGTGGAGAAGAGGGAGCCAATGGAGGAATGCAAAGGGAGGGGTGACATGATCAAAGCCACAGGCTAGGAAAACGATCTTTGCAGCAGCATTCTGAATGGATATGAGTGAAGCAAGATTGCATGTGTCAGGGCCAGAGAAAAGGATGATACAGAAATTGAGATGCAGGAGGAGTCTGGATGAGAGTTTCAGAGGGGTAGCTGTGTTAGTCTGTATCAGTAAAAATAACGAGGAGACCTTGTGGCACCTTAGAGACGAACACATTTATTTGGGCATAAGCTTTGGTGGGATTTCGTGAGAGTTGTAGCTGTGTGGATGGGAAAGGCTATATCTTAGCGATGTTATGCAGAAATAATCTATGAGACTTAAACACTGATATGAGGACCTAGAGAGAGGTCCAAGTCAAAGACCTGAATGACAAGAAAGATGGAGGTTTTGTTCACAGTGATCGAGAAAGGAGATAGTGGGGAGGGTTTTATCCAGGCTGAGCTTGAGCTGATGGCCATCTATGAGGACATGACAGAGACAGACAGAGATTTTAGTATGGACAGAAAACAATCCTTCAACTCTACGCAGGGTGAATTTCATTCTTGAAGTAATATGAAGACTCAAGGCAAATGTAATGGGGTTTAAAAGAATATCTGAAAAACGATCCAAGAAATATGTCAGAAAGGGAGATAGTGATATTTAATATAGGCAAAGTTGACCGTATTAGGAGACCAACAGCAGAAAATCTCACATAAAATGTCCCTGTGTACTTTCCTATTAACTGTACCATGAAATATGCTTTTCAGGCTTATCCGGGCTGGTTTCAGTTACTCTGGATGTTCCTCCTTTAGCCAACATTCAATTAATTCAAAAACTCACAGAAAAGAACTGGGTGAACTCACTAGCAATGTCTGAACTTTTCATTTTGTTCCCCCAGAGTTCAGATAACAGTGCTGCTATGAAACAGCTGAACTAGAAGAGCATTCTGCATACAGAAATGCAAATAAACTCACTGAGTGTTCCAGTTCACTGCCAAAGTCTCATTTCCAGTATTGCCACAATGAGTAATTTATCTGCTGGGTTCAGAAGCTAAGGGGTTCTGCTAGGTATAACAAAGTGAGATACTTAGGGCTTGATTGTGCACAAAATGGCACTATTCATATGCATGATTTCACTCACATAAGAGCTTGCAAGACTGTGCCCTGATGTGCTCATTTGTTGCCATTTATTGACCAGACTGCTGCAGCTACATGGGCGACTGAGAGCTCATCAAATCATCTTCTGTTCTCTACTCTGGCTTCTCCTAGAATATAAAGTCAAGTCAAGGTCTTGATCCTTATCTTCAGGAATCTCAGGGGCCTGTGCCCAGGATATCAACAAGATCATATAAAGCTCTGGGATGAAACCAGAGGTCAATAACTCCACTTCTCAGGAACAATGGAGCTTTTGATCACAAAGGTAAAGCTTGCCTGTGCAGGACATAGATGGTTCCATTGTTCAAGACAGTGGAACAAACTCCCACATGAACTGACCATCCCAAACCTCACCAACTTCCATTCCAAAACCATAGTGCATTTCTTCAACCTGCATTCTCTAATATAAACACAGAGCAGTGCATACATTTACAAAGGTTTTTTTTTTTAAAAAAATACTCAACTGCACATGCAATTCTCCTCTGAGGAGAGAATGGCAGAGAGAAAAACCATATACGACAGATGTTACTCAAGCCACTTAACGCACTACTGGCACGTGCTCAGATACTATAATGATGAAGATCGTATACACAAAGTAGAATAGTTTACAGGTTTTCAAAACCATGATACTGTTGCAATTATTAATATTATTGATGTTGTTGTTCGCATTACAGTAGCACCTATGGGTGTCATTCAAAAACAGGGCCCCATTATACTAGGAACTGTACAAACACAAACTGAGAACCTGTCCCTGATCCAAAGATCTTACAGTCCAAGCAGGAAAGACAAATAATGAAATTATCATTATTGTCATTTTACACATGAGGAGAACTGAGTCACAGAGAGATTAAGAGCTTAATTTTCAAAACAGCTGAACATCCTTAGCTCCAATTGAAGCTACAGATTCCCAGAGCCTCTGAAAATCAGGTCCTGTGTGGCTTGACTGAGCTCAAGCAAGAAGCCTTTGGTAGATCTGGGAGTTAAAACTAGATCTCCTGCGTCCCAATCTAGTGCCTTATGCACAAGACAAACTTTCTTTGGGGAAGAGATAGAAATCCCACAATTCTTTTTCTGAAGCCTTGCATAACGGAACTATGGAAAGTTCCCCTGATGCACACTACCGCACACACACACACACACACACACACACACATGCCCCTTTAGCCTCTAAGCCTTCTGTCAAGTACAGTCACTTAGAACAATCCTTGCAAACCCAAAATAGCAGGTGCTAAATCAGTCAGCATGGCAAGCAGACTGTTCAAGGAAAATGGAAATAAATTGTTTATAAAGAAAACAGACTATCACCTTTTGTAACCCTGGCATTACCATTTAAATGGTCCTTGACAAGGATCTTATTCTGTGCCATTTTACATTCATGCTTAGCAAACAAATATTGAACATTCATTAAGCAAACCCGCTATAACAAAAAGAAGTGCAATGACTCCAGGAATGTTATCGCATTCCATGTTCTGGGAGTGATAAATAATTAAACACCTGTTGGCATTTGTGTGTGTGTTTTTATGTATGTATATGGTTCCATATCTACAGCAGCCCAGGGAAACTATCTCCTGCTGCAAGACCCTATTATTCGTTTACATTTGGAAACCAAGGGCCTGATCCTTAATTGGTATACATCGGATCATGCCATTAGAGTCAGTGAAGCAAGGCTTTTAGTTACAGCTTTTATCCATCACCAGAATAAAAAACCAACAACAGAAGCCTTTTTCTAATTGAAATGACTGCTTTTTATTCAAGGACCAGAACTAGATCCTTTGTTTTTGTTTTAAATATATTTTTGTTTTTAATTTTCAAGAATAAATTAGAGGAAGAAAAATCCAATATGTTAAAGTTCAAGGTAGCAAATGCAATCAGATTTTGTATTATACAGGAATACAAAGTAAATCCTCAGGACTATATATAGTAGATAAACATTAGGAGTAACATTTTCAAAAGCCCCTACATGACCTAGGACCCTAGGTCTCATTGAAGGTCAATGGGACTTAGGCTCCAAAGATACTTGTGTACTTTTGAAAACTGTATCCTATTGGACTAAAGGCTTGATTATCCCCTCGATTATGCACATGGGATGAAATTTACCCCAACAATAATTACCCCCTTTCTTGAGGGAGTGAATTGGGAATTAGGGGGTTCATAGGTCTTTGTGCTTACCCTCAGTGCAGGGGTGAATTTCACCCTACAAACAAGAACCACAACTTTGATTATCCAGAAAACACAGGTGAAATTGAATCAATTTGGATAATCAAGGTTTTTGCTATTCACATCAGTTCCCAGCTATTCTAGGGAGTATCGGATAACTGGGGTTTTGATAATCCATCATTTCAAGATTTAAGATGATGTAAATGAGAGAGACACGATTCATTGCTCTGCCATTAAAGTTATACAAAACTCAGCATTCTGGTGTCCAGGGTACAGCATGCATTACAGGGGTGGGCGCTATTCCAGTATGCATGGAGAAAGAGGGATAGAAATGCATGCATTTTTCAAATGGATAACACTTGTTGAAAGGAACCCATTATGCTTGCTGTCCCATCGGATTAGTCAAACAAATACAAGTTTTAGAGAGAGACTTAATTAAAGCCAGTTTGGGGCCACTTCATTTATGCTCAACCTGGACACTATTCATAGCCTCTACATCAGTGAAGGACAACTATTTTTTTTCTCCCCACACTCCTCAAACAGAAATAAAATAAAATCTGATAGGGCACAGACTGTAATGTTATTCAAGGAACACAAGATTCTATGGAGTCTGTTGAACTGTATGAATAGGCAGTTAGCTCTTGGAGAAATGCTTACTGCTATTTGCACTTTTTTTTTTTTTAGAAGCCGTGGATACCATCAGTAAAGTCTGTTCTGTCTGAGCCTCCCTTTGACAGGATCATTTAGTAGATGCAGAACTGCTGCCTCTAGGTTACACCCATAGAGAGCAAATAAAACCATTGCACAGTGTCGAAACGTGACATTATCGGAAGGTAAGCGGAAAAGCAACCTAAGAAGAATAGTTAAGTGACCAAAACCACTGAGTATGATGGAGTTCAATGGTCCAGAAAGAAATGGAAAACATGAGCCCTCCTAAGCAGTGGACAAATTCGAGCCACTTTCCGAGCTCCCTTTCATGAGTATTCTGAGTGAGAAGGGAGAAGGGAAAATGGTGCTATGTTCCAATCTGGGTTGGAGGAAGAGGTAGAGACATTTATAGATTTGTGGTCTCAGCTAATGGGGAAAAAAGGTGTGAGTGTATTACAATCGACTTGTTTCTTCAAAAGGTAACCTGATGTTTGCATGCTACACTGTAATTAAAAACCCTGTGCCACCAAGTCTCAGAGCCCAAGTCAGCTGACTCAGGTTTGCAAGACTAGGGATGAGAGGCTAAAAATAGCAGGTTAGACACTGAGGCCTCTTCCCTGTCAGGGCCTCACAGCATAGGCTCCAGACCAAGCCTGAATGACTACACTTCAGTTTTATAGCCCCACAGTCGAAGCCCCATGAGCCCAAGTCATTGGATGAGGCCAGCCTCAGGCAGGCCGTGGATCTCTTACTGCAGCATAAACATACTCCTGAAGGCCAGTGTTATACAGGAAATCAGACTGGAACATCTCAATGGTCCCTTCTGGCCTTGGAATCTATCAATAACAATCTACAGGCCCAATGATCCCATAGAATGGTTTGTGACAGAGGTAGAGCTTCTGACTAAGAACTGTGCAGTGGACTGCAGGGGTAGTCCTAATCTTTAGGGTATGGTCTCCCCTATGCATGCTTTTTCACCTAAATAGTAACACATAGCTCTTACATAGTGCTTTACACCCAGAGATTGCCAAGCACTTTACAGCCAAGGTATCAATATCAGCATTTTACATATGGGGAAACTGAGGCACAGAGAAAGGACATGACTAATCCAAAGTGACACAGCAAAGGAGCAGCAGAGTGGGGAACTGAAGCCAGGTCTCCTGAGTCCCAAGCCAGTGGCCTATCTACTAGGTCACACTACACTGGGATGGCAGAATCCCATCAGGGTTGCAACAATTTAATGTTCAAAATGTTAAACAATTGCATGAAGTTTCCCATACAGAATATAACTGTTCTACAATGTTGTGATAATGCAACAGAGTTCAGTTCATAGAATTTGTTAGTGGGCTTTCAATTCCACTAAGTTTGAAGTATTCAAACAGCTTTACACTGTAGAAATATAATGTATTTGGCATCTTAACATACAGAATACATCTTAAAAGGCAGTTATTGGCAATTTCATACTGTTGATAATGCTAGAACTTTTCTGAATCAGATAACAACCAATGATCTTTACTACTGTGCTTTATATATTGTTATTTGTCTGTAGTGTCATATAATCCAATCTTGTACATATTTAACAACTATAGAATTTACTAAATATGGTATGTAAATGGAAAAAATGGAATTTAAGAGCAAATTAATGGTAGACAGAATTCTTTAATAATAAATCCATTTAGTATTAATGATAATTTACAGAGACTATGTAGAGGGTGAAAATCACCCCACACAGAGAGCTACACAAGAATATGGAAGATTTAGGTGATGTATGTAGAGCAGAAGTGCAGACTGATGCGCAGAATGCCCTTGAGTCCATTCCTTGATTAGCTGTTGCCTCAGCTCTGGAACCAATCTGCTGTGATTAATAAACGTAATGGGACAGACTTCACTCTTTAATAACAAAAGTGATATAGCACTTGTTGAGCTCTTGTCTTACCCTTGGTGGACGTGAAGAACAACTGATCACCATCCTGTGAATAACAATCGTCTACAGCTATAAAATACACACAGAGTGCAATTCTTCCCACATGCTACTATGGAACCTTCAGCTTAATCTACTGGTTAGAGGAGGGGACTAGGAGCCAAATGTGTTAGCCCTCAACTCTAGGAAGAAGTTTCTCCTAAGTTTTTTCAGGTACTGTCGTGGCACAATGCGGAGCTCTCTTAGGCAGCCACAGAAGAAGAACAGCAGGTCACAGAGCAGCAAGAAAACCATTGAAACTACACTTCTCAGAGCCAATGACAGTGGAGACATTCACCTCCCACACAAGTGTGGAGACTTCTCCTAACATGCAGTTACTCTCCTCCAAGACCCGTAGAATATTGATTGCACTCTATTGAGCACGCTTATTTGGCTGAGCATGCTCATTCTATTGAATATGCTTGCTCACGGCTGAGCTGTGATGTATTTGCCATGTCCCTTTTTCCACAGTTCAGCAGTACCTTTGGACTAGCCTTCTGCACTGGGGTGAATTTCATCCAAAATGAAGGTATAAGAAATTTGGCCCCATCCTCAACTGGTGTATTTCACTGAAGTAACTATGCCGAATTGCACCAGTTCAGTATCTGGCCCATGATGAGTGTCAGGCCTTTAGAATTAGTGACAGCTTATTGACCTAGATCTGAGAGAGACCCCATGTGGCACATGAAGATGGTGCTCAAGCCATTGGAACAGCAAGGTGCCGCGGTTCATCATGAGCAAATGTGAAAGGCACGTCTGCAAGATCTTACCCCTGCTGCTCTGGTAATATGACAATGGTTGTTAGCGGGATACAGGGATTGTTCTTGGCAGCTGGCAGCACAGGAGGTGGTAAGCTAAATATTACATTCCACGTCTCCAGCAAACCTCTTCATAGAACCATACCATTCTGAGACCACAATGTGAAACAACAGAGCTATATAACTGCTTACATTTGATTATCCAAAAGATATACTGTGTATACTAAGTGAGTATTGTTACAGACATTAACTGAAGCAGTAATTAACTGGTATGGAGATGGTTGGGCATTGATTAAAGCTGTGCTGTTTTCTTCTATAACCTGTTTGGTTACCAATGACTCACCATGTGGCACTGCTATTGGGCAACATTGTCTAATTTTGCCTCTTTGAACTTTTTCCTGACACCACCATTTGACCCCATTCCTTGACACTCTGCCAGTTGTAGTGATATCACACAACCAGTGCCAGGTTGCATTATTATGCATTGCTATGTGTGTCTATAATTGTATGAGGGCAGAAAAAGGCAAGTCTCTGATTCGAAGGACTACCCCATGCCAAATTTCAAGTTCCTGCTGCAAAGCACAGACACTAGTATGCTTCAGAAATGTTTGGAAAAAATATCATCATGGGAAGTGTTAAGAAACCTAAATATAGGGGTTGCTGCTGCTCCCCCAGCTACTCCCATATAAATAATATTGAATATTTGTGTTGGCTTTTGCAACATTAAGAGCACTCATTTAATACAGCTATTTTTGTGGGTAATGTATATAAAATTCCATACAAAACAATGACTCTTATGCAGTTACTATGTAATCATCTATTTTATTATCCAATAATGCAGTCATAGAATCATGGAAATGTAGGGCTGGATGGGACCCTAAAAAGTCATCCATCCATCACCTTCTGCTGAGACATGATTAAACATCCTAGACCAGAACCGCACCTGGTCTAACCTGTTTTAAAAAACCTCCTAGAACAGAGATGCCACAATCTCCTGAGGTAACCTGTTTCAGTGCTTAACTATCCTTATAATTAGAAAGTTTTCCATAATACCTAAACTAAATCTCCCTTGCTGCAACCTAAGATGATTACTTCTTGTTCTACCCTTGGTGGACATGGAGAACAACTGATCACTATCCTCTTTATAACAACCTTTTACAGATTTGAATCGGTGCTAATAAATGCACACAGCGTGCAATTCTTCCCATATGCTATTACACAACCTTCAGTTTAATTTACTGGTTAGAGTAGGGGACTAGGAGCTAAATGTATTAGCCCTTACGCGGGCCTTGATTTGCTGTCTGACCTTGGAATGTCACGTGAGCACTCTTTTCTTCAGTTTACCTATTTATACGACTAATATAATAATTCTTACCGACCCACCAGAGGTTATTGTTGTTTACTAGGGAGAATGCTTTGAGATCCTAGGGTGAAAAGGAGCGCTAGGTGTTTTTACTATTTTAGCTGCTAAAAGTTTACAATACCAGAGAACACAGCCCTGAAGTAGTAGTAATTATATGTGGACTAATCACTATAGAGCCTTTGCATAGTATTTTATTTATAAAAACTCAGCTATTGAATACTGATATAATTTTTAAGTAACCAGAGTTCTCTCTCCTGCTATTCTACCTACCAGGATAGCTCCATAGAGGCTTTAATAGAGAAGATTTCATTGGTGTCATACATGCTGCTGTAAACATCTAAGCTGGGAGGCAAAACATTTCCTTCTGGAAATAAAACTTGTATTTATGCTAAAACAATTCTTGTGATCTGCAGCGTCTCATAATTGGTTTGCAGACTATATACATTTCATTGCACTTTGCTTTGTGAAATGTCCCTCCTGTTGTCAGGCATACTCAAGAGCCATGTCTGTAAGCTAACAGACATAGTGTTATGCTCGGGGCTGCAAAGCTCCACACAGCCCCACAGAGTTCTGGGAGGCTCTCAGAGAGAACAGCCATTGTGCCATTTTTCTGGGTATCATCTGAAGCCCTGTGAAGTCAATGGGAGTCCTTCTGCAGACTTCAATGGAGTTTGGATGAAGGCCCTCGAGGAGACTGCAGTGCTTGTCCCTCAGCTCCACTGGCTAGTGCAGAAGCTGAGGGACATGACTCGCTGAATAGCATAGCACTGACTTAAGGCTAACCCTGGAGAGTCCTTCTACTTTGCAGGCACAAGGGGTGGTCTTGTTTATACCCCACACATGGAGTAAGAGGATGCAACAAACCCATTTTCTTCTGACTTTGCATTGCACACCCACACAAGCAGCAGACACAACCTACTATTGAAAGCTGAGCCCCTCTTTACACAAGGGTTGGACAGGGGCCATGGGATTTTTTTTTTTTTGAATTATTATGATTTTTATTTTTTAATATTTTTATTGCAGTCGCACTTAGAAGCACCAGTCATGGACCAGGACCCTATTGTGCTAGGTGCTATACAAATGTACAACATAGGGATGGTTTCTTTCCCAAAAGATCTGGTAGGGCCCATGGTGGACAAGCAAGTCACTATGCGTTCCCAGTGTGACGATCCTTGAATGTACAAACAAGGGAGTGGGAGTAGCGAGTACACACAGAGAGGTGATTTTACCTCTGTAGACTGTATTGATGAGAACAATATTAGAATACCACACAAAGTTCTGATGTCCATATTTTCAAATGGAAGGTGAAAAATTGAAGAAGGTGCAAAAAAGAGCCACAAAATTATCTAAGGGCTGGAGAAAACGCCTTACAATGAGAGACTTAAAGAGATGAGTCTGTTTAGCTTATCAAAAAGAAGGTTGAGTTCTAAGTACCTTCAGGAGAAGAAAACACTAAAAGGCTCTTTAATCTAGCACAGAAATTGGAAACAAGATACAGTGGCAAATTAGAAATAAGGCACACATTTAACAATGAGGGGGATTAACTACTGGAACAAACAGTTAAGGAAAGGGATGGTTTCTCCCTCTGTTGCAGTCTCTAGATCAAAACCAGAAGCCTTTCTGAAAAATATGCTTCACTCACGGACAAATGATTGTGCTCAAAAGAGGGGTAACTGGATGTAATTTAAGGACTGGTTATTTACATGTGGTCAGACTTGATATAACACTCCATTTTGGCTTTAAACTCTATGAATCATTGAAAGAGCTTACAATCTACTCATGCTTCTTCTACATCAGAACTCTACTCACAAGCAATCCCAGAGGTATGCTGCCACTGAAATTGCCTTTAGTAGGCTTCTAAGTCAACACCCCTCATGGATACATGAGTATATATATAAATAGATTTACATACGTAATGGGAGTTTTTGCCATGTATCAAGGGAAGGATGGACTCCTAAGGCCTGAATAAATTTGGACTCTTGCCCCTTGCTGCTCAGGATAAATTGATGAAGCTATTTTGTTCCTCACAACAGGACCATTCTCAGATGAACAAGTTCTAAATCATACTTATGGTCACAAATTCAGCTTTAGGTCTAAATCAGTGTGAAAAACAGTTGATGTAACTTATATAATCTTTCTGCAGGTTAGCGTAAAGGCTCAGAATCTCCCTCTTGCCAATACAATTATCAGCCACAATTCATTCATCTGACAAATTATGTCATTATTTTTCTAATGATTTATTTGAAAATACTTTTTCCATTATTTGTCCAGTTCTACTTAACAACATGTGAACATGTAAAACCCTTCCATATCACCTCTGAATTTTGGCCTAGTGTATCAAGAATGTGTGTAGACCAAAGTGTTAAAGCCAAGTAGCCAGCTGAAGTGGGCAAGTGATCTCAAATTAGTATGCTTGGTTCTGGGAGTCAACAGAAACTTCTTAAATGTTCTGACATTATGAACTTGTGTCATGGTGACTCAAAGAGTTTGGACACAACTTCACTGAATGAGTGCCAAACCCCAGATTTTCTGGGTTTGGTCACCTCTATAGTGTGACCAAATACTGAATGCTTCTGTGGCCAAATTCTTCTCACATACCTGTGAAATACAGAACATCAGACAATAGGAGTAGAGTTACTTCAGATTAACATCAGTGTAATTGTGATGAGAATCTGTCCCATGTGTCTGAACTACCCTCTCATGCTTAGAAGTGATCCCTCCAGACCTGAGGCTGAGGCACAAAGACAGACTTTGCTGGGAAAGTGCCGTGGTCACTGCATTTCTCTAATTCTTTTGTGGATTATATTGCAGGAGTTTTGTTTCCAGTGCTCTCAAGCTGACACCTTTCATAAACGCTAAATTCACTCCTCTGTAATAAAAATCTCACAATAATTACAAAATATAACAAAATAGAAGGATTTTATGAATTTCACTGTACTTTACAATCAGCTGGAGGACTTCAAGCACTAAATCTCTATCACGGAAGTGACGTTATGTGTTAACTAGTAAACCTGGCTGGTTTATGATAGGCCTTTTGACTAAACCTGGGCATGTTTTGAAGACTCGTTTATTTTCTCCTAAAGCTCAGTGGCCTCCAATAAAAGTTGCTTTTCTGTATTCTGCTGGGATAGATGCAGAGTTCACAGAAAGTTATTAATATTCCATGATCCTACAAAAGCCCAGAGCGCTTTGCTCAGATGATTTTGGCAGAGGACATATCTTATGAAATAGATATAAATCAGGTGGCTAAAAGGCCTCAACTGCCACGTAGAAATACCACTGAGCTGTGTCTCATGCCTTTCTCTTTCATGGATTTGGAAGCCCTAATTAATACAGTTAGGCCTCATCTGCATGTGAAAGTGGCACCGGTATAACCTAAGATTTTAATTTAAACCAGCATATCTATACCCAGGCAGGTTTCAGAGTAGCAGTCGTGTTAGTGTGTATTCGCAAAAAGAACAGGAGTACTTGTAGCACCTTAGAGACTAACAAATTTATTTGATCATAAGCTTTCGTGGGCTACAGCCCACTTCATCGGCAAACTCTGTATGGCCACTCTCATTTTGTTCCCAGTGGCTTTTTTTGGTTTAGTTTAACTCACTTGGAAGAAATTTAATTTAAAACAAAATAAACCACTTTTAAACTGAATTAAGAGTTTAAGTATCTGAGCACAGGGGTTTTCACTCATTTAACTATGTTGCTTTAAAAACTGATTTCAGTGGTGCCATTTTCTCATGCAGACAAGTCCTTAATATTAATCAGCTCTGCTTCAATTACCATATCCTCCTGCTCCACCTTTACTTGTTGACTGAAGCTTATTGAAGACTTTACCCTGGACAAAACTGGTTAAGATAAAATTAAAAAAGAAAAAACTTCCAAACCCAAAGCATGCAATTTATATAATTCTTTGCATTTCAATAACACCTTCCATGCAAGGATCATGGTGTATTTTCTGAATGGTAATTAATGTATCCTGACAACATTACTGGGGATTAGGTTTAAATAGCCCCATCTTACAGCTGGGGAAAATTAGGTATAAAAGGGTTAACTGACTTGTCCAATGAATCACAACAAATGGGTAGTCAAGTTGGGAATAGATTCCAGATACCTAGATTTTTTACCCCTGGGTTTTAACCACAGACCAATCTCTCTGAGGTTTTACTTGTTACTTAAGAACATAGGCTCAGATCCACAAAAGATGGAGAATTATGGAATATCATCTCTAGAATGAAAGTTTCTTCAACTAGTGGTTGATTCATTCCCTGAAAACTGTGAGTTTACAAACCATCTTTTTATTGAATCCTATCTAGTGTAATTCCAGATATTCCCATTTTCCATATAACTGGCTACTCCTGTTTTGAATCCTACCTAATTCTTGCTGTCAATGGTACCAAGTGGCAATCAGTTCCACAGATGACAGGCTGTGTAAGAAAATATTTTGCAATCTCAGTTCTAAACTTCCTTCAGTTTCTTTGAATGCTCCCTGGTTCTCATATGATGAGGAAGGGCCGCATACATCTACCTTCCCTGTATCAGTAATTTTATATGCCTTTATTATACCACCAATTATTGATCTCCTTTCCAAATTAAAAAGTCCTAACCATTTCATTCTATCATTCTTTTGTCCATTTTTATCACCCATCTATGAATTCCCCCCATTTCTGAGACAGGGCGACCAGAATTGAACACAATATTTCAGGTGATGGTATGCCAACATTTATAATATTTTCAGTGTATTTTCCATTTCATTCCTCATGTATTCTAACATTTTGTGTGCTCTTTTTTGTCTGCCACTTTACATTAAACAGAACATTTTATTGAACCATCCACACTGACGACTAGGTCTTTTTTTCCCAAGTGGTTATAGTCCATTTGGAACCCAGTAAAGTGTATGAGCAGTTCCTTCCATTCAAATTATTCCTTCCATTGTGTGTTATCTTGTATTTCTGCATCAGTGATCATACTAGTAATCCTGTCATTGTCTATTAATATTTGATTTATTAACTTCACAAGACCAGGATTTTGTGGAGGAGAAAAAAGAAAGATCTTTTTGTACACAAACATTTACCATTATTATATTTCAGTGATTTAACCACTGCCAGAGAGTATCAATTTGGCCTCCAACAGATGCATTATTTTACAGATGACACCGTAAAGGTCCATCATCTGAGTCTCCCCAGATTAGATTTGTGATTTCATTGATATAAGAGGCTTCATTGCACATATAAGAAACAGGAACATTGCCCTATCTTCATGGCTTGGAAATTGGTGCCAATTAAGTTTTACTTTTGGGTGGTCCTGCATTCAAAGCCAATAGGTGCAATTGCAAAGCAACATACATGCTCAGTTATTATTTTTATTGCCATGTGTTAACTGGGTCATGCCTTGTTATTTTAATGTCTCTATCTCAGCAAACATGGCAAAGTGCTTAATTAGTTGTCTATGCATTAGAAGAGGAGTATCAGTAAATGCCTCAAGAGTTCTTCAATTGATCCTGAAATTGCTTTAATGCCTGACTTGCTTTAAATACCAGCCAAATCACAAAGGCATCTCATACTAAACATGTTTGTATTCTGAACTTTTGGCCCAGATACCACATATCTTTTTCATGTGTTAACGTAAGAAAGAGCAACATTCTCTTGAGCCATCTCAGATATCTTTAATAACCGCTCAAATGTGTTGAGGAAATACCTCTCTAATCCACACCATGCATATAAAAATAGACACACCATGTTATTTCCTAGGTGCTCAGAAAAATAAAACAAAAGCAAAACACTGTATCAAAATAACTGGAAGATTTGTAGAATATGTTTTTCTAATCAAAGTGTTCAAAGACACCTATCTCCTAGCACACATTCCTGCCACGTCATTCCTATACTTTTGGTCCATCATATCTTTATAATTGCAGTTTTGTTTTGCAGATACGAGCTTCTTGGTCAGATCTGTAGAATCAGAGTAAGCACACAAGGGCCAACTTTTGAAAAGTGAGCACCAGCTCTGTATGCACAAAAATGTTCACTGCATGCACTTGTGTGTAGAGGCATCTATGTGCATGCTGATCCCTCAACCCATGCATCTGGCATTTTGCTCTGGCATCCTTGGCATGTACAAAAGTGCACGTTCACTTCTGCACATGCACTTTTCCAAATGTGAAGCTAAATATTGAGCCGAGTTACCTTCTACCTGCATTTTCTTTGGTAAGTTTTGTTGCTGAAAAAATCATTCTTTCCCCCTTTTTATTTATAAGAATGTTTATGGTGCTTATCACCATTGGTATCTGAGCATCATCAGTGAATTTATTCTCACGACATGTGTGTGAAGTAAAGAAGTATTATTATCCCATCTCCTTTACAGATGGAGAAAATGAGGACTTGAGGTTTTAGCAACTTGTCAAGGTAGCACAGCAAACCAGTGGCACAGCTGACAATAGGCCTTAGGCATCCTTACTCCAAGTTTTTCCTGCAAGTGTTGTTTCTCAGTTGTAAGACCATTCCTACTGTCTTTATAAGAGCTCTCTGGTTGTTCATATCACAGTAGAGAATGGGTAAAACCAGAACACTGTTTCCCTTTACCCTGAACCTTCTGAAGGAACACAAATATAAATGCTCTGGGGGGTTAAAAAAGTTTAACTCATCATTTCCCGTGTTATGTTTCATTGCTAGTTACTTCTGTGATTCAAGGGCTGAAATTCACAACTGGCATAAGTGTCTTCAACTCCGTCCGGGCACAGACACAGAAATGCTGCACTACTGCTGTTGTGGTGTTTCTGACCTGACTGGTAGCAGAATGTGTTGTTTTGGGGAACTCAAAAGATGGCCTGTTGTCTCAAGATTTTCAGGGCCAAAAGATTCCAATAGTTTAGCAAAGGGTTGGACAAGCACCTGGACTTGTTCAGTTCTTATCTAAAGAAACTCAAATCAAACTTCCGCAGTCATGGAAACTCCACTAGTTTCTATGTTTCTAGTCCCAATTATGTTGTGTTGTATATAGTTACATTATATGCAATTTCACAACTGGACACAGACATAATTAATGTGGGGCAGTTAAGAAGGTTATTTTGCAGTTTGCTTTGTTTACAACAAGAGAAGATTAGAGACTATTTTCAGATGTTGTGGAACTGGATCAGTTTCTCGGGAAGCAGAATAGGAGGGTGAATTGTGACCCCATTTCTACTCAGCGTGAGGCAGAGTTATATAATTGAATATACAACATAATGTGCCACCAACCATTTAATTGACCAGTTTTTGTCACATCATAAACTGCAAAAGCAAAAGCTACAGTGATTTTTCATGTGTCAGGGGCACAAGTGTATTGAATTACACTTCAGTTTACATGACTTTTGGGGGTATGTTAAACATGATTGTGATAATAATGCTCTGAATTTCTACAGCTGCTATCTTTGATTATATCAATGTGATTTATAAACACTAATTATTTAAACCTTTCAACACCCTTGTGAGGAGCATAATTGTGCCAAAATGTGGTAATTAGGATCAAACTGGTATATTAGAGGGAATTTTGCTCTAAGATTTGCAGGTCATCTGTAGCAATGGAAATACAACAAATATTACATCCTTTTTTCTTTTTTTTTTTTTTTGGCCAAAGCAAGTGTTTTGTTGAATATACCAAGCTGTTCTTCATTATTAATAAATTAGTTTCTTTTCTCACTTGTAATAATAAAGCTAATAAGTCACAATAAACAATTAATTGAATTTGGGCTCTTTTGCTTGAAAAATGTCCACAAGCAGATTGCAGAGTTCCTTAATGTATTCATTATTTAATGTCATTCACAAGTTTTTCACCCCAATATGAACAGCTCATTAACAAATCAATCAATTGGGGGAATATTTAATATTTTAGCTTTCCCATTTGTTCTGAGTGGCTACCTTATAGAAACCACCTGGCATTATTTCTGTTCCCTGACTGGCTGATTTTTGTAGCTAACTAAAACGGCTTGAACTTTGCATTTTACAGACATATACTAAATACAAAATTCGCTTATGGTGTTGGAGTATATGAGCTCAAAAGTTTTCACAAATAAACATATCAATAAAGCTTGACTTTTCAACCTTTCAAGAGAAAGTGAACCTGAAAGGGATGTGAAAATAGTTGAACTAAAATTCATGTCCAAATTTAACTAAATATTAAAAAAAATATTTTTAAAATGGAACACTCAGCAATATCCAATTTCTAGAAGCCCCCATGAAGATATATTAGCTCTTAATAATTCTCTTTCAGAGCAAGGTCCCCTCTTATAGCATTTTTCCCAGCATGCCTTTCTGTCAGGCTGATCCTTTAAATTTGGCAGAGACAAGCTGCTGTGATTCTAAAGCAGCCATTTTGCAACTGGTTGTTCCCTTTCATTCTCCTCTAGGTGCTAAGTGTTCTGAGCTCCTATTATATATTCCCTTATTTAACTTGAGAAGATGGATGGTACACTCTCACTAAAGAATACTTGAATTATTATCACAGCATGGTCATACATCACCTCTGGAAAACAGTATATGGCCTGAACCTTCACTTCTAAATAGTGTAGAGAGAGTGGTGTGTGCTTGTTCACATACACACAATAGACTAGCCTACGTTTCACAAACGTAACGTCACTGGGACTACAAGTAAATCAGGGAGATAGGGGAGCATTTAGAGCAATTAAACACAGGGCACAGTATTATGTTCTGACTTACTCCTGCCCCATGCAACCCATTTACTTCCAATGGAATGTAGGCTTGGGAAGAATTTGGCATAGTGGGTAAGGATTTCTGATATTGCAGATTCTTTTTAAAACGTACTATTATTAATGATGTGTTATTATTTTAACACTTAACCAAGGATAGAAGCCAGAGATTTTTTTTCCCTTATGTCAGAGGTTTCTTCCATATCAGATAAGGACAATTAAGCTAAACTAGCTATAGTATTCCCAAATATTTATATAATTCACAACTAATTTAAATAGTACAAAGCAAGCCCATTTGCTGATTTTAAAAGTGGCTGTGCTTTGTTTCTGATCTCATTAAATTAATCCCACTGGGTCACTTTCACCATATTTTAGCATTACAAGAACTTCTAGCCCAATTATCATACTAAGTAATTTCTTAATTAAGATAAGTGGAGAATAAAGAGTAGAATCAGGTGCTACTCCAGAGTCTTATTTGGTAAAGCAGGAGGCTTAAACATTGACATAAGAAACCAAACCAGTAACCTATGTATGTAAAAGAAAAAACAACAACTTTCCTATCTATTTTGATCTGACCTAAATAATGTCACTAGGAAATGTTACTTCACTGCCTTAATGTTCTTTTTAAAGCTCTACTTCACTACATTTAGTCAATACTAGCCTCCTAGTTCATCAGAATTCACCTAAACTCTTCCTGTATTAATATGGACAATGCAGAGATATTTAAAATTAGGTATTGAATGATAATGATCAGTATAATTTGAAGTGACTCAGGGTCTTGAACTCAGCATATATCTGCAGTCAATAGATATAAAACATGCAGAATTTCAAGTGATTCATATTTTTACAGGAATACCAATTTCCACTAGCTATTGTGGTCTGAATTAATTTAAATACAGAAAGATTCTAGTAGAACAAAGACTAGCTGAGATGATAAGAGATGGGGGTGTATGTCCAGAGTCATAGGTTCCTGCGATTGTCTTAGCAGTTATGGAAGAGAAAAATCCTTGTTAAAATAGGAAACAAGTGTTACAACAGAGAAAACAAAGACATGGCAGAAGGTTGTATAATGGGAATGGGAAAATGCAGAGAGGAAGACAGCGTATATTTAAAGATGATTAAAAGAAACCCAGAGTGAAGAATTTAACAGCATGCTAGAGTGTTACTCCATTATATGTTTAAAAATAGCAAAAGTAAATTATTTAAAAGAATGCCTCCTAAAACGATTCAAGTAGAAATTAATGTATTTCTATTTTTTTACAAAAACCCTTCTAACTTCAAAAGGAAGATTGCATTAGTAAAGAGCAGCCAATGACTGCACAGACCGGGGTTATTCATCCTCCAAGTGTGGGGGCATACCCTGCACTGAATTACATATTCATCCCTCATAGTTGGAAGAAGTCATCTGTAAATTTCAGAATGCGATGAATACCTACAAGCCTAGCTGATGGAGGCAGCCCAGGAGAAAGGCCGAATCAGCGTATCTCCCAGCCAGTCTAGCTTTGCTCCCAACACATTTGTCCATGCACTTTTGTGGCTTTCAGGTGTGTCCCAGAAGCTCTTGTAGGAAACTTTCGCTACTGTGCCTTTGCTCCAAGAAGGTTTACTGCCACTGTGGTCCTGTAAGCTGGGTTGCACTGAACCAATGTCAGTATCTGACCAGTCTGTGTTAACTGCAGATAGTTACAGTTTCAAAGTTAACTAGCAAGGTTATACTTGAGGCAGATGCCTTGTTGCTTGCCCATGTGGTCCTCATTGCAGGGCATCGCTTCTCCAGAGATCACTCAGCTCTGTGTTCCAAATGCCCACATATAGCCAGTCAGTCCTGGGAAT
The DNA here is from genome assembly GCF_965152235.1 of Eretmochelys imbricata. Lineage (NCBI taxonomy): Eukaryota > Metazoa > Chordata > Testudines > Cheloniidae > Eretmochelys > Eretmochelys imbricata. The sequence continues at coordinate 10,932,041 of NC_135576.1, forward strand.
ACCCTGTATGTGATGTCACATGTGGCGCCCCCACAGGACGAGTCATGTGGCTGCAGCACCCAAAAGAGGTTACAAGAAGTAGACAGGAAGGCAGGGGCATGGAGTGGAGATAAAGCCCCGGGGAGCCCTGCTGCTGATGGGGGAGGGAGGAACAAAAACCTCCCAGCAGCTCCTCATCCATGTCTCCCTTCCTCAACATTCCTCCAGCCCAATAGTTCCCATCATCTTCCCCCTCCTCCCAGCCTCAGTGAGATGGAGTAAAGATTTGCCCCCTGGCCCAGCTTCATCGAGCTCTTCCCCATCTCCTGAGCCTCAGGCAAGAATGGGGGAGGGACAGGAATGAGAGGAAGGGATTGGTCAGGGAAAAGATCACGAACATGGAGGATCTGGCACTCTTGATCCTAATGCAATTCTTGTATGTCCTACAAAATGACCTAGGATCAGCTCTGCTGGGAACCTACCTGGCCCCAGTGGTGAGTAACTGGGTAGCTGGTAAGGTTTCCTCAATTTCTTTATATTCCTAGGACATAGAACTATGGCCCTCGGTTCTGACACTCTAAGCTCTTTAGGGTAGGAATGGTATCATGTTTGTACAGCACGTAGCACAGAATGGGCCCCTGGCCTTTAGATGCTGCCACTGTACAAGTGGATAATAAAATAATGTTCAGCTAGGGCCTTATTCTGTGTTCGTTGAAGTGGGTAGAAAGGTCCCCAATGACTTCAACAGGTCATCATGGCTTAAATCTTGGGGGAGTGTGGATAAAGCCAGCGCAGCCACAAAACAAAAAAGAAAAAACATGACCATACATGGGAGAAAAGTGTAAGCCTCTTTACAAATCCCTGTCCTCAGACTGCACACCCATGGTTAGTACTCTGTTTTCTATTTTGCCTGATGCCTTCTGAATGTCCCTGACTGATTTTAGCCTCTTGTAAAATCTCTCCCTCCATCCCTTGGTGTGCAGTTTGCCCACATTCACTCAGGGAGTGCCAGCAGAAGTCCTCCTCAGCAGGAAAGTGGAATTATATGGCAGCAAGTGAAAGAACAAAGCATAGAGTAATGGAGCTCTTCATAAACTGGTCATTTTTTTTAAAATTAAGATGAGGAAACATCAAGGGGATGAATAGCTCTAGTTATTGGTGATGGCAGTATACTCAAAAAGTCCAATAGATCCTCTAATCTATATGTTCTGCAGCAATTTCCTTTTGTTCTAACACCCATCCAGTGAGAAAAAACTGAGGAAAAATAGTTTCCTTTTGCTTTCCAAGAAACTGAGAGTCAATTAAAGGGTTTTTTTTTGCTTGCCCTATTTAAGCATGATGGTGCGCCTTTGTCATTTGGCAGAGGAAGAGATGGAGAGTGGAAATTGATTTGAACTTGGGCTTCCTGTAACATAATCCACAACTCTGCCAGTAGGGCATTAAGATAAATTCCTGCACCCTGGGAGCGTGCAATCTTCATGTCCTTAAAAATGCACTTTACTGTGCTGAGGGACACAGCAGGGTGGGTTAAAATATAAAATCTTCCCTAGGGGTTTGGCTTACACGTTCCCCTGGGAAAAAACAAAATACTTCACTTCATAACCCAGTTTATGTTACAAAGTGGACCTGTGTCCTGTACTTAACCTAGCACAACACTTACAATCCGCAGATCCTTAAAAATAACTATAATACAATGACTTATTGTATGATCATGTCTCCCTCTTGTGGCTGACCTGGTTGAGGAAAAGAACCTGCTACTAATAGAGCTTAAGTGGTCCACAGCTTCTATCCCTGCTTATTGCCATTAGTGTCTGTACATATTTGGTTGTGATGAAATTACACAAGAAAATAAATAGCTAAAGACATCTAAATCTTACATTGCCCACAAAAGAAACATATACGTATTATTATTATAGTGTACAAATAATTGTGTGTTCCACTAAACACAACCTTTCCTCTGATCTGTGGATTGCTTGTGTGTGTTGTTTTTGCTATCTTGATTTGTGCATATGAATAACCGTTAGGGATACTTGCAAGATGGAAATATTTTCACTTAAATATTTTATGTCAACTGAAAAATCATACTTCTCTCCAGAAAATGTTATACCAAATATTGTTACAAGTAACACTTAAGATTACTCTATCTGAAAGGTATACAGGGACAGATTGTTGCTTCATTTACTTAAAAAGAGCTACAGTGATTTACACCAGCTATTGATTTAATATTTAATATTTTATACTTAATATTTTTCTGCATTTTTTTCAGTTTGTTTTCCTTGTGCATTTGACAGCACTCTATAGAGTCAGTTTCACAGTTTCTCTTATCCCATCTGTCAGTTTCTCCTTTTGTTTGTGAGGTCTTTTACACAGCAATATAGGAGAGAAAATGTGTTGTGTGTTGTTGTTTTTTTTTTTTTTTAATAGAATTTGATTGTATAACCACAAAAATCAGCACTGTGATTCAGGAGGCAGGCATTATGTCTGAAATCACTGGTGATTCATTTTTAGAAATTAACAACTTCAGATTGACTGTGTCCCTTTAATACATCTATCAACTGACAGTAAAGTTTTGGTAAATGCAATTATAACACGAGAGTAGTCTACTAGCATCTTTGAAACACAGGTCTAGTTCAGCTGATTCTCAGACAATCTTCTTCAAAATGAATGATCTTCTAAAGTGTCACCTTGTCCCTAACCATCCCTTTTCAGGTAAGGTTATTGAAAAATGAGATCTTGGCAGTGATGCTTCTGAAAAAGATATAATATTGCAGACAGTGTTGGTTGCAATGGCAGATGATCTCTTTTCTGTTAGAATCGCATTAGCAACTTTCAGCATGATCAATTGTGAGATGCTATTGCATTGTCTAAGATCTGTCTGTCCATCCACTTCTACTTATCATCTGTACTCCTTATCATGGTACCTTGCAAATGTATATAAAGCAAAATAGATGGTCCAAACGAAAGGCTCTTTATTCTCCCCCAGCCACTGTTTCTTGGGAAAGAGGGGAAGGAGGGAGTGATGGGGAAGAAATGGATCTTGCATCCTTTAACTCCTGTAGGAAAGGAGATCCACAACTATGGCCCAGCCATCAAATAGACCTTGTCTCCCACTCCCAGTGATCTTGCTCTTGTTGAAAATGCCATCATTACTATGGGAAACAGCTATTGTGGCAAGCTGGGGTCAGAGAGAGAGAGAGCTTTTCTCTGAGAAAGACTGAGTCCGGACCATTGAGAGGCTGGAAGATTGAGATCTTGAATTTATTCTATTTAATGGGTAGCCAGTGTAATGACTGGAACATCAAAATCCTGAGTTCCTAACGTCCCATTAGTGCCCTCAAGCATCCTGCCACATTTTGCATCAGCTTCAGGTTCAAGGTGACTATGGTTTCATTCCCAGGTACAGTGCATTGAATCAATCCAGCCTGGGGGTTACAATACATGAATCACCATGGTCAAATCAGCACCTGTCAGGGTATAATAATAATTATTGTAAAACATCCAAGTGTGTTAGCAGTCATTTCATTAATAGGGGCTAAAATAATTAAATATATTGTTCACTGCGAATAGCTCACAAAGCTCTACACCCATATTTATTTGTCTGTTGCTGTAGCTGAGAGATTGCAGGAGACTTAAAGATTTAGTGGAGTCTCGTTAATTTCACAAACATTGTTTTGATTTACTGAACCAATACAACTATTATTGTACTTTCTTTAACTTTACTATAAGCTCCTTTAAAAATGTATGAAAGCAAAGCTCTATCCTGCTATAACGAGACACAATATACTCGGGCAACATAAAAATGATACAGTGAAGTACTTTCTTCAGAAAATAGCAACTGAAAATGTAGACTTTAGGACCATTGTTAATGTGAGCTTCCCATAAAAGTTCCAAATAAACTTTAAATTACAAATATATATATAAAGCAAAGGGGGCTTTCTAACTTTTTCACTGGGAGCTTTTGGTGTTACCAGTATATGCTTATTTTATCAGAGTTTATTTTACAAGCATTTCTTTATTGGATCTGCCACTAGCTTGGAGCCCCAAGAGCATCAACTGCTGATGAATAAAACCCTTTAAGACTTGCTTGAAAAACCTTAGAAACTCACTGTTATTTTCCTGTTAGACTCCAGTCAATTTTTTTTTTTAAAAAAAGATCTTTTAAACGCTGGAGCTGTTCGACTGACAATATGGGAGACCCAATTGTTTTATCAGATAATGTACCAAGTTAGAAATAAGATTATTTGGGTTTGGGAAGGAAATCAAATGTACATAATATTTTTTCTCTGTAACTTCTTCATTATATTTATTTAACAATGACTTATGGTTACATACTAAGAGTGGAAAAGTGAGAGAAGAATATGCTTATAGGATGTGTTTTTCCAGGCAGCCATAGCTCTATACTCTGTTGCCAAATCATTAGGCTTAATCACTGGACACATAGGGCTTTATAGTACCGGAGTTACTCCATTAAGCTCAAGTGAGTTCCTCTGGATTTAGAGCATAATTAGGCACAATGGAGTTACACCGGGGTAAAACTGGGGTAAGACAGACTGCTACTTTCCTTCTGAACAATCCATGTCTTTAGACTGCTGCTGCCACCTAGAGATGGAAACTGGTATTGCTTTTCTGCTATGTACACAGGGCAGTAGTTTTCTAGAAGAAACAGCAATGCTGATATGGGAACCTTTCCAGAAATTCAGCTCAATTTCTAACACTGATCTCCGTGTCAGACATTAAATAGCAACAACCCCTGTAAGAAACAGCAAATATATGAAAATTAATCAAGCTTTGTGATCTACCTACTACAGAACAGCAGCATTCCCTTCTCTATGTCTTCTCCTTCCTTACCCACCCACTTGGTTCTATTTTTGTTCTTCAATGTGTTATTAATCTATCTCAGACTGCAAATTCCTAGGATAAGGATATTCACTTGTATCTGTGGTGCTCTATGCACACTGATAGTGCTCTATAGATAAAGTCTGAAGTCAATGAGAAAGGTACATGTGCATCTCAGGGCAGAAGATTGCCTCAAGTGTTGCTAATGCTCTTTCTGTATCTTCTGTGAAGTGCCTATGAAATAATAGTAACATCTAATAATAAATCTGACCTGCAGTAATGTCCATGATGATGGCCTACTGTATCACATAGAGGCGGAAGCAAATACTTCTTCAGCTAAGTGGTAGAGGTCTGTGTTGAAAGTTTAGGGTTCAAACCAGGTTGTTTCAAATGCATAACAGGGGTGGTTTGTTACAGTTGCGCATAAGAACATTTGTTTGTCATGCAAAATAACTTAACGGGTAGCGGGCTTTGTTTGCATGCAAGAGGTCGCGGGACGGATTCCTGTGTTCTCCCATCGGCTGCTGCATGGAATACTGATGCTTTTCCATACCAGGGGATCATGATTCTTTAAACACTGATGTCTCCTTTTAAAAGTGGGTGTCTCCTTTTAAATTGGGTGTCTCCTTTTAAAAGTTCTGCTTTAGTTCAGCCACTCTGTTTGATGAAAGAATCATTGGCTGAAATTCTGTGACCTATGTTATGCAAGAATCATAGAACATCAGGGTTAGAAGGGACCTCAGGAGGTCATCTAGTCCAACCCCCTGCTTAAAGCAGGACCAATCCCCGATTTTTGCCCCAGATCCCAAATGGCCCCCTCAAGGATTGAACTCACAACCCTGAGTTTAGCAGGCCAATGCTCAAACCACCGAGCTATCCTTCCGCACAAGAGGTTCAGACTAACTGATTACAATGTTCCCTTCTGGCATCAACATCTATGAATCAGTTGTACTACCCAGCTGTGCATATTATACACTGGGGGAGAAAACCCTTCATGAACCCATCTAGCGATAAGTTACTATCCAGAGGATCAAAGGAGATCAATAATGTTATATTTTTATTTTTTCACACTGGCCAGTTGTAACTGCAGACGCTGCTGTTATTCACGCATCGCTAATACCAGTTCTATTCCTGTGGCAATGAGTTCCACAGATTAATGATTACAGGGTGTTAAAAAAGCAGGTCTCAAGCTTTCAGACTACAACTAGCTGCAAACACGGAGTGACTCATTTAATCACTCCTCCATTCTGGATCCGCTTCCTTGACACCATCCACCATTCGCAGAAAAATCCACTTCCAGGGCCCAACCTTTTCTACCTTGTTGGCGCTTAGACCCCAAATGTAAACACAGGAGCTGTGATGATACTGAGGGCGAGATCCACGAAAGGACATAGGTGCTACAATGTTGAGCATCACAGCGCATGCCATTTAGGTGCCTAGAAAGGCACAGAACTACTGCGATCCACAAAGCATCTAGCACCCCTCTACAATGAATGGGGAGAGAGCATCACCTAAGCATGAGATCTTCAAAAGCCCGCATGCTAGGAAGGGAGCTGCCTCACTGAGCTACCGGGAGATGCTGACAAGAGGGGAGTGTGCTAAACCCTGCCCCTCTCTTGGAGTTAGGTATCTTAAGTCCAGGCTGTAGGGAGGAGCCTTGAGCTGTAGCTCACGAAAGCTCATGCTCAAATAAACTGGTTAGTCTCTAAGGTGCCACAAGTACTCCTTTTCTTTTTGCGAATACAGACTAACACGGCTGTTACTCTGAAATTTGTCAGCTGAGTGACCGACAAACAGGAACCCACCACTTTGAGTCAGGGAGCTTAGGTACCTCGACTGCTTTTTGGAGGGAATGAGTTTGGCAGGCAAAGTGGCAGGCAGAGGAGATTGTAGCCCCACCACACACACACACACACACACACACACACACATACTTTTATCCCAGTGGTTAGTGCACTTGCCTCAGACACAGGAGACCCATGTTTAATTCTGTCCCCACCACTGGGGAGGAAGGAATTTTAACAGGGTTCTCCCACCCTCAGATGAGCTCTCTGACCACTGAGCTATAGGACGGTCTGGTGTGGGGCACCCTGCACCTCTCCTGTTCCACAGATTCCAAGGCCAGAAGGGACCATTGTGATCAGCTAGCCTGACCTCCTGTATAACACAGGCCAAAGGTCTTCCCCACAATAATTCCTACGGCACTGCCGAAGCTATTGAACTCTCATTAAATAATGACAGCGTGATTGGAGGAGGGGGACTAGACCCAGGGTCCCCTATGTGGGTGCCTTAACGATTGGGCTACAGAGTCATTCCCTTTCTCTTTCTCTTTCTCTTTCTCTTTCTCTTGACTCTTCCACTTGGGATAAATACTTAAACAGTCCCTAAGTGGCCAAACAGCTATCTTCCCTAGGTTCATGAATCACTCTGGGGCTCAGGCAAGGGAAAGGCATCCAGGCACCTTGAGGGAAGCAGCAGCGCACACGCCCAGAGGCAGGAACGTAGGTGCCTAAAGAGCTTTTACTGCAGAAACGTAGGCACTGGTGGAGCTTAGGCTCCTAAAGGGCTCAGCGGGAGTTTTGTGGGTGGCAGTGGAGCCAAACCTGGGATTTAGGTGCGTAAACCTGAGATTTCGGTGTGATGACTTGATGGATTTGTCTGTACCACTTCTTCATGGTGGATAATTTGATGACATTTTATCATGCCGTGACTGCCTCGTGGAAAGCCTATGCATGTGTGGATTCCCCCATGAGTTAGCAGGGTTATGAAGGCCAGGCCAGAGACAATGGTGAGTGATCAGTGTAAAGATATGTTTGTAGAAGATTATAATTTAAAGAGACTCCCTCCTAAGAGACAGTATTAGGAACATAGGAACTTGGAGATGTGCCCTGGAGGCAGGGGTTGGGAACATCACAGGTCTGGAGTATTTGTAAATTACCAGGAGCAAAACAAAAGAAGCAGTGAGCCCAGCAGGAGCCTATAAATGGACTCACAAAGGGGAACTGGGAGAGAGCTGTTGAGCACCAGATTAAGCTGAGGGAGTCTGCTAGACAAGTAGGCACGGGACCCTGCCTGCCAGAATATAACATCACTCAAGGACTCCCAAGAGAAGGGTGAGCAAATGAGGGACATTGGATTTTGGGGTGTTTTATTGTTTTGTGTAATCTGTAGGGTCCGGTGCTTTTTGTGTTCAAGGATAAAAGAGGATAAAGATGTTAGCTGGAATAAGGCATGTGTGTGTTGACTGCTTCAAAACCACTGCATGCCCCTGAAAGAGAGAAGCTGTAAACCAGAAGTGTCACATCTTTGGGGTTGAGTTCTGGGAGAAGAATGCATTTAAGTGCCAGGTCATCTGTAGGCTCAGCCCTACACCGGGAGGGCCCTGGTGTCTGGACAGTGAGTTCCAACAATCGCAAGGGATGTCCGAGAGAAGGTCTGAGCCCTGAGAATGTGCCCAAGAACTCCAAGATTGGGGCAGTGGCTGCACTCTTTCAGGCTCCACGAACTGAAACACCCTGGGGATCTGGAGCAAGGAGGCTTGGATTCCCCTCATAGCATTCCTAATGGGGGGCCAGGAAGGGGCACTCATTAGGTTCTGTGACTCCCTAAGTCTGGGGTTGAGGCACCTAAGTATCTTCATGGATCTTACCCTGACTCCCTATCTCTAGCTTGCTAAGTAGCTTTTCGGACCACACTTGTTCCTGCCTTATGCAAAAGTAGAAAAAGGGGGCCGGGCACTCTCTCTTTATTCCTCTTCCCTTGTCTCATTCTAAGTCAATGGGAATTATTTTTACCATCTTAACTAGTCTTGCAGGGAAGTTAATTTATGGAGGGCACCATTTACCTAGGTTGTGGATTCAGACTACAGATTGGCAGAGGGGGGCACACGACCTTCATTAATTATTATTTGTATTATTTATTATTCCTGTAGTACCTAGAAACACTAGTCCTCCACCAGGACCCCATTGTGCTGGATGCTGTACAAACACAGACCAAATAAACAGTCTGTCCCTTACAATCAAAGTATAGGATGGGATGGATACAGACAGATTGACGGGGAAGTATGATGTAACAGTGAGACACTATTGGCCAGGCTTTTCCTTCCCTTGTACCCTTACTCAGCTACTCTGACCTTGGGTCTCCTCTCCACAGCAGTAAGTGGGGCTACTTCTTCGTTCCCTCACCCCCCAGAGCAGTTGGGTTTGGGAGCAGATAAGAAAGGGTAAGGAATGGACAGAGATTTGGTTCCACCTCCTTGCTTACAGACCAGAGAAGCAGAGCCAGAGCAGCAGGGGAAGGTCCGTAAATGACTGACGGTTTATACAAGGAGAAAACAGAGTGGAGACCTGTGATTCAATGGGTCTCTGAGTTACTATGCCCCTGGGGCTAGTCCTGATGGGTGCAGTTTATGCACAAGCTCTTGCTCAAGGATGCATCTAAAGACAGAAGTCGAGCCTTTAGATCTAAAGGTTTATGGGCAACCTGCATCCGTTTTCTCTACAGAAGGAAGGCAAAGCCTCCCCACCGTGGTGTTCTTTCCCTTTAGCAGATGTACAGTGCAGTAAACAGGTCTTGCAGAGGCTCACTCTGGGACCTTGAGCTGAGATAGAAGAGGATTAGGGCTATGCTGTCTTGAAGCCTCTCTTTTCAAGACACCTGGGGACACTTGAGTGAGATGTGGGAGAACTCTATACTTTCCTCTAGGTTACAACAAGGATTTGTAAGCAGGTGATTTAAGAGCCTCATAGGAAGGGTTTGCACCAGGGGCTGCGAGTGAGAAATGCTATTGATAATTTTCTAGACAGTCCTCTATCTACTAATCTGCAGGCTGCTTTCTTCTCTTTCTCTTCCCCGCTTCTTTCTTTCCTGATAATTTGCTTCTTATTCCAAAGCTACAATCCGTGATTTGGGGGGAATTTTATGGGGGGGAATCTTTCCAGAAATGGCAGCTGTTGCTGGAGTCTGCTATGCTGTGATTGCTTGTGAAATAAGCTGTGATTGCTTGAGAAATTTAAATCCTGTGTGCCTCAACATGAGTAATCCAGGGTAGTTAATGGAACTTTGCACTTGCTCCCATCAGGACTTTCGCATGCAGTGCCATTAATGGCTCTCCATCCACTTGAACCCAACCTGAATTTGGGCCCCATGCTATAGAGGAGATCAAATTAACAGAACCTTCTGTCTTTCATCTAGATCCCATAGCAAAAGGGGAGAAAGAAAAACATCCATATTAACATAACTAAATGCATGAAAGCAACACTCATGACTGTGTTTTCTGTAAAAAGAAAAGGAGGACTTGTGACACCTTAGAGACTAACAAATTTATTTGAGCATAAGCTTTTGTGAGCTACAGTTCACTTCATCGGATGCATACAGTGGAAAATACAGTGGGGAGATTTATATACACAGAGAACATGAAACAATGGGTGTTACCATACACCCTGTAATGAGAGTGATCAGGTAAGGTGAGCTATTGCCAGCAGGAGAGGAAAAAAACCCTTTTTTAGTGACATCAAGGTGGGCCATTTCCAGCAGTTGACAAGAACATGTGAGGAGCAGTATGGGGGGGAATAAACATGAGGAAATAGTTATACTTTTTGTAATGTGTTTTCTGCGTTGTTCAGGGACTTAGTCCCACAGTTGCCATTAACTTGATTAGGGCGTCAAATGCCTCCAGCCCTGCATAGCTCTTTGCAAACATGCCCCAGCTGGTTTACCATAAACCCGCAAAGGCGCAGTGAAAGCAGAACCCCTCTGCTTTTAGCACATTGGGAGGTCTTTGGAAAGTGGATGATTTGGGGCACCATATGTTATAATAAACCAGGTAGAACAGGTGACTTAAGAAGAGATGGGTGGCTGCATCACTCACTCAGTTTATGAAGTACTGCTCCAGGATTTACATTAATGACACATACCAGGGACGAAGCATCGACTGCTTCAAAGTAATGCGGCACCACTGAAGTCAGGGGAGCTATACCTACAAGAACCTGGTGGGTCAACTAACTCAAGCGTGCAGGGCTCAGGCTACGGAGCTAAAAATAGCATCAAGGAGGTGTCTCAGAGTCTGAGCTCCAGCCCATAATAATATCTAATAATAATAATAAATCTGAGCTTGGGTCTATGTTTATATATGGTGATGTTTTGAAAATAACTGCTAAGTTTAGATAATAATGTCTAGGTGGGATCAGTAGACACCACAAGATGACCATTGGTTGCCAGGGAGAAATATCAGAGACTTCTTTAAAGTAACCTCCAGTTACTATGGTGATAAGGTGATGTAAATTTTAATGAGCATCAGGGGATATAACGAGTTAGCCTATGAAAAACAGGGCACGCAAAAGTAGTGGGGTATGGAAGTTCCCATAAGAAAAACGGGTTAAAACCTTCATAAATATGGACGAACCCTAACATGCGTCAACGTAACACATTGTAAAAGCTGTGTCCCAGTCTGCGTGCCTTGGGCAAGATGCCAAGATGATGACCACTGATGGTGAGGATAATAATGAGGATGATGACCAACACTTCAGGTTTTTCAGCAAAGTCACAGTGCGGTAATGCAAATACGATGTGTTCTGTATTGGTCTCTCTCTCTCTCTCTTCTACTGGCTTGCAGTGTTTGTATGGTTGTTTGGTTGTCTAATAAAAGTAAGTACTACAAAAAGCAGACTGTGTTGTCCATGTGCAAAATGGGGTCCCCCTTCTACTGGTAACTCTCTACTGTAGTCAGTCTTGAGAGTTTTCTCAAGACTAAGATAAAATTGTGTGTAAACCCTCAAGGTGGGTAATTAGTTAAACTAACCCACAACTATACATAAGACTACAACTGGAAGTCATCACTTACCAACTAAGCAAGGAGCTCATTGATGATCTAATGTTACCCACCAGAAAGTATACAGAAGATTCGATATAAGCACCTGTGCATACATATACACCATATATGTGGAGGTCATAGTCCTGGGACAAATGGCATTATATTGTGTCTTTGATTGCCTCACCTGCACTCTGCCCACTAATCCAGCTTTCCTATGACTTATTCTAACTGATATCTATATCTGCTTGAGTAATGTTTTCTCCTTCATTTCACCCCCACACCAAATATGAAAATCCCCTCAAAATAACAGTAATGTTAAGTCCTATAATAGTGAGTTGTCTAGAGGTGTTATATAAATTTCATGGCCTTTTAGGACTACAAAGGGTAGCTTTATGCACGTAGAATAGGATGGGTCCTAGTTTCCTAACAGGACACACAGAGCTTGTTCCTAGATGTGGGAGGAACATCTAAGATATCTGACTTAATGGCTTCTACCTCCCCTTAGCTAGAAAAAAAAATCTGTTTTAGTTAATTTTTAAAGGTATTTTAAATGTATAATTTATATTTTCCTCTCTCTCTCTCTGAACCCTATATGGGTGATCTCATAGTAACTAAGGCATCAGACTTTAGAGGTGGTGGGAATACAGCAAATAATTCAAACATTTAAAAACAAACAAAAAAAAACTCTCAACAAACTTTCTCTAATAGCTATGCTATTAAATATGTGGTATAAACCAGTGGTTCTCAACCAGGGGTCCGGGGCCCACTGGGGGCTCCAAGCAAATTTCAGGGGGTCCCCCAAGCAGGGCCGACATTAGACTTGCTGTGGCCCAGGGCAGAAAGCCGAAGGCCTACCACATGGGTTTGAAGCCTGGGGTTTCAAGCCCCGCCACCCAGGGCTGAAGCCGAAGCCTAAGTAACTTAGTTTCACAGGGCCCCCTGTGGTGTGGGGCCCCAGGCAATTGCCCTGCTTGCCACCCCCTACTGCTGACCCTGCCTTTTATATGCAGAAAAACAGTTGTTGTGGCACAGGTGGGCCATGGAGTTTTTATTAGCACGTTGTGGGGGCCTCAGAAAGAAAAAGGTGGCAATCCCCTGGTATAAACACATCCCATGATGATGTGACATGGACAACCGGATTTCTTGTCATTCATTCTTGGCACAGACAGTGCTTTTATCATCATAAAAGCTAACAGCTAGAAGTCAGTCAGCACAGTTCAAACTGGAAATAAGATGTCATTTTTTAATCAGGAGGGTAATTAACTGTTGGAACAGCTTCCCAACGTGTACAGTGAATTCCCCATCATGTAGAGTCTTCAGTTCAAGACTGTGGATGTCTTTTACAATGAGAGGCTGTAGTTCAACTACAAGGTGTAGGACTGCCTGGGAGAGATCTATGGCCTGCATTATGCAGAAGGCCAGGCTGGATGTTCACAATGGATGCTGTCTTTTTGCCTTAAAATCTTTGACTTTGGGATCATCTACATCTACCTGGGCACTTGTCCCTGAGATCTCCCTGACACAGCTTAGGAAGGAAGCAAGGCAGTCCCAAGTCATAAAAAAAAAAGTTGAGAAACACTGATCTACATAACTCCTCCATTAAACCTCACCACAGCACCATGTATCATAGCTGTACCTATCCAGTACATGATGCTGTGGTTTGATATAAAGGTTTTATTAGCATGACTTTCGGGTGATCATGTTACTCACGACTGGCTGTGTTACCAGTGATGTATGCATACCATCTCAAATGAGTGCCAGAAAAACTTCATAGCGCACCCTAGTACCATGTACGCTGTGTATGCCATATGTAAACACCTATGTACTCATAGCATATTATTTTAAGGATCTCATTCAGTAAGTATTTTTCTGTTTCGGTTCAAGGTGTTTTGCATCTTGCAGGCAGCAGCACAGACTTGCTTTTAAAAATTTATATGTCCTGGTTCATTTAGTTGTTCCAAGGCTGAATGAAAATCATAGTTTCTTAGACTACACTGTGTCTCCTTTTCGTTGTTACAAAGGCCGTCAAATTATGAGCACTGTTTGTGTTTGTTTTACATGAGGATGGATAGCACAGTAATATTTACAGGGGAAAAACACCAGAGGGTAGCATTTATTTATTTTCCAAGGTATTTTGGCACAGAGTGAAGTCTGGTGGCAGCTGAACAGTACAAGAGGATTTAAGTGTATACACATAAGTTCCTTTCAGTGAATTCTAGTCAATTTCAATACAATTCCACTGGTGAGGACTTGAGAATTGCCAGCTGAGGTTCAGCCCTGCTGAGCGATTAGAATTGGACGGAGAAGTGTAATGTCATTAAGGAAACTGAAGATGAGAGAGAGCGAGAGCACTATACTAGTAAGCTCTGCCTTTCTGGCAGCACTGAATTATTAACATCACAAAAAACAGAAGTGATGAAATCTTGGGAGTCAATACTTGACTCATGAATTAATGAATAATTTAGAGGCGCTATTGTTTAGTTGTCTCCTGATTTTCATATAGATAATTGGAAGAGACTGAAAATCAGGGCCACAAAATCAAATGGATTCAAAACAAAGGCTGCCAAATCAGCACCTTACCTAAGTCTGTCCTTTTCTCCAGCTGGGTTGGCTCAGTGAATCCAAAGGTAGTACTACTTGTTTTCAAGACCTGATCTCAGTGTGTTGGTTATCTGTCATATTTCTAGAGCATCCATCCCTATAGTAACTAAAGTCCCACTATACACATAACAATTTATATATATACTGTCATACTACTGTTAGTTTTAATAATTTATTCTAACACATTGACCAAGATTTTAAATATAGGAGCTTAAAATTAGGCTCATAAATCCATGTTTCCATTCATTTTATCCAAAGTTTTCAGATTTCTCTGCTTTATTATGCATCCAAATGGCTTGTTTGCAATGCTCCCCAAAAGACTCAGGATGAAGCAGGTCCTGAGGACACTGGATCCAGAACCACATAGGCACTTACACACCTAAACCCCAGATTTAGGTGCCTAATTCCCATTTGTAAACAGCAATGCAATGAAAAAAACTCATGCTTAACTTCTGTCTAACTCGGTAGATGCCTAAATGCACTTGTCATTTAAGTTTTTGCAGTAAAAGCTCTCTAGATACCTATGTTTCTGTCTCTGAGCATGCACACTGCTGCTTCCCTCTAGGCAGCTGGAGCGATCCACAAACAAGGGAAAGATAAGAGATCTTCCACATAAATTGCGGGGAGGGGGGGGGCGGAGAGGGAGACTGATCTAGTAGGTGTGCACAGTGGCTGCTTAACTCCATACAAAAGAGCTGGGGCAGGCACCCTCCTTTGTCATTCTTGGCCCACACAGTTAGGATGTGGGAAACTACAAGTTCAAGGCCCCTCTCTGCCTGATGAGATGGGAATTGAAAAGGTATCTATCATCTGTCTTAGGTTGCATTAACAGAGGCATAGCATGCAAGTCATTGGAGATGATAGTAGTGCTCTACTTGGAGCTGGTTAGTCCTCAATTGGAATACTGTCACCAATGCATAGAAGGAATGGGGAGAAACTGGAATGGATCCAAAGGCAAGTGACAGGGATGATATGTTTAGCTTGGAAAAGAGGAGATTGGGGGGGGGGGGGGGGGCAGGAGGAGACACGATAGCGGTCTTCAAATACTTGAAAGGCTGCCGTAATAAAGATGGAGAAAAGTTGTTCTCTCTTCCCACAGAGGGCAGGACAAGAGGCAATGGGTTCAGACTACAGCGGAGCAGATTTAGATTAAATCTCACGAAAAGCTTTCTAAGGGTAAGAATAGTAGGACAATGGCACAGACTGCCTAGGGAGGTCGTGGAAGCCCCTTTCACTGGAGGTTTTCAAAAGGAAACTGGATAGCCATCTGGCTTGGATGGTTTAGACACAACAAATCCTTCATCCTGGCAGGGGAGTTAGACTAGATGACCCCTGGAGTCTCTTCTAACCCTATGGTTCTATGATTCTATGATCTCTCAAGGTGAGCACTCTAATGACTGAACTATAGAGTCAATCTCACTCTCGCCCAGTTAATATTCAATTATTTAACTTTGATAGGAAAGATGGAGGGTGTTGACACAGGAGGTGCTACTACCCCTGAAATGGATCTTTACTGGCTCCCGGCGGAGCAGATTACTGTCATACCAGTGAAAAGGGGTCCACAGTAATTATTTTCAATGCACAGTAGTTTATTGAGAAGGAATTACACAAGCAATAAAGGGTTATATCAAACATATAACTCCCATGTTAGACATTGAGCTATACATTAAGAGCTATATGTTCCCCTTAATGAGTCTCTTTTTCACAAATATACACAAACAGGCCCTGCGCTATTCTCATGCACTTCCTGCTTGGCAAATAGAGAAGTGGTCACCAGTTTTATAGACGGCTTCTTCTCTCCTTGTCTGTTCTTCTCAGCCCTCTGGTCTGTCTCGGATTCCCCCGAAGCAAGACCTCAGTTGCCCTGAGACCCCTCTGGTTCACAGTCCTACTTGAGCCCACAGGGCAGAGTTTTGGCTACTCTGTCTAGCAACGTTGCTTCTTTAAGCGGTAATTAAGGAATCCCCACAGTAATTTAATTTGCTTGATTTTTATACTCTTTTTTCCTCAAAGGAGTCACATGTCTTAAAAACATGCCCAGTGGACGTGTGGTTACTAATTTTTACCTAATTAGTATTTGAGGAGGCGCCAACTAAAAATTACCTCACATTCACTCCCTTATCAATCATTCACTTCATCCCCCTGAGTGATGTCCTTCAACAGGGTCGAGATGCCCCAGGCAGCCCATGCTCCACTCAGGACGTTCTACACGTGGTGTTTGCTTTCAAGTGGACATATTTGCTGACTCAAAGATTAGTATTGATCATACACGCAGCATGGAGCCAGTGAGTTTCACCTCTGGCATCTGTCTGATGATAAGGGAAGGATTCTGCTCCCAGAATCCTCTTTCGCAGTTCAGTCATGTCAAGGCATGTTCTCACACCATTCATTCAGTATAACCACACCAATCTGGCACCATCCAACAGAGGGAGCCCTACATCAAATATCCTGTAGCTCCATGGGTAGAGCACTCAACTGAGAAGTGGCAGAACCCTAGAATCATAGAATCATAGAATATCAGGGTTGGAAGGGACCTCAGGAGGTCATCTAGTCCAACCCCCTGCTCAAAAGCAGGACCCATACCCAATTAAATCATCCCAGCCAGGGCTTTGTCAAGCCTGACCTTAAAAAAGTCTAAGGAAGGAGATTCCACCACCACCCTAGGCAACGCATTCCAGTGTTTCACTACCCTCCTAGTGAAAAAGTTTTTCCTAATATCCAACCTGAACCTCCCACACTGCAACTTGAGACCATTACTCCTTGTCCTGTCCTCTTCCACCACTGAGAATAGTCTAGAACCATCCTCCCTGGAACTACCTCTCAGGTAGTTGAAAGCAGCTATCAAATCCCCCCTCATTCTTCTTTTCTGCAGACTAAACAATCCCAGTTCGCTCAGCCTCTCCTCATAACTCATGTGTTCCAGACCCCTAATCATTTTTGTTGCCCTTCGCTGGACTCTCTCCAATTTATCCACATCCTTCTTGTAGTGTGGGGCTCAAAACTGGACACAGTACTCCAGATGAGGCCTCACCAATGTCGAATAGAGGGGGACGATCACGTCCCTCGATTTGTTCGCTATGCCCCTACTTATACATCCCAAAATGCCATTGGCCTTCTTGGCAACAAGGGCACTCTGCTGGCTCATATCCAGCTTCTCGTCCACTGTCACCCCTAGGTCCTTTTCCTCAGAACTGCTGCCTAGCCATTCGGTCCCTAGTCTGTAGCTGTGCATTGGGTTCTTCCGTCCTAAGTGCAGGACCCTGCACTTATCCTTATTGAACCTCATCAGATTTCTTTTGACCCAATCGTCCAATTTGTCTAGGTCCCTCTGTATCCTATCCCTGCCCTCCAGTGTATCTACCACTCCTCCCAGTTTAGTATCATCCGCAAATTTGCTGAGAGTGCAATCCACACCATCCTCCAGATCATTTATGAAGATATTGAACAAAACCGGCCCCAGGACCGACCCCTGGGGCACTCCACTTGACACCGGCTGCCAACTAGACATGGAGCCATTGATCACTACCCGTTGAGCCCGACAATCTAGCCAACTTTCTACCCACCTTATGGTGCATTCATCCAGCCCATACTTCCTTAACTTGCTGACAAGAATACTGTGGGAGACCGTGTCAAAAGCTTTGCTAAAGTCAAGATACAATACATCCACTGCTTTCCCTTCATCCACAGAACCAGTAATCTCATCATAGAAGGCGATTAGATTAGTCAGGCATGACCTTCCCTTGGTGAATCCATGCTGACTGTTCCTGATCACTTTCCTCTCATGTAAGTGCTTCAGGATTGATTCTTTGAGGACCTGCTCCATGATTTTTCCGGGGACTGAGGTGAGGCTGACTGGCCTGTAGTTCCCAGGATCCTCCTTCTTCCCTTTTTTAAAGATTGGCACTACATTAGCCTTTTTCCAGTCATCCGGGACTTCCCCTGTTCGCCACGAGTTTTCAAAGATAATGGCCAATGGCTCTGCAATCACAGCCGCCAGTTCCTTTAGCACTCTCGGATGCAACTCATCTGGCCCCATGGACTTGTGCACGTCCAGTTTTTCTAAATAGTCCCTAACCACCTCTTTCTCCACAGAGGGCTGGCCATCTATTCCCCATGTTGTGATGCCCAGCACAGCAGTCTGGGAGCTGACCTTGTTCGTGAAGACAGAGGCAAAAAAATCATTGAGTACATTAGCTTTTTCCACATCCTCCGTCACTAGGTTGCCTCCCTCATTCATTAAGGGGCCCACACTTTCCTTGGCTTTCTTCTTGTTGCCAACATACCTGAAGAAACCTTTCTTGTTACTCTTAACATCTCTCGCTAGCTGCAGCTCCAGGTGCGATTTGGCCCTCCCGATTTCATTCCTACATGCCCGAGCAATATTTTTATACTCTTCCCTGGTCATATGTCCAACCTTCCACTTCTTGTAAGCTTCTTTTTTATGCTTAAGATCCGCTAGGATTTCACCGTTAAGCCAAGCTGGTCGCCTGCCATATTTACTATTCTTTCGACACATCGGGATGGTTTGTCCCTGTAAGCTCAACAGGGATTCCTTGAAATACAGCCAGCTCTCCTGGACTCCTTTCCCCTTCATGTTAGTCCCCCAGGGGATCCTACCCATCCGTTCCCTGAGGGAGTCGAAGTCTGCTTTCCTGAAGTCCAGGGTCCGTATCCTGCTGCTTACCTTTCTTCCTTGTGTCAGGATCCTGAACTCAACCAACTCATGGTCACTGCCTCCCAGATTCCCATCCACTTTTGCTTCCCCTACTAATTCTTCCCGGTTTGTGAGCAGCAGGTCAAGAAAAGCTCCCCCCCAGTTGGCTCCTCTAGCACTTGCACCAGGAAATTGTCCCCTACGCTTTCCAAAAACTTCCTGGATTGTCTATGCACCGCAGTATTGCTCTCCCAGCAGATATCAGGAAAATTAAAGTCACCCATGAGAACCAGGGCATGCGATCTAGTAGCTTCTGCGAGCTGCCGGAAGAAAGCCTCATCCACCTCATCCCCCTGGTCCGGTGGTCTATAGCAGACTCCCACCACTACATCACTCCTGTTGCTCACACTTCTAAACTTAATCCAGAGACACTCAGGTTTTTTTTGCAGTATCGTACCGGAGCTCTGAGCAGTCATACTGCTCCCTTACATACAGTGCTACTCCCCCACCTTTTCTGCCCTGCCTGTCCTTCCTGAACAGTTTATAACCATCCATGACAGTACTCCAGTCATGTGAGTTATCCCACCAAGTCTCTGTTATTCCAATCACGTCATAATTCCTTGAAATCACCAGGACCTCCAGTTCTCCCTGCTTGTTTCCAAGGCTTTGTGCATTCGTATATAAGCACTTGAGATAATCTGCTGATCGCCCCTCATTCTCAGTGTGAGGCAGGAGCCCTCCCCTCACAGACATTCCTGCCTGTGCTTCCTCCCGGTATCCCGCTTTCCCACTTACCTCAGGGCTTTGGTCTCCTTCCCCCGGTGAACCTAGTTTAAAGCCCTCCTCACTAGGTTAGCTAGCCTGCTCGCAAAGATGCTCTTCCCTCTCTTCGTAAGGTGGAGCCCGTCTCTGCCCAGCACTCCTCCTTCATGGAACACCGTCCCATGGTCAAAGAATCCAAAGCCTTCTCTCCGACACCACCTGCGTAGCCATTCGTTGACTTCCACTATTCAGCGGTCCCTACCCAGGCCTTTTCCTTCCACGGGGAGGATGGACGAGAACACCACCTGCGCCTCAAACTCCTTTATCCTTCTTCCCAGAGCCACGTAGTCTGCAGTGATCCGCTCAAGGTCATTCTTGGCAGTATCATTGGTGCCCACGTGGAGAAGCAGGAAGGGGTAGCGATCAGAGGGCTTGATGAGTCTCAGCAGTCTCTCCGTCACATCGCGAATCTTAGCCCCCGGCAAGCAGCAGACTTCTCGGTTTTCCCGGTCAGGGCGGCAGATAGATGACTCAGTCCCCCGGAGGAGAGAGTCCCCGACCACCACCACCCGCCTCCTTCTCTTGGGAGTGGTGGTCGTGGAACCCCCCATCTCAGGACAGCGCATCTCATGCCTTCCAACCAGTGGAGTCTCCTTCTGCTTTCTCCCCCCAGACGTATCATCTGGTCCACTCTCCGCAACGGTACCTGTGGAGAGAACATGAAAGCGGTTAGTTACCTGTGTCCGCGTTGCTGGAACCCGGACATTCCCCCTTCTTTTTCTGGAGGTCACATGTTGCCAAGCTTCTTCACTGGCCTCTTGGCTCCGCTGTGCAACCTGCTCTAAATCTTTAGAGCTTTGTGTCCGTAGAAGCATATCCTGACTTTTGTCCAGAAAATCCTCCGTTTCTCATATGCTACGCAGAGTCGTTATCTGTTGCTCCAGACCTTCAATCTTCTCTTCCAGTATGGAGACCAGCCTGCACTTTGTACACACAAAGTCGCTTCTGTCCTGTGGAAGAAAGACAAACATGGCACATCCAGTGCAGATCACAATAGCTGAACCCCTCCCTTCCATACCACCTTCTTACTATGAGCTTCCTCAGAGAAGTTGGCAAGATGTAAGCCTCACTGGGCTCACTCCAGGCGAACTCCCAGGCAAACTCCTGCTGTGTGCTGCTCTGCTGTCCCCTGCCGCTCAGCTGGTTTGCGAAGCTCTGGCTATTTTTAAACAGCCAGGCTCCCCTGAAACAAACAAACAGACAGCCCCACTGCCCGCCCCCTGCAGGCTACCAGCCAATCAGACACTCGCTCAGGCTCTCACACTGCCCTCCCAGCAAACACACGCTCGGATACTTACTCAGCAAACACGCACTCGGATACTCACCAATCCCAGGCAAACTCCTGCTGTGTGCTGCTCTGCTGTCCCCCACTGCTCAGCCGGTTCGCCGCCGCTCAGCTGATTCACGAAGCTCTGGCTATTTTTAAACAGCCAGGCTCCCCTGAAACAAACCCTCTTCAAACCTCTTCTTGTTAGATGGGAAACTTGAACCCTTGGTCACCCACATCCAGACTGAGTGCTCTAATCTCTGGAATAGAGATTATAAAGGTGCTACTCCTCCCCCATTTTCTCCCCCCACCTGTTTTTTGGTGATAGGTGGCCTCTGAGCACATCTACCAAATCAGGCCTCTTAATGTATTAGTCTCAGGAGCACCTATCTTCCCCCAGTTTATGATTCAATAGCAGAGAGAGGCATCTCTCTGCAGCCCAGACTTGGTTATCTATCTCCGTATGAGAAGCAAGGCTTAGGATGTACTCCTCTCATTTGGCATTTCCCATTGGCTAGCTTCGGTGTCTCCCTGTCTAGCATGCTCCAGTACTTAAATCCTAGAAGTGCCCGAATGTACTTCAGGTACTTCCAATATTGTCAATGGTGTTCTGGCTCCCCCTAAAAGTTCCAGACAGTGTTCTGGAGTAATTTCACACAAGTCAAGCCCTGGAATGTTGTGTTTGTGGATTGCCTTCTAAAGCACCTATCTCGTCCTATTCATTGTATAGTAGCCTAGGCCCCTAGCTCAGATTTGAGGACCATAGTGTTGTTTCTGTGATTTTCTAGGCATCTCAAAGTTAGGATGTGTGACACTGAGCACTCTAACACCTACATCCCTTTTGTGAACGAATTGCCACAAGCCAGGTTGCTGCAGGTAACTAGACACATACAATAAAAGGCACAAGACATTTTGACAGGCTGCTACTCTCTTCTGTGCCAGACCAGATCAACCAATTTGAAAGCTCACAGGACAGGAATGAGAGCCTGAAATTGTGGTGTTATTAATTTTGTACTGCACCAGAAGTATTCATTAGTATTTTACAATATTTATATTATGGTAATACCCAAAGACCCCAGTCAAGAACAGGATCCTGCTGTGACAAGATGCTGTGAGAAGATGCAGATAAGACCCTGGACTCAAAGAGCTTACCGACAAATAGCACAGTAGACAATATCTGCCATTACAAGAGGTCACTTAGTCTTATTGCTTTGACTAGCTGGCTACATAAGAACAATAAAAGGCATGTGAAAGAATCCACCACAGCAACACCACTGATCGTAGAATTTAATGAGATTGAGCATAGCACTGAGGCTGGACCCAGGTCATCACCCACCCATGTTCATATTTATGAACATACTGGTGCAACAGTGACTGAGAACATTTCCAGTGGGAAAGAGGCCTTCAAGCACACACATTCTGGGGAAAAAACTGCACCTCATGTCGCTGAGTTCAGGTCTTTATTCTTGGATAAAAACTAGGGGTAAAGATTGCACCCCAGATTGTTCCAATCTCTGACACTCCACTACTGATGTTACCAATGAAAGCTATTACCAGACAACGTTGTTGGAAGCTCTGTTTCCATTGTGTTTGTTATTCCTGTTGGAAGATATTAGGGCAAATTTGGCATGGGGCTTCTACTTGTGTGTATGCATTGTTAGGATATAGATATTCAGGCCTGTCTGTAAAGGCCTATACTCTAAGAATTTAAGTGTATTCTTATCACTTGGCTAGTTATAGAGGTATAAAAGAGAGAATCAAAATCACTGTCTGCCGGTGTAAGGGCCTTCTCTTACTGTGAGAGTCTGAGGCCCTTTTCTTAGGCTAAGGCCTTTGGCTAAACAGCAGAGGCAGCCATAAGCTGGGAAGCAAATGCTAGTCGCATTGAAATAAGGTGCTATTGGGCTGTTAGGAATACAATCCTGTCCTGATAGTGCCTATCACCTCCAGAGAAAGGGAAGTGCCTAGAAGATGTAAAAGGAAACTTAGTTTGATAGCATCCTGTCTGGCAAGAATTCACTTATCAATCGCCAGGATGTGAAATCCTCATTTCTGTGTTTGTTCATTCATTGTAGTCCCCATTTCCCTATTGTTTGTCTGTATAATCTGTCTGGTTCTGTGATTGTTTCTGTCTGCTGTATAATTAATTTTGCTGGGTGTAAACTAATTAAGGTGGTGGGATATAATTGGTTAAATAATCATGTTACAATATGTTAGGATTGGTTAGTTAAATTTCAGGAAAATAATTGGTTAAGGTATAGCTAAGCGGAACTCAAGTTTTACTATATAGTCTGCAGTCAATCAGGAAGTAAGGGGGGAGAATGGGAACAGGGACTGGGGGTGGGGAAATTGGAATCATGTTTTGCTAAGGGGGGGAAATGGGAACATGCTTTGTAGTGCATACACAAGATGATTCAGAGGGATATATATATCCAAAACCAATTTTGTGTCCCATATCTGAAAACGTCCAACTATATTGTGGGACATTAACTCTTAGATAAGGTGGGGGGACAATGTGCATAGAAGTATGATCTAGAGGGACTTTGAAGGACAACCCGAGTCAGAAGTTTCTTGCAGCAAGAAGTTATGGTTGTTTATTGGATGAGCTGTTTGTTGCTCTCTAGAACACCGGTTTTACCACATGTTCATTAGCAGTTTCCCTTTTTCTCTCATGTTCGTAGAAAGCTCCATTAGGATAGTAATCACTTACCTCACAGGGGTTTTGTGAAAATTAATTAGTGAATGTTTGCAACGTGCTTTGAAGATGAAAAGCTCAGTGTAAGTGCTAAGTATTTGTATATTCATCTATGCTAGGCACATGCTCTCCCTCCAAGTAGGATGAAAGACCATTATCTAACTGTGTCTAAATTCCAAAGATGAGGACTTGGTTTACAACAGCCTACAAAATTCTATTTAAAAACGTGACTAACAGGAGCAAAGAGAAACATCTCAAATAACCCTAGCTTGTGTTTTTGCCTTTTGGTTTTGTCTCCTGATAAAGGTGTTCTCAGGAAGCTCCACTAAAAGAGAAGAAAGAAAACAGAAGACATTTCTTTGCAAGATTAAAATGGAAAGTATGGGAAGAAAATGGTCAAACCAAAGAGAATGGTTTCAGTGATATTTGATGTGAAGAGGTTTTTAAAGGCATATAGATTGACTTTTCCTCACAACCCTGACACTCTGATACTCTTCAAGTTTCAAAGTGTCCTCTCAATGTGTTAGGGGGATAATCCAAAGCTCAGTTATGTCAGTAAGAGTATTTCTATTGATTTCAATGGGTTTTGGATCAGGCTGTATATTGCCTGAAGCAAGAACACCTTTTGTAGATGCAAGATAAATAACGGAGTATTCAACCTACTAGTCAAACTATGATGCAATGTAAGATGGTGAAGGTAGAAACCAAATTTATTCCAGATAATTATGCCATACACCATTACTTAAAGTACACCTTAACAGAAATCATTAGTGTAGTAAGTGCCGCTCGATGGTATTCACTATTTCAAAACTTTACACTTAAGTGGATATTTGAAATATTCATGACCAGCAAAGACACAAAAAGATACCAGAAAATAATCACTGCTGTTTGTTTCAAAACTCAGATAACAGCTTATGTTTCAGTATTAAGAATAAAGTAGAAACTATTAATGGTATTAGTGAGGTCTGAACATTTGAATAACTTAAGTTAACTTGACCCTAGATGTGTTCTACACTGCTGATCTATGAGCCAGGTCCTTCAGCTTTACCTATGTTGGCTAGTCCTTGCTCACTTGAATGTGGGTCCAGCAGGAAGGAGTGTTTCTTTAGGATGAGATATGCATGGACACAACCTCCCATGTAAGACTAGATGCCAGGAGGCTAGTCCAACTAATGCCAGTTCTGAATTCCCTTTAAAGGGCTGGGGAAATCACTGCAGCACTGGAAAGTTCTGGTCACACCTCCTATGAAAGCAGCTAGGAGAGGGGTGCATAGGAACTGCTACACCAGCTCCAAGACACTGGAAGATCCCCCTACACTGAGGTGATCACCCTGGCAGCTGGCTACAGCAATTTAGCAGGTGCAGCTCCACAGCAGTACAGAATCTGATCCAAAATGGTCTCCCAATTGACCCTGGACAAACCTTTTTTTCCTCCCCCACATACTGTCTACCTTTATCCCCACTACATTTCAGTGATGCTGTATGTCTATATAGCATGTCAAGGGTTTTGAGATTCTCTTGGGATAAATAAAATCTATATCTACGTGTTGTCTGATCACTTAACATTTTTTGCTTTCTTCCAGTCTTCAAATGATGCTGATCAAAGATAATTTTGGGCTTCAAATACACAAAATAATACAATCTGCTGAAAGCTAAAGAGGCACTGAAGTAAAAAGGTAAATGAAGCATGTTTGCTATCCACACTGACACGTTAGCAAATGTTTTCATACTTTGTGGTATCCTTTTCTCTTGCTGAAAAAGAAAGGTCAGAGTTCTCCTTCACATAACGACATTCTATAGACCACAACAAGGTAAATATGAAAATTAAATAAATTTTTATTACCATGATTCCTCTGAGAGTTTTATAGGGCACTGAAGCCAAACCTGGCATTTTTAAATATGAAACACTTTATGCTGCTTTAAGGTAATGGTGCAGCATGAATCACTCTGTAAGTGTATAAGTAGGTATGTAAAAGCTTTCTTATCTTTGGTTGCCATGCCAATGACGTCTGGCTGTTGGATGACGTAACTTGCTTTGTTTTATAAGCAGGAACGAGTCCCTCACCAGCAATCGGTGTAGTGAGAATTCAATCAGCAAACAGCATAGGGTTTTTAAAAGGCTCCGCAGGCTGAAATAATGTTGTCTTCAATGTCCAAGCCTTCCCTAAAAAGTGCTATAGAAAGCATGCTAACTTGGACGAGTTTCAAAATCAACAAGTCAGCTCCTGAAGATAATGGATCACTGAAAAATAGGGACATTTTCAACATTGTTGTGACTCCAGATCGCATCCCCAAATTTTTCATCCCCTCTCTGGATGTGGAGCACATTCCCCTTCAGTTAGAGCCAGCGGAAGACAAAGAAGAGCATTCTCTAGAGAGAAGAATCTTTGAACTAGCCAAAAAACCCAGACCAATCAGAAGCAAATCTGAAGCTTGCATCAGAAAAGAAACTGTCTGCAGAAGAGGGAAACTGTTCAGAAGAGAGACTATGTGTTCTGCAGATGGGGTGGCTTCCTCCAGGGACTTGGAGAAAGCCGCAGACCACTCTGATCCTGCAACCAGGGCTGCTCTGTCTTTGCCCCATCTCTCCAAAATCACCACCCCATATGGGTTTCTCACATTAGGCGAGAGTCCCAACATCAGAAGAAAAGAATCTCTCTTTTTTGAGCATGATTCTACAAAGCTTAGAACTCTCTTGTCCCAAAGGAAGAAGGCCACCTGTCTTTCCAGGAGTCCGTCTAGTGCCCTGAGTAACCTTCAACAGTCCATGGAGTGTGTAAAGTCTTCAGCCACGCCTCCTAAGAGCAGCAGAGCTGTAGCTTGGCAAGCAGTGTGCAGCAACCAGCTGCCTCCAGTGCATTGTGCATCAGGCTCTGAAGGATGCCCTGTGAAATGCGAGAAGAAAAAGTTTCAGAAGTTGATGAAGAGTCATCTGTCCAGTATCAAACATATGAGATCTCATCGTGGGGCCATGGATAAACTGGTTATGCCAGCAGATAGGACATGAAGCAAACCCATTTCCTAACTCCTGTCCAAAATCTGAAAGAGAATGTCTTCCAGGTTGGTGCACAAACTTTCAATCCTTTTTATACATTCAGCCTTTCAGAACTCTGGACAGGGGCAAGTGAGACAGCCAGGCAGAACTTGCTATACCTGACAGGGTCAAAGTTCCTGGTGTTTACAAACAGCATGCTCTGCAGCTTTGACTCTTTCATAATGTAAGTGAAGAATTAACTGGTTTAAATAGGCTGTTTCCCTAAGGGAATGTTGTCTGTTAAAGGCAACATCTTTTGTAGTTATTCCTGTGGGGTGGAAATAACCATGCCGAAAGCAAACTATACAAGGACAATGTGTATTTTTAGAATCTTAATGTTGGTTTCAAACTAATATTAACTGAAAAGTCTCACTGTAAGTTTTATTTCTTGCCATCTAATTAGGGATAGTTAAAGAAGTTTGTATTCTCTTTGCCAGTATTAAAGCATTAATGAAGACAAACTCATTCTTAACTGATCCCATGTTACTTACTGCAGCTAGCTGAAAATGCCCATTCATAATCTCTAGCCCTAAATGTGCTTATAGAGACAGAAAGAGCCAGATGTCTAGTTGATTGAAAACAATGAATAGCTAGTTTCTGTTTTTCCTTTTTCAAAAGAACTGTTTATATTGTGCCCCTACTATACTTAACTTTTCAATGGCCATTGGGTGGGGTGGGGGGGCAAGGGAAACTGGTGTAAATTTGTGTGCCTTGATAATGCTTGACTGTAATGCAGTACCATTTACAAACTTGTCATCATTCCACTTAGAGCAGAACCCAATAAAATCTACTTTGTTTAACAGTGTTTTGGCTTTATGTTATCAACATTTTCTTCAAGACTTTTACTTACCCAGAAGTTAGAAGGGGAGGTACAGCAGATAACTGTGACCACTGGCTGTTTGTAGGACGTGTATTTCTGATTCTATTTGTTAACATTAATTGTTTTGTTTGGCATTGATATACTAGTGCATTAAACACGCCAATGTAAAACCACTGCCAACATCTAGAAGCGTCATGATATCTCTGATGTGAAACGTCTGTTTGTGTTGGATGACCAATGTTTTCAGGAAACAAAGTTTACATCAAATTCAATATAAAGAAAAGGAGTACTTGTGGCACCTTAGAGACTAACACATTTATTTGAACATTTGTTAGTCTCTAAGGTGCCGCAAGTACTCCTTTTCTTTTTGCAGATAGAGACTAACACGGCTGCTACTCTGAAACCTGTCAAATTCAATAGCAACCAAAGGCTATATGAAGTGTACACTGAAAACTTTTAATCTGAGGTCATTTTAATTTCCATACAAAACAGTGATAGCAAGGGAACTAATTATGGTGAAATCACTGGGTTTAATTTATCAAGTATAAAGAAGCCTGTAATTGGGATGAAACCAAGTAGTCATTTGAACTTATGGAAAATGTATGCTAAATTTTGGAATTGTTACAAATATCTTACCCTACTTAAATCCTTTTGCACTTTGTTTAGTGTGTTGCATAAAAGTTGTCAACTAATAGTAACTGCAGTATTAGAGTTACAAAAGTGATCTAAGCCCCACTGTGCTAGGTGCTGTATACACACATCGTAAGTGTTGACTAATGTACGTTGGCTATAATATGTATTATGTGAACATCTATATATATTAGTATGCATTAAGCACCAATAATGGTAAGCACAAATACTGTGATAGCGATACAGCTTAACCTGGCCAATACCGTAATCCTGTTCATTTATGCTAAGTATTCCATAACTCCTTGCATTTGCTGAAGTAAGCATTTGGCATAAACAGATAGTAAACTTGTCAAAATGAAGATACATTTGTTCTATGTCGTAGTACAAGTTAGGGAAGTACCTTCATGGACCAGTATGTGGAATGTATGTGTTCAAAACAAAGATAAGGGGTATGCCATGGCATCAGAAAAACAATGTAAAAAGCTGATTGGGTAAATCTAGTTTTAGGTGATGCACATGGTACCTTTTACCAGTAAACAAATAGGGTACAAAAAGATGGCTCGAGGGGTGTTACTTTGGGAGCACACCTTCTGTGTAAGGTGAATATATTATCACTGCACGAGACGGCTTATCCGATACTACTATCACCTGTATCATTAATAAACCTGATCAGCATTGGTTATTTGGTCTCTTGATTATATTTCATAACAAACCAAAGTGTGGGCAAACAACTGACTTATCAATGAGAGATCAGTGAGAGACATTGAGACAGTCCCTGCAATCTAAATATATGAGACAGATAAAGGACATTTTATCATTCCTACTTTACAGATGGGGAACTGAAACACAGAGATTAAGTAACCAAGAACTCTCAAAGTCTCTGGCAGACCTGGGAACTGAATCCTACTCTTCCAGTCCAGTCACTTATTCATAAGACCAAACTTTCTTTCTAGGCAAAACAAAAACAACTTTTATTTCACCAAAATAAAATGGACAAAACTTTATAGTAGAATAATCCTGAAAATTGAGCAGAAACAACTGTTTTAAAATATTCTGGGGGTAGGAGAAGGAAAGAGGCCTATGCAAGACATAACTAGTATATTTCCCATTTGTGCCTTCCTAAGGGCCACACCCTTGACCTTAAACTTGCCTCTGTCTAAAGATTTTTT
The DNA here is from genome assembly GCF_965152235.1 of Eretmochelys imbricata. Classification (NCBI taxonomy): domain Eukaryota; kingdom Metazoa; phylum Chordata; order Testudines; family Cheloniidae; genus Eretmochelys; species Eretmochelys imbricata. The sequence continues at coordinate 10,961,359 of NC_135576.1, forward strand.
TTTTTAATAAAATGGTTCTAAAAACAAATCCTCAAATGGTCACACTTTCAAAATGGAAGGCTACATTTTGGCTATAAAATGCAGAAGACATTGCACAGCTAAAACCCACACCATGTATATAAAGAGGCACTTGAGAGTACAAATTGGCACTTACACATACAACTATTCAGTTACATATACAACATGTGTGTTGTGGCCACAAGTAAGATGTTTGCAAATATGGCGCATCTCATATATACCTACCTGACTACCTATTGTACCATACTCCCAGAAGCTCTAAGAGTCGGATCAGCTCTAGAAACAATAATAGGATTAAGGCCTTGTCTAGATTTATGGGATGATAAAAAACTGGAAGCCAAATCCTGCACTTTCTATCTTAAGTAGGAGGGCCTCAGTGGACTTGGTATAGTTCTGCTACAGAAAAGGACTCTATTTTTGACCCCAGTCAAGAAGGCCACATTCTCTGGAGCCATTTTACTCTGCAGAAGCTCCTCCCACTGTCCTGTACTATACGTGTCCTTCAGAGGGGCGCTGGGGTAGACCAGTGGAGGAGCAGGGTGGGCTCCACCACTCCAATGGTCCATAGGTCATTTCCTTCTAATGGAGAAGGAGAAGCAATGGCTGCTGTTAGAACAAGTATGGAGTGGTTCTGCTGACATCCTTAGAGGATTGGGCCCAGCACATGACTTAGGCTGAAGAGTGACTGTTTTCGCCCAGTCCATGGATCTCCCTGCAGCTTATGAAGGAGATAGGCATCCAGATGCTTTCTAGTAAGACAGTGGTACACATACCCAGAGGCAGAACACAGGTGCCTAGGGAATGTTTACTGCAAAAACGTAGGCACTGACTGAGTGTAGGCACCTGCAGGGTTTGGCAGGGGTTTTGTGGATCACAGTGGTACCTAAGAATAGGACTTTGGCATGTAAAGGCTTGTCTACATGATGAAGTAGTGCACATTAGTGGGGTGTGAATTCTAATGTGCACCAACGTGTTGCACGATAACTACTGGCACACTAAAAATGTTCCTACCGTGTGTTGACATAGTCCTGTTTCAAACAGTTCTACATTAATGCACATTAAGGAACTTTTAGTGTGTGCCAGCAGGGTCTATATGGGCCAGTTAGTGCACGACACATTAGTGCCCAATAGAATTTATACCCAACTAATGTGCACTTTCGCACCATGTAGTCAAGCCCTAAGTCTGGGGACTAGTCTGCTAAGTACCTTAGTAGACCCAGGCCATTGTGCCTATCTGATGCATGCAGGCCAGAGTGTCCTCTCTGAAAGGGTCCAGTGGGTCCTGCTTCTTGCCTAAGGCCCACTGCTACTGACCTGTGCAGTGGAGGGTTATGACTATTGCCCTATCCTTGTCCCACTCCTCCCCACCCTTTACAAAGGATCAATAGTATTCTTTCACCTATGGAATGCAAGGCCTGTGACTGCAAATAGTCCCTGCACACAGGCATAGAAAGTTGGGTTGGCTTCTTATGCCAAACCCAACCCCTTGCTAGTCTACACAAGACTAGCCACAAGATAACCCACAGAGTCTTTTTTCTTTGCATCTCTGAGAATTCATTTTTTTGTACATCTTTCTCCCACTGACTCAGCTTCCTTATGCAAATGACTAAGGGACTGTACTGACAAACTTCTAGTGTACTCAGATAAGGAAAGGCATGCCTGGGAGATGGTATATACCTCAATATTTTCATAACAATGTGTGGGGATATCAATTCCTATTAAAGGCAGTGTGCCTTGGTTGTTAAAATGCTGTGAATTGTTTTGAAACTGTGCCTTCTTAGAGCAATGCTCATGACCCTTACCAGTCTGGTCACTTTCCACAGAAGCCTTCAAGTGCTACATATGGTACAATAGTGTCAATAGAGCTGTGAAATGTATATTGTTTTCAAGGTTATTCTCCTTTTTTGGAAAAAAATTAAATTAAACATTTGAAGAAAAAAAATCGATCAGCTAGTGTTGAAAAATGGGGAACACGTTTCTTGAAAATGTTGTCATATTCCCCATTTTTGTGTGTAAATGTTATTATTTTCTCCAAAATGTCAACAGTTTTGAGCAGCTTTAATGTAAGGATGACATGGTATGGTTAGTATATAAAGATGTCTCTCCTAATCTATATTCTAGCTGGAGTATTTACATGCTGCCTAACTATATGTACCCTTACACTTCCAACTGTGGGTTATGTTTTTCTCCTAAAGCATTCTGTACTGGTCTGCACTATTCAATAGCCATCACATTTCATCACAGAGTTGTCTGCATTGTGCTAATGATTTCTTTATTCTATGTGTAGGTTGTAACTCCATTTGTAAATTGCTTTAGGGTTTCCACTTGAAAGTTGCAATATAAATGTAGCTCATTATTATGGTGGGATTGCTCTTGTGTAATAGGAAACAAGTGCTAAAGCATAAGTGAAATATAATGAACGGAACATCCATCCTGAAGACATGCCACCAGACAGACCTCCTTTCCAGGAACAATGTTGGTCCTGCTTTCTTTCCAGGTATATTGTTGCTAAAACAATAACACAAAATGGGTACTGTAAGGACCTCTACTCGCTTATAATAAGATACACACTGTTGTAAAGCCCATGAAATATTTAACACTAAACAGGATTATCATTACTTTAATGTATAATAAGTAAATTAAATAGCTGACATTTAAATAAAATATAAATACTTTATGCAGTTTCTATTTACCACATCAAGGAAGTAACACATTTGAAGTCAGTGAGCAACATAATTGAATGGTTGGCGTAATGGAAAGAGTTTTCTTTAGACACCATATTCACTTGGGAATTCATTTTTACAGAGTTTGTTTGTATTTTTAGGAACTTAGACTTTCCATAAGCATCTCCCAAGTATTTTTGAAAACATTAACTCTCAGCATCCTTCTAGACAGCTGAGTTTTCCAAAACCGATCGTACAGATGGAGAAAAAATGAGGCACACAGGGTTGAGACTAATGCCACATAGCTAAACAGTGCAATTAACAAAACCCAGGAAGCCTGATTCCCTTCCTTCATAGATTCATAGCTTCCAAGGCCTGTGACCATCTGCTCTGGCCTCCTGTATAACACAGGCTGTAAAACTTCTCCAAAATAATTCCTAGAGCTGATCTTTTAGAAAAGAATCCCATTTTGATTTTAAAATTGTCAGTGATGGAGAATCCACCACAACCCTTGGTAAATTGTTTCAATGGTTAATTACCCTCATTGTTAAAAAAATTCTGCCTTGTTTCCAGTCTGAATTTGACTTCCATCCTCTGTTGATTGTGTTACATACCTTTCTCTGCCACATTACTGAATTGTGCTTGAACCACTGCGGTACACTAGAAGGAGGAAGGAACATTTAAGCAGAAGTTTGCATTTCTCACAAGGGAGAAATGTGTTTTCCATGCAGATAGTCAATGCTGTGTCACTCCAGCTGAACTCTAATGGGAACTGACAGTAAGAATTACAAATAATAAATAATGAATAATCTTTACCCAAAGAGATTAAATGCAGATTACCATGATAATCGGGGCCCCATTTTCCATGAATTTTCAACCAGGTTTTGAAAGTCATAATGGTCTGTGAAAAGATTTCACAGCTGACTCTAAGCAGCCAAACCCATCATATTCCATGTGGAGTTGTTATAGCCCAGAGCTCTTAAGTAAATGTGTTATATTTAATGCTGAATAAATACATTTACTTACTAATATCAATTGTTGCTCGAGATTTCTCCTAGGCCAGGAACTAAGTAGGAGGCAGATTAATTTAACACATTTTTGACAATAACTGGGCTGATTATTGCTGTTCCTTTTGCAAAGGACAGGTGCAAGAGAAAGATGCAAGGATCAGGCCTATTTTGTCTGCCTCGGGTATAGTGACCCTGGTAGCTCAGAGGGGAAGCATGAGGCAGCAGTGTGCCCTTGTTGCCAGGAAGGCCAATGGCATATTGGGCTGTATTAGTAGGAGCATGGCCAGCAGATTGAGGGAAGTGATTATTCCCCCTCTATTCAGCACTGGTGAGGCCACACCTGGAGTATTGTGTCCAGTTTTGGTCCCTGCACTACAGAAAGGATGTGGACAAATTGGAGAGAGTCCAGCAGAGAGAAACAAAAATGATTAGGGGGCTGGGGCACATGATTTATGAGGAGAGGCTGAGGGAATTGGGGTTATTTAATCTGCAGAAGAGAAGAGTGAGGCAGGATTTGATAGCAGCCTTCAACTACCTGAAGGGGGTTCCAAAGAGGATGGAGTAGGCTGTTCTCAGTGGTGGCAGATGACAGAACAAGAATCAGTGGTCTCAAGTTGCAGTGGGGGGAGGTCTAGGTTGGATATTAGAAAACACTTTCACTAGGAGGTTGGTGAAGCACTGGAATGGGTTACCTCAGGAGGTGGTGGAAACTCCATCCTTAGAGGTTTTTAAGGTCCAGCTTGAGAAAGCCCTGGCTGGCATGATTTAGTTGGTGATGGTCCTGCTTTGAGCAGGGGATTGGACTAGATGACCTCCTGAGGTCTCTTCCAACCCTAATATTCTATGATTCTAATTTTAACAGGGTGTGGCATGCACTTCCCCTATACCAGTTTAATTCTAGTGACTGGTATAGAAAGGTCAGGAGTGTTGTGGTCAGAACATGCACACAAAGGCATTAGATAAAAACATAAATGTTCTTTCTGGAGGGCTGCAATGTAAAACTACTTTATTTCTTATCATTTGGCACACAAGAAGCTAAAAAGAGAGAGAGCGCGCGTGCACAGTTTGCTCCCTAAAACAGAGGCAGAACTCACCCCACCTAAGTCTAGGCTGTCTGTCTGCTGACAGGCCCAGATTGCACACTTCCCTACAGAGCCCCTAGTCTTCAAGTAGGACCAGGAAACCCCCCCCACCCCCCTTCAACTAGGACCAGGAAAACAGTGACAGCCTACAATTTTAACAGAGTTTTCAATATACCACCTGGGACAGTGAGCTCCCCCTGCCAACTTTTCTGCTCTACCTTTGTCTTTCCAGAATCACCAACAATTCTAGACTCTTCTAGTCCCTCCACTCAGAGTAAGGATGGGGACTGAACCCTAGAAATGGTCACAATGGATGGAGAGGCTTCCTTGTTTTGTCTTTCCCTTTATTTACACACACAGACCTAGTGTCAATCTCAGGCTGGGATCGCCAAAGGCGCATGAAAGAGTTAAGCACCCAAATCCCACCGGAATTTTCAAAGGCTCGAAAAGGCTTGAAAAACCTAACCTCAGAGTGGTGCCCAGAGATTACGGTGATAGTTGCCAATCAAAGTACATAGACACAGAATCTAGCTTGCAGCACTGAATATAATATAGAATGATGTCAGTGATTTTTCATTAATGAACCAGAGCAATAATGTTCGCCTGATTTGGAGAGCTTCCCAAAGCACAGATCAAAGGAATTTTTAAGCCACCAGCATGCACTTGCCTTCAAATATTGCCAAAGAGGAGACTTGTAAGGAAGAGGTTATGTATAAATCTCAGTTCTTCAGATGAGAAGTGACAGATGACAACAGCATCCAGGGTTTCTGTTTGGGGAGATAAGTCATCTTGAATCTTGGTGATCTCCCTTGGCAGATAGAAAAAGAAAATAAAGTCAAGGAGCTTGATTCTGCAAGATGCTGATTCACTATTTTACAGCACCCAGTGGTGCACCAGGCACCTCCCAGCACAGATATGAAAACAAGGTCCATAAAGCACTTACTCTCTGGAGCAAGGCGAAGCGGCCTCCCTCTGACGCAGACAGGGAGGAACCACTTCCAGCCCCCTGGTGGGTGGAGCTAGCCCAGGTCCTTCCCTTATGCCAAAGGAAGAAGCAGGAAGTATAAGAGGCGAGGCCTCCAGCTCAGTTGACAGAGACCTGGGGAAGGAGTTGGATGCTACTGGCCCCTGAACCAGGGACTGAGTTGTATCAAACCCTGCCTCTGGAAGAAAGTCTGGAGGAGCTGCTGCCTGGCGAATATCCAGAGGAGCTGCTGCCTGATGAGTATCTGGAGGAGTTGCCACCCTGCAAATAATCCAAGAAGCTCCTGGAACTGTCAGCTGCTGAGTATCCCGAGGAACCCGAGAGCCCATGAGGGATGAAACCCTACGACCAGGTAGGGTGCTCCCAGGTCCCCCATCTCCTGCTGCCACCCCAGAGATTGCAGCCGACCCACCTTAGGCCACCTGGCATGCATTTATTTTCTGTCTCCCCAGCCACAGATGGCTTTGCTGTCTGCCCCAGCGAGGGAGCTGGGCTAGACTGTTACTGGGGCTAATCTCCTGTTGATTTGGCTTGCAGCCAGTAGATGGCATAGCGAGGTGGAGTGGCCTCCCTCTGATGCAGACAGGGAGGAACCACTCCAAGCCACTGCACTCTTATTAGACATGCTGCAATTAATGGGGCTACAAAACAACAGCAAAGGGAAATGGGTGGGGAAGTAGAAGCTACCTTTGAAGTCAATGAGAGATGGGGGTGCTGAAAAAATCTCTCAAAAGGTAACTGAGCAACTTCCAGAATGAGAGCCATACTCATTTCTAAACTACCCTCCAAAAGCTCTCTGTTCCCATCCCGTGGTATCTCTTACGAAGAGAAGCAATTAGGATGTTACACATCTGATTCAGCCCATCCTTTTCCAGATGCCTGATTCCATTCTTGGATGTTGCCACTACAATACAGCGAAGCATCTGCTGAATTTCCTGTCACAGCACCTCAGTCTCAGCAGACCAAAGGAAAGGCAAGAAGAGTGTATACCATCATACCTAGTGTTCATGCAACATGCTGTAATTTCCTCATGTGCAATCACATTGCAGTACTGGGCCTGCAGTTAAAATATGTGGAAAAGGTAGATGATTTGAATAGAGCTGGTCGGGAATTTTTCAATTAAATGAGTTTTGGTCAGAAAATACCAACTTGTCAAAACCAGAAATTTTCATAGGAAATACACAAGACAGAGAAAAGTCATATTATTGTCCCAATTTTACAAATATAGAACTGAGCCACAGAGGGACTAAGTGTTTTGTCCAAGGTCATTCAGGAGATCTGTGGTAGATCTGCAAATTGGACATGGCTCTCCAGAGTCCCAGTCCAGAGCTTTAATTGCACAACCATCATTCCTTTCCCTTTGTAACATTTGATATTGTGTCCCCTAGTACATAGGCAAAATAACCCCACTTATTTTACTGGGCATGTTTTTTCTTTGTTTGTTTTGTTTGTTTTAACAGCACCAATTAGCACAATGATAGCCTGCCCAGGGTTGGCTAATTACTGAGCATGTATTTCTATGGTGGAATGATGTGATTTTAATTAGGGATAAGTGACATATTTATAGACATTGAAGGGAACGGTATCTACAGTATGCTGTATGTAATAGTATGCTGAAGACTATTGATTCCATATGGCATTCTATGAAACGATGTTCAAATGAGGTATAATGAGGAGAGAATAATCCTCAAAGAACATTTTGAATGTTAAAACCAAAGTTAGATGCTTGGACAATCTGGGAGATACTTCAGAGCTCAATATCTGATGATTCATCTAGGTACTTAGGCCACTATGCAAGCTGCTGAACATGGCAATGAGAAGAAGTTATGTGATCTGCGAATGTGTTCTGGCTTCCTTCCATTAAAAGAGAATGCATGCATGAATCATGACTCTTCTATTGTCTCAATACCACCAGAAAGAATAAATAATTTCTGAACATGAAATGCATGGCAACAAACATTGGCCGTTTTTACTAGGGTATGGCTGGAGACATCAATTCAATGCAAGGCTCCATGAATGCTGAGCAGACAAAGATCTGAATAATGTTGTTGCCAGTGGCCTCGGGTTTCTGTGATGTTATGTGGATGCAATGTTAGAACAAAATAATTTATTTGTTGACCACAAACTATCATTGTGTTAATGCAAAGAACAACAACATAGGGATGAGGATGCTGTTATTGTCTTTCTTTACACTGATATTCTCCTACCAGTATTAAGGTGGGTTGCATTCATCCTGACAGATTTTCCAAACTCCATGGGTTTATAACGTCCACTGCTCATACTGTTGCTGCGTTAGGTTGCACTAGAGAGACTTTGCTATGTGTCTTTTTCTTTTTAAGCTCCATATTCCCCACAACCCCAGGTACCTCAGTTATGTTCTTGGGGATCAAGCAATGGATGAAGCAGCGCATTCTTCCCTTGCAAACACTTAACAGATTACAGTGTCTGGCCACAGTTTAAAAGACCTTCTCCCTAACAGCAGGACAGCACAGTGAGGCCCAGCTGATCCTAGCTTAGCAGAATGTTGTGCTCATCTGATAGAGTTGCTGCATGCAAAGTGTGAGGACCTCAATTCACATGTCAGCTGCAATCATGTTGTCTTCTTGACACAGCTTATTAACTAAGCATGTTGGTGTGACAGGGTTGGGACTCACCACCATGGTATCTCCCGCTGGTGACTCCGGGAATTAGCTCAGTCCATGTGGAGCTGTCCATCCTCCGGCAGTGCTGTCCTGTCCGTTTCTGGCCTTCCGTTGGTGTCCGGACCAACGTTGCTCCCCGCTCGGTGGCATCCTCTTCAGGCCCTTAGTCCACACTCACGCCCTTCTGGGGAGAAGGAGGAAACAGCAGTCTCCTGGTTCGCCCCTGCCACAGTGGCCAATCACACCCCAAAGTCTAACCCCTTCCCTCAGGGGTCTCGTGCAGTCCGTTATGGTCACTTCCCGCTGCCAGGTGCAAGATAAGGGGGTGGGGGGGAAACCCAGACCCACCCACTACTCTGGGTCCCAACCCAGGGACCCTCTAGCGATGGCCTCCGTGCCCTCCTTCTCTCCCCTCGTCTGTCTGCTCTCCCTGGATCACTTCCCCTCTGACCCCTTTGCACCCTCTAGGCCCTTCTGGTCAAGGCCCCACAGCCTGGCAGGTAACAGGCTGGAGCTGGAGCTGGAGCTGGAGCTGGAGCTGCCCTGCCCTGCCCTGCCCTGCCCTGCCCTGCCCTGCCCTGCCCTGCCCTGCCCTGCCCGCTGGTCTCCTTGCTCAGGAGACTGACTTCCCTGCTGGAGGTCTGGGAGAGACTGACTGCTCTGCTCATGGGCGGCTTTTATATCGGGCTGAGCCCTGCCCTGATTGGCCATCTCTTGCCCAACCCTGACTGGCTCTCTAACAGGCCCTCCCTGATTGGCTGCCACTTTGCACAGCCTCTCTGGCCTGTCTTTGCCCACCCTCACAGGGGGGTGGGGCACTTGCCCCACCACAGCTGGGCTTTGGTCAGAATTTCTCCAAGAAAAACCCAGATAATGAAGGAAATGGTGTTGGTGAGTCAGCTGCTGTTACTTAGTCACTACATGGATCATGCCCCAGCAGGATGGCAGAGAACATTGTGACAGGAAACACAGGAGTTGCTATAGTGGATCTGACCCAAGGTCCATCTACCTCTGTGTCCTGTATCGGACACTGACCTGGACCAGATGCTTCAGAGAAAGCAACCTCACATTAGGCAGAGGTGAAATAATCTGCCCCTCACATTTGGTTTCCTCCTGATTCCTAATCATTACAGATGGTCTTAGACCTTTCAGAGATTGTCTTAGCCATGTGTTGTTGGAGTTTTTACACTTAACGTGTAAACCCCAGGTTTTGTCCCCTTGTGGCCATATAATATCCCATCAAACCCTTTGGTTCTGTAGGAGCATGAACCTGTGTCCTGATGAACTCAAAGTTGGACAATAATATTAAAACTCACTTTTCCCTTTTCATTCAAAATGGATACATATTCACCTTCACTGAAGTCTTGTGCAATATTGCTATGTATGACTGTTAACCCATTACCAAGTTTTGCCATATTAATGGAGAGTAGTGATTCCTATATAAAGTGTAAATATTTCCAGTCTGCAGTGTATTTCCACTGTTTCACTGAATAAAATATTTAGCCCACAGTTTTTAAAGACTGTAGAGGGCTTGGAAGATCCTTCTAATTGAATGAAAGCCACTAATTAGAGTGTCATTAATATTGTCATCACAGTCAAATCAGCTATGTTTCCCAGGAGTGGTGGGGGGAGTTGAGGACATTTCCTTTCCTATGTCATTCTTGCCAATATATTTAAATGTTATTTATTTCTCACTTAGAAAGTATGGTGTCCAGATGGCTTAGCATGTATATGCTGGATCCATTTCAAAAACCATTCTGGTGCAGATACCTACTAGCATAAAATCCATATTGCCATTGTCTTGATCTCTCATACTGCTGAAATTGTGATCTCTCTCTCTCTCTCTCTCTCTCTCTCTCTCTCTCTCTCAGTATCTGAAAATGAAATACATTCAGTTCAGGTCCTGGATTTGTCTCTTCTCTTAGGTGTCTCTTGGTCCAATGGATCCTTCCATGGTCCTCTTCCCTTCATAGGTAAAGTCACAAAAGCTCATCTCTTCAGTGATCACTCTGGTTACAGTAAAAAGAAAAGGAGTACTTGTGGCACCTTAGAGACTAACCAATTTATTTGAGCATAAGCTTTCGTGAGCTACAGCTCACTTAATCGGATGTATACCATGGTTTCATGTTCTCTATGTATATAAATCTCCCCATTGTATTTTCCACTGAATGCATCCCATGAAGTGAGCTGTAGCTCACGAAAGCTTATGCTCAAATAAATTGATTAGTCTCTAAGGTGCCACAAGTACTCCTTTTCTTTCTTCAGTCACAGTTTCCTCCCCACCTCTGTGAGTCACTTGACATTAATTTGCTTGAGATAAAAGCATGGCATAGGGCTCACGGCATAGCAAAGTTGTATAGTTATGCCTTATTCCTATCCCAGGTCTTACACTGCTTGACTCTGTGATCTTGAACAAGACCCTTGGGCCCAAAATTTCAAAGGTGACCACTGATTTTAGGTGCCTAAATTTCTGGATGCCCAGCTTGAAATACCATGGGCCTGATTTTCAGAGATGCAGTTCATCAACATCTCCAGTTAGCTTGGGTTAGTATTGTGGGTGTTCAGCACTTCTGAAAAGGGCTATAAGAGGCTGAAGGCCTCCTGCCTTCCCAATGCACAAGGAAGCATACAGTGTTACTACACCCCTATACTGCCTTCCACACCACCAGCCACTTCTGCTGGCCAGCGCCAAAGCGGGGACAGAGCCATGATTCTCCCTCCTACCTGCTTCTTTTGACCCTCCTCTCCCATTCACTTGGGGTTTCCCCTACATTGGAGAAAAACCCTGTCAGAGAGCTAGGTTGGTCCTCCAGCCACTTTTGAGTTCTCTAGGCAGAATAGGTGGACAGGAACTGGTCCTTTATATACAGCTTCATCATATAACAATAAGAAACCAATGTCTCCTCAAAGGGACTCTGAGTTGAGGACACTCATCATTGTGCAAGAGGTGTTCCTCTTCACAGGTCCCTAGCATGTTCACCTACACATTCCTGTTTAGTTGGGGCAAAGCTTTGCATGGTCAGTAGATAGTGGCAGTAAGTTGTGCTGTAATATTGCTTGTCAAAGCTTCTTTCTGGTTACACTTTCCAGCTAAAACCAGGAGGTAGAATGAACCAAACTGGGTCGTGTGCAGGGAAGGAACATATTTTAATTGTAAAATGTGATTGTAAATGGGGACTCATAATCAAGTAGGTGTGTTTCTAATGGGATCCCACAGGAATCAGTTGTTAGCCATATAATATTTAACATTTTTATCAATGATCTGGAAGAAAATATAAAATTATCCTTGATAAAGTTTGCAGATAACAGAAAGATTGGGGGAGTGGTAAATAATGTAGAGGACAGGTCACTGATACAGAATGGTTTAGATCACTTGGTGTGGGGGACAGAAGCAAAATGTATTCATTTTAATGCGACCAAATGTAAATGTATACTTCTGGGAACAACATGCCTAGGCCATTCTTACAAGATGGTGGCCTCTACCCTGGGAATCAGTGACTCTGAAAAAGGCTTGGGATTCATGGAGGATAATAAGTTGTATATGAGCTTCTAGTGCAACATTGTGGCCAAAAGGCCTAATATGATCATTGGATCAAGCTCAAGTAGGAGTAGAGAGGTTATATAGTAGAGTGGCACTGATGTGACTGCTGGTGGAATACTATTTCCTATTCTGATGTCCATAATTCAGGAAAGATGTTGATAACCCTGAGGGTTCAGAAAAGGGTTCAGAGAAGAACCATGAGAATGATTAAATGTCTTGTAATATAGACTCAATACGTTCAATCTATTTAACTTAACAAAGAGAAGTAAAAGGGGTGATTTGGTCACAGTCTGCAAGTACCTACATGGGAAACAAATATTTGATAATGAGCTCTTCATTGTAGCAGAGAAATATATAAGAAGATCGAATGGGTGGAATTGGAAGCTAGAGAAATTCAGACTAGAAATAAGGCATACCTTTTTTAATGATGAGAGTATTTAACCATTGGACCAATTTACCAAGGGTTACGGTGGATTCTCCATCACTGACCATTTTAAAATCAAAATTGGATGTTTAAAGATTTGTTCTAGGAATGATTTTAGGGAAATTCTATCACCTGTGCTACTCAGGGAGACAGCCTAGATCACAATGGTTCGTTCTGGCCTTGGAATTTATGAAAAGCCTGGAAACTCATCCAAAAACCCACAACCATTTTCCTTCCAAGTTTATCATCATGTATTGTCTTTAAACAACCATGTAGAATGCAGAGGTCTCTAAAACTTTCCACACACATCTCCCCTCACACAAATGGATTTTAATGCATTTTAAAATTCCAAGAATACTCCCATTTTAAGAAAAAAAATTACAGAAGTTTAAAACCATTTTTGCTCATTTGAGTGAAAATTATGAAAATATTAAAAAATCTGCAATTTGTCATTTATTTTAAAGAAAAATAAATTTGCCTTGAAATATGTATATATTTCTGATATTATTATTATTATTATTATTATTATTATTGTGATTATTATTACTATTATTTTAATTTCTCATGTGAAAACAGCCATTTCATGGAATTTTCACAAAAAGCAATATTTCCAGGTCGTAAAATGGGCTGGAATGAAAACATTAAAAAAAAGTTTGAAACTTAATGGAAAAATATATGCCATTTATGCCCAACTCCAGTAGGAAGGAAAACTATTGCACAATGATTATTTAGACTCACCGTTACTTGATATTGTATTACTGTTTCATCCACACCAATGACTACCCGACCTCTCTTGAGTAATGCTTTGATTCTGGTGAGTAATACAGTCATTCTAAACTCATGCCAATTGAAATGCAAAACGAATCACAACCTTAAGTATGGAACCGTAACCATGGTCATGTACCATCTTGTGTTCTTTCTCTTTTTAAAAATATCTTGAAGGCAGGGATTGCAAGTCAAATCCCACTCAACAATATAAATGAAGAGTCAACTCAATCTTTGCCTCTCCTGTTTATATAGCACATAGCACACTGACAGGTTTCAGAGTAGCAGCCATGTTAGTCTGTATCAACAAAAGGAACAGGAGTACTTGTGGCACCTTAGAGACAAACAATTTTATTAAAGCATAATATCTATTTCCCCATGTTAAGTATCCTCACACCTTTGTGTCAACTATCTGAAATGGGCCATTTTGATTATCACTTCAAAAGTTTTTTTTCCCCTGCTGATAATAGCTCCTCTTAATTAATTAGCCTCTTACAGTTGGTATGTGTACTTCCACCTTTTTATGTTCTCTGTATGTATAAATATCTTCTCACTATATGTTCCATTCTATGCATCCAATGAAGTGGGCTGTAGCCCATGAAATCTTATGCTCAAATACATTTGTTAGTCTCTAAGGTGCCACAAGTACTCCTGTTCCTATAGCATACTGAAGGCACTAAAGGAAACTGTATTTGAATTTCTCATTCATCCTTGTAAAATGTAAGGCCCTCAGGAAAGGAGATTTGTGTTTTTCATCTTCTAAGCTCATTGTCAACGCTCAGCAAAAAATATTCGTAATAATCATACCATACTCCTGACCATATTGAGCCATGGGTGAAGAGCAATGGCTGAAGAGATCTGAAAGTCCTAGGAAATGACCAGTAGAAAACTGATGAAATGCATGTTTGACCTTGTCTCCAAGGTCACAGAAAGTCAGGGGCAGAGCTGGAGATAGAATCCAGGTGTTCTGTTTGTGACAGACTTGTTCAAACAAGGAGTTCACACTCCTTCTGAAGTCCTTCCAGAAGGATTCATCTGAGAAATATGTTCCCCTGAGGAAAGTTTGCCCTTCTGCCATTGGAGATGTACCAGGGGCTTGTTAACCAGCTTCTTGCATTGTGAAGAGATTAAAGGATCCAATTTTCACTTCTTAGGCTCGGACTAATTTTAAAAAATTCTCTGATCAAAAGGAAGGTTGACTTTGTGGTTATGGCCCGGTCAAAAAAGCTAATGGAATGTTGGGAATCATTATGAAAGGAATCAATAATAGGACAGAACATATCATATTGCCTCTATATAAATCCATGGTAAACCCACATCTTGATTACTGTGCGAAGATCTGGTGATCCCATCTCAAAAAAGATGAATTGGAAAAGGTACAGAAAAGCACAACAAAACTGATTAGGGGTATGGAACTGCTTCCATATGAGGAAAGATAAATAAGACTGGGGCTTTTCAGCTTGGAAAAGGGACGACTAAGGGGGGGAAATCATAGAGGTCTATAAAATCATGAGTGGTGTGGAGAAAGTAAGAAAGGGTTATTTCCTCCTTCTCATAACACAAGAACTAGGAATCACCAAATGAAATTAATAGGTAGCAGGTTTAAAACAAACAAAAAGAAGTATTTCTTCACACAGTGCACAGTCAGCCTGTGGAACTATTTGCCAGAGGATGTTGTGAAGGCCAAGATTGTAAGAGTTGTAGTAGAAATAGAGCCTGAGACATAAGCCCATGTATCAGAGGCCCAATCTGAGGCCTGGGGCCTGAACTAAAGTACTTATCAAACCTTGCTAATGTAAAGCAAAGTTAGGAAGAAACAGACTGTGAAATGAAGTCAGGCTCTTCCTGTGTGCAGGCTTACAGAGTCTGGCAAGAATAGGGCTGGTATTGCAAAAACACACATTCCTGAGAAGTGCTAAGCAAAGGACACTCACGCAAACACATTCCAGAAAGGTGGTACCATAATACCCCAATACCAAGTATGGTACAAAAACATTCCCCAAAGATAATGGTAACACATTGACCTCTCTTAAAGATAAGGTCAGGATGACAGTGTGATGGATAGAGATATTTTGATTGAACCCACCTGTAAGAGGTAGAGGGTAGCAACTAACCATGTAAGAGGGGCAATACGTAACTTGTTTGTATTGGTGTATGAAATGGAGTCTCAGAGGGAGTGTCTTTGGCCACCCGAGGGGGGAATGGAAAGTCCCACCATTCACTGAGCTGCGTCCATTGTCACGGATATACATGTGTTTAGTGTACCTGTAACCATTGAGCCAGGGCTTTAGCACTGTGCTTTCTCGGCAATAAACCTGATTGAGTGCCTTTGCTACTAACAAGTCTGTGGTTACTGACAGTTCAATTGCAGCCTGCTGTATGGGCTATCTGGCCAGAGCCAGTGTGGCACGCAGAGAGAACACACAGAGAGCCAACATCTGATGACAACAGGTTGCAAAAAAGAACTAGATATGTTCATGAAGGATAGGTCCATCAGTGGCTATTAGCCAGGATGGGCAGAGATGCAAAACAAAGCTCTAAAGTGTCCCTACCCTCTGTTTGCCAGAAGCAGGGAATGGGTGACAGGGAATGTATCACTTGATGATTACCTGTTCTGTTCATTCCCTCTGAAGCACCTGGCATTGGCCACTGTCGGAAGACAGGATACTGGGCTAGAAGAACCATTGGTCTGACCCAGTATGGCCATTCTTATGTTCTTATGACTGGGACTCAGGAGTTCTTGGTTCAAGTCTCAGCATTTCTACAGACTCGTTTTGTGATCTTGGATAAGTAACAATCTACTCTGTGACTTGGCTCTCTATCTCTAAAATGGGGATAATAAATATACTTCCTTTGTCATATAGATTATAAGATCTTTGGGGGAGGGACAGCCTCTTTCTGTGTGTATACACTGTATGAAAAACCACTGGGCCCTGAACTCAACTGGGGTTTCTAGTCCTACTACAATGTTTATATCTATCTATCTATCTATCTATCTATCTATCTATCTATCTATCTATCTATCATAACAAAGGAAAAGAAAATGAAGACAAAGGAAAAATTAATATTTTGCAGTACTGGGGAAAAGGAAATTATCATTGTATGGTGTCCCTCTGTTTGCCAGAAGCTGGGAATGGACGACAGGAGATGGATCACTTGAGGGCACCTGGCATTGGACACTATTGGAAGACAGGATACTGGGCTAGATGGACATGTGGTCTGACCCAGTATGACTGTTCTTATGTTCTTATTCTTGAGAGGTGCTCAGATAAAGAAATACAGATGTTCTCCACAAGAGTTCATAGCTAAAAGCAAGCTTACTGGATGGAGTCTATATAGATTAATTGATTTTGTGGCCAGAAGGAACCATTAGGTTACCTTGTGTGACCTCCTGAAACTAACAGACCACAGAATTTCACCCAGTTACCCCTATATTGAGCCCAGTAACTTGTATTTGACTACAGCATATATTCCAAAAAGAGCCTACACAGAGCTATGATATAAAAATATATAAGAACCGAGAGATTATATACTTTTTGAGGATGCAGAAGTCAAATATTAGGTCAGCTATAAAATCTGCCAACAAAATCAATCCACAGCTCACAGCTCCATGTCCAGTCTTGACCTACTTCCTTAAGCACTGTTGTTTCCAGTAAATATGTTGTCTACAATGTGATCAAATTACAATCAAACACTCAAATGCCAAAACCTCTTATCTGAACCAGAAAAGCAGAGGAGCACGCACCGTGTTCCTGTTTCCAGTCATCATATGAAATGAAACATAAAAAACAGTATGTAACCAATGATTTGTTTTTGCTACAGAGGACTCTATTAGTCTACGGTCTCCTAAGCACGGTATTGGTTTCTGTGTCAAATAAATCAGGCCATTGCAGTTTAAAAGTCTTTTTTTGTGTGTGATTGAAAGAAGATTCAATACACAATTCTACTCACATGCATCTATCTACCTAATGCATTACTGAGTAAATCTCCACCACCAGTACCACAGATGCCCCAAAACAGACAACCAATTAGTTATCCACCATATAATGGAAAGCAGTGCATAAACTACTAATTATTGGCTATTGTACACGTTTTGAATGATGGCACAGGCCAAAAAAATAACTTCTCTTCCAAAGTGGAATGCAACAATTCATTAGGGTTGGGTCAATACCTGGCAGCTGACTTTCTGGATTGTTTTGGGGGTTTGGAGGAGCTGTGCAGTTATATCACACATTACTTGTATATACCCTACACACCTCCGCAATGCTGCCCACTGAAAAGCAGCTGGAGTTTACAAGAAAATGTGCATAAATCATTTAGTAACTTGTGACCATAAGGCTGTTTTGTTGTTGTTTTTTGTTGCTGGTTTGGGTTTTTTTTTACATTTTCATTTCTTCGAAATGGCCCATCTTCCACTGAACTTTCGAAACAAATTTTGGTATAATTTTCATTTTATTTATTTATTTATTTATTTTTGGTGGGGAAATATCTCACTCTCATTTTTTAAACTTTATTCCCATTCCAAACTACTGTTCCAAATAGTAAAATAAAGGTACCGACTATTAAATGTATGTGAAGGGAGGAAAAGTGGTTGGGAGAGTTTTTACCGTGTGTATTCAAGCTTGTGTCAGAATTCCAAGCTAGAGTTTTATTAAGATTGATCTGGAGATTATTTGAGTTTGTGTTAACAGGGAAGTGACCTAAGGCACAATTTTTGGAATTACTGTACTTAACTGAAGAAGTGGGATTTTTTACCCACAAAACCTTATGCCCAAATAAATCTGTTCATCTTTAAGGTGCTGTTAGGGGGCTTATTCCTTCACCCACTTACTTCCCTGGTCCTTCTCGCATGAACAGAGAGCAACAATACCCGAAGTCCAAAGGTGCAAACAATTTGATGTTTATTGAAGTGAACTTCCAGCAAGCAGGATTCCAGTTTCCTTCCTTAGTGTCCCCCTTCCCAGCTCTGACCCCATAGAGCCTTACCTGTGTCCCTGTTCCCATTCCTGCCCTTAGCCAAGCATGATTCCAATTTCCCCACCCCCAGTCCCTGTTCCCATTTCCCCCACCCCCACTTCCTGACTGACTGAAGACTATATAGTAAAACTTGAGTTCTGCTTAGCTATACCTTAACCAATCATTTTCCTGAAATTTAACTAACCAATCCTAACATATTGTAACATGATTATTTAACCAATTATATCCCACCACCTTAATTAGTTTACCCCCAGCAAAATTAATTATACAGCAGACAGGAACAATCACAGAACCAGACAGAGATTATGCAGACAAACAATAGGGAAATGGGGACTACAGTGATAGAACAAACACAGAAATGAGGATTTCACATCCCAGCTATTGATAAGTGAGTTGTTGCCAGACAGGATGCTATCAAACTAAGTTTCCTTTTACATCTTCTAGGCACTTCCCTTATTCTGGAGGTGATAGGCATTATCAGGACAGGATTGTATTCCTAACAGCCCAATAACACCTTATTTCAACGTGACTAGTTTGGAATGTGAGGATGTGACTGTTTGCTTCCCAGCTTATGGCTGCCTCTGCTGCTTAGCCAGAGGCCTTAGCCTAAGCACAGGGCCTCAGACTGTCACAGTAAGAGAAGGACCTTACACCGGCAGACAGTGATTTTGATTCTTTCTTTTATACCTCTATAATTAGCCAAGTGATAAGAATACACCTAAATTCTTAGAGTATAGGCCTTTACAGACAGGCCTGAATATCTATTTCCTAACAGGTGCCACTGGACTCCTCATTGTTTTTGCACTTAACTGACACTGCAGAAGGGTTCATAACTATAGTAACTATTAATCGTTGCTTAGCTTAGTTCTACTAGTGACTTAATTTAGCATTTGTGGAGCTAATTCACAATTAAGGGCTGTAATATTTAATCCACTTAACATATAATTGTACATTAATTAAAGAACCCTATGAGAAAATTTAAACACCTCTTACGACCATACTGAAAAGCCAAATCTCACCACAGCATTCCAGGATAATGTCTACTCCACTTACTCTATATAATCACATACAAAATTTGAGAGCTGATAACAATAACTCTTCCTGGGTTCTTAATTCTATTTAAATAAATGATGAGCTACTTATATCTTATTACACTATTCACAACATTTTTATATTAAGCTAGAATTGCATTTAACAATCCCCATATTTGCAAATGGAAGCATGTAATGAGATGGTGCTCCTGGCAACTTATAGGAATAAGTAAATAAATAAAATATACATTTAATACTATAAAGTTGGCAAAGAAATAGCAGTTTTCCTGATGTCCAGTGTGGAAAAGATTATCAGCATATAAGTGAGAGTTTTATTAAACGTCAACAGGGTAATAGCTGAAATGTGGCAAAAATCAAACCTTTTGCCATGTGGTTTCTATTTATTTGCTAACAAGGGATATTCCAGATATGGAGGGATTTTGGTGCATGATTTCACCTCAATTGCTATATATCACTTGCAAGGAAAACTAGCTTCCAGTCATGTGATAGAAATAAACAGAGGTGGGTGTATACTGTACAGATATGATTATTCTTTATTAAGAGAATATGAATTGATGCTTGTGAAAACAAGCAACTCATCACTGGGTTGAGCCAGGCATTATGCAGGAAGTGGGAGACAGCAGAGTTTATAGAATGAGGGACTGGGGATCAGGAGGCCTGGTCTTTATTCCCAGTTCTTCCAAGCACCTGTTGTACAATCTTGGGCAAGTCACTTCTTTCCTCCGTGCTTATTTCCAGTCTGACTCGTCTATTTAGATTGCAAGACATTTGGGGCAAGAGCTGCCTCTGACTGTGTATTTGAACAGTGCCAAGTAGAATAGGGCCCTGATCTTGGTTGGAGCCTTTGGGTATGTCATAAATATAAAGGGAAGGGTAAACCCTTTTAAAATCCCTCCTGGCCACAGGAAAAATCCTCTCACCTATAAAGGGTTAAGAAGCTAAAGGTAACCTCGCTGGCACCTGACCAAAATGACCAATGAGGAGACAAGATACTTTCAAAAGCTGGGAGGAGGGAGAGAAACAAAGGGTCTGTGTCTGCCAGTACGCTGCTTTTGCCAGGGATAGACCAGGAATGGAGTCTTAGAACTTTTAGTAAGTAATCTAGCTAGGTAAGTGTTAGATTATGATTTCTTTAAATGGCTGAGAAAAGAACTGTGCTGAATAGAATGAATATTTCTGTTTGTGTGTCTTTTTTGTAACTTAAGGTTTCGCCTAGAGGGATTCTCTATGTTTTGAATCTAATTACCCTGTAAGGTATCTACCATCCTGATTTTACAGAGGTGATTCCTTTACTTCTATTTACTTCTATTTCTATTAAAAGTCTTCTTGTAAGAAAACTGAATGCTTTTTCATTGTTCTCAGATCCAAGGGTTTGGGTCTGTGGTCACCTATGCAAATTGGTGAGGATTTTTACCAAGCCTTTCCCAGTAAGTGGGATGCAAGGGTTGGGAGGATTTTGGGAGGAAAGACGTGTCCAAACTATGTTTCCCAGTAAACCCAGTTAGAGTTTGGTGGTAGCAGTGGATATTCCAAGGACAAAGGATAAAATTAATTTGTACCTTGGGGAAGTTTTAACCTAAGCTGGTAAAAGTAAGCTTTGGAGGTTTTCATGCAGGTCCCCACATCTGTACCCTAGAGTTCAGAGTGGGGGAGGAACCTTGACAGGGTATTACTGTGAGGGCTACCATCTTGGTAGACATACTAGGGATTAAAACAGGAACCTCCAGAGCTAAAAGCAAGAATTCTATAGCTTGAGCTAAAGCACTGGGTATTGTAACGATTCATACCCTCTATGTATAGGCACAGAGTGGCCCTTTTAACAACTCACCAGTGGATTACATGACAGTAATACTAATAATAGAACATAATCTTTCTCTAGCCTCATTAAAAGTCTTTCCACTGACTTTGGATCAGGACATCACTGTACCTCCATTCTCATGCGCAACACCTTGCTAATTCAGTCCAAGTCTCAAAGAATTCTAATAATACCAAATGCTCTGTGATGGTTTTGCAATAGGCTATACTATCTGCTTCATGATGGATTACTTGAAATGTCAAATGCATCTAAGAGTCTGGTCAGATCTATAAATGGAATTGATACGTACTGTTCATTAGTAACATACACACTCTATACATGCTAGTAAATGTGCATAGGTGCGTGCATGCCATAGCATTTGAGAAGAGGAAGGCTAGATTAGCCTACTAGACTTTGCCAGCACTCTGAATAGAGGCCCAGGGAAGAGCACCATTTCCCCCTGGTGCCACGCCACTGTTAAGCAGTATCCTGTTTACAGCATTCATATATATATATATATATATACATATATATAAACAGATCAAGGGCAATTTTGAATCGACTGATCTCTAACTTTCTGTAATGCATGCTTACTGGCATACAATAGTTGCAGCTTGTGAGGATCAACTCATAATTAACTCAGCTCTGCCAGGCTCTGGGCAAACAGTTCTTCCCTACCACAAGTAGCCAAACTCAGGAAAACCCTGTCAAATGCACTATACATCCTGAGAGAGAAGTCACTGAGAGAATTGCCAGCCATGATAACAATGACTGTCTGCTCCTCCCATGACCTCTGATTGGCCCAGAACTACTATTTAAGTCTGGAGGGCATTCCAGGACATTGTCTGTGCAACAAGACAAATCTCTGACCTGCTGCTGAGACAGACCCTGCCTTACTCCTGGGTCCTTCTTTGTCTCCCTGCCCTTGGTTCCTGGCTATTGACTCTGCCAAGGAAAGCCAAGGAAAGCCAAGGAAAGTGTGGGCCCCTTACTGAATGAGGGAGGCAACCTAGTGACAGAGGATGTGGAAAAAGCTAATGTACTCAATGCTTTTTTTGCCTCTGTTTTCACTGACAAGGTCAGCTCCCAGACTGCTACGCTGGGCATCACAAAATGGGGAAGAGATGGCCAGCCCTCTGTGGAGATAGAGGTGGTTAGGGACTATTTAGAAAAGCTGGATGTGCACAAGTCCATGGGGCCGGACGAGTTGCATCCGAGAGTGCTGAAGGAATTGGCGGCTGTGATTGCAGAGCCATTGGCCATTATCTTTGAAAACTCGTGGCGAACCGGGGAAGTCCCGGATGACTGGAAAAAGGCTAATGTAGTGCCAATCTTTAAAAAAGGGAAGAAGGAGGATCCTGGGAACTACAGGCCAGTCAGCCTCACCTCAGTCCCTGGAAAAATCATGGACCAGGTCCTCAAAGAATCAATCTTGAAGTACTTGCATGAGAGGAAAGTGATCAGGAACAGCCAGCATGGATTCACCAAGGGAAGGTCATGCCTGACTAATCTAATCGCCTTTTATCATGAGATTACTGGTTCTGTGGATGAAGGGAAAGCAGTGGATGTATTGTTTCTTGACTTTAGCAAAGCTTTTGACACGGTCTCCCACAGTATTCTTGTCAGCAAGTTAAGGAAGTATGGGCTGGATGAATGCACTATAGGGTGGGTAGAAAGCTGGCTAGATTGTCGGGCTCAACGGGTAGTGATCAATGGCTCCATGTCTAGTTGGCAGCCGGTGTCAAGTGGAGTGCCCCAGGGGTCGGTCCTGGGGCCGGTTTTGTTCAATATCTTCATAAATGATCTGGAGGATGGTGTGGATTGCACTCTCAGCAAATTTGCGGACGATACTAAACTGGGAGGAGTGGTAGATACGCTGGAGGGGAGGGATAGGATACAGAAGGACCTAGACAAATTGGAGGATTGGGCCAAAAGAAATCTGATGAGGTTCAATAAGGATAAGTGCAGGGTCCTGCACTTAGGACGGAAGAATCCAATGCACCGCTACAGACTAGGGACCGAATGGCTAGGCAGCAGTTCTGCGGAAAAGGACCTAGGGGTGACAGTGGACGAGAAGCTGGATATGAGTCAGCAGTGTGCCCTTGTTGCCAAGAAGGCCAATGGCATTTTGGGATGTATAAGTAGGGGCATAGCGAGCAGATTGAGGGACGTGATCGTCCCCCTCTATTCGACATTGGTGAGGCCTCATCTGGAGTACTGTGTCCAGTTTTGGGCCCCACACTACAAGAAGGATGTGGATAAATTGGAGAGAGTCCAGCGAAGGGCAACAAAAATGATTAGGGGTCTAGAACACATGACTTATGAGGAGAGGCTGAGGGAGCTGGGATTGTTTAGCCTGCAGAAGAGAAGAATGAGGGGGGATTTGATAGCTGCTTTCAACTACCTGAAAGGGGGTTCCAAAGAGGATGGCTCTAGACTGTTCTCAATGGTAGCAGATGACAGAACGAGGAGTAATGGTCTCAAGTTGCAGTGGGGGAGGTTTAGATTGGATATTAGGAAAAACTTTTTCACTAAGAGGGTGGTGAAACACTGGAATGCGTTGCCTAGGGAGGTGGTGGAATCTCCTTCCTTGGAAGTTTTTAAGGTCAGGCTTGACAAAGCCCTGGCTGGGATGATTTAACTGGGAATTGGTCCTGCTTCGAGCAGGGGGTTGGACTAGATGACCTTCAGGGGTCCCTTCCAACCCTGATATTCTATGATTCTATGATTCTATGATTCTGGCTTGACTTCCTCTAGCCCAAATGTGTATGGCTCTAACCCCTGGACCTGTCTGCTCAAGCCTCAGTCACTGACACAGCATGCTTTTATCTGCACAGTCCCTAATTGGGGGAGGTGTGGTCAGATTCCAGGAGCAGCCTTTGCATCAGGTATCTGGGCAGGAGTCTCTCTGACACGTGTAGTGTTGTTAATTAAATCTATTTGTGTCATCAGCACTCACAATTAACATGAGTTAGCAGCACAGGTAGAGAAAGGGATGCAGAAAAGACACTTAAACCCCCTACAGATGCCACCGGAGGTTAGGAGGTATAATCCCTCCTGGGACAGTGCACATGCTCGAGATTGTGCCTAAAGGGCATAATCCTGTCTGAAACAAAGCACAAACAATAAGCTTGTTGTGAGTCAACAGCTAGTCCTTGGGAAGTGCCGATTGTTAGTGGTAATGCAGTTCTTTCTAGAAGGTGACCATATTACAGAAAAAAAAAGTTGGTTATCCTTGCCTAAATAAATATCTGAGGCTTTGTTTTTCTCTGACAACCACTCTCCTGGGGGCAGTTGTGAGCTGCAGGTTATTTATATACAAGCAAGTTTTTATAAAGCCAAAAAAAAAAATGGTGGTGTCAAAAAGTTACAAGATGCACCTGGGAAAATGGCAGATGAGAGATGAGAACCCAAAATATAGAGCTGTTCTGTTTGGACAGACATGAACCAGGACTCTCACAACCCCTGTAAAGTGAAATACATTCTTTCTGCATTGCTAAACTCTCGGATAAGGCAAGTGACAGCATTCCTGGACCATAACCTCCTTCCCACACGTTCGGCTTCTTTCCTGAGTTATTCACAAACTCCCTGCTAGAGCTGAGAGGGGAAAGGGCTTTCCATCCCACAATTTTGTTTTGCGATTTAGGATTTTTTTTTTTGCCTGCCCCAAATCAGGAGAAAAAATTGAAATTTTGAATTTTTTTCATCAAATACAAAACACACAAACAAAAACAAAACCAAGTTCAGATCAATGAGCATTTCATTTCTATAATTTTAAAACATCTAATTTCAATTTTGACCATTTAAAAAAAAACTGTTAGCTTAAATTTGAATATGAAATATTTATTATAAAGGTTTTTGTTTGAGAAATTAACTGAAACTGAACCTTTTCCGTGAATAGTTTCTGTTCTGTTCTGGGCATTTTGACAGAAAAACATTTTGTTTAAAGTTTCCCAACCTTCTCTACTCTGTATTTCACTTATCTAATACTCAGAATGAGCTAGTCCCTTGCTTGCTGCCTGGGTTTATTTCCAATATTGTTCTCTTTAAACACTTTCATGTCCTATTTAATTTTATTGGAAAACACATTTATACTACTTCACACTAATGTTTTGTTAGGAAATCAATTTAAACAGTAATAAATACATTTTATAGGTTTGCAGCATGATTAAATATTGAAGAGAAGTTACAACTATTCAGAAACACTAATTAAGGCCAAAACTGACCGTTTTAATTATCTCTGTGTTAAATATATTGAGCCAAATTCATTTCTCAGACAACTCCATTGATTTTAATAGAGTTTACATGATGGATGACTGTGGACCATTGACCCAAATTCAGATCTGGAACAAACCATTATCACTGCTTTAGAAGGCTCTGGGCTGAATTCACAGGTAAAATGTATGTGCAACAGGAGGATAGGTTGTATTGTTGTTGACTCTTATGGAGGTTAGAAAGGAGAGTCTGGTGAGCAGAAGCTTTAAAAAAGGGTAGTGAA
This sequence comes from Eretmochelys imbricata, assembly GCF_965152235.1. Classification (NCBI taxonomy): domain Eukaryota; kingdom Metazoa; phylum Chordata; order Testudines; family Cheloniidae; genus Eretmochelys; species Eretmochelys imbricata. The sequence goes on from NC_135576.1 coordinate 10,986,811, forward strand.
GGGTAATGAGGAGATAGGGGCATGACCCCATGCTAGCTTGCAAAAGGGAAATGCAGCCTGTGATAGGATGGTGTATTCTAAGCTACTCCTGTATGCAACTGGGACTCTCTGGGAAGGACTACGCATTCCTTCCTACCCACATGCCAACACTGAGCCTTAAAGCCACAAGGTGGCCTAGCAGAGCTGTTGGCAAATTTTCCATCAACACTTTTTTTCAGTGCAAAATGCCTTCTTGATGGAACTGAGAATGTGGAGTGAAGAAATGTTTATTTTTGGTCAACAACAAAAAAAATGTTAAAACATGTTTGTTTAAATGATGAAGTAAAGATTACTCTCTCAGACTTTTTTCAATTTTTTTCCTGTGGAAAAAAGTAAAAATAAAAAAGAGAAAATCAATTTCTTCCATTCTTGCCCCTTCTCTCCTCAGGAGAAACAAAGTACAAGAAAGGTTTCAGAGTAACAGCCGTGTTAGTCTGTATTCGCAAAAAGAAAAGGAGTACTTGTGGCACCTTAGAGACTAACCAATTTATTTGAGCATAAGCTTTCGTGAGCTACAACTCACTTCCCTGCCACACAAAAATTAAACTATATATATTCAGAAGTGATTTTGTCAAAAACAAAAAAGGGAACATTTAAAAGTAATTCTATTTCTTTTGATCATAATGGTCCCTTCTGACCTTAGTATCTATGAATCTATGAATGTTTTAAAACTAATTCTAGTTCTTTTGAATGTTTTTATTACATTTACTTAACTTTTCTTGACCAGCTCTATTGCCTACACTGTATGTCTGTTTTGAAGAGAGGGAGGAGAAAAGTTGCTTTATCTTATACCTTTTGGGGGGGGGTTCTGCAACAATTCCCTTCCCCACGCATTCCCATGCTGCATCATGTAAATTACACCCATTTTGCAAATCATTGGATGCCAGATCAATCCAAAGTGTGGAAAACTTTGCCCTGTTGCACCCATTATCTACGCTCAATATGTTTATGTTCGTCCTACATTCAGTCCATTACATTCTTTTCAGTTTACAGTTGCTTTTTTTGCTTTGCAATCAAAGAGCATTACTTTCCTCTCCAACAAAACAAAGGTAATCCCGTTAATGAATGGATGTGAGAGTTCCAAGGTCTAAGCCAAAAGTCAGCTAGGATTACATTTCAAATGTCACCTCTTTCTAAAGACCATAATTCAGGAGGAAATAGATGAAAACACCGCACATTTCCACAGTCAATATTTCTACATTTATTTTTTGCCAGAGAGAAATTTATTACCCTATAAAGTGTAGATAAGTTAAATATCTGGATCTGTGTGTGTGTGTGTGGGGGAGAATAATGTACCACAATAGTCTTTGGAAAGAAAAGATGTGTATATAAAATTATTCAGAAAAAGGAAGCAGATTGTAAATATCATGGAAGAGAGGAAAATTGCAAAGGCCATTTTACAATAGGAATAGATGTAAAAGGAATGTAGGAAACATGCACAGAGTACAGTGAAGTCAAAGCTAAGAAATAAAAGAGATTTTTGTTTCCAAAGGGATAGATATACACAAAGTATCGAAATACAAATGTCCAGATTCTGGTCCTCACTTTGTGCCTGCTTTGTTCAAGTCCAGCAGTGAAAAAGTATCTGGAAATCTAGCTTAACTGGCTACTTTGGGAATTCCTCCTGATCCTGGTGTAGGGGGCATGTTAAAAAGAGGACATGGCTTTTCCACTACACTATCAGTGCCCAGTTGATGTGAAGGACCTATGGCTATTATAGGGTGACCAGATGTCCCAATTTTATAGGGACAGTTCTGATATTTTGGGCTTTGTCTTATATAAGTGCCTATTACCCCTCACCCCCATCCCGATTTTTCACCCTTGCTATCTAGTCACCCTAGACTGTTATCAGCTGGTACCAATTAGAGCACTCCAGTGCAGAAGGTCTCAAAACTGGTATAAATACACCTATGTCTCTTCTACCTCAGGTGAGCTTCAGGCAAGGATTCAGCCTAGAACATCCCTAAGCATTTGCATAGCCCTGTCTGGATGGATATCACAAATATTTAAATCTTCATTCCGTTTCAGCCTCCAGTATTGTCAGCCCCACACATTCAACCAGCATGAGATTTTAAAAAATGTGACATTTGGTGTTCTTTTTATTTGTCATCTGGCTTTTGCACCTTTTAAAGTCCACATATCCCTGCTTTACTCTGCAACAATGCATGATGGAAACTTTTTTTAAAAAATGACAGCAGGAATTGTGCTGTATTCACATGAAAAACATGAACTATCATGACGAAATCTCAAGAGTTGGCAACACTGCAATGGCTTAGGCTGCTATTTTCAAATGGGACTAAAGAAGTTAGGCATCGGAGTCCTATTGATTTTCAGTTGGTGTTTGGCATCCAAATCTCTCAGGCTCTTTTAAAAATCCCACCCTTTGGGTCCAATTCTCTCTCCCACTGGGAAACTTATGGGAGGGGGAAAAGTCATTCTAGGGTAAAATATAAATACCACATACCAAACTTGGTCTAAGTGCCACTGTAATACAAGTAATACTGTGCACATTTTTCCTTGATTCTTCTTGGGTTCTTCTTTGTTCAGGGCTTCTTTCTGCCAGTTATCTTTGTGAATCACAACAGAGAAACCTCACTATCAACAGACCTCGCTGATGGGAGATGTTGTTTTCCCCTTACATTTTGCCTAAAACTTGTTTTTCACCCCAGCTGGCCCTGCCCTGTTGTACTGGCCATCATTAAATATTAACCCAACAGTGGATACTGGAGAACTACATGCATTCACTTTGGACGCTTTATTGTATATGGATGTATCCTGACTTGCTGGGGTTACAGTTCTCCCTCTTTTTGGCTGAAACAGACTAATTAAAAAGAACAGGAGTTATTGTGGCACCTTGGAGACTAACAAATTTATTTGAGCATAAGTTTTTAAAAGTTTATGCTCAAATAAATTTGTTAGTCTCTAAGGTGCCACAAGTACTCCTGTTCTTTTTGGGGATACAGACTAACACGACTGCTACTCTGGGACTAATTAAGTTAGCTATATAATTATTATTCTAATAACCCTCATCATAAGCCTCAACTATTTTTATGTTGCTGTAAAAGATGGTTCCATATCTACATTTTTGCTGCCCTAACAAATATAAATGTGCTCCTCAGGTCAGCTGGCACTGATAATTTTTCTAAGATAATGAATGTAGAAGGGGGACAAAAATACATCTCTTTTGAATCCTGCAAGAACACACATCTATAGAAACATAACTCCTTAACGCTCTCGGAAAACTATGGGGATTACAAGTTTCTCTCTCTCATTAGCATTAGCAGGTTGAATATAAACCTTTGAGTCTATTGGGATAATATGGTTAGAAAGCATTTTTGTATTTAATCTTCTTGCAAGCCTTTCTAGGGATACAAACTTGTTACTAGGATTTAATTTGCATTGCTGGGATGGGGCCAGATTCTGCCAGTTTTACTGCAGTTCAATAGTACCTTACTCTGTGAAACGTCCCAGTGAGACCAATGGGAACATTTGGAGAACAAAGGTATGGCTCAATGTGAGTAGGGAAGGCAGCATATGCACAGCATAATAAAGCAAATGAATGTTGAGAGTTTGGATTTAGCTCATCCGTAGACCTGGAAAGATTTGAGCACAGATTTTCCATCCCCATTCCTAGCTCTGTATTTTTACAGCGCAATGCGCAGGCAAAATTGTAGGTCTGGTATTAGAATGCTCAGCAAGACAAAGCTGAATATGCATCTGCCCTCCATGCCACAGTGTTCTTTCAATCCCTTCGCTGCAATGGGTATTTCCGAAGGCTCTGCACACTCTCCTGTTGCATCTATATATATTTTTTCCATCTTTTCACTCGCGGACTACTTGGATTTGCCCATGCTCACACTTCAAGGACATCAGAGCGATTAAGTTTTCCTTGCATGTATGCGCACGGACAGCAAACTGTAATCACACTTTCTTGAGGACTTTTGGAGAGCACACTTTAAACTCAGTTTTTGCATGGGATGGAATGTTGATTGCCAAGGCCAGGGGGCAAAGTTCCTAAAACCTCTTGCCAGAGCCCTGGAACAGAGAGAATTAAACCCTCAAGGATCCTACACCCTTTGCAATTAGGACCAGCCACCCACTTTATGTCAGTGACTGTACAGATGACAGAAAGGGCAAATGTTAGTGCTTAGATACTATGGTGAGGGGAACAAACACAAAACTGTTGATCAATCAATGCAATGCACTGAGTATATTTAACAGGGGATGGATGCGGCAGCAATTAACACATAGGAGGATGGGCCTCCCATAACAATTGCTCAGCAACAACAAAATGAGACCCAGAAGATTCTGACAGCTCCCTTTGCAATAGGATCCTGCATGCATCTTGCAAATGCTTGTGTGAATGGGATGAGAGAAAATTAAACATGAACTCTTCACTCAGTCAATCAGTCCTATATTGCCCCACGTTTTTCTAGTAATGTGTTAGGCAAGGTGTCATAAATATAAAGGGAAGGGTAAACCCCTTTAAAATCCCTCCTGGCCAGAGGAAAAATCCTCTCACCTGTAAAGGGTTAAGAAGCTAAAGGTAACCTCGCTGGCACCTGACCAAAATGACCAATGAGGAGGCAAGATACTTTAAAAAGCTGGAAGGAGGGAGAAAAACAAAGGGTCTGTGTCTGATGCTTTTGCTGGGGACAGAACAGGAATGGAGTCTTAGAACTTAGTAAGTAATCTAGCTAGGTATGTGTTAGATTATGATTTCTTTAAATGGCTGAGAAAATAGCTGTGCTGAATAGAATGACTATTTCTGTCTGTGTGTCTTTTTTGTAACTTAAGGTTTTGCCTAGAGGGATTCTCTATGTTTTGAATTTAATTACCCTGTAAGGTATTCACCATCCTGATTTTACAGAGGTGATTCCTTTTTACTTCTATTAAAAGTCTTCTTGTAAGGAAACTGAATGCTTTTTCATTGTTCTCAGATCCAAGGGTTTGGGTCTGTGGTTGTTAGGATAAAGATATTCAGGTCTGTCTGTAAAGGCCTGTACTCTAAGAATTTAGGTGTATTCTTATCACTTGACTAATTATAGAGGTATAAAAGAAAGAATCAAAATCACTGTCTGCTGGTGTAAGGGCCTTCTCTTACTGTGACAGTCTGAGGCCCTGTTCTTAGGCTAAGGCCTTTGGCTAAGCAGCAGAGGCAGCCATAAGCTGGGAAGCGACCGGTCACATCCTCACATTCCAAACTAGTCACATTGAAATAAGGTGCTATTGGGCTGTTAGGCACTATCAGGACAGGATTGTATTCCTGTCACCTCCAGAGAAAGGGAAGTGCCTAGAAAATGTAAAAGGAAACTTAGTTTGATAGCATCCTGTCTGGCAAGAACTCACTTATCAATAGCTGGGATGTGAAATCCTCACTTCTGTATTGTCTTGTCATTATAGTTCCCACTTTGCTATTGTTTGTCTGTATAATCTCTCTCTGGTTCTGTGATTGTTCCTGTCTGCTGTATAATTAATTTTGCTGGGTGTAAACTAATTAAGGTGGTGGGATATAATTGGTTACATAATCATGTTACAATATGTTAGGATTGGTTAGTTAAATTTCAGGAAAATGATTGGTTAAGGTATAGCTAAGCAGAACTCAAGTTTTACTATATAATCTGTTGTCAATGAGGAAGTGGGTGGGTGTGGGAGGGGGTGGGTGGGGGAGATGGGAACAGGGAATGGGGGTAAGAAACTTGGAATCATGTTTTGCTAAAGGGGGAAATGGGAACAGGGAATGGGGGTAAGGAAGTTGGAATCATGTTTGGCTAAGGGTAGGAATGGGAACAGGGACTCAGGTGTAAGGCTCTGTGGTGTCAGAGCTGGGAAGGAGGATACTAAGGAAGGAAACTGGAATCATGCTTGCTGGAAGTTCACCCCAATAAACGTCGAATTGTTTGCACCTTTGGACTTCGGGTATTGTTGCTCTCTGTTCATGCGAGAAGGACCAGGGAAGTAAGTGGGTGAAGGAATAAGCCCCCTAACAGTGGTCACCTATGCAAATTGGTGAGGATTTTTACCAAACCTTCCCCAGGAAGTGGGGTGCAAGGGTTGGGAGGATTTTGGGGGGAAACGTTTCCAAACTACGTTTTTTCAGGAACCCAGATAAAGTTTGGTGGCGGCAGTGGAAGTCCAAGGGCAGAGGGTAAAATAGTTTGTACCTTGGGGAAGTTTTAACCTAAGCTGGTAAAAGTAAGCTTTGGAGGTTTTCATGCAGGTCCCCACATCTGTACCCTAGAGTTCAGAGTGGGGGAGGAACCTTGACACAAGGGCTGTGAGGCCCAGTAAGGAAAACACTTCCTACAATTCCCTAATCTTCATTATCTTTTGCATCCTCACAAACTACTGCCTTTTCATGGGAGATTCAAAGTCCCAGATGTTTCACTTAGCCCATCTCTTGATTATGAATGATAATTATCCAGCCTGGGAACAGAAACAACAATATGTGACTGATCTGAGTTACCACATACAAACAACGCAGCAGAAATGTGTACTGGTGTTTATCAACTGAATGTAGCACTCTGTTTTCAAAAGAAAACAAACATTTTAAAAAAAAAACCCAAAGTCTTTATTAAAAACATTCATTAATAGAATGTATTTGTTACTAATACATTTATGAAAACTACAGTCTGCCCTCAGAAGTTCTGTTTAATTAGAACAGTAAACTATTCTCTGTGAATTATTCGCTCAGCTCTAAGAATAAAAATGTGATGGGAATTATTTGTACAGCTGTAATATCAGAGCCACTGGAAAAACCTAAAAAGCAAAGAGTGCTTTAAAGATCAAAATGTTTAAGGAGGTTGCATGTCACGTCCATACATGCTCCAGTCGTCTGCCTTGAGTATCAATAACAAACTTCTGAAGTATTACTGAGCTATTTCAAATTAACTCAATTTTCACATGTGCAAATGATCAGACAAAATAGAATGTCATGCAATGTAAGTAGGAAATATATCCCCAAATCTCTGCTTTATCAAATGTGTCTATCCTTCTACAACTGCTTATGGAATTCTTTAAAACAATAGGCTTAGCCTGTATATGGAAATATTTTGGATAAAAAATCTCTATGGAAAGATCTGTGTTATGACTCAACTTTAAATCCATATTAACCTACATAGCTTTTGATTTTTTAACACGCATCACATATTTTGATAGAAATGTCAAACCATCAAAATAAAAATGATAAAGTCTTGCAAAGTACTGTGCTTCATTCTAGGTAATATTGCCAAAGCAATAATAAAACACTTTACCAATCAACCAGTTAATGGCCAACGCGAGTTGTTATAAGACATTAGGTGATGCTGACAGGGCTTAATTCATCTAGCTGACCATTAACTCAACAATAAAAAGGTTACTAGTAGAGAGTATAAAAATTGTTCATATAAATCTCAGTTATGTTACTATTAAAATATTCAATTAGTTTTCTAAAATAATTTACTTCATCATCACCATAATGTAATAGCAGTGATTTATCTCAAATACTTTATTTCAGTCAGTATTGGCCTAATAAGCAGAACTGTTGCCCAATCACAATCCTAAATACAGAAGATAATTTGATGATTATGGATTTGTATCAACAGCCATATACAGAACATGGCTATTCGTATAAATTGCACAGGATGTGTCTATTGATCCATTGGGGTGTGCCGGTTGCAGATTGCTTTCTGCTGGTGTGTTGGGGACAGACAGAAGAGTCATCCTTGTGGGGAAGTCTCCATTAGCGAAGGGCATCTCAGAACTCCAATTGGAGGGTGCCCAAGCAGATGTGCTGAATCAACACATCCTCCATCAAGAATAGCCTTTCCCTGGCTGGCACCATGTACCCTGTGGACTGTGGCAGACAGCTCCAGGCCAGCATTTTGGACTCTGAGCTGTGAACCCAGAAGCACAAAATCTGGCCCAAAGGATACCATTTACTGGAGCCAGTAGTGTTGTGAAATTAAAAGGATGGTGTGTGCAGGAGGGACATATCCATAGGCATCTGAACATCTGGATCACTTTGCAGGATTGGTGCCTTAATCCGTCAGTACCAGACAGTGAGCTGTGCTGTTCTCCCAGTAACTGACTCTGGTTAGATCCTGGATGTCGCCAATGCTGTGCTACCAAACAATTGCTAGGAAGGATCCTTTTGTCTCCAACTTCATGTGTCATTCTGTATGATGTTTCATACCTAGTGTAATTGTCCTTTTTATTGAAATCAATGTCTGAAATAAATTGAGTAATACCTATATAATATTCATATTGTGAATAGGCATAAAATATGGAACAGGGGTGGGAGGGATTCAGGACATTTTAAATGTATCCAAAATACAGATAGAAATCTCATTCCAAATGGATTTAATAAACATTCGTACACCATGAAGACGTTAATTAAGAAGCTAGCATATAAAAAAGCAGCTAATTTCCTAATCAAATCAACATAGAGCTGTAAATTGGTTGCCAGTGTCACTGTGTCTTGTAGGTGAAATGCATAACTTTTAATAGGCAATTATTCAGTTCTTCATAATCCAGACTGTTACTATTCTCTTGAATAGTTATTCAATAATGCTGTCAACTTGGCACACATTATCTGTTGATGCAAAATGATGAAAAAACAGTAAATACCAGAACATTAGATTGGAGAGTCATCAGAGAAAGAGATTTTGAATTGCAGTATGCCAGTCTAAATCCAGAATTACTCCAGTGAATCCATGAGGTTACACCACATTTACATCACTATTAAAAAGTTTAGAACCTGTCTGTCTTCCTTTGGTACTTTTATGGCCCCCATTCTGTAGTATCTGAGTTTTTTTTAATATATTTATTCTCACAGTACCCCTGTGAGATAGAGAACTAATATTATCCCTATTTTACAGACAGCGAACTGAGGCACAGAAAAACTAGGGAACAAAATTTAGATCCCCGAAATCCCTGCTCAGTTGCCACGTAACACTATAGGTGCATACATTTCCAGCAGAAGAATTTCTTACATGCTTGCATTTCTGCTGCTACGTACTCCCATGGGATGTGGGGGGACCTAGTTTCAAGTCCTTCCTCAGCTATATGCAAAGCAGGGATTTGAGCCAGCAACCCTACCTTTTAGGTGGTGGCCCCTCACCACTGAGCTGTGGAATCACTCTTTCTTGTTCTGTGTCCCAGTGATTATAAGTACTGCATATAAAGTGACACAGCTTCACCAGGACAGATCCACCCTAGAACAGGACAGGTAAGAAACCTCGATTCAAATCTCTGCTCCACATTATATCAGGTGAAGGAAATTTGAACCTGGGTTTCCACAGCAATGAACAAACCACCAGACGAAAAGTTATAATGAGGTTTTTCCTCCTCCTCAATTTTGCCAGAGCTCAGGCACATGACTCTGGGAGAGGGTACATGGCTGTGACTCCCAAGTGGAGGGAGTCGCTCTGAGGGGCAGGGCTTAAACTACACCCTTATCATTGGCATTTCCTACTGGATAGCTTAGGCAGCTCCTTTGTGAATTCCTGTGCATTGTATAGGGAGCCTGGTCACCTAACTCAGGGCTGTGAATTGCACTCGGAGACAATGTGCCTAAATGTTAGATGCTGCATCTCTGAGTCTATGTCCCCTCTGGGAAGATACCCCTTAGTGATTTGCCTAAAGTCATATAGTACATGCAAGGCAGGGCAGGAATTCAACTCTCCTAAATCCTAAGCTAATGTTCTAACCACTGGACCATCCTTTCTCCAGCATACTAGACTGCTCTAGAGTACTATCAAAAGAGGCCTATTCTGAATAAGTTGTGTAAACAAGCTCATACAAAAATATAGCACAATTCAGGTGAGCAGATGATTCATATAGAAAATAACTCTTTATAGTGAACTCTTCCATTGCTGTGAAGTTCACCCTACACAACATATGCCTCCTCAAAGTAGGAGTCAAGTGGTTCATGGCCCTTGTGCTGGCCCTCTGACCAGTGGCAAATTTCTCCCCAAGAGATCACCTCTCAGGTTGGTTCACAAGATATATTGCACATTCTTTTCTCTCACACCCCTCTTGCACTTTGATTCTGTTTGAATTAGATCTGATTGCCCAGATCCTGCAAAGACTTATGATTGAGCCATGAAAGACAATAGTTTGAACCACATTTATTTCCACCCTTCTTTCCATTCATGCTTCTTGTCTAACATGGATCTCTTCTTTGTCCTGCTACTATTGGTGAACAAGTCTTCTCCTCTGTAGCCCCTTTCCACCTCATTGACTTCCTCTTTTCTCCTAATTTCATGTTAAAACCCATTGCCTAATTTCTCTTTCTGTCAGTTATTGGCTTTGTGACTGAATGCTTTAATTTAGTCACCACATAACGTCTGCACACCGTCTTCTGTAATTTATGCCACATGCTACCTTGTGTTATCTCACTCCATTAAGCAACACTGCAATGTGGTGGAAAGATGACACAATCCTGAATAAAGTTGTATTGTTTATAAAGTCAACAGGAGCTGCTTTTGAATATCAGCACTTTTGATATACACTGCTTATACACAGATCTAGCTGAAAAAAGCCACATCTTTTCCCAAGTTTTTAATGAAATTTTTTACTTCAAATTTTTGAATTTCTAAGATTTTTGACCACTCTACAAACAGGTTTTTTTTTTAAAAAAAAACAAAAAACAGCCAAAAAGGTCTTGAAAATATTTTTTGGGAAAAAGAAAACAGTGCCTGAATATGGAGTTAAGAGCCTAACTTTAGGCACCTAGTTTTGAAAATCTTGGCCATCAGAGCATTTATAGGCATGCCACCTGTTGTTGTTCCATGTAATTTATACAACATAAGTGTACATGAAACCCAGACTTGACCTACCCCAGGCTTTTGACAGTAAAACTGGACAGAGGAGGATTTGTTAAAAAAAAAAAAAATAATCAAAGACTCCTTGGCCCAGCTCTATTATTTACTTTCGACCTTGCTCAGGATCATGCAAGCTGACAGATCCCATGATTTACCACTGATGCCAGCCAAGAGCTGAGCACCCTCACCTCACATTGACATTAACAGGTGCGGATGCTGCTCAGTAACTTGTAGCCTCAGATCCAAGGAGCACTCACTTTTTTTTAATTGCATTTGCAAGGTGCAGAGTTATTTCCCCATTTTTTTTAATGTACGCCAATGTGCAGTTTATCAGCTCTCCTTTCCTTGTCAAAAAAAAAAAGGGGGAAGGTTCTTGCACAATGTTCCCTACTCCAACTGGGAGGCTATTGCTAAAATATAGCAGATGTGTGAGACTTGCAAATTAGAGATGTGACTATCTGAGAAGTTAAAAACTATGAAAACAGGCTGAATAAAAGAAACTTGTCTATTGGGTCCTATTTATGTCTGTTTATATATCTGTATCTAAGTCTATAGGCCCAATTTGGAAAGGTATCAAGGTGATTAAAAATGCAGTGAGGCACTTAGGGGTTGATCTACAAAGGAGATTTAGGCTCATTGTTGCAATCTAACTTTAAGTGCCCTCTGCTTACTGGAATCCTCAGCCCTGAGTTAGGCGCCAAGGCTCCCTATACAATGCATGGGGAAAGTTAGGTGCCTCAGGAAAGGATTCACAGAAACCAGCAAGCTGAGTGGGGAACCACCTAAGACAAGGAAATGCCCAGGAGAGGGGTGTGGCCTAAGCCTTGCCCCTCTTGGGGAGTTGGGAGCCTAGTCTGGGCTGAAGGGAGGCACTTGTCAACACCCGGTATGCACAGCTGTGAACTATGTATCCTGTGGTTAGATGCATAAACCAGGTTGCAGAATAGTGGTGGTGCTCCTTCCTCTAGCCCAGTGTGTGGTGCATTCCTTCAGAAGGTGTGAGAACTTCACTCTGCCTGTTTCTAAGCAGGGTCTTGAAACTGGCTGTCCTACTTGCCAGGTGAGTGTTCTAATCAGGGGGGCTGCTCTGGGGTGGGTCTCTCTCAATCCTTTTTTTTTTTTTTTTTTTTTTTGAAAAGGTCTGTTTTATCGACAAAGAATGGAATTCTTGGTTTAACCTTGAACATTTTTGACAAATGGGAAAACCTTCTTCCACACACCGATAAGTTGAGCATCCTTGAGCACTAGGTCAGCTGCAGTGACTGGGGCATTTGGGGTGACATGGAGGTTCTGTCCATTCACTGCCCTGCCTTGCTTACTCTCCTTGCCCAGCTGCTCTGGAGTGGGGAATAAATAAATGTGCAGCATCCTCTTACATGGACTTCTTGGACATTAAGTCCAGGTGTACAGGAATTGGGGCAGAAAAAGGTGGTTATTCTTCTGCATGGTCATGTAGGCAAGTCTAATCTAGCTGAAAGTTACTACCTATTATAGTAAGTGTGTGTGTGTGTTAACTCCTAGCTCCAAAACACAGGACAATTCATTAAAGAACCATGTGGCATCAATGGATTCTGTGAACATCTTTAATGTGCGTATCATTCAGGAAAATATACAAACTAAAATCAACACACATTTTTTCTCATGCAGGGATGGAATATTTGACATCACTATCCTGCCATATTGTTTCCCTGCCATTTTTTAATATCACCTGCTGTTATTCAATAAAAGGAGGAGGGAGGGAGGAAAATGTGGGTGGAAATGACAGATGGGAATAGCTACATGATACAGTATATAATATTGCAATTATCTCCTGTGAAATTGGAGCCTGCAATAAGACAAGGCAACAAAAAGAGAATCCAGCTGAAGAAAAGAAGCGACAGAAGTGGCACCGTGGAACAGCCATGGCCACAGCTTTCACCTGGAACCAGAACTGTGCAGGGGAGATCCCCATGTTCACAGGCTCAGGGGGCACTACGGCTCAGGTGGTACCTCCCCTACTATTGGGCCTTATGGGAAAACTGCAGCGAGCAGGCAGCCAGAAATTCCAGGAGGTAAAGCAGAAGTAGCCAAAGCCAGGACCTTTGGGTATTCTGGTCAAAACTGTGGAATGTCCTGACTTTCTCTACCCTGTGCTGACAGGCTGTTTGCTCCAACCCTCTCCTGCCTGCTCACAGTCTCTTCACCTCAGCTTCAATCCACATCTGCCCCTTTCCTTGTCTTACCATTTAGCTGATCCCCTCCTAAATAACCCCACCACCACCGCCACCTCATGGAACTAACATGATGTTTGCTGACATCCCCTTTGTTCATTCCACTTGTGTACTCTACCCCTTCCCCCACCCTGTGTCTGGTTGATGTAGGCCTTGTCTACACGACCAAGTTTTGTCGATAAAGGTGATGTCGACACTCAAAAAAACAGTATAATGAAAATCGGAAAGTCATGTTCACGCTCGCTCCCTCTGTCGGTAAAGCGTGACCACTGTTGGGGCACTATCATTGACAGTATAAGGAGTGCACTGTGATTACCTATCCCACAGTCCAGCTCAACACCTTCTGTTGCTAGGTGTTGTGGGAAGGTGGAGCGGGTCATGGTGCATCTTGGGACTGGGCTCAATGTCTCGTGATGCATTGCTTTCTGTCCCTGTACTCCACGGGCTTCCAGCTTTCTTTCGCAGCATTTTTCAATGGCCCTTCTTTGCTGTGCACCCTGGCATCTTTGTGAGAAGGGATGGCTCCTGCACTGCTCTCCTATGTTCTGGTAACTGTCATGAAGACATCACGGATGGCAGTGCAGTTAATCACGAGGTTCCTAACTGAAGAAGACTCCCAGGCACGTGACATGCTGAGTGATATGGATAGGAGCAACTTTAGACTGCTTTTGGCATTCACAGAACAGCTGCAGAGGGTGGACCGTCGCTTTTGGGCTCGGGAAACAAGCACTGAATGGTGGGATCATAGTGTCATGCAGGTGTGAGATGACAAGCAGTGGCTACAGAACTTTCGGATGTGGAAAGCCACCTTCCTGGAACTGTGTGTGGAGCTCACCACAGCACTGTGGTGCAAGCGCCCACAATGAGAGCTGCCCTATCAGCAGAGAAGCATGTGGCAATCGCTATGTGGAAGTTGGCGACTCCAGATTGCTACTGGTCAGTTGTGAATCAATTTGGAGTGGGGAAGTCGACTGTTGGGGCTGTGTTAATGCAATGTGCAGGGCAATTAATTGCATCCTGCTAGGAAGGACTGTGACTCTGGGAAATGTGCATGAAATAGTGGACAGCTTTGCAGAAATGGGTTTCTCGAACTGTGGAGGGGCGATACATGGCACACATATTCCAATTTTGCACCAGATCACCTTGCAATGGAGTATATCAGTAGGAAGGGGTACCTCTCCATTGTGTTGCAGGCAGTTGTAGATCACCATGGGTGTTTCACTGACATCAATGTGGGGTGGTCCATGAAGGGGCAAGATGCACGCATCTTCAGGAATACAGACCTGTACAGAAAGCTACAAGTGGGGACTTTCTTTCCAAATCAGAAGATTACACTGTGAGATAATGAAATGCCCACAGTGATGCTGGAGACCCAGAGTGAGACTTGCAGCTGTGACTCATGAAACTTTTCACATGACACCTGGACAGCAGTAAGGAGTGGTTCAACAACAGGCTGAGTAGATGCCGGATGACAGTAGAATGTGCCTTTGGCAGATTAAAGGTGCGCTGGTGATGCCTTTATGGCAGGTTAAACCTTAATGAGGATAATATTCCCATGGTGATAGCTGTGTATTGTACGTTGCATAATCTTTGTGAAGCTAAGGGTGAAAGGTTTGCTCAGGGATGGAGTTTTGAGGTAGACTGCTTGGCCGCTGATTTTGAGCAGCCAAACACCAGGGCTATCAGAGAGCCCAGAGGGGGGCAATCTGAATCAGGGAGGCTTTGAGGCAACACTTTGAAAATGAGAACCAGTAATGTATATATCTGTGATTGGTACTGCACTGTTCCATTACAGGTAATTTTCCTAGGAAACAATGGTGACATTTGGGGCCTTACGTTCCAGTAGGCAAAAGATTAAACCGGCTATGTATGTATTGGTAGTGCCTGCTATCTCAGTTTGTAGGACACAAATACCAATGAGTTACCGTTCAAAAACTTTGCTTTTATTGCACAAGAAACTGTGTCCACAAACACACAAACGTGCTTGGTGGAAAAGGGGAAACTGAGAAGTCCCAGAAAGTGGCAAGGAATGTGAGAGTGGAGTTTGTGTGTGTGTGGGGGGGGGGGGCATGGAAAAGGGTTCTGAGTGCTGCAGGGGAGGGAGGGCACAGATCTGCTCAGTCTGCAGCATTATTAAGGACTTCAGCATCTGCGTTTGCTCCTGCGTTACTTTAATCATCCACTCAGTTGCATCCTTAACAAACATGTGATTCTCTTTTCTGTCCTGCCATTCCGCTTCCAAGCACTCCTTGTGTTCCTTTTTCTCCACATTGGAGAAGTGCAGTACCTCCCGGAACATGTCTTCTTTGCTGCGTCTTGGGCACTTTCTTGTCTGGCGGAGATGCTCGGCCGGGATATGTGGGGTGTTCCTGAAGGCCACATCTGCCAAAGCACAAGGGACAGTGCACAGAAGTGGGATTGTTAAATTCACGCACAGCATAGAGAAATTTCAGTTAAATACACCTTTTGCAATGTAACTATCACTTTCTCACTGACCCTTGGAAAGTGCACATCTCTGTGAACACCCAAAGCATGGTGAGTGTTGGCGGGGGCGTTCCACATGGGGAAAAGAGCACTCTGCAAGGGTTGTGGTGCAGCCGACTAGGGAAACAATTCTAAACACACTTTTCCACAGGCTGGGTCATTGTAGTAGATATGTCACTGCTAAGGGTAAGTGGGGAAACGAAGCTACATCTACTCCATGCTTGTGGCTTCCATCCTGTTCCCTATGCTGCTTGCCTATATGCCGCTTTGGTCCCTGCACAAGTGATTGCCGAATGGCATGGGAAAGTTTCCTACAATGGGAAAAGTAACAAAGCTTCTCTGCCATGGAACCTTCAGCAGAGGGTTACTGAGTACATACAGGAAACTTTCCTAGAAATCTCTCTGGAGGATTCCCGTGAGATCTCGGCGTGCATCAGCACCCTGTTCCACTGAACTGATTAGCTACACAGGGAAATGTCCAGCTCACAGAAACACAGCCAGCCTTGTACATTTCTATACCCTGAACCCACCTCCACACTACATAAACCACAGCCACTTAGCAGGCGTCTCCTCTCCTGCTTCTTACTCACTGGAGAGCAACTGCTGAGACTGGCTAGACAGCTCCGGAGTGGTGAACTGTTCCTGGCTGCTTGCCACACCAGGCAACCCCACCGGGAGCTCCACATCGTCGTCTAACTCCACCTCTTCATCAATATCTTCATCCTCCAGCTTAGGTCCTCTTTCCACTGCTTCCAGGCCCGCCAAAGTATCCACAGAGCTCTTGGCGGTGGGGGTGGGGTCGCCACCGAGGATAGTGTCCAGCTCCTTATGGAACCAGCCCGTCTTAGGTATATCACTGGCACGACAGTTTGCCTCCCTCACCTTCTGGTACGCCTGCCTCAGCCCTTTTATCTTCGCTCTGCACTGCAGGGTGTCCTGATCATGGTGAGAAATGACAGGACAAGGAGTAATGGTCTCAAGTTGCAGTGGGCGAGGTTTAGGTTGGATACTAGGAAAAACTTTTTCACTAGGAGGGTGGTGAAACATCTGTCTCTGTCCATCTATTGTCCCTTGTCTCATATTTAAATTGTAAGTTGTTTGTATCTTCTTTTTGCACTTCTTTTTGTTTGGACAGCACCTAGCACAATGGGGTCCTGGTCTGTGACTGGGGCTCCTAGACACTATCTTGATATAATAATATTAATTTAAAAATTGCCTGTAAATCTATCATTTTTCTTCCAAAAGAGGCAGAAAATCTTTATTTCCCTCTGCACATAGTGGAAACATAGATGGAAAGTAATTACAATCCAGGTTTTAATCAGTTACTTTTAATTAGTTAATTCCAACAGAGTGTTAGTATCTATCTATCTCATTTATCACCTTGATATCTGAGTAGAGCTGTACATACCTCTGGAATTTCATTCACCAGAGCTTCATATCTTTTCTTCAGTTTTCATTTCTCCCTGGAGGTATACTCTGAATTGCAAAACATGCAAGCAAAATTCACTCAAAGCCATTGAGTTTCCATGGATTTCTATGCTGCAAAGCCATGTGAGCCCAAGTATTCATGAATAGGGCTGGCTTGAGAATCAAATTCAGTTTTGCAAAAACTGTTGAGGCTTTCACTGTTATACCAATAAAGTAAAAACCAGCAGGATCTTATTAAAGGGGAAAAGGCAAAATACCACATGTATTGTGAACACAGAAAGAATCATAATAAGCAGTTATAGCTATAACATTCAATTCAATTTCATATTTATTCCTACATTCATTCATACACAGACACACACAGGTTCTGCAAGGTTGTTATCATAGTTACCAGCCTTAGAGTTGCTCATGCCAAGCCACTGGCCAGGTGGCCTGGACATGAGGAGGGAGCAGGGCCTTGTCAGATGCTCATCTGATGCTCCTGCAAGTTGGTTTGCAGAATCAGACCCCAAAGTTCTCACTTTCCAGAGTCCATTTTTATAGGAATTTCTTCCTATGCCAGTCTATGGGAATTGCTTCATCATGCTGTTGCTGAATCAATCAGCAGATGGCACATTCCTGATGGCTCCGTGCCGCCAGATGTTATCTTGTTCTTTGGTTCTCCCATTCTTGAGGCTGTTGGGTGGATTCCAGTCTGCCTTCCAGGGGTCCTCTGGTTATTTCCACTTGACGCCTTCTTCAGCCAATGGACACTGGATTCTTAGGCTGGCACCTCCCTGATCATTCAGTTATTATCCACACCAAGCATCCATCCACATACATCCTCTATCTCTATTTTAATCACAATTGTGAACAAAGCTAGATGAATACAACAAAAGGGCGGGGAGTCTCTGGGTGCTGTTTCTATTGTTACAGAGTATTGCTTTGAGTCTCTCTCTGTCTGTCTGAGTAGTTGTTACAAAGTATTGCTTTGAGAACAGACTCTGTCTTAGAATGTACTAACACAATTAGCAGCTTGCAAGTCTCACACATAGAGGGAGAGAAACAGTACCAAAAACCAAGAGACCTCTTAATTAGTAATACCCTGGAATTTAAACTATGGGGAATCAAACTCATTTGTGATTTTAATACAGAACTTCTTTAATATGATCCAACATCACAAACTGGCTTTTTCTAATGAAAAAAAATATTTTGTCGAAAAATTCCCAATCAGCAGTCGCCATGACCCCCACCAAATCTCTTGACGGCTGACTTTCAGCTTTGTAACTTAATAAGAAACAAGGAGGATTGTGTGATATTTGACAATGGGATTTTGAGATACTCTAATATTGAGATACTGTTCTGACCTTCCCCTTCAGTGTGTTTTTTTTCATAGCGAAGTAGGAAAAGCCTCAGTAGCAGTGTAACGGGTGTCTACCACACACCAGACTTGAAGGGGGCCAGTTAACTCCCCAGGCTTCACCTGAAGGAGGAGCCAGGGAGTAGGGATTGATTAAATGAGTTTCAGTTGCGGGGGCCTGTAAAAAGCCCAGGAGCTGAGAGCAGAAGTGGGCTGCAGGGAAGCAGTATGCAGTTGATCCCTGGGAGAAGGGAGATGTGTTGGGATTATAGGGGACAGTCCATAGTTAATCCCTGGGAGGAGGAAGTTGGAAGCTGGCAAACTCAAAGGGAGAGGGGAGCCAGAACGGTAGAAAAGTCTCAGGGGAAAAGCAACAAGGAATAGGAGTGTAGACCTTGGCTGCTGATTTGCGGGAAGCCAGGGTAGAGGGCAGACCTGTGTTCCCTTACCAGTTGCTGAGGAATTGGCACCAGATGGGCAATGAGTGGGAAGACTGCCTGAGCCCATTTGTTAAGAGACCTTTTGGTACCCCATAGGGGGGAAACATGGATAGTGACCTGACTTGAGACCAAGTCAGGAAGAGGAGGCTGCAGGGCCCAGAGTGAGAAAGAAGCCATAGAGAAAGGGAAAGCAGCAACAGAGTGTGAAGTAAGCAGCAGAAGGGGGCCTCAGACCTGGAAGGAGCTGATTCCCCAGAGTGGCCAGGAGGAGACCCCTATCAGTGAGTGGACTCTGTGACCAGCACTAATATCTGAACTCTTTAAAGAACCCCTGTTCATTGTTTCCAGGTGAATGGAAAGATACACATGCTAACAACTCAAGCATTTCAAAGTCTTGTCTGCCAAAGCAATGGGACTGACTGTCCTCTCACACTAATGTAAATCAGGGACAGTTACATTAAAGTCAGTGTTGTTACACTTGTGCAGAAATGAAAGGAGAACCAGGGCCCAAAGTTGTATAATAGAAATAACTGAGCTTCCAATTGGGGAAAAAAGATCAGACTACACATTTAGGGTAGAAAAGATCTTAAAGTTTATGTACACAGTGTGTTAGTGTTCGCCAGCTGGAATAAATTTTAGCCTGTTCTAGTGTGTCACTCACTAATTGCTCAGTGTGCACTAAAAGTTCCCTAGTACATGTTGACATGGCACTGTTTGAAAAGGGAGTATATCAACGCAAACGAGGGAACTTTTAGCACACCAGAAGGATCCACACAGTCAGTCAGTGCACAACGTGCTGGTATATAGTCCAGGATGTAGTTTCAGAAAGGTGATGACCATTTTCACAATACAAGTATCTAAGTGAACTAATTGGTGAAAATGTCAAAGATCTCTCCATAGCAAGAACTAATGCAGCATATGACTAAAGAAGGCACTGGCTAAATCATACCATAACTTCCTTGCAATCATAGAATCATAGAATATCAGGGTTGGAAGGGACCCCTGAAGGTCATCTAGTCCAACCCCCTGCTCGAAGCAGGACCAATTCCCAGTTAAATCATCCCAGCCAGGGTTTTGTCAAGCCTGACCTTAAAAACTTCCAAGGAAGGAGATTCCACCACCTCCCTAGGCAACACATTCCAGTGTTTCACCACCCTCTTAGTGAAAAAGTTTTTCCTAATATCCAATCTAAACCTCCCCCACTGCAACTTGAGACCATTACTCCTCATTCTGTCATTTGCTACCATTGAGAACAGTCTAGAGCCATCCTCTTTGGAACCCCCTTTCAGGTAGTTGAAAGCAGCTATCAAATCCCCCCTCATTCTTCTCTTCTGCAGGCTAAACAATCCCAGCTCCCTCAGCCTCTCCTCATAAGTCATGTGTTCTAGACCCCTAATCATTTCTGTTGCCCTTCACTGGACTCTCTCCAATTTATCCACATCCTTCTTGTAGTGTGGGGCCCAAAACTGGACACAGTACTCCAGATGAGGCCTCACCAATGTCGAATAGAGGGGGACGATCACGTCCCTCAATCTGCTCGCTATGCCCCTACTTATACATCCCAAAATGCCATTGGCCTTCTTGGCAACAAGGGCACACTGCTGACTCATATCCAGCTTCTCGTCCACTGTCACCCCTAGGTCCTTTTCCGCAGAACTGCTGCCTAGCCATTCGGTCCCTAGTCTGTAGCGGTGCATTGGATTCTTCCATCCTAAGTGCAGGACCCTGCACTTATCCTTATTGAACCTCATCAGATTTCTTTTGGCCCAATCCTCCAATTTGTCTAGGTCCTTCTGTATCCTATCCCTCCCCTCCAGCGTATCTACCACTCCTCCCAGTTTAGTATCGTCCGCAAATTTGCTGAGAGTGCAATCCACACCATCCTCCAGATCATTTATGAAGATATTGAACAAAACCGGCCCCAGGACCGACCCCTGGGGCACTCCACTTGACACCGGCTGCCAACTAGACATGGAGCCATTGATCACTACCCGTTGAGCCCGACAATCTAGCCAGCTTTCTACCCACCTTATAGTGCATTCATCCAGCCCATACTTCCTTAACTTGCTGACAAGAATACTGTGGGAGACCGTGTCAAAAGCTTTGCTAAAGTCAAGAAACAATACATCCACTGCTTTCCCTTCATCCACAGAACCAGTAATCTCATGATAAAAGGCGATTAGATTAGTCAGGCATGACCTTCCCTTGGTGAATCCATGCTGGCTGTTCCTGATCACTTTCCTCTCATGCAAGTGCTTCAGGATTGATTCTTTGAGGACCTGCTCCATGATTTTTCCAGGGACTGAGGTGAGGCTGACTGGCCTGTAGTTCCCAGGATCCTCCTTCTTCCCTTTTTTAAAGATTGGCACTACATTAGCCTTTTTCCAGTCATCCGGGACTTCCCCGGTTCGCCACGAGTTTTCAAAGATAATGGCCAATGGCTCTGCAATCACAGCCGCCAATTCCTTCAGCACTCTCGGATGCAACTCGTCCGGCCCCATGGACTTGTGCACGTCCAGCTTTTCTAAATAGTCCCTAACCACCTCTATCTCCACAGAGGGCTGGCCATCTCTTCCCCATTTTGTGATGCCCAGCGCAGCAGTCTGGGAGCTGACCTTGTTAGTGAAAACAGAGGCAAAAAAAGCATTGAGTACATTAGCTTTTTCCACATCCTCTGTCACTAGGTTGCCTCCCTCATTCAGTAAGGGGCCCACACTTTCCTTGGCTTTCTTCTTGTTGCCAACATACCTGAAGAAACCCTTCTTGTTACTCTTGACATCTCTCGCTAGCTGCTATCAGCTATCAACTCTGTCACCAACTGTTGATGTTGCAGTATGTCAACTAGAAATATCTGACACTGAAAACATTTTGATTTATTGACTGATAGTCATTAGAAGAAATGGCTATGATTATCGTACAGATTTTCCACATATGAGTAATTTGCATTTACATTAGAACTAAAATGATTTATAAACACCAATGTGCCATGTTTTAATTTAATGATATACGTCTGTCAGGATGTTTCCTGGAAATACATCAATTCTTTATGTCTTGGCACTATATGTTACATGAAAAAAGAAATGGGTGACAAATTAAATCTGAATCACTAAAAAGAATCCATGGCCAATCCCATGGAAATAAGATTGTGTTTCTAATCATTATTGTTGTCAAAATCCATCTTTATATCCTGAAAGGGAGCTGGTTGATATGATGATTGGGAAAGTTTTGAAATATTTGTCACGGTGCTCAATTGTTTCAGTTCTTCACTTGCAGGGCTCAGATACTAAGATCTGAGATAATGAATTTTTTTCAGTTCTGTCTTTAGACTTTAAAATGGATTGAAATGTGCATTCTGATCAAGGAGACTTTAGCATATTCTCAAGTATACTTTCCCACAGCTTGCCTTCATAGTTCTTTCAAAATTCAAGCCGTGGCAGTCAGTTTGTAGCTGTTTTCAAAGATGGAAGGACATATTTAAAAAGTCGATCTGGTCAGGAAATTAAATCTCTGTACTGAATTATTTTTTAATGACATGGCAACTTTTAAGATAGGTAGATAGACAAACCAATACCTATACAATATACCAACCAAGTATGACCAAAATGCAGCTTGTGACAAGCAAAGTTATTTCTTTTGGTGTGCCATCATCTTCATCTTCACATGGTAATATCATGCATGGAAACTACGGATTTCAGCATGCAAGGAGGTTTCATCTCAAAATTAGAAGCTACTTGGATAAACAAAGAGCATTGCATGCCTGGGACCTTTTAAACATCTGCTCCATTGTATGAAGATTAGATAGATTCTACATCAAGCCTGATTTCTGGTTACTTCAGAGTTCTGTGTGAATTTTTTTACACAGTCATCCCTTTAGCCTGCTGATTGGTAGGTTTAAAAAAAACAACAACCTGGGGCTAGTTTTGTGAATAAGAACTCAGAACCCATTTCAAATCTCAGCAAGAAAAGCATTTACCCACATAATTGCACTTCCTGATTCCAGCCAGAGCTGGAATTAGAAGTGCTGAAAGACCACAACAAAAGCTGCTGGTGCAATTAGAAACAGGAAGTCTCTAGAAATCTCAAGAGAGAATCTGTCTATTATTGCGAGACTTTTCTCTACATTTTACAGACCCAAGAGGTCTTCGGGTAAGAATCCAAACTAACAGGGGCTTCTCTGAACCAAATTCAGAGAAGCCCCTTCCAATATTTTGATGTTCACCCATCTTTCATTTACGTCATTTGGATTCCCAAAGGAAATGGCATAAGCATCAAATATCAACTCCATTTTAAATATAAAGACAATTTACAAACTAAAGATTTGTCACAGTTTCAGGGTAACTGCACCTTTCCCACCATTCTGGGGTTTACTCCAGGAGTGCCCGGTCAGGTCTCAGCCATCACCTGTCTCTGAGCAGGGACCCTTTTCCCACTCCCTTATGACTAAGGACTTTTAAAGCTGCAGAGCTCCCTACCTTACATAATGATATCCGCTACAAGCCCTTCATCCTAACAGACAGTATCTGTGCATTGCTTTCTCTCTGAAGATTATGAATAGTGTATTGCCAGCAGTTATAAGTTACCATGTAGGTTTTCTAAGCACGCACATTTATTTTTAAAGTAAAAGCATTACAGAGAAAAAATATAAAAATAACAAAAGTTCCTACATGCATGCTAAAAATTACCAGAGGTCTCCCATCAATTCTATGGAACTCTAGTTGGCCCAAATCATTCCAAGTCTTTTGAACGCATTGGGCCTTCTCCTTGGACAGTAGGTCCTGTCTGTTTGCAGGATCAGAAAGAAGGTCCCAAGTTAATTTAAACCCAGCATTCTATAGCAAAAGCCCTTTCTCAGTTGATCTCTGGAAAAAAAACAATTTGTGCACTCCTCCCCATGGTGAAGAGATTCACCTGAATCACCACCTACAGATTTTGGTTCCTGGATAATCTGTAGTAACCCTGCGCCTTGGACTTGCATACCGCCCCAGGGCCACAGTGATTCATAAACTTAATACGCTATGCTCCCCAAAAGTATGGCTTGTGGTTGCAATATCTGTCACAAAGCCATGAGATGAAATCCTGCCCCTAGTGAAGTCAGTAGCAATGGGTCCAAGATTTTACCCATGAAGTGTAGCAGAACAGCTTCCCCTTTAACTTACTTTTGAATTCAGCAAATGTTGACAAAAACTCCAATTATACTGTGGTGAAATGATTAATAATTAATTGTGGTAAAGTGCTACAAACTTTAATTCTGAGTGATATGCAGGCTCTGCTATGCTAATTCTGCCAGCTCAGTGATTTTATGATTCGTGTCAGCAATAGGTGATGAAACAGAAAAGATGATAAAAAGCACCAGGATTTTCCCCCCCTCATTGAAATATAGGAAGGACTATTTTAAAAGATAGATAACTTAGTTGGTTTGAAAGACATCTTGGGCCTGCTCTGCAGTGGGTCTCAGGATTTCCTGTTGAAACTGTTCCACTTGGTATAAAATAGTTACATAGTCACTGGAGCAGGAACTGGAACCCGAATACCTCAGGTGAGTGCACTAACCATTAAGCTATTGAGTCATTCTCACTCATTCTCTCTGGCCCAATGAATATTTAAGTATTTTATACAAACTGGAACAGTGTCAACTGTGCCCACCCCAGCATCCTTGCTAGTGTAACACACTTCAAAACTCAGATTCGGGTCTTTAAAGTCACAGGATTCTTTATTACTTCAGGTAGTACAAATATACCAGTAACACAGAGCAGAAAGATTCAGGGTTCTGAATGAAACAGGGTTCAAACGAAAATGTGTGCCCCTATACCACAGCAACCTCAGCCAACAAAGGTACAGAGAGTCTAAAAATTACCAGCTCTGGGACCACAGTGTGGTTGTTCAAAAAGTCCATACACTGTGCATCGCTTTACACTATCCCAGCAATTAGGGAACACACTTGGGAGGTGAGAGAGTCCTCTGAATCGGGCAGAGTGGGTATTTAAACCTGACTTTCCCACATCTTGCTATAGAGTACAAGGGTGGGGGCACTCTCCTCCTCAGTTGTGTTTTGTGCAGGGCCTGATCTGGCAGGCATACTCTACTGAAGCCTCTGAGAACACCTACCAGACTGGACCCTGCAGGTGAGACTGGTGAGGGGAACATGCAATTTGAGGATCCCACCAGGGCTTAGGCACCCCAGCTCAGCAGCATCAGGATTTAGATGACTTTGTACATGTAAACTGGCAGAACAGTAGGTGCCTGTAGGCGCTGGTGGCAACAGAATTTTAGAAGATCTAAATTTTGGACACAGGAGCCTGAGGTTGCAGTTTGGCACCTAAATCCCTTTCTGGGTCTAGCCCTAAGGGATTTAGAATCCTAAATCCCATTTTCAAAAATCATTTAAGCAGTTAGGAGCCTTTTGACTCCCAATAAGATTTAAGCTTCTAAATGACTAGGGGCTTGTTTGCACCAGAGGGGAGTGCATTTTAATCAGTACTGTTTGGTCACAAACGAATGTGGCCGTGTGTACCCTGCTGTTGAGCACTACAAGTTCCCTATTAACGTAGTGCTGTTTGAAACAGCACTACATTAGTACACATTAGGGAACTCAGTGCGCATCCTCGGGGTGCATGAGGCCACTCAGTGCATGACACGCTAGTTAGAACTAAAATTTATCTCCCTCTAGCACAGACCAATGCACCATGTAGACAAGCCCTTTTGAAAATGGGATTAGGCTCTAAATCAGGTAAGATCTTTGGAAAATGTTTACCCATGTCTAATTTGCTCTCCACTCCAGCCGGTAGGTTGCTTTCTGCCTGTTGGCTTTCCAGATTTGTTTGTGCCTTCTGTTAGGATATAGATATTCAGGCCTGTCTGCAAAGGCCTGTCCTTTAAGAATTTAGGGGTATTCTTATCACTTGGCTAGTTCTAGAGGTATAAAAGAAAGAATCAAAATCACTGTCTGCTGGTGTAAGGGCCTTCTCTTACTGTGACAGTCTGAGGCCCTGTTCTTAGGCTAAGGCCTTTGGCTCAGCAGCAGAGGCAGCCATAAGCTGGGAAGCGAACAGTCACATCCTCACATTCCAAACTAGTCACATTGAAATAAGGTGCTATCGGGCTGTCAGGCACTATCAGGACAGGACTGTATTCCTATCACCTCCAGAGAAAGGGAAGTGCCTAGAAAATGTAAAAGGAAACTTAGTTTGATAGCATCCTGTCTGGCAAGAACTCACTTATCAATAGCTGGGATGTGAAATCCTCACTTCTGTATTGTTTTGTCATTATAGTTCCCACTTTGCTATTGTTTGTCTGTATAATCTCTGTCTGGTTCTGTGATTGTTTCTGTCTGCTGTATAATTAATTTTGCTGGGTGTAAACTAATTAAGGTGGTGGGATATAATTGGTTAGTTAATCATGTTACAATATGTTAGGATTGGTTAGTTAAATTTCAGTAGAATGATTGGTTAAGGTATAGCTAAGACTAATACTATATAAATTAGGGGCAAACAGGAAGTAAGCTGGGATTCGAAAATAAGGAAAAAGGAACTTGTATTTAAGATTGCTGGAAGTTCACCCCAATAAACATCGAATTGTTTGCACCTTCTGACTTCGGGTATTGTTGCTCTCTGTTCATGCGAGAAGGACCAGGGAAGTGGGAGAGTGAAGGAATAAGCTCTCTAACACCTTCCTGTTCATGATCTGTATTTTGCACTGTCTTCCCTCAGATTTTACCTTGGACTTTTTTTTCTAATTGAAATCTCATTTTGTTGTTTTTTCTGCCCATATTTTTAATTTCCCTAGGTCTCTTTTTTTTTTTTTCTATTTTCATTGGTTGCTGTCAACACCTCCCAGTTTCATATCCAGAGATTTCATTAAAATGTTTATGCCTCTGCCAATTTATTACAGAAGACTGTAAATGAGAGAGGACTGAAAACAGATTGATGTTGCAGAGCAGTGCACTAGACACCTGTCTTCAGTTTCATGCCACCCCATTTGTCATTACACTTATTTCTAGTACATCAGCCAGTTTCCACTACACGTAAGTGTGTTTATATGCCAGGCATTTAAATATTTTTTTAAAATTAGTTTTGACAGGCAGGATTTTGTCCTGATTCAGCAAAGCCCTCAACCACATACTTCAGTCTCATTGATTTCAATGGGATTGAAGGACCTGCTTAAAATTAAGCAGGTGACTAAATACTTAAATCCATTCAACAAAGCATGTGTTTAAGTAGGGGCCTTAATGAGACACTGTATTAAATACTTCTCTAATATCTGGACATGTGGGGCTAGATTCACAAAAATTGCCACTTCAGGCATCTAAAACCCAGAATCAGGTCCCACTTGGATTCAACGCTGCCCTGCTCAGCTGCCTCTAAACCCTGTAGGTGCCTAAACTTTCTCAGCACCTGAATTTTTGCTGTAAGAGTTCTCCCAGAACCTATGTTTCTGCCTCTGAGCATGCACACTGCAGCCTCAGCCTTGGGATCAGGATACCTAAGCTGCAGAGCAATGCAGTAACAGGGGAAGAGAGGCATTCCTCTGCCTATCTCACCTGTGGGGCCTGACCTGGTACACGTACACAGAGCTCGACAACTAGATTGGGACCCAATAGGTGAGCATACACAAAATAGCCAGGGCTGCGGGGGAGGGAATAAGGGAGCCCTTCATCAGAGTATCCCATAGCCCAACGGGTAGGGCATTCTCTTGAGAGGTAGCACCATTCAAATCCCATCTCACCCACATGTGGAGGGGGGACTTGAACTGTGGGTTTCTGAGTTTTGAGGCAGCTCATCCTTCTCACTAAAATGCCAAGAGATCGTTTGCAGCTGAGAATCCAAAAGCAGAGGGTGGTGCCTCCCTGCAGGCTGAACTTCGGAACCAAACATGTTGAAAGGGGATGTGGCTCGGCACACCCCCCTCAGCTTGACATCTCCCGTTGGCTATTTTACCTGAGAAGTTTCCCAGTGTAGAGGCTTTTATGAATCCAATTATGAGACTATATTTCCCATTCATTGTACAGGGAGCCTAGGTCCTAACCTCAGACTCTATGAATTCCAGTGATTTTCTAGGTGCCTAAAAGTTAGGCATGGGGACACTCATCATCACCACACCTAAATTCCTTTGTGAATCCATGGCAATTACTCTCTTCCTTTTATCCACTAAATATTCTAATTGTATCTGAAAAGGGCAGTGAATT
The DNA here is from genome assembly GCF_965152235.1 of Eretmochelys imbricata. Taxonomy (NCBI): domain Eukaryota; kingdom Metazoa; phylum Chordata; order Testudines; family Cheloniidae; genus Eretmochelys; species Eretmochelys imbricata. The sequence continues at coordinate 11,014,737 of NC_135576.1, forward strand.
TTCTGAGGCAAGATTTCTGATCAACCTGTACTTTTTTATTGTGTTACTATTTTCCTTTACAGCTTTAGTGAACTTTTCTCTTAATATTTGTTCTGTTGTTTTTACTAGAGATTTTAAGCTAGATTTCTAGGCCGCAGGTAGATTTCTTTCCTGTAGAGTCTGGATCCATCTGTTGTGGATTAGTACTGCCACACTGGGCTGTTTATGAAAGGGTGATATAATATCTGCTTCCCATTGCCAGTGCCTGATCCATCCAGTATCCCCTTCCTCTCCCCTCTGGCTTGTCCCCCATGAACCATATTCTGCCACCCTTATTAATGCTGAGCAGTACCTTACTTTAGATGAGATTGTGAACCCCCTTACATTGAATAGTGTTTTGCACCACATGGAGGGCACACTGAACTCAGTAAGGCTCCTTGTGAGAGTAAGGCTCTAACACGGGGTGGCCTACCTGTGGCTCCGGAGCCACATGCGGCTCATCAGAAGTTAATATGCGGCTCCTTGTAGAGGCCCCGACTCCGGGGCTGGAGCTACAGACGCCAACTTTCCAATGTGCCGGGGGGTGCTCACTGCTCAACCCCTGGCTCTGCCACAGGCCCTGCCCCCACCCCACCTCTTCCCGCCCCATCCCCTGAGCCTGCCATGCCCTCCCTCCTTCCTCCTTTCCCACGGAGCCTCCTGCACCCCACAAAACAGCTGATTGGGATGGGAAGGAGGGGGAGGTTCTGATCGGCAGGGCTGCCGGTGGGTGGGAGGTGCTGGGAGCTGGTGGGCAGGGAGCTGATGCGGGGCTGCTGACGTATTACTGTGGCTCTTTGGCAATGTACATTGGTAAATTCTGGCTCCTTCTCAGGCTCAGGTTGGCCACCCCGCTATAGCACATATAGCCCTTTTGGAAATAGTCCCATTGGGCTCAGTGGGTACGTCTACACTGCAGTAAAAAATCTGCAGCACCAAGTCTCAGAATCTTGGTCAATTGGGCAAGACTCACCAGCCAGACACCTGAGAGAGAATTCTCTGTAGTAACTCAGAGTTCTTTCCATCTAGTGTCCCATCACCAGCCATTGGAGATATTTGCTGCTAGCAGTCGCAGATCAACTACTTGCCATTATAGGCAGTATCATCACCCCATCTCCTCCATAAATTTATCAAGCTCAGTCTTGAAGCCAGTTAGGTTTTTTTGCCCCTGTTGTGCTCCTTGGAAGGCTGTTCTAGAGCTTCACTCCTCTGATGGTTAGAAACTTTTGTCTCATTTCAATCCTAAACTTGTTGATGGCCAGTTTATATCCATTTATTCTTGTGTCCACATTGGCACTTCACTTAACCCCCTCTGGTATTTATCTCTATGATGTATTTATAGAAAGCAATAATATCTCTCCTCAGCCTTCTTTTGGTTAGGCTAAACAAGCCAAGCTCTTTGAGACTCCTCTCATAAGGTTGGTTTTCCATTCCTTGGATCATCCTAGTAGCCCTTCGCTGTACCTGTTCCAGTTTGAATTAATCTTTCTTAAACATGGGAGAACAGAATTGAACAAAGTATTCCAGATGCCTTGTATTCCAGTAGTCCAGTGCCTTTTATAATGGTGCTAACACTTCCCTGTCTCTACCGGAAATACTTTGACACATCCTAGGACTGCATTAGCTTTTTTTCACAGCCCCATCACATTGGCGGCTCACAGTCATCCTATGATTAACCAATACACCCAGGTCTTTCTACTCCTCTGTCACTTCCAACTGATATGTCCCCATTTTATGGCAACAATTCTTGTTGTCAATCCCTAAATGCCTGACCCTGCACTTTGCACTATTACATTTCATCCCATTTCTATTACTCCACTTTATAAAGACATCCAGATCTTCTTGTATGATATTCCAGTCCTCCTCCGTATTGGCAATACCTCCCAACTTTGTGCCATCTACAAATTTTATTAGCACACTCCTATGTTTAGTGCCATAGTTCGTAATACAAATCTTAAATAAGATTGGTCCCAAGACTCCACTAGTAACCTTTCTCCAGCCTGGCAGTTCACTTTTCAGTATGATCTTTAGTAGTCTTCCCTATAACCAATTTCTTATCCACCTTTCAATTCTCATATTAATCCCCATCTCCAATTTAACTAATAATTTCCCATGTGGAACTATATCAGATCCCTTACTGAAATCCAGGTAGATTAGATCTACTGTGTTTCTTTGGCTAAAAAATGAGTTATCTTCCCAAAAAAGGAGATCAGGTTGGTCTAGCATGATCTACCTCTCATAAAACCATGCTGTATTTTAGCCCAAATACCATTTACCTCTATGTCCTTAACTACTTTCTCTTTCAAAATGTGGTCCAAGATCTTGCATATAATTGAGGTCAAACTAACAGGTCTGTAGTTTCCTGGATCATGTTGTTCCCTTTCTTAAAAATAGGAATTGGGAATTCTCCAGTTATACGGTATGACTCATGAGTTTACAGACTCATTAAAAATCCTTACCATTGGGCTTGCAATTTCATTTGCCAGTTCTTTTAATATTCTAGGATGGAGATTATCCAGGCCCCGCAATTTAATCCCATTAAGATGTTTGAGTTTGACTTCCACTTCAGATGTTGTAATTTCTACTTCCAATCCTCATTCTTATTAGCCACTCTGTCACTACCCATAAGGTCTTCATTGCTTCATTAAAAACTGAGTTACTGTATTTGTTTAGGTGTTGGGCCAGTCCTAGATTATCTTTAAATCTTCACCCCACCCTCAGTGCTTAGTGGCCCCACTTTTTCTTTCTTTGTTTTCTTCTTATTTATATGGCTACACAATTTTTTTTTACTATTGGTTTTAATTCCCTTTGCAGGGTCCAACTTTGCTTGACTTTTGGTAGTTTTCCTTGCTGGTCCATCTCATTTTCCATTCGCTGTAGGCTTTCTGCTTTCTCTTAATCTCCTGTTTTAGATGCTTGCTCATCCAGCTTGGTCTGCAACCCTTCCCTACATTCTTTTTCTCCTTGCTTGGGATGCAGGCTTCAGACAGTTTCTGCAACTTTGACCTAAAATAACTCCAAGCCTCCTCCACATTCAGATCTTTGAGTTCTTCAGTCCAGTGCACTTCCCTAACTAATTCCCTTATTTTTTTTTTTAAATTTAGCCCTTTTGAAATCAAGGACCCTAGTTGCAGACCTATTTTTGTTTATCCTTCCATTTAGTATAAACAGAATTAGCTCATCATCACTCAAACCAAGTTTGTCCTCTACAACCAGTTCTTCTATGAGGTCCTCTCTATTCACCAATACCAAATCTAAAATGGCATCACTTCTTGTTGGTTCAGCAACTGTTTGGTGAAGAAATCTGTTAACTACCACATCCCGGAAAATCTGGGCCCTACTATTATTAGTAGCAATTTCCCCCCAATCTATATCTGGAAATTATAGTCTACCATAAACACACAATTCACCATAGTATTTATTGCATTAGAAACATTAAAGAGGTCTCTATCCATACCCAAATCGGATACTGGTGGTCTGTAGTGAATCCTAAGCACTATCCCAAGGGAACCTCTAGTAGCCTTTTTCCCCAAAGTGATTTTGGGCCAAACAGACTGTCTTATCCATTCCATCACTTCTAATTTCTTTAAAGTCTACCTCATCATTAATATACAATATTACTCCATCACCTTTGCCTTTATTTCTGTCTTTCCTGAACAGCACATACCATTCAATACCTGTACTCCAGGTATGACCACTATTCCACCATGTTTCTGTTATCCCTATAATATCTGGTTTCACTTCCTGCACCAGTAGTTCTAGTTCCTCCATTTTGTTACTCAGGCTCCTTGCACTGGTGTACAAACATCTTAATTGTTACTGCCTGGAATTGCCCACATTCTTCGCCCGGTGGGGTACAGTGATTTTACTGCCAGTATCACCAATCTGTCTGGTATCAGCACTATCCTTTCTCTTAATGTCCATTCTCCTGCTCACTGCTGTTCCTTTCTCCATTTTATTTCTTGATTTCCCCCCTTTTCAATGTTAAAATCAGGCATGGAGATTACACGAGCATCCCCCTTGATATCCTGTCCAAAGCTAAAATAGAAAACCATTCTGTCTGAATATTTTTGGAGGAGCTCTCACTCAGATTCTATCAGAAAATTAATCAAAATTAAAATGTTTCATGGGAACATGTAGATTTCACTGAAATTTTTGACAAAAAATATTGAAATGTTTCATTTTGATAAGGTCAAAGTCCTTTGTTTTGAATTTAGAGAGATAAGGTGGGTGAGGTAATATCCTTTATTGGACCAACTTCTGTTGGCGAGAGAGACAAGCTTTCAAGATTGCACAAAGTTCCTCTTCGGATCTGGGAAACTAACTCTGAGTGTCACTGTTAACTCTGACATAGTATCCCAGACCTGAAGAAGAGCTCTGTGTAAGCTTGAAAGCTTGTCACTCGCACCAACAGAATCTGGTCCAATAAAATTACCTTGCCCACCTTGTCTGTCTAATATCCTGGGATCAACACAGCTATGGCACTGCACACACAGTGGAAGATATTGTTTGGAATTTCATTTTGACACATTATAATAAGCAACTGAAATTTGCATCTTAAAATGGGTTGTATTGGGCAATTTTAATAATAAATGGTGCTATTAGCTCCATACATATTATAATTATATTTTATATTGGTTGAAATGATTAACTTAACCGTATCAAAACAAAGTGTTTCAATAAGGCTGTTATGAGATTTCCAATACAATTTTTATCAGAATTTTTTTTTTTTGCAGAAATTTTGAAGTTTCAGTTTTGTTCTGATTTATTTTGAAATGTCAGACTTTCCCATAGAATGAAAATTCTATGTTTCAATCAATTCTAATCTGGACTGAACCCCTCTGAAGGCTGTGAAATGTTCAGCTAATTTCTTTTTTCTTTGTTTTACTGTTTCCAAGCAGGACTATTACTGGAAGGACTGAAATGTCATTAGATGCTCTTTTTGAGCCTTGGACAAGCCTTACTGAAAAAAGGAACTGCCAGATAATTTTGCATGAACACCTGCTCTAATAAGATGGCATGCCCAGTTGAAGGCTGCTGACTTCCAGGGTGCAGGCTTCAGCTACTGCAAGTTGACAGTCAATGAAGCTAGACCAGTTTGAAACATTCATTATGTGTACTGTGGTGACTCCTAGAGGTGAGGACCCCATTGTGCAGGTTACTCTACAAACACATAACAAAGATATTATTTTCCCCTGAAGAGCTTACAAACTAAGCCTGAGACTATGGACAGCAGGTGGTTATAAAAATCATACAGAAAGAGCAGAAGCAAGCAATTGATTATACAAATAAATATGATACAAGCAATGGGCACAGCCCATTGGATGTGTGCCTTGACATCACAGTCCTGCAGTGGCATTGGTGCATAATGCCATCTGACCTGAGATGTTCAGACAAACATCCTAACTTTGGAGGTATCGCCAAAAAGGAGGATAAGTTAGTTTTAATTTCTCCTTCACTAGTTGATAGTGTGATGGGGCAAGGCCAGATGGCTATAGAAAAGTAGTGGGAGATAGATATATTAGCTCCAGGCTAAACAAATCCCTGGTACCAGGTTAAGTGAAATGGAAGCTGCTCCAGGTCAATTAAGACACCTAGGGCCAATTAAGAACTTTCCAGAAGGCAGGGAGAAGGCTAGGTTGATTGGGACACCTGAAGCCAATCAGGTGCTGGCTGAAACTAGTTAAAAGCCTCCCAGTCAGTCAGGTGGGTGTGCATGTCAGGAGCTGTGGGAGGAAGTTGCAGTGTTGGAGAGGCTGAGTAGTACACACCAGATCAGGCACAAGGAAGGAGGCCCTGAGGTAAGGGTGAAGTGGAACCTGAGGAAGTGAGGGCTGCTGTGGGGGAAGTAGCCCAGGGAATTGTACATGTCATGTTTCTAAAAGGTCAGCTACCATAGCTGATACTATTAGGGTCCCTGGGCTGGAGCCCGGAGTAGAGGGTGGGCCCGGGCTCCCCCTCCCCAACCTTTGCCCTCTGATTAATCACTGAGACTGGGAGACAAAAAAGACTTTGTAAGGAAGCATAACTTCTCCTCACCTCCCTTGCTGGCTTATGATGAAAATGGCTCAGTAGACTGTGACCCTTGTCTCTAGAGAAAGAAGGGTTATGTGGAGAGTCACAGTGAGCCCCTGAGGCTAGCGAAATCCGCCAGGAAATGTGGGACCCACGGAGGCAAGGACAGAGCTTTGTCACAAAAGGAACATAACCCAAAAGTAGCAACTTATCCTAGTGCCAGCAGCCATGCCATTTGTTTCAGTGCAAATCTGGAGTAGTTCAGCAGAATTTGTCCAACTTTGCATCTGAGCAAATAAGAGCAGAATCTCATCCCAAACATGGAAATAGCCTTTGTTAACTCACTTCATTTCTATTACAAAGTTGTAAAAACTGATTTCTGGTCACATCTCTAATCTTTTTTCTTCTGCAACTGTTATATTTAATACAAACACAATAAAGGAAGATTAGACAGTTTATTTTTTTAAAAGGGAAATATGATAATTTAGTGATATCTATTTGTTCTGGTTAGCAAATAAGTGGATAATTTGAACAGGTTATAAAATGAATATCAAGCTGTTTGGTAATGGATAATTACATTTTATGGCTGTATATTTATTCCACGTAATTCAAAACAGTTTCAACCCATTGAATTTAAGAAAAAAATATTTTTCATGATGTATGTTATAATTTTAAGATAGTCAGGTGCAGATGATCTGTTTAACCGTATGACCAAGGATACACATATACTTGTGTTAAATATGCTGGATGTTAGAATAGCCAAAATACTGGTATTTTAATATGTTCTTTAGAGGATAACACAAATATTTTGAGTGCAGGATGGCTTAGGTGACTGGCAATGGTGCCTTTTACACATTCAGATTCAGCTTTGGTTGTGTAATTCAGGCCCTGTCCAATATGAGCAGTCAGCAAAAATCTATGGGACAGCTTCAGACCTGGTGTAAGCAGAGCTCCAGTGATGTCAGAGGAATTGCATCTGCATACACCAGGCCTGATTTTGGCCGGTGACCCAGAGTAGAATCTGAAGTGTCATCTCAGTGACAGTTGAAATGGAAAGCAGAAGTAACAGCGTGATGCCCAACATGGGGAAGACTCTTCCTCGCTGTTTTGCAGGTGCAGTGTGTGTGTGTGTGAATGGTAAGAAGACTTGCTCATCTCATGCCCAGCCCATATGTAAGATCTTTGAGGCAGGGATCTATCTTTTAAGTGTGTGTGTGCACAGTGCCGAGCACTGTGGGAATCCAGTCCCTAACTGGGACTTGTAGGCACTACAATAATAAAAAACAAACTGAATTGCAGTCCCTGTGCCCCGGGAAGTGCAGGGGCTACTCCCTAAGGATCAGGGAGAAATACAGAGAAGGTGGAGACATGGTTCAACCTTACAACCTCTTGAAAGGGTGTAGCACGTTCCCTGTGTGCTGGGAGGCACTATGTAACAATCCCAATGAAGGGCTATGACCACGAGGTGCAGCCAAGCCCTTAACCACTTTCAGCAACTAATATATCAAATGCATAAATATGAAAGTCAAAGCAAATGACAAATTAAACATGTACAGGAATCCAGAACGGGCTGAGCAAGCATCTTTATTCAATTATCTGTCTTTGCAAGCCAGCCAGAGCTAACAAGAACAATTTCTTTGGAAGGAACGGAGAGATAATAGGCATTTTCCTTCCTCCTCAGGTTATCTTTCTCTCTAAAAGCGGCAAAGAGTCCTGTGGCACCTTATAGACTAACAGATGTATTGGAGCATAAGCTTTCGTGGATGAATACCCACTTCTTCAGATGCATTTAGTGGAAATTTCCAGAGGCAGGTATAAATATGCAAGCAAGAATCAGGCTAGGGATAACAAGGTTAGTTCAATCAGGGAGGATGAGGCCCTCTTCTACCAGTGGAGGTGTGAACACTGAGGGAGAAGAAACTGCTTTTGTAGTTGGCGAGCCAGTCACAGTCTTCGTTTAATCCTGAGCTGACGGTGTCAAATTTGCAAATGAACCGAAGCTCAGCAGTTTCTTGTTGAAGTCTGGTCCTGATGTTTCTTTGCTGCAGGATGGCTACCTTTAAATCTGCTATTGTGTGTCCAGGGAGATTGAAGTGTTCTCCTACAGGTTTTTGTATATTGCCATATACACTTTTTCTCTAAGTGCTCAGTAACTTCCCAGCTAGGGGTTATTTTTCTACTTCTTTCAGCATTTCTGTGTCTCCCTTTATTAATCTGTTCAGAAAATATACACTTCAAGATTTTATGTGGAGTGCCCTTTCTTGGAATTTTACTGATAATCCCTAGAAATCCTCCTTAGGTTACAACATTTTAAAAAATGTCCAAAGTAGCCAGGCAAAGGAATCCATTGGGACAAAGAAGAAGCTTCTTTCCTCTGTGCCTGAAGAATGCGGTTGACAGGGCCAGCTCCAGGCACCAGCTTTCCAAGCAGGTGCTTGGGGCGGCATTGAGAATGGGGCGGCCGTCCGTGTCCCGCGGCGGCAATTCGATGCCAGCTCCACCGCTGTAGCGGTGGTGGCAATTCGGCAGCAACTGTTTGGGGCGGCAAAATTGGTAGAGCCGCCCCTGGTGGTTGATGTACACGTTCCAACAGCCAGTACCACTAGTTGATATTTCTCAAGTAAGAATGGAGCTTTTCTACTCTGCCGTATTCATTTTATTGTTAGCCCATCTTCCCAACCCAACGCTACTCTATTTGTGTGTTTCATCCACCTATTGCTTCCTACCTAACAGATTTTAATCTCTTGTGTGGCAAGGCCTGTCTTCTTTGTTACTTTGTGTATGGTGTCTATTACACATAGGGCCCTGATCCTTGACTGGGATTCCCAGGCTGTACTCTAATACAAATAATAAGTAATAACCGGAGGTGCTCAGTAAAAGCAAGGAATTGGGACTAGACAGTTCAGAACACAGTTACAATTGTGACAGCTTCCCTTTTGGCCGTGACACACCAGGGACCTCAGTAGGAAAAACCATGAGCTGTTACAGCAAGAGCTAAAGCTCTGTTTTTGGGACCTGTAACAACTTGTATCTTCTATGCATCAGGGCCACCACACACTCATCCATGGGTTACACAAAGACACAGCATATTTGTTTCGGGGCAGCCAGCACGATACCAAGTCAGCACTGAAGACTCATTCAGATATTTTCTGCAATGAACCAATCTCAGGGAGCAATATGTTAAGTAGTGCAAAAGAATAAAGATGGAGGCTTTTCAGACCTGCAGGATTTATTTGCATAGATGTAAAATACTTATGTACAAGGGCTTAAATAATTAAATACCTTTTACTTTTACAGTAACTGTCTCTTTTAGGGAACCCACACCTTTCTCGGTACTCCTACTCCACCTCTTGAGGGAATGTGTTCTTTGGTTTTACTGCTTCCTCCCTTCTAAGTCTTTCTTTTCTTCTTTGCTGTTCCACAAATGATGAAAGAACAGCTGCAGACTGATGTAGTTATTTTAATGGTCTGCATGCTATAAAACTGTTAAAAGCAATTTTAATTTTAACAGTAAATAGGTTTTATTGCTAAGTTGTAGTATTGCTTATAGCTATAAGATGGCAACGGGTGGTTGGAACTGTATTTGATTCTGTACTGCTATGTCTCCAGTATCCACAGTATAATCAGGGAAGTGGCACTGTTTTGCCCACAGGATAGAAAAAAATGTTAATGGAAGCAATTAAAAGATATGAATAATACTGACACCTCTTTATTACCTTCCAGGTGCATTCAGAGCTACCCGACACATTAAATGGTAATGAGGCAGTTAACAGTTATTTTCCAATTGACATGATTAGTTCTGTGTGGCACACCTGCATTTATTTTACGCTTTGAAGTCCTTCACAGTAAATTACTGGATTTGGAAAATGAAGGACATAGATATATGGAATGATCTCATTCCTAATTTAAAATGAAGAGAAGGGTAGCAATGACATTCTTGTGGGTAAGACACTAGGCTGGCAGTCAGAGCTATAACATCAATTCTCACCACAGACTCGACATGTCGCTTAGTATGAAATTTTCTAAATTGCTTAAAGTTAGACACCTAGACTGAGATTCTTCAAACAGTCCAGTGGACTGAGACATATATCTTCCTTTAAAGTTAAAGGAGGATATGTGTCTAAATCCCCTAAGCTGCTTTGAAGATTTCAAACATTAATTTGCATTTAGTAACTTAAAGAAGTGGCCTGATTGTCAGAATTGTTAAGCCACCCACAAATTGTTTCACCAACTCCAATAGATTTTGTTGCCTAACTTTAGGTGTCCAAGACCGCATTGATTTTTAAATCATTCCTACTTGTAAAGCACCTTAAATATATAAAGTATATAGTAGTGTTATTATTAAACTTTATTTTGTTTAATAGATTCATAGATCATAAATCCAGAAGGGATCATTGTGACCTTCTAGTCTAACCTCCTGCATAACACAGGCCATAGGACTTCTCTGAATTAATTATGTTGAACTAAAGCTTTTCTTTTAGAAAAATATCCTGTCTTGATTTATAAATTTCCAGCAATGGAGAATCCACAACCCTCAGTAAGTTGTTCAATCGTTAATTACCCTTACTGCTAAAAATGTGTGCTTTATTTCTAATCTGAATTTGTCTATCTTCAACTTCTAGCAACTGAATCTTGGTATAGCTTTCTCTTCTAGACTGAAGAGCCCTCTATTTTCAAGTGTCTGATTTTCATGTAGGTACTTATAGATTGTGATCAAGTCATCTCCTACCCTTCTCTTTGTGAAGGTAAATGCATTGATCTCCTTGAGTCTATCATTATAAGTCATGTTTTCCAAATCTTTAATCATTCTGTTGGCTCTTCTCTGAACCCTCTCAAATTTATCCACATCCTTCATGAACTGTGGACACCAGAACTCAACACAGTGCTCCAGCCGTAGCTGTACCAGTGCCAAATACAGAGGTAAAATAACCCCCTACTTATACTCAAGGTTTGCCTGTTTATATAAATCAAGACAAGACAAGAGAATACAATAGGCCTCAGCCATTGTTCCCTGTGACCTGTGTTACCTAGGCCTGATTTTCAGTGGTGCTTAGCTTTCATAGCTAACATTAATTGCTACTGATCCTGTGGGTGCTCAGGACTGTTGACGTTTGGATCCAAATTTGGGTCTACAATGGGCCATATGGGCCCCAAAGGGACTTAGGCATTTCAAGTGCACTCGTCTGAGAGGTGGGAAACCTGTGTTCAAACCCTTTCTGCTCATCAGCCAGAGAGGGGGATTGATTTGGGGTCTCTTATATCCCGGATCAGTGCCCTAATCACTGGGCTAAAGTATGTAAGGGAGGCCTCATCCTCCCCCACAGCTTTTTGTGTGGAGTAAGAGGCATGCTTTGAGGACATCTACTGGATCAGGACTCACAGGTGACATAGGCGTTGCCTTGCCTATCTTCGGCTTGAGGATTGTGCTGAGGCTTAGTCATGAGACAGGCACCCGGGCACCTACCCTGAGGCATTTTGAGCATATCCAGCAGCAGAAACATAGGTGTCTAGGGACTTTTAGAGCAAAAAATTTGACATCAAAGGATTTTAGGCACCTCCAGTGTTCAGTGGCAGGTTTTGAGGATCTCAGTGGCTCCTAAAAGTTGGACTTAGGTGTCTAAAGTGGGAGTTAGGGGCTTAAGTCCTTTGGTAGATGTGGGGCTAGATGCTGATATCGTCACTTTCACTGCCATGTTTCTTTTCTTTTTTGGCATCTTTTTTCTTCTTTCCCTCCCCATCTCACAGTCTTTCTTTACCATCTCTTTACCTTCTCCCACCTAATTTCTCCCATACTAGTAATTATTGTGGGAACACATCCCCCTCAGCCCCTCAATTCTCAATACGTCATTTAAACTTCAGTAGTAATGGAGGCTTCTTGTGAGCCTTAAATGAATCATAGATTCATAGATATAAGGTCAGAAGGGACCATTATGATCATCTAGTAGGACCTCCTGCACAATGCAGGCCACAGAATCTCACTCACCTGCTCCTGCGAAAAACCTCTCACCTATGTCTGAGCTATTGAAGTCCTCAAATCGTGGTTTAAAGACTTCAAGGAGCAGAGAATCCTCCAGCAAGTGACCCATGCCCCATGCTACAGAGGAAGGTGAAAAACCTCCAGGGCCTCTTCCAATCTGCCCTGGAGGAAAATTCCTTCCTGACCCCAGATATGGCGATCAGCTAAACCCTGAGCATATGGGCAAGAATCAGTCAGGAGTACTTCAAAACAAGATCATTACATTTCAGTATGCTTCCTGGGAGGAGTTTCTCCTTGTTTTAAAGAACTTTATTCACCTACCCCTTGCCAAGTACATTTATATGTAATAAACATAAAAATATATTTGTTTTAAAGCTAAATTCAGAGAGAATGAATAGCCTTCTGGGAAATATTTTACAGAATTAACCAAAACAATTCACCTGAGAAGGAAATCAGCTGTTCATATTTTAAGTGTTTTTAAATTTAAATCCATTTTATTATGTGCAAATACCTGTTGCCTTTGAGTTATTTCCATATCAGCAGCAAAAGGCAGTATGACGCACGCAATGTTTGATTTTTATTACCAGCTGCCTTGCTGTCAACAACCCATGTTGGGTTGTCATGGTAAAGCATGGACTGGCTATTCATTTCCAGGGAAGGTAGCACAGTTTTGCTTTTGCAAAAAGGCAAATGAATGGATAGAAGTACAGTAAGCCTAATTCGAGATTTATTTTTCAATGTAGCAACAAAAGTTCTTTTAGAATAAACAAGTGCCTTGTATAGGTGCTTTATGAGTATCAACAAGGGAAGAGGGAACTCGTCCAAAGGTAATGAAACTGAACAAAAGTCAATATAAGTTAAATATTAGGGAGCCATTCCCAGGAGTGAGATCTATTTGACTATAGAAGTGTCACTCGAGGACAGTGATGGAAGCCAGATCACTTGGGTCATTTAAAACTTGAATGTGCAAAGGGCACAGTAATAACATATCAGGAACAATCTTACATCAGCTGAGCATGAAGTATGGTTCCTATTTATTAAAGTACTTAAGCCTGTGCTTAATTTCACTTGGTTATTAATCATGTGTTCATTTTAAGCAGATTGATCAAATGGTTTTTTACTCAATTTATTCCAATTACTAGAATAACAAAAATGCATCCATCCAAAAAGTTCTGGAAAACCTGCCACCACTTTTTGTAAATATGTGTTAAATTGGCCAAATTGTTTTGGTCACACCCCTCTGCACCTCAAAAAGTCCATACAAATCAAAACATTTTGTTTCAGTCTTTTCACAAAACAATAACATGCATTGTATATTTATTTTATGGGACTTGAATCTACTTAGAAGTACTAAGGGAAGTTCCATTATAAAGTAAAGCTTGTTGTTGAGTTTTAACTTAATATTCTTGAGAGACTTTGTGAAAGCTCTGTGGAAGAATCGGCCTGGGTTTAGGTTTAATATATTTGAGCAATATTAAAGTGGGTCAGACTTTCTGGGGTTTGTGACTGTGCAAAGAAGTATTGGCTAGATATTTTTTTATCTGTTCTCTATTTGCACTGAGTTGAAGCTTTAATTAAATAAGATCCCAAAGACAAGATGTCTCAATGAAAATAATTTGTTTCTGAAATCCTAGGGAAGATTCATGAGGATTATTTGGAAAGTTTAGCCACTAGTTATGCTACCTTTCCCAATATCAAGAATGCACTTTCAAACTGTAGGAAACAAAACATACTACAGTATGAAAAGAGGTCAGTGTTGTGTCTGCTCCATGATATGATGAGGATGGCACACTTTGTGAAAAATTCAACTAGTTTTTTGCCTTGACTTAGGCAACTTAGACAAGCACAAGAAAAGCTGTGTATTGGAGAAATAGCCTCCATTCTTTAAAACTTTAAACCTGCCAGCAGAGCCATGTGAATAACTTTGGTTCACTAATATTTACCCCACCACTATATTTATGTTATCCATGGCCCAGGATAGATAAGATCCATGGATAGATAAGGCCAGCTTCCTGCCACTACTGGAGAGAGGTGGGGAGTAAGAGTTCTTAAAGGGCACCACATGCTTAATGAAGCACTTCCAGACCACGGCAAAGGTCTGAGGAGTTTGGTTGTCCTGTCTGTGTCAGGGATTTGTGAGGACAACTGAGAGCTGAACTTCTTCTATTTGGGTGTTGGTTTGGACAGGGTGTTAGGCGAGGCAGGTGTTAGCATGTTTGACAGAGGAAGGGCACTGTCGGATGGTGGATGGGTGAAGACAGGTCGTATCATTTCTCTCATCTCCGTTAGCCCAGGGTCTGAGTAGAAATGGTTGACATTTTTTATTTTTTAATTTTTTTTCTGATGAAAAACAACCCTTTTCTAAACAAATATTTTTCCATAACATGTTCATTTTTTTACAAGAACAAATTCCCAAACTCCTCTTTTTAAATCCTGATTTTATATTGCAAGGAACAACTAGAACCCAAACTATGTTGATATAATATTATTTTTAATTGGGGTCGGAAGAAAGGTGAGATTTTCTTTACTGTAACTTTTTGTTATGAAATAAAATGTTATGTTTGGTTTCTCTGCCTTTTTCATTTCTCCCTCCTCCCCATCCACCCGTTTTTTCCAGGCAGTGTTTGACTGATCACATAATAAACTAGAAAGGTATGTTACATTACAAATTCATAGTTTGATACAGCCAGTAAAGGAACAGTGAGTAGTTAAATGTGCAAATGCATTATCTGCTTGACACATAAAATTTGAATGATCTCATCCCAAAAATTTCACACTGACATGATTAGGCTTGGCAGAATTCTCTCTCTCTCTCTCTCTCTGTATAACTTTTACAGAGAGAGATCAATATTTATTTATTTATTTATTTATTTTAGCAATTTAAATGTTCACAATTGTACAAAATTATGGGGCTTAAATATTTGTGTTAACTTCTATTGATTTTACATTTTCACAGTTGCGGAAAATTATGGGGCATCAGACAATGGCGGTTAGGCAATAATTATGTAATGACAATAGACACTGAGAATCCAAAAGTTAAAGCGTTATGACCATTAAAACACAAATTGTCAAGATCATGTGTCAAAATATATACAGTCAATAGCTTTAAATCAAACTCTAAGTGATCAAGCAGCATTTTTCTAACTTTGTCTCACTGTCTATGTACAGAGAAATTGATGTTTATCAACATTTACCTTTAAAAAATTGAATCCTTCCACGCCTACTGGTGATATAAACAGGGGGCAAAATAGAAGATTGGTGAAGTGCAATAGATATAATAATATTAATTTATACTGATACAGTGCCTTTCATCTGGAAGGACCCAATTACTAATGAGCCAAAATCCAAACTTTTTTTCCAACTCGCTCTCTTTCCCTCCAAATTTGGTGGTTCAACTAAAGTGGAAACTAGAACCCAGACGTGGTTCTTTAAAACCAAACCCAGTTGATCTTTTGCTAACCCAAAATATGGTTCCCCATTCCCATCTCTAATCCAAGCATGATTAACAAGTGCTCTGTGTGTGTGTGTGTGTAATTTACTTATTTTAAATGTTCACAAGTGCTTGCGCAAAAGTGTGCCCACTTTCCATTTCTAGTGTTGCAGGGTGAAGTAATGCTTAGTTCCTATTTTTGAAAAGACGTTCCTTGTCTGCAGAAAAGATAAAATTTACAGCTGACAGCTACACTACCAATTGGGGCATATGTGATTGCTGCCATCTTGCCAACGTCACAAGGGATTGAAACAGGAACCTCCGTAGCCAAGAAGAGTGAGCATGTACAGTTTGATCTTAAGAACCCTGCCCCATAGCTGTAACCAACTCACAGCCTCTCTGGATTAGGCATGTAATACGCAATAACCACGGAGTTATATATGCTATTGCATATGCAGAGGTATGTGCTGTAAGCACAATGGAATGATGTCTTGGAGAAGAGAGTTAAAGGCTTCCCGTTATATGGGTGTGGTGCAATTATACCAAGGATGTTGCATTCAGTTCTGAGCCTCTCATCGCCAGAAACACATTAATAAATTGGAGGGGTTCAGATAATTCTAGCATAAATGACCAGGAGGCTAAAAAAAAACCTGATCTATAAGACGACATTAGAACTACGGATCAGACTTTGCTTTTTGTTACACTGGTGCAAATACATTATAACTCTGCTGATTTGAACAGTCACTCTGGATTTGAGCTAGTGTAATGCAGGGTAGAATTAGTCCCTTAATATAGATATTTTAACTAATGTTCTGTCATCCTCACTCAAATTAAAGATAAGAGTTATACCAAAGATACATTTGTCTTCATAGGGAGAAAGCAGTTACACAAGTTGATGCATGAGTGTAATGGGATGAGATTAGGAAAGGGAAAGGGAATATCAAATTTGGTACTTTCGGAGTATCTTCCATTTGAGGCTATATCTACAACCTAGCCTAACCTAGTGTAGATGTAGCCTGGTAGAGTGGGAGCTGAGCATGTGTGCATGACCTGAGAAACACCAGTAGCCCATAGTGTAGATGTAGCCTGAGAGTCTCACAATGTGTTTCAGTTTAGCTTTTCAACACCTCTGCAAAATGGGAAAGTCCATTTTACAGAGGACTTCAATTATGTAAGGAATTCAGTGAAAAAGCTAGCAATAGAACCCATGTCTCTTGACTTCTGTGCCTGTGCCTTAACCTGAAAGCCATTTTTACTCCCTTAAATAGATATTTAGGGCCAAATCCTCCCCTGTGTCTGACTTCTGCGGGGCTCAGCAGACAGAAGCTATCAGGGAGCTAGCTACACATGCTAGAAGCAGGAACTTATTCATATACAAACATCTGTTGCACGGTATTGCTATTCACTGTGTACGTGACTTTTTTGCGCACCAGTTAGTTACATGCATTTCCAAGCATTCGGTGGCTATCAAGGTGCAATTTATTTTCTTCTCCTGATTATTATTTTTGTTTCACTGTATAAAAAGTACTTTTATTATATTCAAATATTTATTTTTCTATAGTGATTGGTTTATATGCATTGCTGTTTATTCTTTGATCAAGTTGGAATGCACAGCCTTCTGCTATGCCTATCATGTAATCAATCAGTCAATCAATAAAGCAGTCAATCATTTTTTTATTTGTGTACTGTTCCATCTTGCATGGCAACTATCTCAGAACAATTCGAAGGAAGAAATCATAAAGCCATTTCTAATTAAATAACAACAAAAATCGTAACCTAATACAAACACTTGCTTTAAAAGAAGACAGATATTTGACCTAGATTTAAAAACTAACAAAAATGAAGCAGATTTAACAATGTGGAGGACACAATTTCTTAGCTAATCAGTAATATCATTTAGGTTTGCACAGCTGTGCAACTGGAAACTATCAGAATTCCAGTCAAAGATATCCAGCAGTCTGGAAGCCAGGAAAACACCCCATTAAAACTGAGTAATAGCAAGAGATTTGTATATTAAACTAGGAATGACCAAGAGTGTAAAAGATGATAAACAGTATGAAAGGTAACACTGATTGATTCTTATCCCTCTCAATTAAACATAAACAGTAGGTTGCCTAGGTGTTAGAAATTACCTCTGATTGCCTGTCTAAATTTTTTTTTTTCCCCAGAGTCAATACTCCGTGAAGTCTAAAGTCTTTCTGGGTAGGTTCTAATCTCCTGAGCTAAATTCCTCACACAGGTTTTATACCGTACTTGATCCGGCAAAATTTCTATTAACTTCAGAAGTGGTTTACTGAATAAAAATTGAACATGTTCCTCTGGATCTGACCTCTTAATATGTTTAATCACCTTCTCTCTCTGGCAGGGAGATGAGGGCTAACGGCAATACCCCCATGAATCACTGTATCCACCCGCTGACTATAAATGAAAGTAAATACCTGTAGTTAGTGACAAGAGTTAGAGAAAGCGGTTCTGAATGTATGTCTACTCTGCAATCATGCAGCAGAGTGATTGCAGCACGTGTTGACATACCCAAGGTAGCTTTGTTCTTGTTAGCCTGAGTACCAATAGCCGTGAAGTTACAGCAGCAATGGTTTCAGCATGGTCTAGCCACCCAAGTAAGTACCCAGAGTCATGGTGGACTTGTACAGCTGGCTCTGAAGGTGCTAGCTAGATTGAAGCTAACTTGGCTGCATCTCTGTGTGCAGCAATCAATGCTCCATTGCAGGGTAGACATACCTGAGTGGGGCTGCACAGTAACAATTCAACCACAGTGCCTTATGCAGTATAATAATAAACTGACTGGCTATGAAATGTGCTCCTGTAGATTGCCAAAGGCCAGTCTTGTAACAACTCTTAGTGGAATGGACTGTGAAAAGCATGTGAGTAATGGCTAAATACCATTTTCATCTTTACCATAAATTATTAAAAAAAGAAAAGGAGGACTTGTGGCACCTTAGAGACTAACCAATTTATTTGAGCATAAGCTTTTGTCAGCTACAGCTCACTTCATCGGATGCATTCAGATGAAGTGGGCTGTAGCTCACGAAAGCTTATGCTCAAATAAATTGGTTAGTCTCTAAGGTGCCACAAGTCCTCCTTTTCTTTTTGCGAATACAGACTAACATGGCTGCTACGCTGAAACCTGTCATAAATTATTAGTTACCCATCAACTGGATTAGACCACGTGCCTTCACAATTATCAACGCGACCTCAGACATATTTTTCAGCAAATATGCCACATAATCCCCCAGTTTTGATGGGAGAAAAGAAGTTGCGGTGACAGTATCCCATCAGCAGGAAGTGGTAGATCCCACAGGTCCCATCAGCAGGAAGTGGTAGATCCAGAACAAAATACGGTGGCAATGGTGTATGGAGTAATGCTAGCATTTATTACACTGATGATCTTATTTCAACAGTGTTTGGAACGCAGCGGGGATTGATCCATCTATAAAGCACAACAACAGAATTTGAAGCATGCAGTAGGATGACAAAGTCCCACATCTGAGTCACTGCAGCAGGAACCATTTATGTTATGTTACTTTCCCACATCCTTTTTCTTTTCATTTTCTATTCTGCCTCAACACTTTGCTAATGGAAAATGAAAAACTAATCTAAGGTGTGTGAGAGGGGGATACTTCTATTTCTCAAAGGCGAAGAGATTGGAGGGGTCTGAACACCATTCAGAAAAGTATTCAAACTTTGATTCTGTTGAAACTGAATGCATGTTGCCCATTACTTATAAGTAGAATTAACAGCCATGCCAGAAAATGTGGTTGATACTCTCAGATCACATAAGCTAAAATGGGTTTGTGAAGAGCATCTCTGCTGTAATTCACTTATTGGCATACAAAAAAAAAAAAACAGGAGTAACTTGTACCCAACAAAGGAGAATGAGATTTTGAAAATGTAGCCCTAAATCATCTGTGATTAAGACTTTTTAGATAATTTCTGTTGCCTTTCATGTACTCTATCATTTTTTTTCTAAACCAGGGATGCCAAATATTAGTCAATGATCTGAATCCAGCCCACATGATATGGCCCACAAGACATACTCTTCCTCGCCAAAATCTAAGCTTTCATGTAAAAAAAAACCCAATGTTTCTAGCCCTCATAGCTGCAGAGATATAACCCTCCAAACATGAACTGAGTGTAAACTGATGTCACAATGTCTACCTGACTGCCAAGTGTATGAAATAATGACTCAAAGGGGCAAACTCCCCTGTCCTGTATCGAGCTCAACTCTAAAGCTGACACTTCAGTGTTAATATTAACTGTTCTATTGCTGATCAATTTAGCAGACAAAATGCAAAAAGGTGATAGAATCAAATCCTTCAGGGGGTAAGAATTGGACATAGTTGCAGGGAAAGAAAATCAGAGGAGATGCATAAAGGATATATCTACACTGCAAGTGAAGTTGTGATTACAGTGGGGGTTGGCATAGCTTTCATTTAGCTAGCATGGTTAACAATGGTAATGTAGAGGTGACACAGGGCAGCAACCCAAGTACAAACCCACCAGGGACTTCGGGTATGTGCTTTGGTTGCTCTCTACAAACCCACCAGGGATCTTGTGAATTTACTTCTGTGGAAAGCCTCTGCTGCCATGTCTACACTATTGTTTCTGTGCTAGCTAGATTAAAGCTAACACAAGTATGCCTACCCATGCTACAATCACACTTTCACTTGCAGTGTAGCTATATCCAAAGATAGAGAAGAGCGAGAGAAACAGTGAAAGGTAAAGGTGGGAATCAAAACAAAAGGCAGACAGAGCAGTGGCCTGCTAGGGAGAAGATTTTATCACTCACTGTGACAATAAGATAAACAATAAATAAAAGTTTTGCTACTACAAGAAAGCTTCATTCTCCTCTTGTTTGTGCCCTGGTTTACATGTGGAATAAATAATCCAGATTAGTGAACATTGTGCCCTAAAGATACCAGAATGGCTGCAGAACCTAGAGAAACTCAGGAGCAGGTCATTAAGTGGCCTTCTCAGTATCAACACAGCTTACCTGCCATAGACTGTATGGTAAATGGGCTCTAAGAGATGGCATTGCAAGCACTGAGAATCTTCCAGGTCCCCCTAGAGCAGGGCAGTTAAGTGAGAGTGTTCCTTAAAGAGGCTGCACAGTCCTGAGAGAAAACCCTTCTTTTCTAACAGCTCAGTCAGGGTAGAGACAAGGAGCTGCTTATTACTACATTCACAGTGACAACAGTGGGCAGCAAGACGGGAAAACCCACTCAGCCCAGCAATTTGTGCCCCTCTGACCCCCGGTGGGGGCAGGTGGTCCCCAAACACTGCCTTCTGCCCACTAAGCTTGTTTAGATTCAATTATACTTTGGGGCTTTTAGGGTTTTGTTTTGTTTGTTTTTTAGCAAAACAGACCACCCCAGTCCCCGATTCATCCGCTTCCCTTTGGTGCAGATGTGTAAGGCAATTACCACAGCTCAGCTGCTGGTGGAATCCTCAGTCCCTGCACAGATCCTGTGGGACAGCAGAGTGGGACAGGATTCTGGGGGACAGTACAGTGGCAGAGTGAGAGTAGGAACTAGGGCAAAGAACCTCAAAAGTCCATCATGAAATCAACCAAATTTAGGCACCTAAATACCTTTGAGATGCTGGGCCTCGATTTCCTAATGGAGCAGAAACTACATTTACAAATGAAACATTGAGTCCTCTCCCCCTACACTGGTGGCCTGATTGTCATTTACACTTAGGCCCCTTTAAACCACTGTAAAGAGGCTTTGGAATGACAGTAAATTACGGTTACTTCCACAGCCAGGGCTGTGAAAAGGGACCTTAGTGTAAATGAGAATCTGGCTCTATTGCTGTTCATCCACCAGTTGTCCTACCTGCTGTACAAGGCAGCCCAGTACATAGCCAGCTACGTACATCTGGGCTTCATACGCCCCATAAAGTCACAGAATTGGGCAACTACATAGGGTCCTTTGGAGAAAAATACCCCATGGAATTAACTGAAGCAAATCTGGGTCCCAATGATGTCCTGGGGAGTTTTGCCATTGGCTGCAATGACATCAGCATTTGGCCCTTCATATTCCAAATCAACAGGGCACCGAAACATGTGCCTGACTTGAAATACGTGCGTAAAGCCATGGAAATCAGTGTGATTGCTCATGTTCTTAAAGTTAGGCACCCACATACTTCAATACCCTGCTGAACAAGGTTCTTAATGAAGAGAATAAATATGAGCCTCAGTCATTAGAACTACACAAATATAGAAATCCTGCGCTCTGTTTTCAAAGGGAAAAACCAGGCAAAGCTTCAAATATAACTCTTCGCTCTCACTTCTAGCTTTTTTCCTTTCCAAGTGCCCAGAATCCCTTCATTAAATGACTGTGTAGGTGTAGGACATGTGTAGGAAGGAGAATGCATCTGCTGAGTACAGTCTAATCTCTTTCCTCTGTCCAAATGAAGTAAATCATGTCTGGCTATCATTCAATGCAAAAGCTATTCTTTCCTAGCTCTCCGAATGCGCCCAAGAAGATGAGTGCAGCACTGCACTTAGCAATAAATAAATAAATAAAGATAGCTTCTGGTAAATTAGCTCTCTTCTTTTTCAACTTACTGATTGTGCATTGTGTGTGTGTGTGTGTGGGTTTAAATTTAAACCCATTCAGTATTATTTATTGTTAAGACTATGCAACAGATGAGTTTGTTTTTTTCTTTGCTTCAATTAATTCCAGGGGTTTCTTTTTCCCCTTTACCATATGATAACATATTGCATCCATTATTTAATTATGTTAGGTTTCAGAGTAACAGCTGTGTTAGTCTGTATTCGCAAAAAGAAAAGGAGTACTTGTGGCACCTTAGAGACTAACCAAAAGGAGGACTTGTGGCACCTTAGAGACTAACCAATTTATTTGAGCATAAGCTTTCGTGAGCTACAGCTCACTTCAACGGATGCACTGTGGAAAATACAGAAGATGTTTTTATACACACAGACTATGAAAAAATGGGTGTTTATCACTACAAAAGGTTTTCTCTCCCACCACCCCACTCTCCTGCTGGTAATAGCTTATCTAATGTGATCACTCTCCTTACAATGTGTATGATAATCAAGGTGGGCCATTTCCAGCACAAATCCAGGTTTTCTCCCCCCCCCACCCCCCCACCCCACTCTCCTGTTGGTAATAGCTTATCTAAAGGGATCACTCTCCTTACAATGTGTATGATAATCAAGGTGGGCCATTTCCAGCACAAATCCAGGGTTTAACAAGAACGTCTGAGGAACAGTGCGGGGGGGGGAAGGAATAAACAAGGGGAAATAGGTTACTTTTTATAATGAATCAACCATTCCCAGTCTCTATTCAAACCTAAGTTAATTGTATCCAATTTGAAAATTAATTCCAATTCAGCAGTCTCTCGTTGGAGTCTGTTTTCAAAGTTTTTTTGTTGAAGGATAGTCACTTTGAGATCAGAAATCGAGTGACCAGAGAGATTGAAGTGTTCTCCGACTGGTTGATGAATGTTATAATTCTTGACATCTGATTTGTGTCCATTTATTCTTTTACGTAGAGACTGTCCAGTTTGCCCAATGTACATGGCAGAGGGGCATTGCTGGCACATGATGGCATATATCACATTGGTAGATGTGCAGGTGAACGAGCCTCTGATAGTGTGGCTAATGTGATTAGGCCCTGTGATGGTATCCCCTGAATAGATATGTGGGCACAGTTGGCAACGGGCTTTGTTGCAAGGATAGGTTCCTGGGTTAGTGGTTCTGTTGTGTGGTATGTGGTTGCTGGTGAGTATTTGCTTCAGGTTGGGGGGCTGACTGTAGGCAAGGACTGGTCTGTCTCCCAAGATTTGTGAGAGTGTTGGGTCGTCCTTCAGGATAGGTTGTAGATCCTTGATAATGCGTTGGAGAGGTTTTAGTTGGGGGCTGAAGGTGACGGCTAGTGGCGTTCTGTTATTTTCTTTGTTAGGCCTGTCCTGTAGTAGGTGACTTCTGGGAACTCTTCTGGCTCTATCAATCTGTTTCTTCACTTCCGCAGGTGGATATTGTAGTTGTAAGAATGCTTGATAGAGATCTTGTAGGTGTTTGTCTCTGTCTGAGGGGTTGGAGCAAATGTGGTTGTATCACAGAGCTTGGCTGTAGACAATGGATCATGTGGTGTGGTCAGGGTGAAAGCTGGAGGCATGTAGGTAGGAATAGCGGTCAGTAGGTTTCTGGTATAGGGTGGTGTTTATGTGACCATCGTTTATTAGCACTGTAGTGTCCAGAAAGTGGATCTCTTGTGTGGACTGGACCAGGCTGAGGTTGATGGTGGGATGGAAATTGTTGAAATCATGGTGGAATTCCTCAAGGGCTTCTTTTCCATGAGTCCAGATGATGAAGATGTCATCAATATAGCGCAAGTAGAGTAGGGGCATTAGGGGACAAGAGCTGAGGAAGCGTTGTTCTAAGTCAGCCATAAAAATGTTGGCATACTGTGGGGCCATGCGGGTACCCATAGCAGTGCCGCTGATTTGAAGGTATACATTGTCCCCAAATGTAAAATAGTTATGGGTAAGGACAAAGTCACAAGGTTAGCCGTGACATTATCAGGGATAGTGTTCTTGACGGCTTGTAGTCCATCTTTGTGTGGAATGTTGGTGTAGAGGGTTTCTACGTCCATAGTGGCCAGGATGGTGTTATCAGGAAGATCACCAATGGATTGTAGTTTCCTGAGGAAGTCAGTGGTGTCTCGAAGGTAGCTGGGAGTGCTGGTAGCGTAGGGCCTGAGGAGGGAGTCTACATAGCCAGACATCCTGCTGTCAGGGTGCCAATGCCTGAGATGATGGGGTGCGCAGGATTTCCAGGTTTATGGATCTTGGGTAGTAGATAGAATATCCCATGTCGGGGTTCCAGGGGTGAGTCTGTGCAGATTTGATCTTGTGTTTTTTCAGGGAGTTTCTTGAGCAAATGCTTTAGTTTCTTTTGGTAACTCTCAGTGGGATCAGAGGGTAATGGCTTGTAGAAAGTGGTGTTGGAGAGCTGCCGAGCAGCCTCTTGTTCATATTCCGACCTATTCATGATGACAACAGCACCTCCTTTGTCAGCCTTTTTGATTATGATGTCAGAGTTGTTTCTGAGGCTGTGGATGGCTTTGTGTTCTGCACGGCTGAGGTTATGGGGCAAGTGATGCTGCATTTCCACAATTTCAGCCTGTGCACATCGGTGGAAGCACTCTATGTAGAATTCCAGTCTGCTGTCTCGACCTTCAGGAGGAGTCCACCTAGAATCCTTCTTTTTGTAGTGTTGGTAGGGAGGTCTCTGTGGATTAGTATGTTGTTCAGAGGTGTGTTGGAAATAATCCTTGAGTCGGAGATGTCGAAAATAGGATTCTAGGTCACCACAGAACTGTATCATGTTCATGGGGGTGGAGGGGCAGAAGGAGAGGCCCCGAGATAGGACACCTGCTTCTGCTGGGCTAAGAGTATAGTTGGATAGATTAACAATATTGCTGGGTGGGTTGAGGGAACCATTGCTGTGGCCCCTTGTGGCATGTAGTAGTTTAGAAAGTTTAATGTCCTTTTTCTTTTCTAGAGAAGCAAAGTGTGTGTTGTAAATGGCTTGTCTAGTTTTAGTAAAGTCCAGCTATGAGGAAGTTTGTGTGGAAGGTTGGTTTTTTATGAGTATCCATTTTTGAGAGCTCATTCTTAATCTTTCCCTGTTTGCTGTAGAGGATGTTGATCAGGTGGTTCTGCAGTTTCTTTGACAGCGTGTGGCACAAGCTGTCAGCATAGTCTGTGTGGTATGTAGATTGTAATGGATTATTTACCTTCAGTCCTTTTGGTACGATGTCCATCTGTTTGCATTTGGAAAGGAAGATGATGTCTGTCTGTATCCGTACAAGTTTTTTCATGCAATTGATAGATTTCCACTCCATACGGCTAAATGCAGTTTCTTGCATAATGACAAGTTTCAGAGTAACAGCCGTGTTACTCTGTATTCGCAAAAAGAAAAGGAGGACTTGTGGCACCTTAGAGACTAACCAATTTATCTGAGCATAAGCTTTCGTGAGCTACAGCTCACTTCATCGGATGCATACTGTGGAAAATACAGAAGATTTCACAGACCATGAAAAAAATGGGTGTTTATCACTACAAAAGGTTTTCTCTCCCTCCACCCCACTCTCCTGCTGGTAATAGCTTATCTAAAGTGATCACTCTCCTTACAATGTGTATGATAATCAAGGTGGGCCATTTCCAGCACAAATCCAGGGTTTAACAAGAATGTCTGAGGAACAGTGGGGGGAGGGTGTGAAGGAATAAACAAGGGGAAATTGGTTACTTTTTATAATGAATCAACCATTCCCAGTCTCTATTCAAGCCTAAGTTAATTGTATCCAATTTGCAAATTAATTCCAATTCAGCAGTCTCTCGTTGGAGTCTGTTTTCAAAGTTTTTTTGTTGAAGGATAGTCACTTTGAGATCAGAAATCGAGTGACCACAGAGATTGAAGTGTTCTCCGACTGGTTCTGAATGTTATAATTCTTGACATCTGATTTGTGTCCATTTATTCTTTGATGTAGAGACTGTCCAGTTTGCCCAATGTACATGGCAGAGGGGCATTGCTGGCACATGATGGCATATATCACATTGGTAGATGTGCAGGTGAACGAGCTTATGTTGTTTATGATAGCTTAACAGACCAAAAGATAATGGGTTAAATTCTCTGCTGGCACAAACTTCACTGGAATCAATAGAATTACACCAATAGAGAGCTTGGCCCAATGAGTATTTACAGAAGTGGTTTCAAACTAGAGCTGCAAGAAATAAGTAACTACAGCAAACATGAGGAAAAAACCCCTCACAACTTTTTTTAAAATCGTTCGTAGCCATATTATTCACTAACTCCTATTTATGTGAATATTCTGAAAACTTCTTTGTATTTGTGAACATTGA
The DNA here is from genome assembly GCF_965152235.1 of Eretmochelys imbricata. Classification (NCBI taxonomy): domain Eukaryota; kingdom Metazoa; phylum Chordata; order Testudines; family Cheloniidae; genus Eretmochelys; species Eretmochelys imbricata. The sequence goes on from NC_135576.1 coordinate 11,041,088, forward strand.
AAGTGTCTTACATTACCACCATGACAGACATGAAGCCTTACTTATGATTCACTAACAAAGCAATTCAACTACATCTACCCAACGCCATGAAAAACTCACTTGGTTTGGGAGTTTTGATGCAAACTCCCAGGTTTGTAGTAAAGGTCACAAAGCTTTCTGAAGAATCTGGGTCCCATTTCAAGGGAACCTATGTCAGCGTAGGGCTTGATGTCAAAACTAGGAGAAATTCAGAAATCTGGACAATTTTTCTTTGAGTTCGGGATTCATGTGAACTTAGGTAATTAGAAATCTCTGAAAAAAGTCAATTTCCAGAAAAAAAAATCCGTTATATTGAGCTAGATTTGTTTTGAGTACTGGATGTGGTTTAATTGACCTCCTAAGTCACATGGTTGAGAACCCATGTTTTATCTTAGTATTTATTTTTTTAAAAAAATATCCAATATGTGACAAAGTTTGCATCCAAGAACAATTCATATGCTCAGCATTTAGGACTGACTCTTTGGTCTGGTACACCACATGGGTTGTCATTATATTTGTTTCCTTTTGCAGAATTCCCATTAGTGTCCATGAGACAAACTATGTAGGGACAGAATCTGTGTTGTGCATCCCAGGGGAGAATTCTGTCCTTATAAATTATGCCACACCATTGGTACTTCTTTAGTTAACCAATTTGTTCCCTTCTCCATTAGCAACAGTTAACTTCAAAAAAGATATCTGATGCAAAATACAGAGTTATTTCTTCTCTAAGTAAATGTAATGTTTGTGAAATATATTACACTGAAAGCACTGGAGACTGACATCTGTTTATCTATTGAAGAGGAAGGGTGAAATCCTGACTCCGCTGAACTCAGAAGGAGTTTTGCCACTGACTTCAAATGGAGCCAGGATTTTCTCCCACAAAGTACAGACAGTGACAATGCATGTTTCCTTACTCTCTTGTGTATTTGCCCAAACCCTCACCTGTGATGTCCTCTTGAAAGGACAAGAAGGAAGTGGCCATTTTATTTTGAATTAAATTCAAATCAAACCTCATTTAAGATGTTGTGCTTTTGGAGAACCCACCTAGAACAGTGCTGGGAGCTTGTATGTTGTGTAAGGCTGACAATATCCTGTAATATCCTGAACAAACCTTATGGAATTTAGGTAGGCATTAATGAATTAAGTTAAACCTTATTGAATTAGGATTAATACCTTTTGGATACATTGTATTAAAAATGCAATTGTGTATGTCATCGCATGTACCTTCTCTAGTAGGGAGGGGGGATTCTAAAGAACATTCTCAGTTTTCAGCATTTGAAGTCCCCTCCTTCCCAAGGGAGATATGCATCTGCTAGTTCAAGCTGGATTCTCCATAGACCCACTGACAGAGAGAAGACTTTTAGATAAAAACAATGAGTTAAGGCAGACTCAGGGCCTTCTTCCTGGTCCAGCAAATGGACAGGACAGAACCTCTGGTCCACAGAGGGCTCCAATCCTAGGAGAGGACTGGAAGGACTTGGTCTACTGAGGCATCATAAGACTCTGTCCCTTGCTCAGAGCTGAAGCTCTGATTAACTTAACAAGGAAGCCTCTGCAGTGGGGTGTTGAAAGCCTGTTCTTGCCAGAGCCTATGCTGGCACTGAGATGAACTCCAGTAAGCTTATTAGCATTTGTTCTTTTATTGTTTTCAATATGTTTTCTCGGTAATTGTTTTTTTTACCTTATGAATAAAGTAGGCTTGCATAGGAAGTGACCCAGAGACCCTAGGTTTCCGTTTCAATAGAAAGTTTGAAATAGCTGTAGTTTTAAAAAATGTGTTTGTAAATGTGTGTGCATGAGTGCATGGGGAGGCTGTGAGAGATCAAGCTAGTGTTTTTCACTGAGTTTCTCATTAATGCAATTAAAAGTGATATTGCCCTCCATACTTTTCTGTTACTGGATCTGGTGTTTTGAACTTGTTCTAACTACAGAAATTAAATAGCATACATATGTCAATTGTGTAACCCAGGTTTCTGCTTAGGTCTTTGTCTTTTGTTTATATAAGAACTATAATGTTACAGCCTTATCTGTCATACTGTATTTTCCAGGGATAAAATCAGTAATATTATTAAAACAACTAATTTATATAAACTGTAGCATCTGTCCAGGGGAGTGGGATTAGAAATAATGAGTTACCATATATTGTGGCAACTTCAAAAGGGATACACAGTGTACATCCACTTACAATAACTTAGACTTCCTACTAATCAGACCACCTTACGTTCCTTCCTCTTGCCCCATCCTTCCAGAAGAAGGCTAGTTAAATAAAGGTTCTTTGGCCTAAAACATTAAAGAATTTTTCTTAGTTTCTGAATGTATTTGCGGGACAAAAGTCCCCCACAACACAATTAATGTAACTTTTTTTATGACACTGGATTTTGAATCCAATTTTCCCCAAAAAACATTAAAGAAACTTTCCTGGTTTCTGAATGCATTTCGGATTCAAACTTCCACCATGACATAGTTAATATAGTTTTTTTTCTAGCACTGGACAAAGAATAACTGAGATTATTCTAGATTTTAGGTACTTCTGTGGCCCCCCAGCACTCCAGTATCTCAGCACCTCAAAATCTTTAATGCATTTATCCTTATAACACCTCTGTGAGGTAAAGTAGCAGTGCTGTCCCAGTTTTGCAGATGGAGAATCGAGGCACCGAGCGATTAAGTGTTTGGTTCACCACAGTGTTAGCTTGAGGTAGCACTCAAGTGTTGTTCCTCATCAGCTCCCGTCCACACACAAAAATCCTTAGTTTAAATGGTGCTTTAGCCACCAGCTAGCTGGCCAGTGGGAACAGAGAGGACTGAAGCTCAAGTGCTGCCAATGCTCAAACTAATAACACAGTAGCTCAAATGAGCACAATTCACCAGATGCTAGTTCAGTCACTTTGTGCTGCTGTTCAAAACTCTCTGATTAGTTCCGGCGTTATCACTCTTACACATGCTAGCTGGAACTAATCTGTTGCTGTGGAGACAAGCCCCAAGAGTTATGCACGAAGTGGGGAAGGAAGTTTGTGGTGGAGCAGGGAACTGAATGGTGGTGGCCTCAATCCCGAGCTAACACCCTAACCACTGGATCAGCCTTCCTCTGGAAGGCTGGTCTAAGAGGAAGTAATGTAAGGGGGTTTGATTCGTAGGAAGTCTAAGTTACTGTAAGAGAGTGTAAATTGCATATCACTTTTGAAGTCGTCCCAGTATATGGTAACTGGTTAGAGAGAGAAGTCCTTTCTATTTCTAATCTGTGGCTTATCTTTTCACGTGCCATACCTGCACCCTTCATGCAAGTCACACATGATATTTTGTTCTCCAGGATCAAAAAAGAATCCACAAAGCCTGTTGCATTGTCAAGTGTTCTTCCATGAAAGTTTGAGCAGATGAGTTGTGATTTATCATCTACTCATTTTCCATATTTGAGGCTAAAGGTGAAGCCTTTTCATCAGGTCTAAGCAAACTTGACTCCTAATTGAACAAGAGAGCACATGGTCTGTGTTTCTGGGACTCAGGGTGATGGTTAGCTATGCACCGTGAAGTGCACCATTTTCCAAAATAAACAGCTGGCTCCATTAGGAGCTGAGAAAGGAGACTGATAAGGAAACTGCTTTCACTCTGATGATAAACACCTATTGACTTTGTGGGTAATAATTCAGAGAGGCTAAATGGATTCTTGCCATTCACCCAGTGCTTGTTTAATGGTAACAATCATTAGTTTCTGCTCCAAATTACTGTTAATTCAGTCCTGTTCTACACCTTTGTTTCTAGATTTATCTAATTCTTCATGCATATTTGCAGCTCAATAAATGTTATCACTCTCATTCCAGCACAATCTCTGAAAAGTTGCCATGTTTCCCAGATCCTGTCCATTATCTATAAATTTTCCACTTCTGGTTATTTGCTGGTTGCTGTTTTATTTTAAGGGACTGATTCAAGTCAAAAACATCCTAGATTTGAACCCAGCCCTCCTTAGATTTTCATTCTAGGGAAACTGAGAATAGTGTTCCAGGCTTGAAATCAAAGTCATGATGTAAGTGAATGCAATTTTCATGGAAGTTCCTGGCCCATGTTCAGACAGGTACAAGTTGGTCAGAAAATGGTGGAAGCAATCTCCTGAACCAATGCTTTAATGCGGGGTTTCTCAAATTGGGGTCCGTGGACGCCTGGGCATCTGTGAAGGTACTCCAGGGGGTCCGTGAGTCATGTCCAGTGCCGCTGGCCCTGCTGATCAACTCCTTCCCTTCCCTCCCAGTGCCTCCTGCATGCCACAGAACAGCTGTTAAGCAGCATGCAGGAGGCACTGGGAGGGAGGAAAAGGAGTGGGGACAGGGCATGCTTGGGGGAGGGGGAAGAAAGAGGCAGGGAGAGGAGGGGAGGGGTGGAGCAGTGGCAGGACCTGGGGGCTGAGTGAGTGGCTTGGGGGTCTGGAAACAATTTAAAATTGAAATGGGGGTCCTTGGGTTGGTAAAGTTTGAAAACTACTTCTTTAGTGCAAACAGGAATTAATCCAAGGAAGTTATATGGCCTGTGTATTTATAAGAGGTCAGACTAGATGATCAGAGTGGTCCCTCTTGGCCTTATAATTTATGAATCTATGAATTTGTAGTTCAATGGGAGTTGAAGCACCTTAGCACCTCACCTGACCAGAAACTTCACACACAAGCATATTGTGCCTTTAACATTGCCGCTTATGCTGCACCGTGGGTAATTGCATTTGTTTTCAAATTACATGCTTTCAAGCTTCCTGTATCACACACCGTGCTGTGGTTGATTATGGAATTTACATGTAAGCCATTTTAAGTTTAAGGGTTTGGCTCTTCTTCAGCTACTCCACACCATATAAAAAAGGAACAATATTTGGAATGCTTGAAAATGATGGAATAACTGCATTATATTTGATGGCAGCCAATCAAATCACATAAAGAGATTAGCATAGACAGATGATGCCATCCGGTGCAATGGAATGCATTGCATGCACAAAGAAAGATGTGAGAACAGGTTATCATTGTAGATTCAGTTCATATTACTCACGCCTCCTGCCCATCCTTCAAATTCATCTCTGCTCAGAATATTTCCAAGTACTTGTCATCACTTCTGTGTCTAGAATCTACTTCCATTGTCTGCATTCAGATGAGTTTGAAGTCTGCTTCTTGGACCTAATGATATCAAAACTGATGAGGAGAAATGACAGAGCCAACAACTTTAGAGCCAAGTGGTAAGAAACAAAGAGCACAATGAAATGTTTCTTCTTAGTATCTGTAAGTGTAGCATTTGGGTTAGGAATATAGGCTTATTAGGTATCCATCTGTAGGGGATACAGAGAATTGTCTGAGGCAAAGAATATAGTTTGTCTCATCAACTCTTTCTACGAGGGACGGGGCTTGTTAAATGTCAAACTATTATTTCAACTTGAATATTGCTATTGACCGTAATTTAAGGAGGCATCCTTCTTTCTCTTCCCTACTGCAAATAAAGGAACAAACCAGGAATACACAAAGGTGTTGGCTTGTCCATAATAATGAAACAATACAAATCCTGGAACTAAAATGTATTGGAGAGGGTTTTGGTTTTTTTACTGCCAGTATTTTTAGAGGAGTCTGCTGGTCCACCCACAGTTATGGTCAATCTTGTGCCTTCTTCTTACCGCGCAAACACGCTCTGACTGCAGAAGCTGCTCCCATTTAGCACCCCAGTATGCCAGTCTCTAAAAGGGAGAACAAGAACGTGACATATGTCACAAAGACAAATATAAGGTGCTACACTTAGGGAAGAAAAAATAAATTCACAAATTTTGAATGGGGGAAAACAGGCTTGGTAGCAGCACTGCTGAGAAGCATCTGGGAGTTATGGTTGATCAGCCTCAACATGAGTAAACAATGCGATGCTATTGCAATAAAAGCAAATGCAGTTTTAAGTTGCTTTAATAGAGGCATAGCATGCAAGTCATGGGAGGCTATAGTACTACCCTACTTGGTACTGGTTAGGCCTCAGCTGGAGTACTGTGTCCAATTTTTGTTCTCAAACTTCATTGCACCTTGACCCCTTTCTAACAACAAAAATTACTACATGACCCCAAGGTGGGGAACCAAAACCTGAGCTCTCCCAAGCCCCGTCACCCCAGATCAGGGGCCAAAGCAGAAGCCCAAGGAATTGAGCCCCGGGCAGAGGGCCTGTAACCTGAACCCCACTGCATAGGGCTGAAGCCAAAGTCTGAGTCCCACCGGTTGGGGCTGAAGCCATTGGGCGGTGGGGCTCGGGCTTCAGCCCTGGGCCCCAGCAAGTCTAACGCTAGCCCTGGCCACCCCACCAAAACGGAGTCACGATCCACTTAGGGCTCCCGACCCAGCTTGAGAAATGCTGGTTTAAACACAACAAATCCTGCATCTTGGCAGGGAGTTAAACTAGCTGACCCTTGCAGTCCCTTCTAACCCTATGATTCTATTAAAAGAACCTCAGGTACCATTTCAGATTTCAACTTTTTGTCACAACCTTCAAAACTCCACATTTATAGCCACTCCTTATTTATATTTAGGCTCAGAAGGATTCAATTTGTATCTCTAAATGATGCAAAATATCATTTTCACCGTACACACACACCGGTGAAAAAATATTTGCTTACTAATAATCAAAATTTACCAGTAGGCAAAATAAGAAAAATGCTGTTTGTGAACTTATTAGAGTTTGATTTAAGGCTATTGGCTTTGTATATTTTGACACATGCTATTGACAATTTGTGTTTCAATGGTTATAGAGTGTGACAGGGTCGGACCAGATGGCTATAGGAGAGTAATAGAAGGCAGATATATTAGCCCCAGGCTAAGTAGGTCCCTTTTCCCTGGGTAAGGTAACAGGGAAGGTTCCAGAACAATCAGGAACCTTCTGCAGACAATTAAGACAGGCTCATTAGAACACCTGCAGCCAATCAAGAAGCTGCTAGAATCAATTACGGCAGGCTAATCAGGGCACCTGGGTTTTAAAAAGGAGCTCACTTCAGTTTGTGGTGCGTGTGTGAGGAGCTGGGAGCAAGAGGCACTAGGAGCTGAGAGTGAGAACGCAGACTGTTGGAGGACTGAGGTGTACAAGCATGATCAGCCACCAGAAGGAAGGTCTTACGGTGACAATAAAGAAGGTGTTGGGAGGAGGCCATGGGGAAGTAGCCCAGGGAGTTGTAGCTGTCGCACAGCTGTTCCAGGAGGCACTCTAGACAGCTGCATTCCACAGGGCCCTGGGCTGGAACCCAGAGTAGAGGGCGGGCCCGGGTTCCCCCCAAATCCTCCCAACTCCTGGTCAGACACAGGAGGAGTCAACCTGAACTGTGAATTCAGAAAATCGGCCAAGCGGACGGCTGCCATGAAGCTCCAAGGTGAGCAAATCCGCCAATAAGCGCAAGACCCACCAAGGTAGAGCAGGAACTTTGTCACAAGGGCTTCAGCTTTTTGAATCTCAACATCTACTGTCATTAAATAATTACTGTCAGACTCCCCACCCCCTTGTATGACCCTCACCATAATTTCTTGCAGCTGTAAAAATTTAAATCGATACAAATTTTAAAATGGTTAAAAATAAACATTGATATTATCTGTTGAAATTATAAAAAAGTTAAAATGGAATATACCAAAACTACTTATACAGTGCCCCTCTTTATTTATGCTCCCAGGAGCTTTCTGTCACACCCAACCCTCTACATTCTACCAGTGTTCCCCCAGCTAACCACGGATTTGCTAATTTCTCACCTCTGTGCCTATTTCCATACAGCTCTCTAAGCATGCTACAAGTCCGAGGTCAGCCATGCTGCCTATAGTGAATTAATTGAACCTAATTGTTGTTCTTGTTCCCCTGGCCTCTGTTTCTCTCTTCTTAGGTTCTTCCTTGGGGCAGAGGCCATCTCATCTTGAATGTCCGGCAACCTTCTAACACAGTATGAATGCTACTCTAAACAAATAATTTGGAGGCACAAGAACAAAGCACAAAATAAGTAGCTAGCATTTTGAGTAAAGACAATCCCTTTTGCACAGAAAAAATAAGTCTTATACGAGGCATCCTACAGGTACTGAAAAGGACCAATGTCTTTCTATCTTGACTCTATTCAATTTACTTATCAATTTGGATCTTCTTTTTTATAGATCAAATGTTTTAAAGATTCCTGATAAAACATTTGATGGCCCTGTCTTTAATCAAATCTGTTTAGCCTCCTTTTACTCTGAAGCCTCTCCCCCCACATCATTTGACGATCAGGAAAAGTTGTGGAGAAAAATGTCAGAAAAAAAAAGAATGTGAACGTTTTATTTAGTGACAAAGGTTTCACTTTCCAACCCTTTCAAAGGCTACTCAGGTATTAAGGGGGGAAATGTTATTACTATTTTGGGGTCAACGTATTTCTTTAGAATTCTCTACTTCTATACAACTTTCCACCAAATTAAGTCTCGGATAAAATCAGAAATATCATTTGCTTTCAGATTACAATAATGCTTTGTCTCATGTTGACTGTAAGCAAGTCTCCACTGTCAATAGTGAAACCAGAATGGATACAGGATTATAAGACTATTAACCACCTAACTTTTGGATAACAGTGCTTGCAAGTTGAGGGCTAGATCTTTCTAATTAGACATTGTCGTGAACAAGGGATGGTGCAGAGCTAAGCATTCCTATGAGTAGAGATAGTCTTTTGGTTTAAGCACTGCACTGGAACCAGTCCAGTATTTTAATCACAATCCATCTATCCTTTCAGTGCATGCAACAGAGCTTAAATCCAAAATAATTTGAATTAATTTATTGAATGAGATTTCAATTACAGACTAATAGTGAGCCACAAGCAGACATTGCCCATGACAAGTTTGTTGGCAGACTCTCCAAAATATTATTGTGATTGGGTAGTTTTTGGCTTTTGCTACCTTTGCCTGGCTAAGTATCAGCTCCGCCTGGAGAGCTGATCCTGCTTTTGAAAGCTGCTGTCCAATCAAATGCAGAAACAAATTTACACAAGAGGGTTGAATATCATGCAGCTAATCAAAATGTGATAATAAGAATTACTTGTTAGATGAAGAAAAAAAAACGAACAACTTGCCAATTCTTGGTAAACATGTTGATATTTTAAAAGGATTGAAGTGAGTATATGATCAAATGTTATCTGGCAAACAATGTTTATCAGTGTTTTGTTGGTAGTCTGCCATTGTCCTGCTAATTTCCTCCAGGATGTAGCATACCACTGCAGTAATTCAGCCATAGCAGCAGCAACAGGCCTAAATAATATTATATGACACGTGCATTGGTGAAAAAGGTTTAAAAACATCATTCGGTGCAGCCTCTCCCCCTAACTTGCTCTGTAACATCGAGCACCTTGTGACATCTAACTTCAACAATGTACCTTACCAAATATATATATATATATATATTCTCAAGGCAATAAACATACCTTCTCAGAAAAGAGATTTAAGGAGCTCAATCTGTTTCATTTATCAAAAAGAATATCAAAAGGCGATTTACAGTATAATTACCTTCACATGGAAAAAAATACCAGTTGTTTAAGGGCTCTTTAAGCTAGCAAAGAAAGAAAAGCAAAAACTATTGTCTGTAAGTAGAGACAACTGGAGGATAACAGGTAGATTTATCATTATTTGTATTACTGTAGCATGATCCAATTGTGCTAGGCACTGTAAAAACAGAATAAAAAAGACAGTCCCTGCCCCTAAGAGTTCAATTTTTCAAGACTTTCAAGGTTTCAGAATTTCTTTTCACTCCACATTGGAACAAAACCAAAAACTTCTGAAACTGTTTTGTGAAGCAGACTTGTGTTGAAACATCCATTTTCCAATCAAAAAGCTCAGGGTTTTTTTATTTGGCTCTTTCTCTGGCCAGAAGTGTCAAGAGATCCCAGGGCCTCAAGAACCTTCCTGTTGAAAAGTTTATTGATATCAATACTTCTCCGCACAAAGTTTAGACTTTGACAAAACAGGCTATTTCAAGAAAATTCCGTTTTGCTATATGGGCTGGAACGAGGTCTAGCTGAGAGGAAAAGCCAGGCATATTCAAATTAGAACTAGCATATAACAGTGAGGGTCAGAAACAGTTTGAACAAACTACCAAGGAAAATGGTGGATTCTTCATACTTTGGTGTCTTCAAATCAAGACTGGCTGCCTATCTGGGTGATATTGTTTAGGCAAATATAAGCTACTGGACTCAGTACAGGGGTCACTGGATGAAATTTTCTGGCCTCTGTCATACAGCAGATCAAACTAGATGTCTAATGGTCCCTTGTGGCACTGAAATCTATGGAAAATATTGAGATGAATTAATCAACCCCCAGGTCATCTCTGGGATGCAAGAAACTATGGTTATGCCTGGTATACATATGGAAAAACTGAGACATGGATAAATTAAGGCCAAATTTTTCAGACTTGGCTGTGTAAAAGGAGGCTCCTAAATTAATATTTAGAAACCTAAATAAGTGGATTGACTTTCAGAGGGCAAAGTGTCCTTACTCTCAGCAAACTTCAGGGAGAGCAGAGAAAGTGATCAGCCCTTCTGATCATCTTAGGATTTGTCCAGATGGCCAGTTCATGTTAACAGGCTAGAGTGCTGTAAATTTACACGTCAGCTTGCTGCTCACTTACAGACTGTGTAAACGAGCCCTTACATAGATGCACAAAGGGGCTTAACATCCTTATGAACTGAAGGCATCCGTCACCTATGTGATGTGCATCTGACAAAGACAAACCCTTAAACTGATGGACATTGGTTTCAACTGAGCTATTCTTGATTTACACCTGGTTAAGTGAGAGAAGAATCTTTTTGTTTGCTTTGTTTTTTAAAAGACACATTCTTTCATAGATTCATAGATTCATAGATATTTAGGTCAGAAGGGACCATTATGATCATCTAGTCTGACCTCCTGCACAACGCAGGCCACAGAATTTCACCCACCACTCCTACAAAAAAACCTCACACCTATATCTGTGCTATTGAAGTCCTCAAATTGTAGTTTAAAGACCTCAAGGAGCAGAGAATCCTCCAGCAAGTGACCCGTGCCCCATGCTACAGAGGAAGGCGAAAAACCTCCAGGGCCTCTTCCAATCTGCCCTGGAGGAAAATTCCTTCCCGACCCCAAATATGGCGATCAGCTAAACCCTGAGCATATGGGCAAGATTCATCAGCCAGATACTACAGAAAATTCTTTCCCAGGTAACTTGGATCTTACCCCATCTAAAACCCATCACAGGCCATTGGGCCTATTTACCATGAATATTTAATTACCAAAACCATGTTATCCCATCATACCATCTCCTCCATAAACTTATCGAGTTTAATCTTAAAGCAAGATAGATCTTTTGCCCCCACTACTTCCCTCGGAAGGCTATTCCAAAACTTCACTCCTCTGATGGTTAGAAACCTTCGTCTAATTTCTAATCTAAATTTCCTAGTGGCCAGTTTATATCCATTTGTTCTTGTGTCCACATTGGTACTGAGTTTAAATAATTCCTCTCCCTCTCTGGTATTTATCCCTCTGATATATTTATAGAGAGCAATCATATCTCCCCTCAGCCTTCTTTTAGTTAGGCTAAACAAGCCAAGCTCCCTGAGTCTCCTTTCATAAGACAAGTTTTCCATTCCTCGGATCATCCTAGTAGCCCTTCTCTGTACCTGTTCCAGTTTGAATTCATCCTTCTTAAACATGGGAGACCAGAACTGCACACAGTACTCCAGGTGAGGTCTCACCAGTGCCTTATATAACGGTACTAAAACCTCCTTATCCCTACTGGAAATACCTCTCCTGATGCATCCCAAGACGACATTAGCTTTTTTCACAGCCATATCACATTGGCAGCTCATAGTCATCCTATGATCAACCAATACTCCAAGGTCCTTTTCCTCCTCCGTTACTTCTAGTTGATGCGTCCCTAGCTTATAACTAAAATTCTTGTTATTAATCCCTAAATGCATGACCTTACACTTCTCACTATTAAATTTCATCCTATTCCTATTACTCCAGTTTACAAGGTCATCCAGATCCTCCTGTAGGGTATCCCTGTCCTTCTCTAAATTAGCAATACCTCCCAGCTTTGTATCATCTGCAAACTTTAGTAGCACACTCCCACTTTTTGTGCCCAGGTCAGTAATAAAAAGATTAAATAAGATTGGTCCCAAAACCGATCCCTGAGGAACTCCACTGGTAACCTCCCTCCAACTTGACAGTTCACCTTTCAGTAGGACCCGTTGTAGTCTCCCCTTTAACCAATTCCCTATCCACCTTTCAATATTCCTATTGATGCCCATCTTATCCAATTTAACTAATAATTCCCCATGTGGCACCGTATCAAACGCCTTACTAAAATCTAAGTAAATTAGATCCACTGCGTTTCCTTTATCTAAAAAATCTGTTACTTTCTCAAAGAAGGAGATCAGGTTGGTTTGGCACGATCTACCTTTTGTAAAACCATGTTGTATTTTGTCCCATTTACCATTGACTTCAATGTCCTTAACTACCTTCTCCTTCAAAATTTTTTCCAAGACCTTGCATACTACAGATGTCAAACTAACAGGCCTATAATTACTTGGATCACTTTTTTTCCCTTTCTTAAAAATAGGAACTATGTTAGCAATCCTCCAATCATATGGTACAACCCCTGAGTTTACAGATTCATTAAAAATTCTTGCTAATGGGCTTGCAATTTCTTGTGCCAATTCTTTTAATATTCTTGGATGAAGATTATCTGGGCCCCCCGATTTAGTCCCATTAAGCTGTTTGAGTTTCGCTTCTACCTCAGATATGGTGATGTCTACCTCCATATCCTCATTCCCGTTTATCATGCTACCATTATCCCTAAGATCCTCTTTAGTCTTATTAAAGACTGAGGCAAAGTATTTGTTTAGATATTGGGCCATGCCTAGATTATCCTTGACCTCCACTCCATCCTCAGTTTTTAGCGGTCCCACTTCTTCTTTCTTTGTTTTCTTCCTATTTATATGACTATAGAACCTTTTACTATTGGTTTTAATTCCCTTTGCAAGGTCCAACTCTACTTGACTTTTAGCCTGTCTCACTTTATCCCTACATATTCTGACCTCAATAAGGTAGCTTGCCTTACTGATCCCTCCCTTCTTCCACTCCCTATATGCTTTCTGCTTTTTCTTAATTACCTCTCTAAGATGCTTGCTCATCCAGCTTGGTCTACAACTCCTGCCTATGAATTTTTTCCCCTTTCTTGGGATGCAGGCTTCCGATAGCTTCTGCAGCTTTAATTTAAAATAATCCCAGGCCTCCTCTACCTTTAAACCCATAAATTCTTCAGTCCAATCCACTTCCCTAACTAATTTCCTTAATTTTTGAAAGTCAGCCCTTTTGAAATCAAAAACCTTAGTTGCAGATTTATTTTTGTTAATCCTTTCCCTGAGGACCTAAAACTCTGGGTCAGGACTACATCACATAACTCACTGCTGAGGATGAAGAGGATGCTATGGAGACTTGAAGTCACCTTTGTGCCCATCCAATCCTGGGGGCTCTGGGAGCCAGAGCCTTCAGCATAATTTAGACAGTCCTAGGAGCCTACCTAAATTAAGGCAGCTTCCCTGGGCTGCACACTACTCTGAACCTCCACAACCCTGTGTTCTATGACCCTGCCCGCACCATATTCATCCTACCTATGACAGGATTTGAAAGAGGATCCTTGCAGGGCAGCCTTTCTGTCTGTCTTTCACATGTTTCTGCACTGGAGGAATCCTTTACCAGTGGGATATGGGGTTCCTATGCTGCTTCAACCCTTTTACCCAGCATAAAGGGATTAGGGTGGTAGTTAGGATATCCCCCTCTATGTCCCCAATTCTGCCACAGGGGTCCATCCACATAGAATCCTAGGACTGGAAAGGACCTCAAGAGGTCATCTAGTCCAGTCCCCTGCCCTCATGGCTGGACTAAGGGCTGCTGATCAGTGCTGCTGCAATTGATGCAGCAGGGATCTATTTAGCGGGTCTAGTGAAGACCCACTAAATCAATGGCAGAGCACTTTCCAGTCGACCCTGGTACTCCAGCTCTCTGAAAAGTCGTCTTGAGAGTGACTTCCGTCAACTCAGTGCGGTGAAGACACCGGGGTAAGTTGACCTAAGCTATGTCAACTCCAGCTACATTATTTGCATAGCTGGAGTAGCATAACTTAGGTCTACTTACCCTGGTTGTGAAGACAAGCCCTACGTGTGGCCCCTTATGGGCCTGCATGGAGTCAATGGAAGTCAATGGAATAATGGTCCATATTATCTACAGATCACTTTACAAAATCAGGGCATAAATTTGACCTAGAACAACAAAAGAAAATAACTAAAGGGTAGGGTTTTTTCAACTGCTCTGGGAACCTATGGGATGAAAGCCACTCGAAACACATATATTATATATATAAAAATAAAACCAAAAAGTGAATAACTAGGATTATTATGACATATTGTTAGCTTTATTAAGAGATAGCTTCTCAGTGCCTTATATGAGACACTACAGGCCTTAGAATCCTTCCAGAGATTAATAATAATCTAAATAAAAAAAATTATTCATGTAAACATCAGTTGTAGAGATATTAACTATACTGGGTGGCAGAAAGAGTACCTGTTGAAGGACACATGGCAAGAAGGTACAGAAAGTCTATAACTGCCTAAAGTAACCTTTTGTGTTCTTTTTATTAGGTGATATTTTAGTTCCTGGTGTCAACGTTTGCTCAGTTAGCAGTCACATTTTCTAAAAATTCAAATGTATTTTGAACTTTCAGAAATCAATAAACGATCATTACAGAGCCTGATCAATGCAAGTTCCATATTATAATCTTCTTGAAATCCAGACTGAATTTTCATACTCACTTGGTTTCTCATCACATCAGATCCTCTGGCTATCATGAACATCTGATAAGATTCCATTGTGATTAACTACTAATATTACTGAAGGGAAATTATCTTTTGAGAATGAAACATAGAAATATTCTGCCTGACAAAGCATGCTACCATATTTTTTGCCTAGCTGGCACAATCTTATCTATCTATCTATCTATCTATCTATCTATCTATCTATCTATCTGTCTGGAAAACTTTTGTTATTACTTTGATCCTTAAAACACTACACGCTACATGTGTGTATGAGTGTGTATGTGGGGGGGGGGTACATTGTATTAAAGGGCATTAACTCAGATTCTTTTACTAAATATACAATGCAAAATGAATCTTGAAGCCAAGATTTTACAGAAGTAGGAGTCAATGGGTGTTCAGCTATTTTAAAAATCAGGTCTATTATTTAAATGTCTAACTAAATTTTAAAATCATAGTCTTTAAATTACATAGGTAAAACACTTTGTACACTACAAAAATATCCATATAACATGGATGAGAAACATGGTTTGGGTCCAACCATGTTATAAAACAGTTTCTTCTTGTCTGTGAAGACAGGAAGAAGAAGAAGAAAAACTATTATGTTAAAGAGAACCATGTTTTATCCTATGTATCATCTGATGTTAAATTATGACTCCTCAGCATAATTTTATTCTGTCTACACAGGCTAGGAGAAATTATATTTTAATGTAACTGGCATATCTCCATCTTTAAATATAGTTGTTTTTGTAAAGCACCCACGTCAAAACAATATTTTCATTTGTTTGTCCACTGCCACCAGTTTTACACAGTAAGGAGCTGTTGATTATTTTCAGAAGAACTGGGTCTAATTAAATCTCTACTGATTTTAGTGGAGCTAATCCAGGGATGCATTTAGCCTACTGTGACTAAAAAGACAATACCCGAGGTAGACTGAAGTGAGGGAAACGATATCGTCATTGCAGCAAATGCAACAGAAGGCAGTCCCTTCACCAAGTCTATTTAATAGATTATGAATATCCGACCTTTGGTGTGAGCACGTGTTCTCGTGCAAGATACTGTGAATCAAGACTTCCTGGGTTCAAGGCCTAGCTGTGCTACAGATTCACTGTGTGCTTTCAGCAAATCTAGGTCTTAGTTTGCCCATATAGATATGAGAACACTGTAAAAGCTGTTGTAGGATTTAATCGCCTTAAAATGCTTTGAGATCCTTGATTAAAATACAGTAACAAGGGTAATTAAGTCCCAAGTATTATTATTACCCAAAATATATTTATTTAGTACATATCAATATAAGTTTAAAAGGTATTTTTGTTGTCTTACCCTGGAATATAGAGCATATTATATAGAAGAAAGGAAAATATTCTCACCTTTAACTACACAGAGTAATGGCACAAATTTTGCAAAAGGCACGTATGTCTGAATGGATACTGTATAACCTTGTGCATATAATTAAAGTAAATTGTAACTAATATATGTTGCCTTGATCTTTTCCTTTAAGCTAGCTGTGTGTTAGCAGAGATAAAGCTAACTTGATTCAGCGTAACAAGTTCACAGCTGGCACATGGATGGTGTTTCCCAAAGGACATATGTAAATCTAGCGAGGTGAGAAAACCCTTGCCCTTTTTTTACTGCTGCTGTTGTGTGATTCAGAGATGAATATCTTGCCCTTTTCTCTGAATAAACTTTCAATGGCAAGACACTGAGGCAAGCCAGACTCTCACACAGTCACCCTGCAAATGTTAGACAATAAGAAGAATCTGAGCAATTTAAAAACATAATGGCTGACGAATTCAACCCTATATACCTACAGTCAGACACTTACATCCGTATTTAGGAATCTAAAATAAAAATGGCCTGATTTTTCAGAGCATTCATGTTCACTTCAGTGGACGCTGCGGGTGCCCAGCACCTCTGATCCCAAATTTCAAAGTTGGGGCCAATGCCCTTTATTACTAGATTGAAGGTTTTGCCTATTGAAACTAGTTAAATTCTTTATGAAGTGTCCAGTATAAAAAGATATGTTTAGAAATACCTGATGCGCAGGGATACCTTTGTAGTTATCATCAAAACATTTTGGGATTGTTTGTCACAACAGGTACCCCATGATTCCTGATGTCTCACTTCTTCTTGAGAGCTTTAATACTACACAATAGTTTAGGTCATGAAGAATACCTTATTCAGGTCACTAGCACCTCTATGATAACTATTATTTATTATTTGCATTTCTTTAGCACCTAGGAGCCTTAGTCATGGACCAGGACCCCATTGTGCTAGGTGCTATATAAACACTGGGCCACCTAGTAATGACTCAGTGGAAAGAATGCTACCTACTGAATCACCAGGACCATGTCTGGCAGCACCTTCTATAGGGCTGAGAATTCTGAGGTCCATCTTACTACGGACCAAGCCACGATCCCATTTAACGCATGGATATCACCACAGGTATGGATATGACACCCACGTGTTACACTGCAATGTTACTATATAAGATTAATTGAATGCATTATGCCCTGTTCACATTGTCACCTGCACTTTGCTCGTTGTTATCCATCTCTGTTGGGATATATTCTAATGTTTCATCTCAGAAGTTTCAAAGAGTCATCATGTTATATTTTAATAAGCTGCCTGAGAAATGTTTCCCTCTTTCTCCAAAATATAGAATATCCCCTCAAATTTACAATGGCAGAATGGCCAATATTTACTCCAAGACCAGTAAGAGATTTAAGATAGTCAGGGTTATACTATTATAGTGGAGAGATTTATAGCTGTCCAACAGGACACTCACTTCTATTCCTGGAATCTTTTGAGGTCTGAGACTGTAAAATTACAATACTTAGCATTTGAGTACTTCACTTTGCAACCTTAATATTCTTTTAACATGCGGAAGGGAGTAGTTGTGAAATATCCTAAATTTTTACAAAAGAAAAAACAATAGAACTCAGAAACTCCATCACGTGGAACCAATGTCTAGGCAACAGCAGAACAGTTTGGCCTGCACAATATATTCATTCACTGAGAAAAGGGACCTATGGACTCTGAATCATCAGTGCGCACCTTCTTAGATTACATAGATTTGTTCCATATTCACCTTCATATATACCCTAGAACTGAGACTGGGTTCAGTCTTCGAGCCTGACTGACATTTTCTCCCCATTTCTGGTATCATCCCCTCTAACTTTCCTCGTCTCTGCAACTTTTTGAGGAAGTAAACCTGTCTCCTCTGCCCAAATACCTTTCACACAACAATATGCTTCACCATTTTCAATCTGGATAGCATGGAAACAACTCTCTTCAAGGTATTTAAGCTCATTTACTCTGCTGCTGTTGGCTACTTCTCCCTCTCAGTTCTCACTGCAGCCTTTAATACTGTGGGCTACTCTCCATCTTCCTAGACCTTAGCTATAATGATATCTTTGTGTCCTTCCTCTGTGTCCATGATTCCAATCCTATTTCAGAGTGCCCTGTTCTCCTTTGTGCAAGGATCCCTTATCTATGGAGCTTAACAAAGGAATCTTGTGAGTCCATCCGAATTTCTTTCCACTAAATATATCAAAGACAGAAGCCCAGCTATTGGACAAGACAAGCATCATGAAACTCCACCTCTCCCTCTCTTATCTACATGGCAAGTTACTGCACTACAAGCAAGGGTATGAATCTACAGTGCACCAGTTTGCCAGACAGTAACGTCCCATGTGGACACTCTTCTAATGCATTGAAAGGCCCACAGTTCAGCTTGGCGCACTACTCTTTCAAGGAGTATTAGGCTAAGATGCACTCCAGGACTTTCAGTGTCCTTTAGCTGTGTCCACACAGGAGGTTACTGTGCAGCGAGCTGGTGCACGTGATCTCACACCTGGGCTTGCTGTGTAGTGACTTGCCACATAGACAAGCTCTTTGACTCAGACATTCCAGATGTTCCCACTGCTTGATACAGACAACTGCAATAGTCAAGAATTTCTTTCTTTCTTTCTTTCTTTCTTTCTTTCTTTCTTTCTTTCTTTCTTTCTTTCTTTCTTTCTTTCTTTCTTTCTTTCTTTCTTTCTTTCTAGCTAGCTAGCTCAAAGATTACAAAGCTGATTCTGAAAAAGAGAAACAGAATTGATATCTGTGCTGCCTTTTGATTGGCATGTTCTCTTCTACATATTTACTCCTCTGTGAAAACTGAAGAAATGCTAATTGTCCATTCAGGTCTACCAAAAATAAAGTTTCCATTTCTCAGGCATACTGCTCCCTAATTGAAGTTTGGTGCTGTATAGATCGATTTATATATGCAAGCTTTCTCCAAGTGTTTTCTTTTGCTAATTGGAAGCAATGTTTAAATGTCCCACTTCCAGAAAATCACATTTGTGTAATAAGCTTTTCCAATTTGCTGAAAGGAACTAAAAGGCTGTATTGGAAAATCAAAGTGCGAGACAGGTGACTCATCCATAGAAATGTAAATTACATATCATTTCTTTCTCATCACTTCTCTAATGTGTAGGTATAACGCTTAGAACACAGATGCTTTTAGAGCTACTTGAGACAGGAGCAATAATTAAATGCTGTGAACCACGGGTTAAGTAGTTCACATTAGGGCTCAGTGAACGGTGCTGCAAATTATTTCAAGGCACCTAAAGGCAGAAGTTTCAGGTGGCATGTCTAGTGCTATCTAATTTCAATGCTTTTTTTAAGTATCTTTTTCTGGTAGACCTCATAGAGGCCAATGGCTTTTTCAGATGTGTACCTGTACGGGGAGACTTTGGCAAACCAGTAAAATGCCTGAAACCACTATGGCTTATTGCTAAAAGCAGCCAAGTCAGCACACTTAGCTTAACCAAGGCAGGAGGGGAGGGGGGTTTTTGGGTGCCACAGAAAGGGCAGCTTGACCCCGCATCCTTCCTGATAAGAATTGTGTTGAAGTTGCTGATACATGCATCTTAGAAGAGCAGGATGTGCCCCAGGAATGTCTATTGGGGCCTCAAGGCTGCAAACTCTGGAAAAACCCACACCTGGTTAATCGATAATCAGAAGGAGCCTCTTGCTTGCACATGGGAACTGTCTGCTTAACAAGATTTTTTTTAAGGGACATGTCATTCTATTTCTAACGTATAAATAAGGGGGAAGTTTGAGGTGGTGGGACTCTTCAGGACTGGACTCTCCGTCTGGATGCATCTTGTGTTTCCCACTAGCAGATGGGCTGCCGCTGTGCCACTCAAGAGCCACCACTCAGCTTTGGTAATTCTCAAGGATTGGGGTGTTTTACTAACCTGTTGCAGACGTGTGTATAAGTGCTTGAGACTAAGTAAAGTTTACCTTTAAGTGAAAGCACTCTTGTGTTGTCCTGTTTGTGCCGGCCATCGATCGGTTGGATGGCCATGTCTCCCCTGATTTATTTCCTGACACCACCTTGCACAGAGTAAAAGTTACCAAGAGCTTTGGGTTGAAAGAACCCCGGGTAACAGACCATTTCCCATCAATGCAAATATTCAGCTCCTCCTTCAATTTTAATTGATGTTAGTCACAGACTTTTAGCAGAGAAGAGATTTCTCAATAATGTAATAGCTCTCTCAGCCCTCTTTTCTCTGCCCTACCCTCTGATCTGAGGAAAAGGGTTTTGTTTGTTTGTTTGTTTGTTTTTTTGGGGGGGGGGGGGTTGTAAGCAATTGTGTCTGTAATGTTAATAGTTTTTTTGGAAGACTGCTATTGCCCAAAAAATCCCCAAACAAGCCCCAACAAATTGCATTAATTGTTCAGGAGAACAGAATGAGTTTTGGCAGAGCATTTCAATCACTTACCTACCAACTGTAGTAGCAGCAGAACCTTGAGTTTCAGCTAGTCTATAGAATGCTAGCATTTTCAAATGGATACACACGTCTACTATGTGATCCGGCATTGTGTGTGCATTTTCCATCGTGTACATGGTACACTATTGCGATTCAGCAGGCGAAGGGCTAGTCTACACAAAAGAAACATGTGGTGTGTTGATTTTATTAGCTGCTTTCCAAGTTTCCCTAATTACATGCTCTCTATAGAGCATATTTAAAATGCTTTTTTAGCAGTGCTTTTCTCAAGACTCTGGCATGCTTTTAATCTGTGATGGAGGATGCTATACAAAGCACATTATAAAATGAATATCTATATAGATAATAATGGTGCCCTGAGATCCTTGATTTAACTGTGGCATAGCTTGGGAGCAGAAACTGAGTCCCCAGAAAAACTCATGAAGTGCAAAACAATGTTACTTCGCTTGGGGATGGGGAGGATAAAACCCAGTCTCCTGGTTTGCAAATCTTCTTGCACTTGAAACCAATATTCAAGCAGATTTCTGCAATTATTTGATACTTATTGGAAAGAGAGAGGAGCTAATACTTGCATTTGATAATCACACAATATTGTACATTGATACTGTGTCTTTCATTCAATGATCCCTGTGTTTTATGAACTATAGTTAAATGCATCTGAAGCCACCATCCAAGGGAAGCACAAATATTAGTGGCATAATAGAAATGGGTCAGGAAAAGGCCTGAGGGGGCTGGTAAAGAGCCAGCTGCTATGATTATCATGATCTATTAGCGAGCGGGGCTGTTAGCTCAAGCAGCATCAGCTCATGGTTTTAGAGAGAGTGTTGTATTGTGGATAAAGCAGTGGTGTAGAAGTGAAAAGATGTGGGTTCTAATCTTGGCTCTGTCCCTAACCTGCTGTGGGATCTTGAGAAACTCAGACACTGCTTGCGCGCCCAATAATAATGTAATGCCTAGAAGTACTAGCTGAGATTTGGGTCCCATTGTGCAAGGGGCTGCACATACACACAGTAAGACAATTTTTGCTATGAAGAGGTTACAATCTAAATGGACCAGACAGTGAAAGGCAAAGAAGCAGAGGCAGAGAGGTGAAGTCACACAGCTATGCTGGGTTTTAGGCCACTTGAGCATTCCCCTCAGGCCCAGAAAATCCTCTGCTCCCCATTTACAGCACTTACAAGGAGCAATACAAAACCCTGTATAGCTCTGCCCTTCCCTGCTTGTTCTCCCTTCCCAAGGCTCATGTCAAGCACTGTCTCCTCCTCTTTAATAAGGCCTTGTCATTACTAGGAAACAAGGTGTTTTCTTATTGAATGTTACCTACCAAGTGGTAACTAACGTCGGGTAAAATCCTAGTGAAGACAAGGCAGTTGTGGATTATCATGTATTAGCTTGATTGAGATGAACGCTCAGCTCCTCATTTGTTTGTGTGTTATTGGACGGGGAGAAGAGAAGGTCTCGGTCTACATCCTTTAGACCATTCATTATTATATATACCTTGATCATATCCCCTCTTGCTCATCTCTATTTTAAGGTTAATCCAGACCAGTCTTTTCAGTCTTACCATATGATGGTTTTCCAGGCACTTGATCATTACCGCCACCCCTCTCTGAACCTCCTCTAGGTCCATAACGTCCTTTTTAGATCAGGTGACCAGTACCACACAGTATTCCAGATGAGGCTGCATGAACAAGGAAGGAAAACAGAAGTAAGGTATCAGAGGTTCCAAAAGCATAAACTCACCAGTAGCCTTGTAAATAACATGTAGATAAAGAAATAGTAAGACGAGTAATGTGTGATAAGCTTGCAGCTGCAACTTTGCTTACTAGTGCACTTTGCAGTTGTGGACAGTTCATGATCTCTACAGGGATTGGCTATAAAAATTAGCAGACCAATCATAAAGTGTGTGATATGATGCATTAACTAATAGTACTGTGTGTGTATATAAGCCAATTCATGATTATATACACTGCATGTGTGGAATACCCTGTACCCACTCCCTACACTTGAGCCTGATCAACTCAAGTATACTTTGATTGTATGCCAATAAAGAAACCTCAGTGATAAGTCTGGAGTGGAACTGATTTCATGGATTCCATAGAACTGGATGACGTGTTCTCCCAGAATTGCACAAGGTCTTCTGGATAAGCTGAGTGGAAAAGATCTCTGGGGGAATCCCAGCATGACTAATGCCAAAACCTGGGAGCCACTGATCTGGAGCAGGCAAAGTAACCTCCGTGATGAGCCCAGAGTAAACTCAGGATGCACTCATCTGGAGTAGGCTAAGCACATACCTTTTAGTGTGATGTTCACTACCTAACAGTAAGGGCAATGGCACTGGAAGGGTTTAAGTGTTAAAATATGAGGAAGTTAGTGCCACTCTGGAGTAACGGGTTAAATTTAATGGTGGGCTTTATGGACTCCCCAGAGAAGAATTAGGGGGAGAAGGGACCAGGTGATACAGGAACTCCAGAGAGAGGTATTAGATTAAAAAAAATAAGAATACTTAGAATTCAGAGGTCTACTGAATGCCATAAAGAAATATATTTTTTGGCAGAGCACAGCAAAGATCTATTGAATGCCACTGAAATTTTCCAAACATAGGACCCATTGGCAGCCATGGGAAAAAATAGTATTGAGGTTTTATTATCTTAAGGCAAAGAATGCCCAAATCAAGGCAGTACTTTCACCACAAACAAAATATGCCACTTTGAGAGATGAATGCAAAAAGCATAAGGAACAAAGCTATAGAGGAGAAAACAAACTAAATGGAAAAGATTCCTGAAAGGTCAGGAAGAAAACAATGGCTGCTTGCATAAATCCAAGTAAAAAAAGCTGCCAACCTTTAAGTACTGTATTTAGTGAGTTCAGGCAGACTGTACTAAATTGAGAAATAAAAGCAAAAACAATAAGAGATAAGCTTAGAGCTGCTGAGAAAAAGTCAGCTGAGAAATGATTTGCTCTGGGAGATAAGCTAGAAGAGTTATGGTCCCAGAATTTAGCAGCTCATGCGGTCTTGGGAAGTATCTTATTAAACAATGAAAAACTGAAGTGAATGTGTTAAGAACAATAGTTACATGCAGTTAAAAGGAGCCTTAGCACAAAGTAATATTGCAGAGGTCGGAGGGGACTAGTTAGTCAGGGGTAGTGGAAGTGAGAAAGCGTTTAAGAGGATGTTAACATATTTAAAAAAGAGAATGTTTGGTTTGATAATAAAACCCAATTATTGCAGTACAACTCGGTGCAGTCATGTCTGGTAAAATTCTTAGTAATGAAACAAATTGTGCAAAGGAGAGGACAGGTAGTAACAACTATCAAAGCTATGTTTTCTTCCCTGGGAAGCCTTTACTGACATTTTAAAGGAAATGGGCCCTTCCCGATGAATGTCTGTAAAAAATTGATTGTAAATAATGCTGCATGCACAGAGTGACACTTTGATTTGAATTAGTGGACTATGGATAATTTAGTCAAAATCAGTAAAAAGGAAATAGGAATTTATATATGGCTTGACTGCTTCTGAATGTACTAGTGGGGTGTAACCTGGGTACAGTTGTGTAGAAAAATAATTAAGAGCAGTCCAAGGGGCATTGATCAGCTCAAACCACAGATTGTAAGAAAGAAAAAGGAGAAAACACCTACTAGGTTGGAGAAAACATCAGAAAAAAAATCAAAGAGTAACAATTATCTTACTAAAGTCTCAGACAACTGAGATCAAGAAGGAAAATAAGGGAATGAAACCAGCAGTAAAACAAAACATTGCTAGAATACAACAATTATCAGAGCCCAGGTCAAAAAAGTTATCTCGCCAGTGCAAAAACTTATCCAAAGCTTATATATATATATATATATATATATATATATATATATAAATTGCAGTTTAGAAACATGAGCAACTGAAATGTGTCATCTGCTCACAACATGCAATTTACAAAGGGAAAACTTCAGGAGTGCAAAACCGTTTCAGAAAAAAAGAAGGTTTAAAGGCTCAGTTGACAAGGCTAAGTGGAGCAAAATTAAAATATGTATTTGCTCTCTCATAATAAACTGTTTACAGTGCAGCAAGGAGCTGCAGAATTTAAGACAACATGTACTTTAAAAAATGGAACATGTATGTGTAAAATACATTGATTTTTAAAAGATTCCTCTCAAAATGTATCCAAATCTTTCATTCTAGCTTGCAAACCTGGCACGGATACTCTCTGGGTGGCAGCCCATGTCTCCGGGCAGTCCAAGTTTCTTAGCTAACACTTTGGGTGTCTCAAGGCTTTTACAAAATGTAACCCTTAAAAATATATATATATATAAATGCTAAATATAAATTAGTCAGTGAAAACTGGAACTATAAGAGTGGCCAGAACCAGGATAGTGGGGAGAGACCTTGGCTCCCTTTTTCAGTAATAAAGGTATAGCTGAAACAGCTGCAGAAGAAAAATAAATATTATTATTAATAACAACAATACTTATAATTATAAATATTATATATAATTAATTTGATATGGCTAATATAATGTTAGAGTAAATAATATAATATACTATATAATATATGATATAATGTTATAGCAAATAAATAAATATAAAAATAAATATAATGTTGCATTATCAATATAAATAAAAAGTAAATAAATCTAATCTAATCTAATATAATGTTATAGCAAATAAAATGTGGAAGTTAAATTATGAAAAAACTGTGCATTCCTATGGAACATGCAGTGTATACAGTAAATGGGGTAAAAGAAATATAAACAAGGCAAGTTACTTAATTAAAATCCCATAAGGGCTCCAAAAGAGGGGCCACAATAGGTTGTGTTTTCTTTGGATGGCTGTGTGCTTTGAAAACAGAAACCAACCCAGCACCAAGGAAAATAAGTAAATATAAGGATTCTGTTTTCTTTTAACAGGTTATTAATTCTGGAGCTACTTTGAGTGGTGCAATGGCCATTCAAAAACATGACAAAACCTCCAAACATTGAAATCCTATTCAAAAGTTCCATTTAACTGTGGCATAAAATAAATATTACTTTGGGAGCAAAAACAAAAAAAAAACTATATGGTGGAGTGTTTTAAATAAATAAAAAAAGAGATTAAAAATGCCCTAGACTGGAAACAGGTCTCAATGGTTTAAGGTTAAAAGCCATAAGTGAGAAGGCAGAAGAAAACTTGCCCTCTTTTATCACCAGAGAAAAGATAAAAAAATGGTACAAGAGAGGTGACACCAGTTGGTTCAGGGTAAGGAAATTAACAAGGACCCAACCATGAAGTTAAATGTAAAACCACTGCAGCTCATATGGGTGTGGAAGGGGGTTGTTGTTCCTCCTTAACTACTGTAGCAAGTAAATGACAAGGACTGGAAAGCCTCAGACTTGTACTGCTGTTTGATGCGAGGGTAGGTTGACCAGATGTCTCGATTTTATAGGGACGGTCTAGATTTTTGGGTCTTTTTCTTATATAGGATCCTATTATCCCCAACCCCCTGTCCCGATTTTTCACATTTTCTGTCTGGTCACCCTAAGAAGGGGGAACATTAACATGTGCAGGTGTCATGTCTTACACACAGAGTTGCTGGCATGTGAGTTCACTCTGCAAACGGTCTGCAAATTGCACAGTACGACTGAGATGCTGAGAAGCTAGTAAAGTAAAAATGACCTATCCTGGGAATGGCAGGTTCTGTGTGGTGGCTGAAGGAGACCACTTCCAGTATGAACCCAGGCAATGTTATTTTTAATTGGCCTATGTGCTGTTTCACACCTGAATTTCCTGTGGTGATAGATAAAAACATTATATCTTCTACCAGTTTTTATAATGTAATTGAAATGTAGGCAAAGTTAAAATTGTAGAAAGATGCTTTAAAAGTATCACCCAAGTTTGGGCATCCTATTCCTTCCATAAGCCTGGAACTTAGAAGCTTAATGGCTAAAACCTCCAAACACCTTATTAATAATGTGTTCAAGACTATGGTATGTGATATATCCAGTAATAAACTTGTAATTCATTTGGTTCAAGGAACAGGAGAAATAAAACAAGGGATTAGTAGAACACATATTGGAATAGTTGATACCCATCACCCAGCTCATAACCGAACAAAATAATGAGCTGGACACCATCACTGCAAAAGCAATTAACTCATGGCTGGTCAGTCCAGAGGAAATAAGCCTCCGTCCCATAGTTCAGACATTATGTTTGCTTTTAATGGTTGTACAATTAGTAATCACCACTGTAGTTGCTGGGCAACAAGCCTTAAAAAAAACAGGGAGAAAGAGAAAAAGGATATGTCTGAAATGAAAAGACAGCTATACTCAAAAAGAAAAAGGGGGAAAAAAAGGAGTGGAAATGTCACCAATTGAATGAACAATGATAGAAAACAGAAGTAAGGAAACAGAGGTTAACAAAGGACAAAATATAAACTCACAAGTGGCCCTGTGAATAACATAGTTAGCAGATAAAGAAACAGTAAGAAAAGTAATGTGTGAGAAGATTGCAGCTGCAGCTTTGTGCACTGGCATACTTTGCAGCTGGTGGAGAGTTTATGAACTGTCCAGGAATTCTTACACAAATTAGTAGACTCATCATAAAATGTGTGATATGATGTATTAACCAATAGTATTACTGTATATATATAAGCTGATTATGTACGTTGGATATGTGGTATACCCAATATCCACCCCCAACACTTGAGCGTGATCAATTCAAGTGTAATTTGATTTTATGCCAATAAAGAAACCTCAGTGACGAGTCTAAAGTTGAACTGATTTCTTGGATCTCAGAAAACTGGATAAAGCATTCTCCCAGATCTGGATGAGGTGTTCTGGATAAACTGAGGGGAAAAGGTCTCCGAGGGAATGCTATCACACCCATGATTATATAAAGGCCTATTCACTGTATTATTCTCTATCCCATTCCTTATACATCCTAACATCCTGTTTACTTTTTTGACCACAGCTGCGCATTGAGCTGAGGTCTTCATTGAGCAGTCTCTAATGATGCACAGATCCCTTTCTTGAGTGCTGTTCAACTTGTGCTTTGCCTGTGGCCTCAGCCATGTCACAAGGGACTTGGATCAGGGGATATATATCCACCACCAACACGATGGCTCCCTCTTTGATCTTCAAAGACTCATTGTTGAGACCAAGATGCTGGAGAGACTTCTCGTCCAGGCACTTTTTGCACATGACTGTGCCTTGGTGGCCCTTCAGATTATCCTTGATAGGTTTTCTGAAGCATCCCAGCTCTTTGGCTTCACCTTTAGTCTCAGGAAGACAGAGGTCCAACCAGCACCTCATTCCAATGCCCCAGTGGCAGCTATCTCCATCCAAAGCACACAGCTGAAAAATGTGGATCAGTTCAAGTATTTGGGTAGCACCATCTCGCGTGATGGTTCCCTTGATAAGGAAATTGCCTCCACAATTAGTAAAGTCATCCAGGCCCTTGGCAAACTCTGAACAAAAGTCCTTAACCAACACAACATTTGTTTCTCCACCAAATTGAAGATTGACAGTACAGTGGTTCCAACATTTTGCCTGTATGGATCTGAGACATGGACTCTTTATAGACGGCACATTAAACAGCTTGAGCAATTTCACATGTGCTCCCTCAGCTCAATCAGGAGCATTCACTGGAAGGACAGGGTGACTAATATTAAGGTCCTTGAAAGAGCAAACATAACCAGCATTGAGGAAATACTACTGAGAGCACAACTTAGGTGGACCAGACATGTCATCAGAATAGAAGACCACCATCTGCCAAAGCAGTTCTTGTATGGGGAGCAAAAGAAAGATTGTTCAAGGATAATCTGAAGAGCAGTCTCCAGTGGGCTGGCATCAATCTCAAAGACTTTGAGCAAATGGCTCAGAGCAGGACTCACTGTCAATCTCTGGCAAGATCAGCATCTAACAGATTTGAGTAGGATCGACAAAATCATCTCTGGGCTGCACATGAAAGTCACCACAAATCTTCATCACCAAACAGCATAGATGTGGACCTCCCAAGCCCTCAGTGTGGCCAACTCTTTACATCAGGGTTTGGACTTTGGAGTCATATGCGTAGCCATAGATGAGAATTGTGATAATATTGTCATCATTGTCAGCAAGGGAATGCCAACAGCCATTCTAGTCCTCTACTTCTTTTTTCAGTGGGGTGAGGGAGTCTACAGGCTAAATCCAACAAACTGGCAAAGCCCCTCAAACTTAATCCTTACAGGAGAACCTTCTGGGCTTTACACTACTCCACCACTGAGTCCAGGTCCAGCTGTTCCCCACTCCTCCCATTTATAAACTCCTCCCTCCCTTGAGTTCCCACTGGAATGGTCCCAGAGAGTGACTCTAGGTGTGTTCTTCCAGGCTGCTTGCCCACAATGGAAATCATCTAAGTAGCTTCAGACAGCTAATGAGCGCACCTAGGGCCGGCCACACCCATATTCTGAGTGATTCTGGCCACCTAGCAGTCATCTGGCCTGCCTCTGGCAAGTCTACAGGCATACAGGGACCACCTGAAACAAAAGCTACATATCCGCCTCCCTGTTTCTTTCCTTATTTACACAACTACAGGCTGCAATGTAAGCACATGAGTTACGCTTACATTACAGAGGAGGAAAACATGGCACAGAGACATGCCGAAGATCACAGAGAAAACCAAGGATGAGAACCCTACTCCCTTGAGTACCAGTCTAGGACTTTATTCAGCACACCACATTGCCTCCTTTTTTTCATAAGTCTCCTTCCTGCCACATTTGCAGTTCTTTCCTGAGCCAATCCTTGACCCCCAACTAAAGATGAATTAGAGGTGGTGGGTGCTCAGCAACCCACTGAAAGCTAAGACAATAACATTTTACAGGCCAAAACCAACGCCTTGACTCTACCTGGAAAACTTCCAGCAGGCCATACAGTCCAAATCATTAAACTGACTTTGGATCAACAATTCCTAAATTGAGATCCCATCGGGGTGACTTTCCCATACACTGGAAAATTTAGTAAAAAAAGGGCTTAAAAGAGCAAAATCTCTGAAGAAGAAGTCTCTTCACGTGTTATTATGGAAAGGATCTGTTTTAAAGCTGCTATGCTCAGCTCTAATGTGCTGCATGGGGATTCACATGTTAATGGAATAGCTGTTTTGGTGTGAAGGGACTTCTAACAAACTGCTGCACAGAGACCCTGGCAATATACCAGCTTTGGACAACTTAGGCACTTCTCAATGTTCAATTCCCCCTTGAGGCTTTATTAGTATAATTGGAAGTGGGACATTAAGCACTATTCAGGATTTTGTCACAGAGTCCAATTATATACTGTATCCTTAGGATTATCTTGGGACTGGAAGGGAGAACTAGCAAAGGAGATTTAAATATTTAAACACCACATCAATACTGTGGCAAAGGAAATCACATTTCTGCTAGGTGCTTATAAGCAGTTGACTACTGAGCAACTAAATAACCCCTTTGCTGTAATATTTTTGTGTAAAAAAACTATGCAAAATGCGTAACTGCAATATTGACATATGCATATTCATTTTGTGCATTCCAATAACAACCTTAACTCTGTCCTACAAGACATGCCCCTTAAACTCCTTAAATGATGTGCTTGTTGAAGAGTCTGCACTTACATCTTATGAATAAGAAATGCTTTAGGTGTTTAGTGGAATTTTCACGTCACTATTGCCATTAACTGCAAGTATGTATACAAAGGATAATGGAATATATTGTAAATTGCCTGAACTAGATATCTCCAGTCTTTTCAATGCTTAGAGGTCTTAATGATGGTGATGCTGTTGAAAACATATTTTTCAAAAAGGTTAGATTTATTACTTCAGCTATCCTAACTCTAAAGATAATAGGTTTGTGTGTGTTTGCAGATTTCAGAGCGGAGCAAAGTAGCCACATGCGAAAAAATAACCCGATTGGTCAAACCAACAGACATCTGCTTAAATACTATAAGATGAGATATACAGATGGCCATGGTATTAAAAACAGTGTCACGCAGCATAAATTTTTAATAACCGTTAACTTTTTCTGTATTTCTTTCTGCATTTTCTACACTTCCCTGATTTATAAGTTAAAACAAAACCCAGTTTATTCACATGTCCCTAAACCCCAATATAAAAAAGCAATTATGGTAATTTTACTGTGTTACAAATTTATGTAGTTTATACAGCATTTGCCTTGAAGAAATTGCATGGTTTTGCTTTTATTTATTTATTTAAGTCAGTATGGTGTAACAAAAATGGCATTTATGTAAAAGCCATTTTCTGCAGCTGGGACGGTTCATGTTCTTGTAATCCTGTGCCTAGGAGTAAGAAAGATCTTGATAGATTTATAGTGATAGAATCGAGGAGCTCCATCTATTTAATTTAACAAAGAGAATCTTAAGGATTGACTTGATCATAATCTATAAGTATCACCATGAGGAACAAACATATAATAATGGAATACTGGGCTCTTCAGTTCTCAGCCAGTGCCTTATCCTAGGCCTCTTACAGACAAAAGTTATGTTTCTATCATGTCCTTCTATTGCTGTAGAATAAAACTATAAAAACAAAACACATGTGAATCCACTGATGCTAGAGGTCCAGAATTCTGCATATTTTGCACTTGTATTTGTCAATGGTGAATCTCAACTGCTAGCAAGAATCGTTTTCAAGAGCTAGCACTTAATTTTTTAATGCTTTCATGTTGCTCTAACTTTTCTCACTTGTAAATCCTTTATTGGAATTATTTAAGTCCTGTCTATGCCAACAAGTCAGATGAACTTTTAAGAAGAGATAATTATCCCAAGATCTCATAGCATTCAGAAAATCCATGGACTGCTTGAATTAAGCAATCTAAGTTTGATATTGTTACATAGATCGCTGGAGCGAGAACAGACCTATTACAATCCCATTTGCTGTTCATTTTAAAAAGTAATGTGCGGGGTAGAAAAACTGTTCCTTTATTACCAGCAAATGTATTGTGCTTCATTTTCACTGCTCGATTTACCAGAGTCAACGTCTGGAATACAAGCAATAATCTTCAGCTTTTAGTGGTCCTAGTTTCTGTTATTCAATAACAAGGGGGAAGTAGAATGAATACACATTTGTATTTGGAAAGCTCTTCCTCTTCGCACTGGAGTGGTCTGATAAATACTTTGAATTTCTAAACATAGCACTGGTGGGATTTTTAACAAATGGAGCTCAGTGGCAATGGATTTACTTTTTTGTAGATTACTTGCAAATTCATACTGTATACTTCCCGGGGGCTACCCAGGATTGCGAAGCACCTTGCTACCACCACTGCTTAGTATGAGGAAGTCTTGTCTGCACTTGCTGTGGATCAGCTCTCTGACTCTATCAGCCTCTGGCAACACAAGTGCAGACTCCCAGGCTCTGCAGAACTCACTCTCTATGTATAAAGAAAAGGAGGACTTCTTCCACTCCTCCCAGTTTAGTGTTATCTGCAAACTTGCTGAGGGTGCAATCCACGCCCTCCTCCAGATCATTAATAAAGATATTGAACAAAACCCGCCCCAGGACCGACCCTTGGGGCACTCCTCTTGACACCGGCTGCCAACTAGACATGGAGCCATTGGTCGCTATCCATTGAGCCCAACGATCTAGCCAGCTTTCTATCCACCTTATAGTCCATTCATCCAGCCCATACTTCTTTAACTTGCTGGCAAGAATACTGTGAGAGACCATAACAAAAGCTTTGCTAAAGTCAAGGAATAACACATCCATTGCTTTCCCCCCATCCACAGAGCCAGTTATCTCATCATAGAAGGCAATTAGATTAATCAGGCATGACTTGACCTTGGTGAATCCATGCTGACTGTTCCTGATCACTTTCCTCTCCTCTAAGTGCTTCAGAATTGATTCCTTGAGAACCTGCTCCATGATTTTTCCAGCGACTGAGGTGTGGCTGACTGGCCTGTAGTTCCCCAGGTCCTCCTCCTTCCCTTTTTTAAAGATGGGCACTACATTAGCCTTTTTCTAGTCATCCAGGACCTCCCCCGATCGCCATGAGTTTTCAAAGATAATGGCCAATGGCTCTGCAATCACAATGAGTCACATAAGTATACCATAGTCATCATATCAAGGTTGTACGTAAAATCTGATATTGTATTGAAAATTTAGGAAAATTACTTTTCCAGTTATGTGTGTCTTCAATTTTTCATCCAGGAGGAGTACAAGGCTTTGCATTATCCTTTTCCAACTTTGATGGCTGGCTGTCATTTTTCTTCTCCTCCAAATCTCCCACCTTCATCTTGAGCAATTGCAATTTATATTTTGATGCACCATCCAGTCTCATTCCTTCTCCCTTACTGCATCATTGAGTTTCTGTCCTGGGCTGATTCCATAGCTATTATCTTGTTCACTCTCTTGCCCTGGTTTTCACCAAACACTGTTCCCTCCCCATATTCTTTCTTGATCACCCCATTATTTCCTTCAGCATTGTTCACTACTGGGTCCTGATCATTCAGTCCATCAGCATCTTTGAATTCTCCTCTGCTCTCAGCTTTCTAGTTCCTTGTTTATCCCCTTACCTAGAAGGACTTCCATAATGACCAACACCAAAACTGTTTGTCCACTATTGCTCCACGGTCCCATCATCTGTCCTCCCCATCAGTCCCCATCCTTTGGTCAGCCTTGTAGCTACTTCTTCCATGCTTGCTGAATGCCTCTTGAGAAAAATCAAGGGACCATAAAAACACTTCCTTCACTACAAACTAGCTTTCATGTTCTTCAGCTCTGCAGTCTTCCTGTCTACATTGCTCCACCTCTCTTCCCTAATTGATCTTTTTTCCCCACACACACACTCCAACAGCTCATTCCTGCATTTGATTCTGTCCATACCCCCTTCATCTCTCTGATCCTCAGCAACTCCCTCCCTCACTTGGCTTCTTCCTTTCTGCAGGCAAACATGTTGTAACTCCTTTAAACCCACTTTTCTCTCCAAGCATCATTCATCTCTCCTTTGCCTCCAAGTATTTCCGTTCTCCGAGGACAGTTGGGAAATACTACTTGAGTATAACCTCATTTAATCACAAATTTGAATAATTGAGGATTTAATTAGTTAATGCTTATACAGCATTCTGAATGTGCAAAGTGCTATGTTGTGCTAAGTATATTAGTGCTAAGTATTATTTTAAGGTCAAGAAGTGGCAATATCATATTCCATATAAATTATTCTTATTAATCTGTATAAATATTAAGAAGGCTGTTGTTCATATCTAAGTGCAAAGAAGGAGTGGAGAAGATACACTTGCATAATTGCCATTAATCCTGATGAGGTTGATGTGTGTAAATCTAAACCATATTAAGGAGAGAATATATCCTTATTTTATACTGATCGGTAATGTAAGTGACCTTTTCCAAGAGTTAATGATCTGCATAGCTTTTCTGTTTAAAGGGGCACGGCCAAATTAAAATCACATATAGGGAGAAATCCTCACTTTAAATTACTACAAATTAATTAAGCATAGAAATCTAGGACCAGATTCTCAGCTAATGTAAATCAGGTTAGCTCTATTGATTTTGCCAATGAAAAGTAATATAGGGAACAGATCTTCAGTGAGTGTAAATCAGTTTAGCTACGGTGATTTCAATGGAGCTATGCTGATTTACACCCACTGAGATCTGATCCCTAATTCACTTATTTATTATTGATGGTATTGGCTACCTTTTTGTATTTCTCTCCTCTTGGATAATGAAACTAGACTGATAGATTCTGTTTTCTGTTTCTAATCGGTTTAACTTTATATAGCTCATGCCCCAGCACACACCTATTTCATTTAAGTTTCTGACAATGCAGAGGGATGCCTATCTTACCCCATACCATACAATGAAAAAAAAAACCTTCCTGGCTTTTATTTATATTTATAATTTAATGCAGACATTTAAGATAGACTGTGTAAAAATCTTCTTAAAAACAACCCCCAAACCTTAAACCTTTTAAAGCCTAAAATAATACAAAAATATCCCTTTCAGGTATATTCAGCCAAGCATGAGTGAGAGGGTCCCTTTATCTGGAGACGGGATCTCAGGTGGTATGAAAGTAACAGCTAACAGGAAATCTTTTTAGTTGGTGGCTGTCCTTGTGCTTCACTCAGGACCTTGTACTAAGAGGGTGTAAACAGAGAGATGCAGAGGAAAGAGGCTTACAAATGTTCCTGGAAGAACAAAGTGATGATAGGTAATTATGAAAGTGTCAGGAATGACCCAGTGTTTTTTTTTTTTTCAAAAAGAAAAAGAAAAATGCATGATCACAATCCTACTCTATTCATTTTCTTGCCACTTTCCTTTATATTCAAAGCAATATTAGGATGGAAATTAGTAAAGCAGCATGTTTTGTTTTTAACTACCCCCATATTGTTGTTATTTATGAAAGGAAGAATAAAGGAAATTCATGGGTATGTCCCCAAAAGAACGCAAAGGGTGGCTAGACACTAGGGATGTGGGCACATTACAAATGCCATAGATTAGAATAAAAATGAAGGGACTATAGCTAGGAAAGACAACCAGTAGGCAGGACATAGTGTAGAGCAACACTATTTTGTCTTCCATGCATGGTGTATCCCAAGATGTTTTACCAAATTAAATAACAGAGGTAGAGAAAAGGAGAGAGAGAGAGAGAGAGAGAGAGAGAGAGGCAGTGTAGCCAAGGCAGAAGACAAGCTTTGAGACTTGGAATGACATGGAGACACAGTAAAACAGAAGGACTAAAGGAAGGCTCTTTGAGAAGTCAGGAGGAACTATGGAGCCTTTGAACCATCAATTATAAGACTGTGCAGAGAATCAAAGAGGACACTAATGCTCGATGACTAAAAGGAGAGAGTAGAACGATGACCTTTGGAGGTCCCTTCCAGCCTTACATTTCTAGGATTCTATGAGACTGTTCACAAAGGCAACGGGAAGATGTCTGTGAAGGGTGCTAAAAACAATTGCCCCAGTGAGAATGCAAGAGAAAGCTGAGGTTCCATAATACATTTATGTGCTAACCACAGAGGGGAAAAACAGTTTATTGAATGATGCTGCAGACGCGAGAGGAAGCAGAGTTCTGATTCGGCCACTGCAGAAGGTATGCACGATTCTTCAAAAACGACATGTAATATTGTGAACTAGATTTTTCCTTCCAGCAGGTAACAATGGAAAGTAAGAGTTTGCTGATCTATCGAAAGAGTTACTGGTGAAAGTGAATCCAAGAACTCATGAAACCAAGGTAGCTCAGTCAGAGCAGATGGGTGATCCCTTCAGCTAAAACAGGTGGCCAGAGAATTGTGAACAGAAAACTGGAACCCAGACAACTGTGAAATGTTAATACCCTGATTTCATTTTCCAGTGAGCTTTAGCAAGAATCTATTTATGGAGCAATTAGGTCTTTTGATAACATCTGTCTGCCAACAATTGACATTGGAGAATAGATGGAGATGCATAGAAAAAAATTGGTTTTGAGTCCCCTTAACGAGTTATTGAATCATTTATTGGTGAAAATATATCCTCAAAAAGGAGGAAAGCAACTGGGCCACTGGACTGAAAAAGGCGATGAGATTTCAAAGAGTGTTAAACAAATCTAATTTAAATAGAATTGCTAGAGTTCAGAAATGGCAGCCATCTTATTTAATGCCAGGAAAATGTAGCTGTATTTTTGTGGTAAGTGAAGTGAGCTCTATGTGTAGGTTCATTTATATAAAAATATTTCCACTAACCTATAATCTAATGTACAGGTTGGATCCTCAACTGGTGTAAATTGTTATAGCTCATAGAATGCCATTTCCAGAATATTTACAAAAGTTACGTGAGGAAATGATTAAATTGCTATCATCAAAATATCAAAACAAGAAATTTGCTTTATTGAGGCAAACATGCTTGCGTAGCTTCCATTAGGAGAATAAGCTTTTTTTCTTCTTCTTTTGCTTGACTTTTCTGGTGGAAATAAAACACTTTTAACAGCAGCTCAACAGGGCAACATTTGTCTAGATTGTCACGTAAAACTTTGTGCCACAAAGTTAAAATATCAAAGTAACTTCTAGTTACTGTGCCATGGAAAAAAAAACACTACCAGGGGAAAGAACAGGTTATTAGACACCACATTAATAAAACAATGCTTATGAATATTTTTTAAATTAGGTACCTAAAGTTAGGTACCTTCTTTTTATGTTTCTCCTACATTGAACTTTACATTGTTGTTGTTTAGCTACCAGACTGCTAAAATATTGTGTGTAAAGGTGACAGGTTGGTCTGGATTATTTTGATCCGGAAGGAAATCTGTGTGGGTGGAATTTCTACAAGGCCACTTCAAACTAGCTCTTCTCAGTTTACAGCATTTCCATCCTCTACATGATAAGGTAGGTGCTATTTTGCTAACTCCCCTCCCCAATTCTAAACACGCTACTTCAAATGCAACAAATGACAATGACAAAAATAATCAGCACACTTCTTGCTGACTAAAATGATTAATATTCAGAAAGGTGATCAATGAATGTACCTTTTTTTGAGAATAGCTCCAAATTTAACTTTTAAGTAAGTGGCGCATGATATAACAGGTTCATCCAGAATGAATGGCGATGGATTTTTGTTGATGTCATATTATATGCACATCAGGTAAAACATGGACATATCATATATACTTTTTAAAGAAGCTTATTAAAAAAAAGTTTAAGCCTTAAAAACTCTGCAATAGTCTAATGAATTATTTCATTATTTCCACTAAGCATATATTGATGTGAATTGCTTTAAATCTTAATACCATTAACAAAGATTCTTGACCTCTTAATTCACTGGAGCCATTCTACCAAAGCACCCAATCAATACAGCCAATTAGGTCATCACAGTAATGGAAGAATCGCACTATTAAAAGAGCCCATGAAATCTACTGTTTTGTTCAGAGAGCTTCTACGTACTGGGCATTATCTATGCACTGAAATAAACTGAATGAGCAGAAGAATTAATATCCTAAAACCTTTATGAGATCCAAACCTACATGAGAACCTATATGAGATCTTTTATTTGTAAAAGCACAAAAATCTTTCAAATAATCTAGGCTAGGCCTATAGAAAAGAAATAATTACTGAAAAGATCACCACAGATACCTTTATTTGCTAAACATTCTCTTATGCATTTGTACAATGGCAAACAAAAGTTTATATTCTTTTGTCTCAGAAATATAATGGCTGTATGTGCTAACTATATTCAAAACCACTATAAACTATGCAGCGGATTCTGATTTCATTCACAGTGGTGTAAATCCAGAGTAACTCCATTGATTACATTATTGTAACTGCAATCAGAATCTGGATTTGTACTAACACACTTCACAGGTGAGTGCTTGAATGAAATAATAATTTAAAGATTAGCAATTTTAATTTTCTCTAAAACCTATAATTATTGGAGGAATTCCGTTTAGCTTTGGCATCATCATAAAAATGTAGTAATCAATGAGTTTCTCTGTGTACTGTATATTATTTAGGCATTAAGCTAAAAAAAAGAGATGTTTTCTTCATTCTTTTTCTTATTTTAATCAATGTCCATTTATCATTTCTAATTTCGGTTCTTGTCACCACAGCTACCATCAGTGGTTTCCAAATGTTACTAGTTATGTAACCAATGCTCTTCAAAATCAGTGTAACCAGATTTGCAACTAAATATGCATATTCAGAGTTGTAACAGGGAATGGAAAGTGTAGGAGGCTGTTTGTTAACCTTACTCTGTAAGGAGCTGCTATGGCTGTTCTTTTCTACTGTTGGGATGTTTTTAGAATATTTCAAAGAGCAATTCAAAATGTAGATTAGGAGAATAAAAGATCCAGAAGTTCAGTTCAGATGCTGCTTTCTCCATGTCTTAGAAATCAGACCTGTAATATCAATAGAAAGGATTTAGTAGAAAGAGTTCCAGTCTTTCCTCAAACCTCCACAAAATCATTTCTCTTTGAATGGAACTCAAGTCTTCAAGTTAATATCCATTTACTTCAATGAGCGTTAAGGGCCCTCAGCAACTCCAAGCATAAAGGCTAAATTGGGTACATCTCCGTTTAGTCCTGGCTGATATCAGGAAATGGAAAAGTACATGCAGATGAAAATAATGATAAAGAAACACAATAACTGAACTTTGAATCTTAGATAAGATCCAGGTTTGTTCTAGTTTCACATTTGGGCAAAGTTTTTGCATTCAGAGAGAAAAGGATGGTCTTGTGGTTAAAGCATGGTGAGACCCAGGAGATCTGAGTTTGATTCTCAGATTAGTCACAAACTCCCTTGGGAAAGTTACTTAATCTCTTCATGCCTCAGATCTCCTTCTGTAAAATGAGGTGGTTGTACTTCCTTTCTTCCACCCTTTCTATGTTTTGTCTATTGAGAATGTATAACCTTTAGGGCAGGAATTGTCTCTCACTCTGTTTATGTATTCTTATAGAACTGTTTGCACAATAGATATCCTTGCCTGCAAAACATTTCACATCTCTGAAAAAAAAAATCATCCTGAATCAGGATAAAAAGTCAGAAACACATTTTTAAGAGATTTCCAGAAAAATCTATTCTGGGAGAACAGAAACTGAATGCTTTGGCTCTGAGGCTGCCCACCTGGAATGTTTTTGTCAATTTCCCTTTCTCTCTGTAGTCAAAGAGAGATGTTTTAAACAGCACTAGGTCAATACAGCCTAGGGAAATTTTAGTGCACATCAGCAGGGTTCACATGGACAGTTAGTGCATGGCAGGCTGGAGTACTGTAGATTTACATCACAGCTTGCATTACAGTAAGTACTGGTATAAGTATGGCCTGAGAAACACCATTTACCTTTACTCATTATTGATTACATAATTTCCCAAACTGGAATCTTTCTGTAGAGATATGTAAACAATTAACATCTCATAAACCAGCCAAGACTGATTCTCTCTTTAAGTCCTTTAATATTTTGCTCTGCAAATGCACTTTCTCTACCCCACTCCTGCTGTATTTCACCTATTTGTCCATTGACTGCTGCACTCGTTCCAGGACTGTACTGGTGTTGAGAGAGCAAAGTTATTTAAGTATAGTTCACCTGCTATGTGTTTAGATAGGGGCTATTGATGCATATTACAGCGATGGAGAAGTGCCCCAGGCCTCCTTAATATGACACCCAAGAGAGAAAGTGTCACATTTCCAACAACATTTCATAAACAGTGTAAACTCTGTGACTACAGAATAGTAATCACAATAGGAAAATCTAATGAAAAATCCTGGTTTTAATAATAATTTTATTTATCTAATTACTCCAGGGTAACATTGATAGCTACAGTAGTTGCTGATTGAACAAGTTGACAGTAGTTGGGCCTGAACCAAAATCACTAGACGTGATTCACCACTACATTACTCAACTCCACACCAGAGTAGAGCCATTGATTTCACGACTGTATTGATTTCCATAGATTTACACAAGCATAAAACTGGAATAATGTAATGTGAATCAGGCCCAATGGACCCAGACAACCTTCAGTGGTTGGTGTTTGAAACCTTAACCTGAAAATGGCCCCTATTTTTATAAGTGGCCAAAGCAAAACCCCTGGTCTGACAACTCTAATCCTTGGAGTGTTTGAAATCCAGATTCGTATTCGGTAGTTTAAGTCCCTATCTAATTTCAGTGTACATGTTTTAATGTATGATACAGTGACTTGAAAATGAGACTATTACCTCGCAAAAGGGAGATATTTTTCCATAGTTTCAAATCTGCAATAGGAATAATAGGCAATTAATATTTTATAAAACCTTGTGGAGCATGTAAAGCAGCAATTACTGTATCTGTAATAATGGGCCGATGAATATGTATGATTTAGAATTTTCAAGATAACACTCTAAACTGACGACCAGATTAAGATGTATTAGAAACAAAATGAGGCGATTGAAAATCATGACATTTACTGCAGTTTTGTAGAAAATACTGAAGCAATGTGCATATGCAAATCATGGTGACAGTGTCATCAAATTCATAGAATCTGGGCATGGAAACCCTTGACAGTTCACTGCAAAAAACCTTCCATAAGGTAAAATAACTTTGCATTTTATTTTTTAAGTTCTTGGAGTTTTTCAGAACTAGGTGCATTTGTTTAGAATTGCTCTCGGACTAAAGTGATCATGCAAGAGGGTTTGCTGGTGGGCATCCCCACACCAGAGAGCCGGGCCAGAGGGTTTAAGAGGGAGGACGGCAGGATGAGTAGCAGAAGGAGGTGCCTCATCTCTAATCCGGAGAGACAAAGCCGGGGCAGGAGAGGGCTGAAAGCAGGAGAGTAGCAGAGCGGTTTACCCCCTGATGTCTCCGCACCAGAGAGCTGATACCAGGGGAACAGTGAGAGGGCCAGGGGCAGTGAGGGATGCTTTCCCAGCAGAGAGGCTGTGGAGGGCTCCTGCTGGGAAGAGTGGGG
The DNA here is from genome assembly GCF_965152235.1 of Eretmochelys imbricata. NCBI lineage: Eukaryota > Metazoa > Chordata > Testudines > Cheloniidae > Eretmochelys > Eretmochelys imbricata. Next base: position 11,082,055 of record NC_135576.1, read on the forward strand.
TTACACGCTAGCTGGAAGGGCTGAGGTGGCTGGTCTGGCAGAGAGACAGACGCAGCAAAAGATGCGGAATTGTGATATGTCAGTGAGCAAGAGGATATATGGTTTTCAGGGACAGTGTGCACTGGGGTGACAAATGAACTATGTTGCGGATTTTTGTTATGGTCTGATTTGCACTATAGTTTTAATAATAAACAAGGCCCAAAGACAGTTCTTGAAGTGGAATTCTTGGGTTACCTGAGAGGGGAAACCTTCCCTCCATCAGGCTCAACAGAAAGAGGTGATCAGCTCCTTTATATGCTAAAAACAGCTGCAGACAATTGGGGCTACTGCCCCAGGCATGAGCACAGCTAATTCAGGTAGATTAATTAAGGGTTCGCTGGCTACAAACACAGGGACTAGGATATTGGATGCAGGCTGTGTGTGTTGAAGAGAGAAAACCAGGAGAAGGTGCCAACTGTTAAGAGAGAATGACAGTAGGTGATCACAACAGCACTAAGAGATGGAGTGTGTATTCATTATGGACTTTCACAATATGGCAGTTGCTATGGTTTGTTTTCATGAAGAATTAATGGTTATGTCCATGGATTTGGTGTAGATTAATTAAAGAGGTAATTTTTAACCTGACTGTACACCTTTCTGTCCATTCAGAGTTTGCTGCTCACTACTCCACAGAGCATTATGTTTGCTATCACTCTTGAGTGTTTCCCGATACGCAGGAAATACACTTTGGTCTGGTGTTTCTCTGGCACACACTTGTGTATCTAAGGGTTGCATTTTGCACTAAGTCAGAATAAATAGGTCTTATGCAGCAGATCTATTGTGGGGCAGGGGAAAGTGAAGGACCTTAGGGTGAAGAACACCAACATGACAGCACAGCGCCATTTGCGCCCACACACACCCACAGGAGATTTTGGGCCAGCTGATTCATGTAGATCCCCACTAACCCACTTCTTTGCTGCAGCAGAGAGATGCCAAGGAACGGCGCTGAATGGGGTTCCCATGGGTGTGGAGCACCTCTGTACAGACACTTTTTGTGGCCTGTCCTCACCACTTCTATGTACTGAAACCGCCGGGCCTGGGGGCAGTAACTAAAGAGTACGTTAGCCAGAGTGGGCATGTGGGTGGAGCCAAGGCTTTGTCCACCCCTAACCCCTCTAGACTTGTCCCAACTGCTTCTGAGAGACAGCAATAATAATAACAACAACATCATCCAACTCTTATTAAGCAACTTTTATCAGCAGATCTCAAAATGATTTATAAAGGAGGGACAACAGCATCAACCCCATTGGTTAGATGAGGAAACTGAGGCACCAAGTCTTACCCAAGGTCACCCAGCAGCAGAGCCATGAATAAAACAACATTTTTTTCTGAGTCCTGGTTCATTGCTGTACCCAGTAGGCAATTATGATTTATTTCTATACACTTGGACCCAAGCCTGTTTAAGGATATAACTGGGGTCTTTATATGAGTGCACAGTTCAAGCCCTGTATAAATACAGTCTAATACCTTGCCAACTTTCCACAACATTATCAACCCACTGCAATTTGAAATGACACATATGTCTGATCTCGACTTCACAACTGACTATGATAGACTCCAGAGCCACCTTAATTCTGGCAAAAAAGTCAGGAACAAAGTAATACCATGCTGTGGTGAAACAAAAATTATTTTATGAAAAGCTTTGCTGAGGCTTAATCCGAGACCAGCAAATAAGGTAAACACTGGTGCAGGGGTAAGGATTAGAAGCATATGCTTGATAATGAAAAATGCATACAGAGCTAACAAGTATGTGTAAACTAGGTTTTAAACCCCTCCCCCCTGCACCCCCACCATCACCTTCTTAACACAGGCTATAATATTCTTGTTCACAAAATGATTCTATCACAATATTAATTTTTTCCATTAGCAGGATTAGATTAGGTCTTAATATTAAACCATGTACGTCAGTCCTATTAAACAAGATACTTCTCCGTGCAGCGCTCTCCTCCATGGTATGATTCTGACTATTTGTCTCATTCAGATGGGATTTGAACAGGACGCTGTGCTGAATATTAAGAGCTGTCCTGGGTGAATGTTCATAATGAAGAGCAACAGTCAGTCGACAAATCCCTGCAGTCAAATAGGCTTAAACAATACACCATTTTTATTTTTTATGGAGCAAATTATATAAAGTGCAGAGCACATGGCTTTAATGCATATGCCTTTCCCAAACCACAAGCAAGGTAGTCTTTCTTTCTTTCTTTCTTTCTTTCTTTCTTTCTTTCTTTCTTTCTTTCTTTCTTTCTTTCTTTCTTTCTTTCTTTCTTTCTTTTCTTTTTTACAGCACAGTACATATAAATAATTTTTTCTCTCAGATGCACTGCTCAAAAGGATGGTCTCCATGCTGTAACAATATGATCCCTGATCAGCTCAGTCAGAGTGTACCAGGTGTGATAGAAAGAACTGAGTCCTACTGTTCTGTGACTGTGATAGCCACCATCTTGGCCAACACACCAGGGGCCAACTGAACTAAAAGCGTGAACTGTTACTGCTTGAGCTAAGAGCCAAGTCTCTACAGCTGTAGGCTATTACAATTCATATCCTCTCTGGATCAGCACAGGCGGGAGACCTGTCACACACACTTATCAGTGGCTTACATGATGATTAAAGCTGGTTGGCAACTGGGATTCTTTCCCTGCTGGACAATTTCATTTTTAATTCCAAAAAGCAAACATCTGACACAGCTGATGGAGGTAAATGAAGGTAAATGAAGCCCAATGGCCAGAGAGAGAAAATGGTGTCCTTAAGAGAGTATGCTTCAGTAGTTGGCCAGGGGGTTTCTGAGGCAAGTCGAACTAAACTGAGACAGCATCAGGTTAATAGGGGTAAATGGCAGAATGACTCCGAGACAGGTGCCCAACACTCCCAAACAGAGTTTGGCAAGAAGTTTCTTGCAAAAACTGATGCCATGTCTTGCATTTCAGACAGAATCAAAGAACATGGTCCAGCATCAGAGGCCATTGCATGCTGCCATATCCCAACAGTGATTGCTGAAGAGAATGAGACAGTAGGTTGGTTGGACTTGATAGGTGTGGAGCAACATGTCACGGAATGGTGCTGGAGTATGAGTAGGATGGAAGTCCTGCCTTACAACAGATTAAACCATTGATTAGAAATGGGGAATCAGCCATAGCAATAGCTATCAGGATTCCCAGCATAAGCACTGGAATAATATTTGGAAGCATTTACAAGTCAAATGGGGGTCTATTAGTGAGTAGCTATACAGTAACTGTTCAAAAGATAGAAGAAGGGTCTATATTCCTCTTGTGTTATTGACCCAGGTATTGCAAATGCTATGTATCACCAGGCGGGAGAGATCTTGGGATAGAAAAGCTCACAGCCAAAGGATCAGCGAAGCTCTACTGACCAGGAAGGAAAGCAGCAGCGGCGCGATGGTTCCCGATCCACAAAGACTGTTACACCAGGAAACAGGAGAAACATTGTTTATGACACAAGTGACATTTCTTTTTCAAAGGTAACAATCAATATATTGGTAGGGTGACCAGATGTCCCGATTTTATAGGGACAGTCCAGATTTTGGGGTCTTTTTCTTATATAGGCTCCTATTACCCCCCCCCCCATCCCCTGTCCCAATTTTTCACATTTGCTGTCTGGTCACCCTATATATTGGGCACACAGATCATGTGTTTTCATAGCTTCTTCATTTGCCCATTTTATTTGTCGTGAATGCAGAAAGATATGTCTCTTTCAAACAGGGGGGCAGCATAACAGAGTTACTGTGTCCACTGGGTCTGAGTGTGCACCCATACAACATACCAACAGTCCCTAAGCGGGGTGTCTCTTTCTAGACAGGAAAGACCCGGGTCTTAGGACATAATGCTGAGAAGAAGTGGAATTGTGTATGCTTCAAGCCTCAGGGTGAGAGGGAAACCCTTTATACCTTCCCAAGAGCAGAAGGGAATGTGCCTCTGTACCCTTCTCTAGTAATGAGTGGATGTTGTTCTGTTGTTAAAGTGAGCTTGTGCCCATGTTACTTTTCCAGATTGCATGGCTAGCCTGCTAATAAGGAGAACTGGAGGGCATGTACCACTATTATCCTAACTCTGTGTAACTAAATGAGGGGCCTGATTCTCCTCTCACTGGTATAATGTCATTTATTTTGACAGAGTTACTGTTGGTTTACACCAGTGCACAGGATCATTCTGCATCCTGGTGTGGACTAGGCAGTTGTGGAAGGGACGGCTGACTGCATTCCAGGTCCAGGTGATCATAGCACGAGCTGTCAGGTAGCAGCATTGCCAGCTCTCAGGATTTTGTTGTGATTGTTGCAATATTTGGGGTGATATCCTGGTCCTATTGAAGTCAATAGCAAAACCCCATTGACTTCAGAGAAGCCAGAATTTCATCCTGGTTGTCTTTCTTAAAGCCTTAGCTCCTGGAACCATGTGAATATGTGAGAATTTCATCATTTGTTTAAATAAAAAATTCTACCCCTCTTAGTTATGGAGAAAGACTTGAAAAGATTAAATAAGTGTATCCTAAAGGCTTAGAAACCACAAGGCAATTAACAACAGAACCCTAAGTGTATTTTGAAAGTATAATCTCATGATTAAGCCAGTTTTGTAATTTTTGCAGTCCCGATTTAAGGTTTTTCATTGCCTTGGTTGGCAATACTGAACACTATATCTGCAAAGTTTTGGAATAGATCATTTCTCCCAAATGTGTTAACATAACAAGCAATCAGCTCAAAATTAGCCAGGATAAACATGTCTGTTTGCATAAAATCAGTTCATTTTTCTTCCTGTAGGTATGGCTTACAATGTCCCTCCACCTCTCTGTTTTTACCTATTAGCATAATTAAAACCCACTAAGTGATACTTTCGTTCATCATCTCCAACATCATTAACAGATGCAGTTTGTTCTTAGTGATTATGGGTAATATTTTCTCTAAAGAAATGTCAGAAGCACATCCCAGAGTAAATTTAATTTGTATCTTATGTGCTGTAAATATAAACACTTCACTGGAAAGGTTTGTCTTGTTTATGTTTTTGTGGAGACTCAGTCATTAAATCTGTATGTTTTGCAATTTATGTGATTCACTCAAAAAGAGAATGTTGTACATTTTATTTAGTGTATATGACTATGGAGACTTGCCTGCTGATGTTCTCTTCATTGTTCGCAGTTACCTTGATGGGTTCTAATACTCTCCACTCCATCATGTCTGGGGTGTGCTCAGTTCTGATATCTTATGGCTTTTCTGTATTCAACACTTTTAAATGGAGAGACTTCTGCTTTCTCATGCTACAGAGACAGCTGTAATTTTGTGTTGGGATTAGAGCTGGTCGGATTTTTTTGAAACATAAACATTATAAACACCCAATTCTGTGTCTATGAAATACAGTATATACAGCTAGATATCAACAGTGGATTGTCAGTCGCAAAGAGTGTGGTATCTCACTTCCAAGTGCTAACATATAGATATTTAAGAGGAAGGGACATAGAAACATGACATTAGAATTGGGCTGGTGGGGGGTGGTTTCTTTTTTACATGCTGTCCACAGTTCAGAGAAGAAACTGGTAAGCTGCACAGCACGGGGGCAATGCAAATGCATTGCCATTTCCTGTGATGAGCCTATTCTGTGGCCTGAGGACTCCAAAATGCAAGGCTGTCAGCCCAGAACACATCACCAGCACTAATGCTTTTGTTTGTAATGACTTTCTCTGCACAGGGGTTTATAGTGTTACTGTGTTATACACTACCAGACTTCTTGGGTCCCTAAAAAAATCTCTCTTCATCTTTTACTCATTTTCAGTGGCTTAACTCAGTGTCTTCCCAATCGATATTCTTAATGGTGTTAGTATTTATCTGGCATCAGAAATAAGTGTGCACATCAAAAGCCACTCTCAGCAGTATTAATAACACATCTCCTGCTTCCACCTCTTTGGAGTAAATATTACAGAGCCATTGTTATAGAAAGAGTAATTACCCTTGATATTATCTTGAAAAGGGAAAGAACCATTCAAATAACAGCATATTCCTGTTAAGAAACACCAGATGTTACACTTCTCCATCTCCCCTGTAAATGTGAGAAATGTCAAACACTTTTTCTTGAAGGCAGTTGATTCAAAAGAGTATTTTAATATCAACACATCCAACAAAGTTCTCTCTTGGACCACAGTAGAGAACATGAAAGCATGAAGTGTCTTGAGTACTTTCTCAAAACAAAACTATTTTGATTTACTGGTTCTAACTTATTCTCTTTTGGCCTTGACTGTGAGAAGTATAAATTTCATGGATTCATTATATGCAGTCTGTCAAGAGGACATGGGTGCACAGTGGTATTTTGTTTTGTGAAGAAATAATTTATCATTTGGCATCGTTTCTCTCCCCCTCCCAGGCACATCACCCTTGATACATGAATAGATAATCCCTCTGTTCTTTTTAATTTCTGGGGCTGCTTAGAGGAACTTCAGAACAGAGCTCTTCTCTAATGAGCCAATTGGATACATTGGATTTAACTTCCTTATCTGAAGAAAACATATAAATCATAATACTGGGTGCTTCAATAGTGTCTTTTATTTATGAATCTCTAAGGGCTTCACAAAATGACTCCGAGAGAGAGGGGGGGAGAGACCACAAGAATGAGAATGATTCCATAGCTAATGGGTAGATCACTCACCCAGAAGATTGTTCAGTCCCCCTACTCCACTCACTCTTTCATTATTTATCCAGAGTGCATCAGCTTCAACAGGAGAGACTGAGGGAGCCCCAGATTATCCCATATCCCAGTGATTAAGGTACTCACTTATGAGCTCCCTTTTCCAATCCCTTCTCCCTCTGAGGCAGAGTGTGGACACAATGATCCTAGGTGAGTATCTGAACCACAGTCCTCAAAATTTTGAGGGAAGCCTTTGTCTTTCTCTTCTTCCTCAGAGGTCACCTACCATCTTAGGCCCCACATGCAATTTAGGTAAAGGAATGCCCATCTTACCCTGATTTCTGAATCACTGTAGCTTGGGAACCTAGAAGGAAGCAGAGGTGTCTATGCTCAGAGGCAGAAACACAGGGAACTTTTACTGCATACAGGCACAGAGTGAATTTAGGCACCTTCAAAAGGTTCAGAGGGAGTTTTGTGCATCTTAGTGGTTCCAGAATAGGGACCTAGGTACCAAACTCTTTTTTGTGCATTCAGGCCTAAGAGCCTTTCCCTCCTGCTTCTGCTTTACATAAAAGAGACAGAGAAAGTCACAACGATCTAAAAGCCAGAGCGGTAACCATTCATTAACACTGCCATTCTATTATACTGTAGTATTTTCAATAAGGGATGAGTCAGATATGTTGCTCTCATTATGAAAAAAGAAAAGGAGTACTTGTGGCACCTTAGAGACTAACCAATTATTTGAGCATGAGCTTTCGTGAGCTACAGCTCTCATTATGACATTTAGAACGCTGTTTAGCTGATGGTAGAACTTTTGTGAAACAGGAGTCCTCCTGTAGGGCTTCTTGGTACACATGAGTGACATACTGCAGTGGCCAAGGAGAAAAAAAGTTCTAAGGGAAATGTATTGCTGTGCTGATTCATAGTTCCCTTCAGTGTATATTTCTGGTTCAATGTCCAGGGAACAACACGGGGTAGCCAAGTTCTGTAAACTGTTTGCCTCATTTTTGTAGTCAAACCCTATGTTTTTTGTGTATAAATGGGTGTTTGTGCCCACCTGCAAACATACAGAGGTGAGACTGATACATTCTGGATGCAGTTATGGCCCTATTGAAGTTAACAGCAAAAAAAACTCATTGGTTCCAATGGGGACAGGGGTTTACTCTCTATGTAGAAGGCCAATTTTGAAAAAATGGCCTGTTGACCATTATGATTAACAGGAGTAAATAATGCTTATCTGCCTTGTATCCACAGATACTGCAGTGGACTTTCTCTACAAGTTTCAATGAATTGCCATTCTAGCATAGATATTAATATATGCAGTAGAAAGAGAGAGCCTGAGACATGAGGCTGAGTATAAGAGGCCTGGTATGAGGCCGGGGGCCTGAACTAAAGTACTGGTCAAGCCTTGCTGACATAAAGGAAAGTTAGCAAAATCAGGCTGTGACCAGACTCATATAACCTGGCAAGAACAGGGCTGATATTGCAAAAACACATGCATTCCTAAGAAGTACTAGGGACAGGACATTCACACAAACACATTCCAGAAGGGTGGTACCAGAACACACCGATACAGGGTGATATACCAAAGATGATACAAGGAAACACTGACTCCTCTTAAAGATAAGGTCAGGATGACAGGGTGATGGATAGAGATGTTTTGATCGGATCAACGTGTACAAGGTAAAAGGTGGTATCTAACCATGTCAGAGGGGCAATAACAAGCTACGTCAGAGGGGCAATACGTAATCTGTTTTTATCAGAGTATAAAAAGGAGCCTCAGAGGGAGTGTATTTGGCCAGCCTAGGGAGTATGGAAAGTCCTGCCATTCACTGAGCTGCATCCATTGTCAAGGGCATACTGCATTAAGTGTACTTGTAGCATGTATTGGGCACTAATACCGTGCTTCTTCGGCAATAAACCTGGCTGGGTGTCTTCATTACTAAATCAAGTCTCATGGACTTTATGGGCAGTTCTATTGAGGTCTGTTGTGTCTGCTATCTATGCAGACCAGGTACCAGAGCTGTCCTTGGTAGAGGGAATCGGGGTGACCGCTCCAGGTACCGCGCTTTGGGGGGGCCCCGGAGGCCGATGCGATTGGCTGACACGGTCGGTCCCAGAAGAGACAAATTTATCACTTCTGCCCCGCCTCGTCCCCCCGCTCCCTGCTCCAGGGCCTACAGTTTTGTGGGGCCCCGCAGGCCGGTGCGATTCGCCGGCATGGTCAGTCTCGGAAGAGATGAATCCATCACTTCCGCCCCGGGCCCTGCACTGCCCTAGTGACAGCCCTGACTGGGCAGCAACTGAAAGAAAACACACCTCTGCAGCCAACATCTGACAACAATATATAGAATTTAATTCTTACCTTTTATGAGCTGAAACTCGGTAACCTTTAATCAGAGACCACTCTCTATCTTGTAATTAAATAAATGCATGTTAAAAACATTTTCACGCATCACATTTCTGGGCACAATTAATCAAAAATAACTTTTTTAGGTTGCTTGTAGAACTAAAAAAATACAGGCAAAAGATCTTTAGTTTAAAAGAAACCCAATAGTTTTAAGATTATTAATAGTTCTTTGCTTAATGAGTTGATTGGAACATCTGCAAGGGTGATCAGAATTAACCTTTTCCCTCCATGGGTGATGGGAATTACCAGCCCTCAATGCCTTAGAAGTGCTAATTGTTGTCAGAAAAGTAACTCTGAAACCTCCTTATGCAACTATCTCCTCATTTTATGTTTTTAAGTCATAGCTTGAGTTTTGGGTAAAATCAGATTATAATTCTGTTACTATTTATTACTTAGGTTGATTCAGAACATATGCCATACTTCAGAGGAAACATTTATTATCTAAATGAGAATTTCCTAATTAATCATAGCTTAATATTAAAGTCAGAGCATCTGTTACTAGGTATAAAACTGAAACTTCTTCTCCACTGTCCTTATCCTTAAATGCAGTTAAAAATAATTAAATTCAAACAGAGCATGTTGAGTATTTTGAGATCTCACTGACTGTTTTAATCAAAAGTAAAATCCATGTTGGCTAAAATAGGTAGCAATTAAAAGCCTTTCCAAAAAGAAAGGCTTCTGATAATGAAAAGTGTACTGCATTACCAACCCAACATCAATTTGTCAAGCATAAAATGTCAAAGCCGTTGAAGGTACCTAATTGACATTAACACCAAATTAAGTTACACCACCAGAGAAAATAAGCAGCAAATCTAGCAATCATTTCCTTCAAATTCTATGCCACTTTGATGAATGAATAAAGCAACTTTAATTAAGGCTACTTTAAGTTCTTCTTATGGAAAGTTCTGAATTGCAGTGTACAGTATATTAATCTATAAGGAAAGATGAGTTGGATATGGCATTCTTTTTCACTTCCTATTTCTAAGATGCTGAATAATACTGCAGTTTGCTTTTAAACAGAAGCTGTTCCACACAAGAGATGGCTACTGTTCAGTAGTGAGTCATTTACTAGATAGATAGATAGATAGATAGATAGATAGATAGATAGATAGATATCTGTGTCTCTGACTAATCTGTTTATCCCCCTGTGAGGTAAATTTGACAGTTTTACAGCTGGGTAAATGAGGCACAGAGGCTAAGTGACATGTCTTAGGTCACAAGCAGGTGAGATAATATCTTTTATTGGACCAGCTTCTGTTCATGAGAGAGAGAAGCTTTCAAGCCACACAGAGCTCTTCTTCAGGCCTGGGAAAGGTGGTTCGAAGCTTGTCTCTCTCACCAACAGAAGTTGGTCCAATAAAAGACATTACCTCACCCTCCTTGTATCTCTAATGTCCTGGGACTGACACAGCTACAACTACGCTGCATACATGTCTCAGGTCACACACACTGGTAGTTGCAATTCTGGATACATACAATGCTGCACTGCTCTGAATCCATGAAATAAAAATAAAACAAATTGATCATCATTAAATTATATGTCATTCTAAATTTTCCTCTTGTGTGATATAATAATTTTGAGAAGGTGGCACACACAGCTAAACATCATATTTGTACACACACACTTATTGCAACTACACATGAAAATTATGTGCACAAGTGCATATATTTTTCTGAAAAGTTCAGACTTTACATCTTCTCTCACTCACCACTTAAAATAGCCATCTGTGAGGTGGAGTGTAGCAGCTGTTTACAAATACACAGCAACATTACACAAATGTTTGGGGACAGAAAAATCCTGTATCCAATCAATTTGATCAGATGAGTAAACTAGATGTTAAAATTCCCCTTCTTCTGTAAAGAAATTTTGAAGAAAATAAACTGAATTAAAATTATTCACTTATACATACACAGACACACACTCAGTGTGTTGGCGATATTCATCTCCAGAGTATATGATGCAAAGCAAGGGAACATGATATAATAATATTTACAAAAAAATGAAGAAAAAATTCCGTGTGCTGAAAACGTTTCAACAGAACAGTTTTCTGTTGGAAAATGAGGTTTTGTCAGTATCAAAACATTTAATGTGATTGTGTCCATTTCAAAGAAATTTTCAATGTCTATTTCAATGAAATTTCCAGTGAATTGTCTGGACTTTCTCATTTCATTCTGATAATGTTGAAACATGTTGTTTCAAGAGGGCAAAAATGTTTTGACGTTTTGATTTCAATTCATTCCATTTTGCCTTTTCTAATGTATTAAAATATAATGTTAAATGCATAATAAAAAGATTTTCCTTATTTCAAATACCACCTAGCAGTATGCTCACAAAGACTCAGAATACACCCATGTCATAAATATAAAGGGAAGGGTAAACCCCTTTGAAATCCCTCCTGGCCAGGGGAAAGCTCCTCTCACCTGTAAAGGGTTAAGAAGCTAAAGGTAACCTCGCTGGCACCTGACCAAAATGACCAATGAGGAGACAAGATACTTTCAAAAGCTGGGAGGAGGGAGAGAAACAAAGGGTCTGTGTCTGTCTGTAGTCGTCTTGGCCGGGGATAGACCAGGAATGGAGTCTTAGAACTTTTAGTAAGTAATCTAGCTAGGTATGTGTTAGATTATGATTTCTTTAAATGGCTGAGAAAAGAATTGTGCTGAATAGAATAACTATTTCTGTCTGTGTATCTTTTTTGTAACTTAAGGTTTTGCCTAGAGGGGTTCTCTATGTTTTTGAATCTAATTACCCTGTAAGATATCTACCATCCTGATTTTACAGGGGGGATTTCTTTATTTCTATTTACTTCTATTTTTATTAAAAGTCTTCTTGTAAGAAACTGAATGCTTTTTCATTGTTCTCAGATCCAAGGGTTTGGGTCTGTGGTCACCTATGCACATTGGTGGGGCTTTTTATCCAACATTTCCCAGGAAAGGGGGGGTGCAAGTGTTGGGAGGATTGTTCATTGTTCTTAAGATCCAAGGGTCTGGGTCTGTAGTCACCTAGGCAAATTGGTGAGGCTTTTTACCAAACCTTGTCCAGGAAGTGGGGTGCAAGGTTTTGGGAAGTATTTTGGGGGGAAAGACGCGTCCAAACAGCTCTTCCCCAGTAACCAGTATTAGTTTGGTGGTGGTAGCGGCCAATCCAAGGACGACGGGTGGAATATTTTGTACCTTGGGGAAGTTTTGACCTAAGCTGGTAAAGATAAGCTTAGGAGGTTTTTCATGCAGGTCCCCACATCTGTACCCTAGAGTTCAGAGTGGGGGAGGAACCTTGACAACCCATTTGTTCCTCAGGTCATCTCACTGAAGCCAATGGAATAGCGTGTGGTGGAAAGTACTAGTCAGGGTGAATATAAGTGACAGAACAGGGCTCAAAATGAGACACAAGACCTGAGGCACGCTTGTTCATTTCAACAGCCAGCCCAAAGTTCCTTTTCGGAGACAGAATGAATCACACATGACAGGTATTAAGTCATGTTGTTTAATGCATTTTTGGTAAGTGCTCAGAAACTACAGTGATGAGTACAGTACGATAGCCTGTACAGAATAGCATAGAAAAGTAGACAACTGCATTAAATGTCTGTCGATTTTAAAATTCAGTTTGGCATTAGCTTCTACAGCTCCAGATTGGGGGAGAGGGGAGGGAGGAGGAGAAACAGAAGTTTACAGGAAATTCAGGCAATAAAGTAGATCAAATCTAGAGGGATGGTACCTCAGTGGCTGTATTTCAAAAGGAGTTAGGTGGTATCACGTTCCATTTCACAGATAACCATGAAAGTACGTGTTAATTTCCATGGAAATTACAATAATAAAGAACACTGAGATAGTATCCTTCATGCAAGAGAAGTCCCAGGGTGCTTTACCATTCAAAAACCATTTAAAGCAGCATCAGACCAACTTTTCCATTTTTGATTTAAAACCTTCAATAAAATCAGCTTTCTGAAATTCTCTTAATGTTTTCCGCATGCACACAAAGCTCTCACTTTTGTACCAGGATACGCCAAACACACCTGAATGCTATAGTTTTTTGCTGACTCCTCTTTTGGTAGCACCACTGTCATAAATATATCGGGAGGGGAACCACCTTTCTTTATACAGAACTACAAAATCTCTCCTGGCCAGAGGCAAAACCCCTTCACCTGTAAAGGGTTAAGAAGCTAAGATAACCTCGCTGGCACCTGACCAAAATGACCAATGAGATACTTTCAAAGCTGGGGGGGGGGAACAAAGGGTCTGTCTGTCTGTAATGTCTCGTTTTATGCAGTTCTCTCAGCTTCCTCTGTCTTTGTGTATTGTAGCTTTACCTTCCCTTCTATAGTGATTTTGCCAGAGATGACTTCAAGGGATGAGGGACACCTAGTTGTTCTATTCCTTAGGTCTTTAATTATATTAATAAAATGCTTTATTATTTGCAGATCTTTTCTAAATCCTTCTGCACACTAAGGAGTTGTCTACACAGCATTGCAGTCCAGACAATTGGGGTGTGAACTGCAGAGTGCTCTAACTTGCTGAAATCTAACTGCCCCGGGTAGACTCTGTTGGCATGAACTAAAAGGTACTTAGTTCACATTGATATAGTCTCGTTTAAGTCAGGACTATATTAACGTGAGCTAGGTAACTTTTAGAAACCATCAGCAAGATCTACACAAGGCAATTAGAGCTCAACAAGGGATGGAAAATCCACCTTCGTTCTTCAGAACTCTTGGCATGTATCATTTAATTCACATGACACCATTCCCAACAATGAAGAGGGGATGGTCCATCATCCTTGGATTTGAATGGCCATGTCATTTCCAAATGGAGAAAGCAAATTGACAAGGATAGACAGTGGTTTGAAAGGAACACAATTGCTTTTCAATACTAGATTGAAGATGTGGTGAAATAGTTGAGGTAACTCATCATGGGCAGAGTGAATTCCCTTATGGCTTTGGGATTTATGGAGAGCTGTAAGCCTAAAGGAGCTAAGACAAATGATGGGATGGGATGGGACATAGTGAGGTGAAAATGTTTGCTGAGGATCACACAGCAAAACACTGAGAGAGAGCCAAGGACTTCTGAATCCAACTCCAGAGCCCTACATACTAGAGTAGATGTTAAACAAATGAACAAAAACAGTACTTAGAGCAGAATTAGGACCTTTTTTTCCCAGGAATGTATTTAATGAGCAAAAGTTGCAGAAAATTACTCTCTCTCCTGTATTGCGCTTTATCAGAATTGACCTGTTCATTTGCCTGACATTTACTGGCCAGTGGTTCAAAAGCACTTTGTTGACACAGGGTGTTTCTCAGATATGTTTTTATTCTTATAAGGGTATTGAAGAAATGACAAGGACAAGAAAAGAATCACATTGCAAGCATAATGGAACCTCACTGCTGTAATACAAACGATATACAAGGGTTGCTGGGGGCAAAAACCCGATGGCTCTGAAATGTTACACAAGTTGGGTGCCATTTTCAAGTGGTTTCAGAGTAGCAGCCGTGTTAGTCTGTATTCACAAAAAGAAAAGGAGGACTTGTGGCACCTTAGAGACTAACCCATTTATTATTATGCTCAAATAAATTGGTTAGTCTCTAAGGTGCCACAAGTCCTCCTTTTCTATTTTCAAGTGGGGCTCTACTCTGAAAAGTGAGTGACTGTTTAAAGGTGGCAGGGTTTTGTTCGTCCAGTCTGCCCCCTTTGCAAAGCTGCAGTATAACAGGAATTGATATTGACTTTTTACTCATGCTAGCCCTGTCTAACTAAGGTACGTGTACAGCAACTCTCCTCTGAAAAAACAACAAAAAACACAATAAGTCTCAGAGCACAGGTTGGCTGACTTGGACTCATGGGGCTGAAAATGGCAGTGTAGATGTTCCCACTGGTGCTAGAGCTCAGGCTCTGAAACCCAGCAAGAGCAGTGGGTCTCAGACCCATAATGGGAATAGCACTGCTATTTTTAGCCCTCTAGTAGGACCCCCACAAGTGCTTCAGGTCTAAGACTTGAAGTTGCAGAGTTTTTTTAGCAACGTAGACCTACATTCTGTGGCTTTCTTAAGATCACACAGAGAGTCTATGGCCAAGTGAGGAACTGAACCAAGGTCTCTGAAATCCAAGGCCAGCACCCAAACCCCTGGCCCATCCTTCCTTGAGACAGCACAAAGCCAGGTTGGATTCCATTCTCACATCTGTAAGACCAAAACATTAAATTCCAAATAAAGGATCTCTGTTGTTAATCCCTAAAACGGAAACAGAATCGAACCACTGGTATTGATGCTGACTTTAGTATCGCTCTCCTTGAGCATCTTGGAATAAGCAGTAGTTTTCAGCATATTTGTAGTCTAAGGGCTAGTCTACGCTAGAAGCACTAAATCGGCACAACTGCACCAATGCAGCTGTGCCGCTGTAGTGCATCTAGTGAGGACACTCTATGCCAAGGGGAGAGAGTTCTCCTGTCAGCATAACAAATCCACTTCTGCAAGAGGTGGAGCTATGTTGGCAGGAGAAGCTCTCCTACCAACATGGCACTGTCCACACTGGCGCTTAGATCAGTGTAACTTATGTAGCTTGTGGGGTGGCTTATTCACACCCCTGAGCACCGTAAGTTATGCCAAAGTAAGTGGTAGTGTAGACCTGGCCTAAGGCTTGGTCTACACTACAGACTTATGTCAGTATAACTATGTCACTCAGGGATGTGGAAAATCCAGTTATACGGACCGAACTCCTGGTGTAGATAGCTCTATGGCAAACGGAGAGCTTCTCCTGTTGACATAGCTACTGACTCTCGGGGAGGTGGAGTATCTACACCAACGGGAGAAGCGCTCTCGTCAGCATATGTAGCGTCTTCACGAAGCCCTACAGAGGCGCAGCTGCATCGGTGTAGTGCAGTATGTGTAGACAAGACTTAAGTTTTAATTGATATATCACCTTTCATCCTGAAGGGCGACACATACTCTCTGTATGAACGACATCACCAATATGCAACAAGGTGCTACATAGCATACCGAACACCTCAACGGAAGGGAAATTCTCAGCCAAGACACCAGAGCAAACCCCATTTCTTTCAAGGAACACCTGGATTTTTAAAACACGCACGGAGCAGGGTTTTCAAGTGTCTTAATTGCAAGCCTGGAAATGAATGGTTAAGGAATCTAGCCTGTTCTCCACTGCCATATAATACTTCAGTTACTCACTGTAACCCACACATTCTTGAACCTCAGCCAGCTCCCGCTGAAGTTAATGGCAAAACTCCCATTCACTTCAATTGTCTAGGATCACCATAACTTTGCTCCTTGTGTTGTTCTGTAATGGAACCATGCTGCTGGATATATACTGTTGATTAACTAAGAGTCATAATTGAAAAAAGAAACCACAAAACCCAACAGCTCCCATTTAGGCACCTAACTAAAAGACCAGATTTTCAGAAGAGCTCAACTTCCATCTAGAAGAGCTCAACTTCCATCTAGTCCCTTAAATGGACAGGCCAGATTTTCAGAAATGCTCAGAGAATAATAGAAAATCCCTATCCACCTTGAGAAGGAGGGGAGCTGCTGGGGCTGAGCATTTTTAAAAATCTGGCTATCCAAGTAAAGATTTTGAAAGGAATATAATCTGAGGACACATTAATTTGCGGCTCTTAACTTGGCTACAAGGACTAATGGTGGGGATGGGGAGTTCTATGGAATGTATTTTACTCGTGAGTGATAAAGTTGCAGTTTTTGTTGTCAAATATGAAATGGCGTTGTATGGTCATTCAGGTATATCGATAGCCCTGTGGGAGGAAAGCTGGAAGTGGCCACTCAGCTAAAATGGTAGTATACAAATGTTTAGTAGGGCTCACATCCCAGCAATTTGTGGGCTTACATGGGCCAATATAATAGATACATGGTGCCATCTAGTGGCGGAAGATTATATACATATTTACGAACAAGGAAAATCTAAATGGATATTCTAAATGAGACAGATATGTCCTTCATATGTTTTGCCCGATATTTTGGTATAGGAAAGAAGCTATGGCTCCTGCCAGTGTCTATGCGTGCACACTCATTAGTCAAACATCAGCTCAGACGATGGTCATGCTGTATTTTTCTCATAGAAGAGGCAGCTGGAAGTTTTGTTTGAAATTTCAGTATCAATTTCTGTGGTTCTGTCAGGATGAACTATAAGAGCATCAAGCTTGGCATCAATGAGTGCTGTAAGGACTTCTAGCTATTTCACTTATGACCTTTCTGTGCTTTGGGAATTGAGATTTAGAACTGATAAAACACGATGAAGGGGAACAAAGCTGCTCCCTGAACATAACAGAAGATGTCATAGACTCACCAATCTGAAATTGGTAGGGAATAATGGGTGGCATGTGGTGTCTGACATGATGAACAGAGCAAGGCCCCAATCTTGCACTGACCTCCAGACAAACAGTCCCCATGCCTACCTTCACTGGGTCTCTGTGAGGATATAGTTGTCCATCCACACAGAACTCTGCAGGATCAGGGCCCAAGATTTCAACTGGTTTAAGAGAGAATGGAAAATTAAAGCCAGAGGAAACCAGGAGAGCCATTTAGCTGGTTTAAAGGATTGTAAAACACCTGTGGTTTTAAAGATTTAAAAAAAAATATGTAGCCTAATTGATGGAGCTGTGTGTTGAAGATTGATTCATCTTAGATCGCAGTGGTCAATAAGGGTTTGATCTGCTGAACGGCTACAGCATCAGGAAAAGTATTACGAATATTATTAGAATGTGAGACCTGAGGAGCACACGAGAAAAAATTGCAATTTCTCACAAGACCTTTTGTTAACAAATCCACTAAGCAGATAAACAGGCCCACAAACACTGAACTATAACAGCACATAGAGAGATAGTACAAAGTGTTTAGCCCTCACTCAAATCTCCAACTGGGGATCCCCTGGGGATCAAGCATTATCTACCTCATATTCTTCATCATCACCAGTGGGCGTCATACTGGCATCTCCCAAGGCATGCAAGCCAGGGAATAGCTTTTATAATGTGTTACACTAACACCCAGTGGTTTTCATACCATTTATGAAGTTTCAACCCCTTTTCCTTATCTATATTTCCACACTCCACTAAGTTTAGCATGCCCCATTTTTCAGAGGTAACTTATTTGTTCCCCTTATATTCATTAACATTTATGTCATTCATTCACCATAACACCTTTTGGTTAGCACATTGCTGACATTCTAACTCTGCAAAATTCCAACTGATTATCCAACAAATATTCTAACTTGATTTTAACTGGTACATTGCAATAGGTCTTTCCTAAATATCAGCAGTTAACACATCTGTTCCTGTAACTATTTCATTTTGTGACATAGGGTCACTCATTGGTCAGCTACTCATGTCAGCCTATATTTAGGCAAGAGCTAAATGAAATATCTTACAGGCCTGAGGCCTGTAGGCCCTGTGATACAACATTAATACTTATATTTCACCTCTATATGTTAAATATCCCTGATGTCTTTTATCCTTGGCTACATTTTGATGTGGTGCTACTATAAATATGTACCCAGAAAGGATAGATTAGAGAAAGGATGGGTGAGCCTGTTTAGATAAAATATTAATTGTGTCTGCTAAAAACTTCAGCTAAACCACACTGAACTTCTGAGACTATCCTGTGCCATGGTACTTCCAGCTCCAACAGAACTAAGAACCACTAATATCTCACAAGGGACTACTTTCATGAGAAATCCAGCCCAAGAGTTCTAATCCCTGCAAAACAACTTAAAGTACATCACTCTAAGTATATGAGCATTCCCTTCAAAGCAAATGGTTCTATTCACAGGCCTAAAGCTACACTGGTGCATAAGTGGTGCATAAGTGCTTTGCTGGATTAGAGCCTGTTTTCTTAAAGTGGTTGAGCCAAATTATTTAATACATTAAGGAAGTGTTAAACCTACATTTTAAAAGCAGCTCAGAGCCTGATATTAAAATTCTCTGTACCCCAGCTGGGGCCAGATTTTAAGAAGAACTGAGCTCTCAATTAGGTATCTACATTAAGTGGTCAGGTTGTCAAAAGGTATCCTGAGCTCTTTTGACAATATGGGCCAATGGACCTTTCCATTTGCTCCATTGGGTTCTAGATTGGGCCCTAAATAGGTTACTGTTCCAGGTACCTTCTTGTCCTGCCTTCAGTGTACAGGCTTCCCAATTATTCAAAAGGAATAGAAACAACTAGGCATATACTTGTAATACTCAAATAAATCATGAGAGAAAAAATGTTGTTTATTGTTCCCAGTTCAGCACTACATTTCCCAGACTAGACGAGGCCAGTAGCATTGCCACGAGAGCACAATGTCCTTGGAGAGGAAGCATCTTGTGTGACTTTGAACAATTGTTTGGGCCAAAACTCAGAACCGTGTTGACAGGCTGTAATGTTAGTTACATTTGGTTCATACAGATCAGAGCAAGGGTCCCTGCAACATGGGTCAGCTGAGAAATAAACAGGAAGGAAGTGAAAATCCTAGAGGATGTCCCCCGTCAAAGTGAAGCAATGAATGCCTACAAAGTCTGTGGGTTAGTGGGCAATATATTAGAGAACCCTAAGGATGATAAACAAGATGGCAAAACTGAGTCTGAAGGTATATGAAACCTGGAATTAGGAATTAGACATCTCTGAGGCTCTTCCAGACCTTTGGATCCATCAAAGATTTTCATCTCTACCCTGGCTTGTGTTGTGTTCTTAGAAGTGATACATGTTCAGGAATTATTATTTGTTATTTATACTGCAGAAGCCACTACTGGTCTCAAGAAGGTCAGGTTCCCATTGTGCTAGGAGTGGTACACAGAAATACTAAATAGCATCTCCTTCTCCAAATAGCTGACAATAGACAACATAATATAATGGGTGGATAAAATAAACAAGTGGGCCAGTGTGGAAGGACACAGGGGATAGAGTAACAATAATAAGTGGTTTAGCATGGACTTTGGGTAAATTTTTTAAAAGCACTTAAGTGATTGATGAGTCCAAGTCACTTTGGAAAATCTAGGCCCCATTATGAGTTCTGCACTCGCCTAAAAATCAATGACCCAGGGTAACATTTTCAGAAGAATGCAACACTCATGTTTGAGACCAGATTTTCAAAAGAGCTCATTTCCTGTTTAGGCATCTTAATAAGGGTATGTCTACACTGCAATTAGATAGCCGCCACTGGCCTGTGCCAGATGATTCAGGCTCTCAGGGCTAAATGCAACTAAACAGCCCCATAGCCTGAGCCCCATTAGCTCGCGTCAGCTGGCTTGGATCAGCTGTAGGTTTTTAATTGCTGTGTAGGCATACCCGAGGTGGCCTGACTTTCAAAAGAGTTAAGTACTATGGATGATGCTCTGCTCTTCTGAAAATCTAGCCAAAAGTGTCCCAGTAGGAATTATGGAGTGCTGACTTCTTGAAAACTTGGTCCTTATTTAGGCTCTTAAATGGGAGCCCCGCGCCCTTTTGAACAATCTAACTGCAATTGCAGATGCCTACCTCTTGAAAGTCTAGCTTGTCCATAATTTTAGGTCTCATAAAATAATCTGTAGCAGTAATTACAACTCACCACTGGCCTGACTGTTTTAACACAAGGGATTTCTTTCTGAGTTTACATCCACCCACGATCCCATTAACTTTTTAAAGAGTACAATATTTGCTGGTGAGTAGTAGATTAACTGTGCTATGATGAATTGAACTTCAGAAAGAAGGTCCCATCGTATTCCATTTGAAGGGAAAGGGAAACCTGCTGTTAGGAGAGACATTTCTCTTTAGGCTTGGAAAGATTGTATTTTTATCGGTAAGTGTCCATAAAACTCAAATTCACCGTATGCACCCAAACCTACAATTTCATTGATAATAAAGTTTACGCAAAGCCAAAGTAAAACAAAATGAATGCTGCTTGAGAACAACACAGAGTCAAAACCCAGTGATTTTGACTTTTTGAATTAGGCTTGTTGAAAATGGACTAGTGAGAGAATATTAAAAACAGGTATGGTGGAGTTTTTTTAATTTCAAGGTATTTACTTTCTATGCTTTGACTTTCTGTGTTGTGAGGTTGGCAAGTTGTGTTTTAACAGTTAATAATTTTTTTATGAAACCAAAACCTACTGTCATTAAGTTTTGCTTCCCTCTTATAATTTCTCAAATATGTGAAAATATAACTAGATACCAAATAAAAACATGCTTAACCCATAATTTCATGCAAGTGTGAACATTTAACATCAATGAAATAGCTAAAAAAGCTTACAAATAAACATTTACATTACCCATCCAAATTATACAAGAAGAATAAAAATTGAATTCTGCCATGTCTGCATATCTATCACTTTGTCAAAAAATGAGCTCAAGAAAAACAAGAACATCTGGAGTGGTAAAAGACAGCACAAGAGATCCTGTGATTAAAAAAAGAAAAAAGCCTTTACCATAGTTCAAGTTTCATCAATCTCTGTAATGAGCCTGGTTCTCCCACGAGAACGGCAAGGGAGCCTGGTCCCAAATGCCTACCAAAATGCAAGCCCAATGCCTTTCCTGCTCTGACATCCCAAGGCTCCCTGAAGGCTCTCGTAAGGAAACAGGAATCTCTTGGCGTGTCTCTGAGAATCCAGCTCTGATTGAGCTGGTACCCATCCCAGCTGATCATGGCAGGTACAGTTTCATTGAGGTAGGTGCGTACTAACTTTGCCTGGCTCCATAGCTCAGGGGCTAGAGCATTAGCCTTGTAAACCAAAAGGGGTCACGAGTTCAAATCTCACCAGAGCCTTATGATGGGGGCAGGTTTTTAGAGCTGTTCACCTCTTCTATTGGCAGTGGTAGGCGGAAAAAGCTTTACTTTGAAGCGCTATGACATAGCATGGCAAAGGCCTAGAAGTCAGCTGCCTAGAGTGCCCAGCTAGGAAGGCAACACCTTACCAGAAACAGGGATCAGACACATGGCCAATGATTTAGAGAATGGCCTAGACAGTACACTTCTCAAGTTTGTGGATGATACCAAGCTGGGAGGTGTTGCAAGTGCTTTCAGTAATGGGATTAAAATTCAAAATGATCTGAACAAACTGGAGAAATGGTCTGAAGTAAATAGGATGAAATTCAATAAGGACAAATGCAAAGTACTCCACTTAGGAAGGAACAATCAGTTGCACACATACAAAATGGGAAATGACTGAGTAGGATGGAATACTATGGAAAGGGATCTGGGGATCATAGTGGATCACAAGCTAAATATGAGTCAACAGTGTAACACTATCAGCAAACATCCTTCTGTGAGGTATTATCAGGAGTCTTGTAAGCAAGATATGAGAAATAATTCTTCCACTCTACTCTGCACTGATTAGGCCTCAGCTGGAGTATTGTTTCCAGTTCCGGGAGCCACATTTCAGGAAAGATGTGGACAAACTGAAGAAAGTCCAGAGAAGAGCAACAAAAAGGATTAAAGGTCTAGAAAACATAACCTACGAGGGAAGATTGTCTGGAGTAGAGAAGACTGAGAGCGGACATGATAACAGGGTCTCCTAAATCTCTGAGGATAGGAGAAGAAATGGGCTTAAATTGTGGCAAGGGTGGTTTAGGCTGGACTTTAGGAAAAATGTCTTAGCTGTCAGGGTGGTTAAGCCCTGGAATAAATTGCCTAGGGAGGTTGTGGAATCTCCATCAGTGGTGATTTTTTAAGAGCAAGTTAGATAAACAACTGTTGGGAATGGTCTGAATAATATTTAGTCCTGCCATGAGCACAGGTGATTGGACTAGATGGCCCTGAAGGTCCTTTCCAGTCCTCTGATTCTAGGATACTATTTATTTTTTCCAGGGGCGTGGCAGGGTAGCATGCCAGAGGGCAATGTTAAGGAGAAGCAGCAGCCTGATTTTTGGTAACACTTGGTGGAAGATAAACCACAGTCCTACCAGAAGTAGTTTCAAACCCACGCAGGCTCATACCCATTGGGAGATGAGTCCAATGCCGTAACCATTCAGCCATGCTGGTGAACAGCTAAGGACAGGCTCCCCAGGACACCTGAAAAGTCTTGGGCATGCTCCGGTGCTCTTGTTTTGGGTAATTACCCAGCTAACCACGGGTCAATTGGGTCCAGAAAATGCTACACTTGCTTAAGAAGTTGTCTCTCTGTGTGCCTTTGGCTAGCTACAGAGTACCTGCCTGGCAGTTTGGAGTCCAAGGGAGGTAAAATTGGACCCTCTTGGCCAGAATTTGGTAAAAATCTCCAAAAGCAAAAGCAAAGACTTAGAGTGCTGCTGGTCCTGTGGAAGAGTGCTCCTTCTGCTCAGAGCTAGGTGAAGCATTCTGGGCTTGGGGGGTTGCCTCTGACCCAGTGAGAGGGAGGATGGGGTCTGGGACCTCCAGCCTCAAGGTCCACAAGATACTCCCTGGAGGCTGACTATCGAGCCTCCCTTGTTTCCCTGCAGCTCCACTCCTAAGCCTTCCTCCGTGGCGTCTCATGGCAGGAAGCAGCATTCCAGATGGGGTCTGCTTTGGAGGACAGTTAGGCAGTAAACAATTGCGGCCACCATGTCAACCGATTTGGTGGAATGGGCCCGATTCTGTCACAAGAATGGGGAGGGAGCCGGCCAGGGCCACCCTGCCTGGCCCAAAGTCCCCATGAGCCACCAGGGGAAAACTCATGGAGAAAAAGATGGAAGGAAAGGAGATGGCTGGATCCTCCTCCTGCAAGGGTCACAATGCTTTTCTGCCCTGCAGAGCCCATGCTAGGGGCACGTCTGCCATGCCACTGAAGGGCTCGCTGGAACAGAACTGTTGGGGAATGAGATGGACTCTTCAGTGAAGAGCGCACTTTCAATAGGTGGCAGCGAGGCTTGTGCCTCTGCTGTACATGAAACCCTGACCCAGAACCAGGTCTCCTATGAAGGCTTTAGCCCCAGCTTCCCCACAACTGTGAGGTGTGCTCCAGGTGAGAGGTGGCTCCCTTCAAGCCACACTCTGCTCGTGACAGGAAGGGCTCACTGCATCCCTCCCGACCTTGTCAGTGGTGGTACAGCACCTAGCCTTGCTCTGTTCCAGCGGTCTTGGAAGACAGAGATCATGAGCTCAACTCTTGCTGGGGTGTAGGCACATCAGCAGCTTCTGGGGTGAGATGGAATCCCTCAGGAGTGATGGTGGCTTTGCTTGATTGGTTGATGGTTGATGGACTGGAGAGAAGCAGGAGGGGTGCAGGCTAAAGGGAAGCAGCAGAAGCAGCTACTTGAAGTTGTCTACCAGTTGGTCAGAAGGAAGCAGCAAAGGCCAGCCAGAAGCAGGATTCAAATGGCTAGGCGGCCAGGCCTAAGAGCCATGGAGGTCAAAACCTTAACTGCTCAGCCATCTTGGGCAGTGGTGAGAAGACGCTTCTCTCCTCCAGGAGAAAAGACTCGGACGTGCTCCAGCCCACTCACTTGGGGGGATTCCACTTCGCCCCAGGCCCTGCGGCCATCATATGATGCATAAGGTCATACCACAGATGTGCAGCAGAGAGCTTGCACTTCTGCGGGACACAAGAACCCAAAGGAGAAATGGCACCCACCTAGATCTCACAGAGCAGCACGCTGGCTGCAGTGAGATTCTCAGCCGTGCAGACACATACCTATCGTAGTGTGAGCCAACCGCCTTTCCTGCTCGGATATCCTGGGGCTCCCTGAAGTCAATCACAAGGAAACAGGAACCTCTTGGGACATCTCCGAGGATCCAGCTCTCTTTGGGTTGGTGCCCGTCCCCAGCTGATTCTGGCACAGGTCTAAAAGTCAGCTGTGTAGAGCAGCAACTCTCCAGAAATCAAGATCAAATCCACACAGACACCCATCCCATGGAAATTAATTCCAGCTCCTTAACCGCTCAGCCAGTCTCGTGAGCTTACTCTGCACAACCACACTTCTTGGGACATCTCCAGCTAGCCAGCTGCCTTGAGCTAGTGATCAGGGGACACACACACAAACCAGAAAATTACAATACGAGACCATACATTTCTGTTGAGGTTAACCAAGTCTGTTAAAAATGTATCAGCTCGTCAAACACTTATTGCATGCCAGTTGCAATGCAACAGAGAGTTACCCTCTGGGGAGGAACGTAGAGGACAAGGGTAAGAGCCAAGGCCAAGCCCTCTAAGAACATTTTGTGGGGAGAAGGAGGGAGGATAGAGCCTCACATATTTAAAAGAAGAAGAAAAAGAAGAAGAAGAAATCTCATTGTAAGGGTGTTATTTTCTTGTCTATCACAGCAAACTAAAGGCTGAGACATAAGTGGAGAGTGAGCTCCAGGAGCTCTTTTAAGTCATTTTCTTCTAAAGCATCAGAGATCCCAAGAGACTCCCTTGACTTTAATTAACGCTTTCCTAGGCTCACAGTATCACACAACAGACAAGTCTTGCCAAACTGATCCATAAAACAACTCTGTATTCCATTTACCGCACTTTCTACTGTCTCAATCCCATACTTTAACATAAGCCTAGAAGAGACACAGTAGTGAGGGTTTGGCAAACATTTGCCTTTGACGTTCAACCCCCACTACCTCCCAGGTGCAGAAGATCTTTTCATCCTGTGTGTTCAATGACGATAACGTTCAGGCATTTGCTTGAAGTGTTAAAATCATGCTCTGGCTGCATCATACTTGTCTGTGCTTCTGATACAGTGAGTCTTCATAAAAATTAATCCACCAATGGCCTCTTGTTACATAGATGGCCTGTGCATCGGCTCCTGACTTTAACTGAAGTGTTTCTTCCCTCAGGGCCTCATCCAAAGCCCACTGAAGGCAATAGGACTCTTTCTATAGACTTCAATGGCCTTTAGAGCACATTCTTTATGTGCAAAGTACATATTTAGGGCAAGAATCAAAGGGGGGACTGAAGTGCCTAATATGCCAGTTATTTGCTTAAGTCCAACATTTAGTCACTAGTGGCATTCTCCTAGTCCCCATTCAGTGGCCCCTTAACTCCATAGGCACAGAAAGTCCATAGGCACCTACATTTCTGCCACTGGCACAGCTGCCTAAGTCCTGACACCACTGAATATCTTTGAACCAAACTTACACCTAAACCTCAGAGTGATTCACAGACTAGACGTTCCCTTGCCGACTAGGCCTGTCATGGTGGGAAAGCCAGAAGATTACAGGGGGTGTAAGAGGGAAGGTCCATAGTACAGCAAAATATGTACAGAAATGGGGACAGGGTGCTGAAAAGGGCATCAGAAAAGATCGTATAACCTATATCCAATACAAGACTCAGCCCTGGGCTCTCCCAGGTTAAGAGGATGGAGCAGCAAAAGAGTCACATCTGCAGTCAGACAGGCAGGTAATGAGGATTACCTGAAAGCCATAGGGAAGGTGAGAGAAGAGTTGTTCTAATCCAAAAGCCAGGACAGAACCATCAACCTATCATGCTAAATTGTGCATGGGGGAGAAGGAGCAGCCCATCTGGCTCCACTCCATGCCAAAATCTGGAGCTGAAAATTTGCACTGGGGAAAGAGGCCACCTTGCTTTCATCTTGTGAAGTCTCAGAACCAGGAAGTGGAGGAAGAGAGGTCTATATGGCCTCCCCTAGCATTGCCTTTATGAAACAGGAAGCTGTCTTTTTGGTAGAGAGGACAGGCTTCCTCAACTATTAAAAATGGGTTTGATTTAGGGCATGGACAATGTCCTCAGCCAGTTCTTATTTCCATGCATCAGATATCTATAGACCATACTCATGTCCTCTCTTTGCTTTCTCTCTCCAGCATACCCACTAGCAGCAGTGTTTGTTGTTCTTGGACCCTACATCTTTTCTCATGATGTGCTTTGTCTAGCAAGAAGTCCAGAGGTTACTTCAAGCTCTCTATCAGTCTAATCTTTTTGACTACCTACATTCCTGTACATTCTTTAAGCCATTGCTCTGAGATGATAAATAACAGCCCTCCCTACTTAGTAGCATTTGACTCCCAGGCCGTGTAAATACATACAGAACTGCAGCAGTGCAGCTGCAGCATGCCTGGTGAAGGTGCTCTATGACGACGGGAGAGTGCTCTCCCATTGGCATAAAAAAACCACCTCCGTGAGCAGCAAAAGCTATGTTGGTGGGAGAAGCTCTCCTGACAACATAGCACGGTGCACACAAGCGCTTATGTCAGTGTAACTTATGTCTCTTATGGGGGTAGAATATTCACACCCCTCAATGACATCAGTTTTACTGACATAGGCTGTAGTGTAGACATAGCCTATGACTACTCCATGTGGATCTGTTCAAGAGCTTTGCTTTTCTGAAGTCCTAAGGTCATCCAATAAATTTAGTGAAGCATTCAAGTAAACATGGAGGGAGGATATATTTTGTCTCTAAGGCTTACTTATGGAGGGTAAACCACATAGAGAATGTAGGACATTTCAGAGTAAAAGGAGTCCAAGATAAGAAACAAATGTGCATTAGAACTGTTCTCACCTCTATGATAGCTAGCCGTAATATCCACCATATATTTATTCAGGACATCAGCTAGGGTTTGGGACAGTTCACCCAACCCTGTTCACCACCATGGATTTATAGGCAATTGACTTTAATGTTACTGAAGTGTCTAAGAGTTCGAGTCTTGGAGACTGAAGTCTTCTTTGCAAAGAGCAGCTCAGCACAGACCACAGTACTTGAAGCATCTTCCATCATGCTCTACCAAGGGACCTGACCTGTGGTGTTTTTTTTCACAACATGCCCACAGAGAAGTTAGATAAAAACATAAATACTCCTTCTGAAAGGTTAAAACATAACACTGCTTTTATTTTCTTAGAATCCTTAATGATAATACAAAGGAAACCAAAAACATAGATACAAAAATCAGGCTGCTCCCTGAGGCCGAGGGGCACAACACATCCCCACCTTTCTGTAGGGCCAACTCTTTGCACACTGACTGCTACTAGGCCTAGATCACACTTTTCCCTGTGGAACCCCATGCTTGCAAGCAGGAGCAGGAAAAAAAAATCCAGAGAATTTTAAAGTGATAGATCACTGTGTTCAGTACACCACAGGTAGGAATAGTCTCAAGGGATGAAGTCAATAGCTTGTTCATTCCTTGGCTCTCCTGCTGAGGCTATGAACATAGTTGGTGTGACCGGTTCCCCGCCCCCCAGGGTGCCACCTGGAACTGGGGTATCACTGAGCCCCCCTGACCCACCAGCTTGGGCTCCCTTTACACTGGACTGCTGTGACCAGCCTGCCAAGCCCTCTCCCAGGCTCCAGCAGACATAAAGCTAAGGAACTGCCCAGATACTCAAGTGCATACTCCCCTCTGGAGTGTAAACGCAAAATTATACCGTCTTGCACTGCACAGAGATCTGTACAGCATAAGCTCATGAAATTTGCTCCCTCCCTCAATATGGCGAAGGATATGCAATAGCTTTCTGCCCTGAGGTATGACTCCCACACAATGGTTTTAGACAAAGCAAAAATAAGTTTATTAATTACAAAAGATAGATTGTAAGTGATTATAAGGGATTGCAAACATATCAAAACAGATTACCTAGCAAACAAACAAAACATACAAACTAAACTTAATATACTAAAGAGATTAGATATGAGTAGCAAATTCTCACCCTAAATGATGATTCAAGCAGGCTGCAGATATTCTTAAGGGGCCAGCCTCACTTGCTTACAGCTTAAAAACCCCAGGTGTTCCTTTCACAGGCTAAAAATCCCTTTAGCCTGGGTCCAGCACTTCACCCCAGTTCAGTTCTTGTTCCTCAGGTGTTTCCCAGAGTCTCTTTGGAGAGGGAGACAGTGAAGAACCATGATGATGTCACTCCCCTCCCTTAAATAGCCTTTGCATATGGCAGGAAGTCTTTGTCTTGAAGCTTGGTTCCCATGCTGGTGAGTGGAAAAACAAAGTCCAAAGGCTGTTTCTTTCATCTTCTTAGGTAAAAAAGCAATAGATGGGTAGGGAAAGATAACTTAGGGGGTTGTTTTTGTCCCTCCGTTTTATAATTCAGTCACTCTTTGATAATCAATTTTCCTAAGGGTTACCCCATCAGTAAATCTCATTCCCACTGTGAGGACAGAGACAGAGGAGACTGGTAGTGAAGAGGTTCCATGTTGTTGTTTGCTAAAATGCAGATCTATTTGCTCCTGCCCTCATTCCTTGCCAAAGAATGGCCACTTGACAGGTGATTGCCCAGCATCTTTGATGACACCTGACCAGAGGCATCAGCTTTATTTGTAAAAAGAAAAGGAGTACTTGTGGCACCTTAGAGACTAACAAATATATTTGAGCATAAGCTTTCGTGAGCTACAGCTCACTTCATCGGATGCATTCAGTGGAAAATACAGTGGGGAGATTTATATACATAGAGAACATGAAACAATGGGTGTTACCATGCACACTGTAACAAGAGTGATCACTTAAGGTGAGCTATTACCAGCAGGAGAGCGGGCGGGGAAGGGGAAACCTTTTGTAGTGATAATCAAGGTGGGCCGTTTCCAGCAGTTGACAAGAACGTCTGAGAAACAGTGGGGGTTGGGGGATGGAATAAACAAGGGGAAATAGTTTTACTTTGTGTAATGACCCATCCATTCCCAGTCTCTATTCAAGCCTAAGTTAATTGTATCCAGTTTGCAAATTAATTCCAATTGAGCAGTCTCTCGTTGGAGTCTGTTTTTGAAGTTTTTTTGTTGAAGAATTGCAACTTTTAGGTCTGTAATCGAGTGACACATACCACACAACAGAACCACTAACCCAGGAACCTATCCTTGCAACAAAGCCCGTTGCCAACTGTGTCCACATACCTATTCAGGGGACACCATCATAGGGCCTAATCACATCAGCAACACTATCAGAGGCTCGTTCACCTGCACATCCACCAATGTGATACATGCCATCATGTGCCAGCAATGCCCCTCTGCCATGTACATTGGCCAAACTGGACAGTCTCTACATAAAATAATAAATGGACACAAATCAGACGCCAAAAATTATAACATTCAAAAACCAGTCGGAGAACACTTCAATCTCTTTGGTCACAAACTAACACAGCCACTACTCTGAAACCTAGCTTTATTTGTCTTTGAGAACCTAGCTTATCCATACTTGCCTGGTAAACACATTTCAGACCTAACTTCAGCTTATGTTTATAACTTTACATATAATGTTTCTACACATATTTTGTCATGATATTATTGACCAGTGAGTTATTAGTTTTCAAATAAACCTCACAAGGCATATTTACACAAAGATGATTACAATAGTGTGTAGGGTGCGAAAACAGGGGTGCATTCAGTCAAAGCCTGCAAGTCTTTCTACTTCCCAGAGAGGGACTGCAGAGGTCTTTCCGTTTTTCCCTGCCACCTCTTATACTCTGGGATTGCTCTCTCTACAGTTACCACCCAGCTCCCCTCCAAGCTGGGTCTCACCTGTAATTGGGCCTGGACCCCCTACAGGTGAAATGAAGTGCCCTAATTGACCTCTCCAAAACCAGTTCATTCTTTCAGAGCCAGTGTGGTGTTTATATCCCATCACAATCAGATTTTGGAAAAGTAATGAAGGAAGAAACAGCAGGATTTAGAAATGTCCTGGATATGCTTGATGAGAGAAGGAGTTGAAGATGGCTCACAGATAACAGCCCGGAATGACAGGGAAGATTATGGTGTTGTCAGTGGTGACAGAGAAGGGGTGGGGGATGGGGAGGGTTTGGGAAGAAGATAAGGAGTTCAGGTTAAGGCATGATATGTTTAAGCTGACAGTAAGACATCCAAGAGGAGATGTCAATGACTGACTGAGTTGACTGGATCTGGCAAAGTAGGTTAGGATGGGAAAAGGTAGAATTTTGGAAGTCATTGGCATAAAGAAAGTAACTAAAACCGTATAAGGGAATGATATCACCCAGACAGAGGGTGCAAAACGAAGAATGGGGGATCTGAGGGCAAGGACAGAGCCCTGTGGGACACTTATGAAGAGTGGGAGGTGGGATGTTAAGAATAAATAAATAGTTTGGAAAAGAACCAGAAGAGGATGGCATCATAAAAGCCAAGGGAGGATGACATTTTGAGAAGGCATATGACCAACAGTTTCAAAAGTATCTGAGGATGGAAGTGGAGTGGGGACCTTGAGGTGTGGCCATTAGCACTCTCAGGGAGAACAGTTTTCCTCTGGAGAATGCAAAGCCCAATGTATTTCTCTGGGGGCATAATCAGCCAGTCAGATAAAGAATGCACAATTTAGTTCAGGCCCTAAACAACATGCTTAGTCAATTATTTGCATAACATCTTTGGAGTGCTCAGCATCTTAAGAAGACAAGATCCCTACCTCTGATTTGTAAAACAAGCGGATGTTGCATCAAGCTTTGTTGATGCAGCAATTGGCATCAGGCACATTCATTAGCCTTTAGCCTGATTCTTTATTGTTTTAGGCTGTGTAACATGCAATGGAACTTATGCTTTGATGGCCTGATGCCAAGAAAGCCTAAAACACACTGAGATATAGCAATTCCCATGTTACGCTACATATAAAGAATGTATCATTTTACGAAATGCTGATTGGCAGTATAAAACCCTAAGACAGACAAATAGGAACTATATAATTAGTATTTTGTATTATAGGACACTGAAAAAATAATGTTGTACATCAATTTTAAAATATATTTAAAACTCTATTCATGGTTCTGGTTTCATGATTATGACAAAAATACCCAATGCCCAGTGAGATTGAAACTTAGTATTTTCAAAAAGGTCCCCAATATTTGACAGGAGTTTAGGTTTCAGATATTTTCCCCCAAGCGCTATCTACATTTTGAACAACGGATGGCAGTAGATTCAAAGAAATCTTCAGACAATAGTGCCATTGCCATTTGAAGTGCCCTAAGAATTGATTCATAGCACAGTGAAACAGGATGTGAAGGATTCAGCTCTTCATAGTAATCTTGACAGCTTCTGATATATTGCTTGGGTTTGCTTCAAAACAAACAATTGTTATTTTTATTGTAGTAGCACTTAGACACCTCAACTGAGACTCACCCAGGATCACAGCCAAAAGTTGTGACACAACCAGGAATTGGACACAAGCTTGCTGACTCCCAGTCCACGGTCCTACCCACAAAGTCCATCCTTCTGGTTACTTTGGAGAACCTGTTAGAGATGTTGAGAAGGAGACCAATTTGAATGTCTGTATCTCTAACACTGAGCTGTCTTTTCTTTGCTTATTTTCAGTTGAATAAACCTTCAGGCCCATCTCTCTGACATGATTTTCATTCTCCAGTTCACCCAAATATGAAACTGCAAAGGTGCAGAGATTGTTTCTTTTTTTTTGTTGGTATAATACCCTGCACGATAAGACCTCAATCTCAACAGGCGTTTTTGGAAGGTACCATAATATAAATATTTACTACTACCACTGCTATTCCACAAAGAGTCATGTTAAAACCTGGTGTGCCATTATAAAGTATCAGGCATCTTGACCATGTCTACAAGTATATGCACAGTACAGTACAAAGTTTCCTCATAAATACTCACAATAGGCTCAGTGCTGTCTTAATGGTTTATAAAGACTACAGTATATTATACTCTAGGAATGGTCCTCAGCACTCTAGTGTGGTAAACTGGAGTGTTTAAAGGAGAATGACAAGATGACCCAAAACACAGAAGTTCCATCATGCAGGAAATTGAGATTTTGAAGTTTTGTTTCATCCTGAATCAGAGCTAAATGCTGAAATCTCAGTATTTTTTTTTGTGAAGCAAAATATTCCAAAATGTTTAGTTTCAATAGAGTTGGAAAGCTTCAACCTTACTGAAATAAAATGTTCAGATAATTTCCCATGAAACATGTTGATGAGTTTGCTATGTTTCTGCAAAATGTTTAGATTTTGTGGAATCAGCATTCTCCCACAGAAACTCTAATTTCTATAGAAGGACATTCACCTCAGTATTGGCTTGCTGGAGCTGTTCAGAAAACACACAGCAACAATGCAAAATGGTTTGCCATGGGAACTGAAGAAGAATAACCTACCCAACTGAAATTACATGGAGTCAGAAGGTACAAGGATTTGACCACAACACCAAGATTAACTCCCCAATTCTTGCAATGAAGTGCCTTGACAATGGCACTGACTGCCTACGGGGGGTTGTGGAAATTCCTTTGCTGGAGGTTTTCAAAAGGAGGCTGGAGAGCCATCTGTCTTGGATGGTTTAGACACAACAATTCCTGCATCTTGGCAGGGGGTTAGACAAGAGGACCCTTGCGGTCCCTTCTCACCCTATGGTTCTGTGATTCTATGACTCTATGGCCACAACCGGTCAGCAACATCTCAGTTTTAATGCCTCACTTCAGGGGATATTAATAGATCAAAGAGCAAAATATTATAAAAAGGAAAGGGAAGTAGGCCAGCAAGCAGAAGGTTAAAATAAAGTCATTGTCTATTGCTCTTTTTATTTTTTGCTTACAGCAGGAAAGTCAATGATTCATGTTTTGTTCTCTGTATGCATACTCTATCTTCTCTTCCCTTTTGTTCCCAGAATTAGACACAGGAGTCATTAATACAAAAATCAATTTGTACTAGCAATTACTGAAATCATATCCCTATTTTATTATCAGGTAATTTTATGAATATGGCAGAAAAACCTTCTCTTGTTAATGATTTTTTTCCATGGGCCCTTAATATAAAACTTACAAATCTCATTAGCACACCGACCATTAAAAAATACAACTTTAATAAAGCACAATGGAAAAACTGCTGACATGATTAGATTTGGGTACAAATGTAGGAACTTTCATAATCACAGCAAAAAATAAAACATTGACAGTGTATAATACTAACTTGAATCAGTGGGAAAATACTGTGTCAGTGTGCATCCTATACAGATTTATACTTTCTGTCCAGGCATAATCTGACCCCTCTGTGTTCTAAAAAGAGGTAGATCCCAGCCTCAAAGTTTGTGAAGCACACAATAGCAGAGTGTGGGCCTGATTAGAATAGCAAAGAGCATCCAAAACTCCAGCTGCAGGTGCTCAGCACCTCTGAAAACCGGGCTCTGTGGGACTTCGTCCACATAAGAGGTTAAAAGTCTACTATAGATTCCAGAACTGAAGAAACAACGAGGAGTCCTTGTGGCATCTTAGAGACTAACACATTCATCTGAGCATAAGCTTTTGTGGCCTAGAACCCACTTCATCAGACGCATGGAGTGGAAAATACAGTAGCAGGTGTATTTATACATAGTACATGAAAAGATGGGAGTTGCCTTACCAGGTTGGAGGGCCAGTCTAACGAGACAATTCAATTAACAGTAGGATACCAAGGGAGGAAAAATCACTTTTGTAGTGGTAATGAGGGTGGCCCAGTTCAAACAGTTGACAAGAAGGTGTGAGTGACAGTAGGGGGAAATTAGTATGGTAAAATTAGGTTTTGTAATATCTCATCCACTCCCAATCTTTATTCATGCCTAATTTGATGGTGTCCAGTTTGCAAATTAATTCCAGTTCTGCAGTTTCATGTTGGAGTCTGTTTCTGACTTTTTTTTTGTTGAAGAATTGCTACTTTTAAGTCTGTTATTCAGTGACCAGGGAGGTTGAAGTGTTCTCCTACTGGTTTTGGAACGTTGTCAGATTTGTCAGATTTGTGTCCATTTATTCTTTTGCATAGAGACTGTCCAGTTTGGCCAATGTACATGGCAGAGGGGCATTGCTGGCACATGATGGCATATATCACATTGGCCATGTACATTGGCCAGACTCCAACGTGAGACTGCAGAACTACAATTAATTTGCAAACTGGACACCATCAAATTAGGCCTGAATAAAGACTGGGAGTGGAGTAGTCATTACAAAACCTAATTTTACCATACTAATTTCCCCTTACTGTTACTCACATCTTCTTGTCAACTGTTTGAACTGGGCCACCCTCATTACCACTACAAAAGTGATTTTTCCTCCCTTGGTATTCTACTGTTAATTGAATTGTCTCATTAGACTGACCCCCCAACCTGGTAAGGCAACTCCCATCTTTTCATGTACTATGTATAAATATACCTGCTACTGTATTTTCCACTCCATGCGTCTGATGAAGTGGGTTCTAGTCCACAAAAGCTTATGCTCAGATGAATGTGTTAGTCTCTAAGATGCCACAAGGACTCCTTGTTGTTTCTGCTGATACAGACTAACATGGCTACCACTCTGAGAACTGAAGAAGTTTCTCCTTTTGCTCGAAGTCCTTTCATTGCTGAAAAGCCCAGGTTCAAACTTCATCGATGACCTACATAGGTGATTATATTTAGATCCATATCCCTAATCAATGAACCTGCCAGCAGTTTGGCTCCACAAATTAAAGCTACTCTTCCTCAGTACGGCTCATGAGAGCAGGCAATTGTGCAAACATTCCACTCCTGGGGATTAACTCCACACCTTGTGGTTCTTAGTGGTCCCTAGACTATTGGGAGTAAAGTTACCCTGTTCTTTTTGACAATATCAACCTAAAGAGAAAACATTCTTGTATATATCTCTCTGAAGATGGGCAGAATAGACATCATAGGAGCACAAGGAAGTTCATTGATGAAACTGCTAACTATTTAAAACACTGTAGTCCTTGAAATACAAATGTTGCTTCTCAGCTATTCTGGGCTTTAGAGTAAGGTCCCTTTTTTAACTAATTTACAGTTTTGAAGTAGGATGTTAGAAATGTTGTTTCACAGTCTTATGATAAATTTAGGATTACAGATAGTGATCAGAGTTTTTAATTGCTTTTTAACAGCTGAAGGAAGAGACTAAATCCAGTTAACTGTTAAGTGCTAAAATATTTTTGGCACATGCATTGTTGGTTAGACTGCCTCTCCCTCTATTGCCAGGGTGCCAAACAGGGCTTAGCAAACCTCAATAGATTCAGAATTTAGTTGGAATTCTTACTGGAAATATCTGAATCATCTGAGGGTGCAGAACTGGGCTGAAAGTACTGCAAGGACAGAAAATAGTGGTCCAGTAATAGCATTTTGAATGCACATAGCACCATTTATCCCAAAATCACAAAGGACTTTACAAAGGCTGTGTAATATCTTAATGTGTTACATAGATACAATTACTATATGTGTGCTTGATTTAAATTATAAAACACAATTAGATAGCTAAAAGAACAAGAGAACTTGTGGCACCTTAGAGACTAACAAATTTATTTGAGCATAAGCTTTAGTGGGCTACAGTCCACTTCATTGGATGAATAGAATGGAACATATAGTACGAGGAGATATATATATATATATATATATATATATACATACAGAAAATATGAAAAGGTGGAAGTTGCCAGACCAAGTCTAAGAGGCTAATTAATTAAGATGAGCTATTATCAGCATTATTATTATATAGCTGTGATTAGAACCCTGGTCCTTCAGTTCCAAAAACATAGACCTCTAGCACTTGAGCTAAAGGAGAACTTTTTTAAACAGGGAATAGTAGTACATCTCATATCTCTATGCACCAGCTGATAGTTGGCAACATCCCATTCACGCACAAAGCCACAACATTAATGCAGCACATGAATATAAATTACCCCCATTATTTAGACAGGGTAATGAGATGCTGGGTGGCTAAATTGCTTGTCCAAGGTTGGGAATAGAATCCCAATCTGCAAATCCCAGCCCCACTAGATCACTCAATCCACTAGCTCAGATCAGCCCTCTATTTTGCCACCTTTCAGCCAGAAACCAGCAGCACAGAGCTCACCATAAAAATAGAGTTGAATAGAGGGAGAGAGTACAGGGAAATTAATCTGAATTTTCTGGGTCTCAAAAGGGATTTGGTTCAAGGTTTAATCCCAGTTTTGTGTGTGTTCACTCTTTATTCAAAACAGCTCCTTTCATCCCTCGTCATAGCAGTTAATCAATGAGAAATACCGAGTGATTTTTCCACTCCACATTACGCCAACTCTATAGCAATGGTAAGCTATTTTTCCACTTAGAAAAAATTGTAGCAAGAAGCTGTGACTCATGGTTATTCATATGATGTTAATGATTGTTATTTGGTGATAACAATTGTCATTGCTATACAGCAATTTACATTAAACCCTTTGCAAACTTCTGTACAGAGTTACTAAGTCAGCTGAGCAGTGAGTTCATTTCCCTCTGAGATCATGTTGGAGCAAGGCTAATAAATACAACCCTCCAAAAATTCTTCATCTGATCCTTTTTCATTCCAGGTAGGTTACACTTCATAATACTCTGTGTGGAAGTAATTCACTTATAATTAAACAAGAGCTGATATATTACTTCCTAACAAACTTCAGTGAAGTACAGTTCCACTTCTTACCAGCACTGCTACTTAGTCAATAATGAATGTATCATGAAATAATGGCTATTTGACCAGTCCCTAGAGTTACAAGGAAAAAAAAAACCAAAAGGTTATGGATAGAGATTAGGGCCCAGATCCTCAAAGGTGTATCCTATAGGTGTCTAATGTTCACTGAAATCAATAGGAGTTGAAGTCTGTAAATCATGATTTGAGGACTCCAGTAACTCAGCCAGAGGTTATGGGTCAGTTACAGGATTGTGTGGGTGAGGTTCTGTGACCTGCAAGGTGCAGCATGTCAGACTAGATGATCCTGGTGGTCCCTTCTGGCCTTAAAGTCTATAAGTTAGATGCCTAAATACATTTGAAGATCTGGGCCGAGGAGGCTAGCTCACCTCCCATGGTGAAGTTTCAAATCATTGACTGAAATCCAGGACCACGTAGTTGTGGTCTATATGTATATACTGTTTACTCTTAAACATAAAGCCATGTGTCAAGCAGTAATTGGCTCTGCTTTTCCTTAAAGGAAAATCTCATAGTAACCTAGTTACCAGGGTTTTCGTTTTGAAAGAACACTTCTGGTGCCTAATTTTGGCAACCCACATTTTTAAATTGTAGCCTAAGCATTTTGTCCAGTACCAACACATCCACAGAAGAGCCAAACATAGAGCTGTATCTTCTGATGCTGTAGTTCCAAAACCATCCGCTTTTGCCCAAGGTATCCCAGACCCCTCTATGCAGTACATCTAGAAAAATAATTTCACCTATCACTGAAGTATATCCCCCTCTAGGGTGGAATGTGCGGGCTATTTAACAGAACACAGCATCGCTGACAGACCATGGCAGGAAGTGAAGAATACAGCCACGTTCTTCTCCAGAAACCACTGAAGCCATTTAGATTTACAAAATGTAATTGCCCTCCCTGGAATTTATCCAGGAGACTGGGTTTAATGCTTTACTCTGAAAAAATGAATTGGGAGTTCAATAATAACAAGTGGCCAAGACCTTCTTTTTACACCCTATTCAAAAGTGATAGCATTGGATCCTTTATGAATACTCTTCTCTTTTCCCCGCTCTGTTCTTACCCTTTTTGCCTCCATTCTTTCATTTTGTCATCTTCTTGCATTTTAATCCACCCATCTCCCTGTATCTGAATGCCCTTTATCAGCAACTATGCAGGTTTTTAATTTACTCCTTGTTTTCTTTTTGTAAATGAATCCACAGCAGAGTGCCTTTCACTAGAAACCAACAGTTGGTGCCACTGACATTGGGAAGAACTAGTAAAACCTTTTGGCTGTCGGGAATTTTCACTTTCAAGCATCCTGTTTTTACATATACGGTGATGAGTTTATTTATTATTTACAGTGTCATTTATTTTATTATCATTCATTACTCCTGACATCAGCAAGGAAGGTTGCAGTGCTGGGAAACCCTGGCAGTTTACTGTAGTTTCTACCCTTTTACCATGCATTATAAGTCATGTAATGAATTATTAAAGTCCTGATCTGTATTTTTATGAACAGGTTAGACACTGGCCACTTTACTCATATTCCTAATGTTGTGTTAAAAGACTGAATGCTGACAAGGCCAGACAGAGAAAGAAAAAGCTTTCACTGGCTCTGCAGTGTGTAAGTGATTCAATGATCTACCTTCAGCTCTTACATATGTTCAGCATGGCTTCTACTAAGTCAGACACAGAAAGGTTCCTTTTTGGCTCATCTGCCTAGAAAATCACAGATTCCCAGTGTAATATTTATGGAGCAGATGGCTATAGGGTTTGCCCTAGCTGTGCTGGACACCCTAACCAAGAATTCCTTTGTCGCTGTTCTTGTCATGCCAGCTGGCTTTCCAGCATCATCGGGTTGCCACTAAATATTTTTTCTCCATCTCCCTGGTTTCCATCTCTCTTGCCTCCTTCTTCAGAATCCCCTCCTTCCTACGCTATCTAGGGCAAGAAGCTTATTTTCTAAATGTTGGTCTCCTCTTTTAGATACAATGTTGAGTTCCTGGACCATGTGGATTTTCTTCCCAGAAAGCTTCTACCTATAGAATCATGGAATCATAGAGATGTAGTGCTGGAGGGGACCTCAAGAAGTCATTAAGTCCAACCCCCTTACCGAGGCAGGACCAAGTAAACCCAGACCATCCCTGACAGGTGTTTGTCAAACCTGTTCTTAAATCCGCCAATTATGGGGCTTCCATAACCTCCTTTGGAAGTCTATTCCAGATCTTAACTACTTTTATAGTTAGAATTTTTTTTTCCTAATATCTAACCTAAATCTCCCTTGCTGCAGATTAACCCCATTACATCTTCTCCTACTTTCAGGGGACATGGAGAACAGTTGATCACTGTCCTCCTTATATGAGCCTGTAACATGTTTGAAGACTTAACAAGTTCCCCCTCAGTCTTTTTTCCTCAAGAGTAAACATGTCCAGATTTTTTTGCCTTTCCTCAGAGGTCAATTTTCCCAAACTTTTATCATTTTTGTTCCTTTCCTCTGAACCTTAAGACTTCATCTGTGCCAAGTAAAGTACGGACTTAGATGTCTTACATACAACTCTCCTGTTAATACACTTTAGAACACTAGCCTTTTTGTGCAACTCCATCTCCACCAGGTGTAAGGCCATGCAGCTGAGCCTATGCATCCTGACAGGCTAAGGAGTCAGCTAGGCTGCTGATGGACGACCTTGCCTTACTGACTGTGGAAGCTAACAGACCAGTTCTTAAGCCCAACAGTAGCCCAATGGCTACTCAATTCTACACAATGTCTGTGTATTCTCTGCCTCCCTGTCCCTGCCTCACTCCAAGCCCTGCTTTTGCCTTGCTTCTGCCCTGCTCGAGTTTAGACCTTTCCCTGCCCCAAACCTAGCTCCAGCCTATACCCTGTGTGCACCCAACCTTGCCCCAGTCTAGAATCATAGGGTTAGAAGGGACCTCAAGGGTAATTTAGTCCTGCCAAGATGCCCGCTCTTCTGCCGTGCCTACACCTGAGGCACCAGCTGGAGGAGGGATTCAGGTGATAGAGCAGTTGGAGTTGGAGGTCTTGGAGCTGGAGAGGTGTCTGGCTGTGAGCCCTGGGGATCCATCCTTCTGCGGAGCATGCCAGGAGAAGCAGGAAGAGCTCCGGGTCCTCGAGGACCATTGGGCACAGGGTGCGTTTGTTCAATAGATTGCAGCTCCCGCTTCTTCTACACCCTGGAGAAAAAGAAGGGGGCCAAAAAGCATGTCACCTGCCTTTTGGAGGAGGACAATGCCCCCCATCGCAAATCCAGAGGAGATGCGTGGAAGGACCGGGGCCTTCTGTGCCAGCCTCTTCTCCCCAGTTCCAATGATGCCGATGCTTGCACAGTGCTCTGGAATGAACTCCCGATAGTCAGCGTAGGTGACCGGGACCATCTGAAGCTCCCTCTCACTCTAACCAAGTTCTTGGAAGCCCTCCATCTCACACCCTCTAATAAATCTCCGTGCATGGACAGGTTGACCGTGGAGTTCTACTGCCTGTTCTGGGACATCCTCAGCCCAGACCTTGTCACCATCTGGGCCAAGTCCTAGGGGATCGGGGTCGTCCCTCTGTCATGCAAGCAAGAGGTGCTTGCCTTGCTACTGAAGAAGGGGCACCTCCGCAACCTTCGGAATTTGCGTCTCATCTCACTCCTCAGCATGGGCTACAAGTCATAGTGAAGGCCATCTCTCTGCGGCTGGGGTCCGTGCTGGTGGATGTGGTCCACCCCAACCAGACCTACACTGTCCCGAGCCACTCCATCTTTGACAACTTGTATTTGGTCCGGGACTTCTTGGAGCTTGGATGTAGTGATGGTCTGTCCCTGTCCCTGGACCAGGAGAAGGCGTTCAACAGGGTGGACCACAGGTATCTCCTGGGCATTCTGTGGGCATTCGGCTTTGGGCACTAGTTTGTGGATTGTCTACACCTCCACGCAGTGCTTGGTCAGGCTCAACTGGACCCTGACCAAACTGGTCAGCTTTGGGCGGACAGTGTGTCAGGGGTGTCCACTGTCAGGCCAGCTGTGTACTCTGGTGATCGAGCCCTTCCTCCTCCGATGGCGGTTGACGGGGTTGGTACTTCGTGAGCAGGAGTTGCAGTTGGTCCTGTCAGCATACACCGATGATGTGCTCCTCCTCAGCATACACCGATGATAGGCGGCCTGGTACAAGTGGAGGCCTGCCAGGTGATCTGTTTGGTGGCCTCCTCTGCCCAGGTCAACTGGGTCAAGAGTTCCGGCCTGATGGTCGGGGACAGGTGGCAGATGAGCTCCTTCCCACACATGCTTCAAGCCACTCGGTGGAGCACAGGACCACTGCTCAAACTCAGCACTTACCTTTCTGCCTTGCATCCTTCTCTGCCAGAGAATTGGCAGGACGGATGAGCAGCTGTGGAGATAGACAGGACTGCCACGGTGCCCTTCTCTATGAGGGAAGGCACTGGTGCTCAACCAGCTGGTCCTGTACATGCTCTGGCAACGGCTCAACATCTTGAGCCCAGACCTGGGTATCCTGGCCTGGATCCAGAGGTTGGCTCTGGAGGTTTTCTGGCTAGGACTGCACTGGGTCTCTTCAGGGGTCCTCAGTCTTCCCCTGGAGGAGGGAGGAAATGGCCTGGTCTGCCTCCGCAGCCAGGTCCATGTCTTCTGCCTCCATGCCCTGCAAAGACCCCTTTACAGTGCAGGTAGTCCAGCAAGGAGCACATTGGTGCACACCTTCCTCCGCCACCTCCAAGGGCTCCAATATGACTGGCAGCTCTTTTATCTCCATCTGAGGCATCTTTTATGAGACCTCTCTGAGCTGATGGTCTTCTACTAGGACCTTCTCTGGATCTGGAAGCTGCTATCAGTGACCAGGTCTGTGGTGGTCACTGAGGGGGCAGACCTCCTCGCAGAGGCTCTGCTACACAACCTCCATCTTCGTGTGGAGGTGGCAGAGTCCCCCTTGCTATGCTGGAGGCTGGTCCTGGCAGAAATGGCCAGAATAAGAGACCTCCTGAACTACAACCAGGGGGACTGGGTGGATCCACAAGCACGCAGTTGGCGCACGGGACTCCCCACCCTTCAGATCCCCCTGCGCATACTCCAGGAGGTGGGGGCAGCCTTATCGCCCACCTCTTGGG
This sequence comes from Eretmochelys imbricata, assembly GCF_965152235.1. Taxonomy (NCBI): domain Eukaryota; kingdom Metazoa; phylum Chordata; order Testudines; family Cheloniidae; genus Eretmochelys; species Eretmochelys imbricata. Next base: position 11,124,408 of record NC_135576.1, read on the forward strand.
TTTTCTTTGAGTGGGTCCTGCAAGAGGGTGCTCCCCGCCCACCCCTCACCCCAGGCCCTCTGGACTTTTTCATCGCACCCATACCCTGCAGGCCCCCCCAACCCTCTTCCTTCCATAACCTGAGCTGGCTGCATGTCCTGCAGCTGGTTTGCTTCCAGGAACAACTTTGCATGCTTGTGCTCCACATGTTTCACTTCCTCACCCTCTTGTCCTGCCCCAATGGCAAGTGGCAGGACCTACTATCACCTGTGGAGGGTGAGGAGCCTCAGTGGGCCAGCTTGTACTCCACCCTGGTCCCGTGGTCCACCAGGGATATTGGTTGGAAGCTCCTTTATGTATCTATGAGAATGGGCGTGTACCTGGCATGGTTCACCTCCATCCCCATCAAAGGTTGGGGGAGGAGACGTTAATCGCGGGCAGACTTGTGCCTGCCTGCCTCTGCCTCCTGGAATTTCAATAAGTCAAAGATTCACGATTTGTTGGGTCTAAACCAGCTGAGACAGATAGCTATCCAGCCTAGACCCTGCCTCCATACAACCTTGTTCCAGTTCTGTCCCAGCCTTGCTCCTTCTTTCCTTGACTACAGGTAATCTGATTTTGACCTTTGGCTCCAATTTCTAGATCTGACTCTGTCTCGGCCCTTGATTCTGGCATTCAGACTCTGACCACAGTTCTGACCATGTCTCTGACCCAATCTTTTGACAACCACATCACTGACTCATATTCAATTTGTGTTCTACTATAACCCCCAGATTATTTTCAGCAGTACTACCATCTAGCCAGTTACTCCCCATTTTGTAGTTATACATTCGGTTTTTCCTTCCTAAGTGGAGTACTTTGTACTTATCTTTACTGAATTTCATCTTGTTGAATTCAGAATAATTCTTCTATTTTCAAGGTCATTTTGAATTCTAATCCTGTTCTCCAAAGTTCAAGCAACCTCTCCCAGTTTGGTGTCATCTCCAAATTTTATAAGCATACTCTCCACTCCATTATCCAAGTTATTAATAAAAATATTGAATATTGTATCCTGCTTCTCCTTCCTGAACATCCTATCCCCTCTCTACCAATATTCCAGTCTTAAGACTTATCCCATCAAGTCTCAGTTACCCCAATTAAATCATAATTTAGCCTATGTACTAATATTTCCAGTTCCTCCTGTTTCTTCCGACCTTGTACTTGTGTATAGACATCTAAGATGTTGGGGAGATTCCCCCGCTAATTTCTATCTTGTTGAAAACCTCCAAGAATCACTATGCCCCCCCCCCCCAAGTCTTAAAATGGCATAGCGAGCCATGGAACCTATGCTGAATGCCTCTCTCACCCAAATACAATAAAAAGGGGGTGGTAGGTGCTTTGCTACTTATTACGTGATGGAGGCCTGCAAGTAAAGTTTCTGCAAAAAAAAAAAGTGTTTGTCCAAGCTTTTACCATGAATGCACATGGTTAATGGGGATAATTTATGCATACATAATTAGTTAGATGCATTTGGTCCACCAAGTGCTGTACTGAGTTAATGGGAGTTGAGAATGCTCAACACCTTGCAGGACTGGGCCCAACAGTAGATATTTGCATGTATATCTATTAAATTAGTACATCCAGTTGTGCTAATTCTTAGTGCACATGTGGATGCATCTTGGCACATGAATTTTGTGTGCATTAACTTCATGATTTTGTTTTTAAATATTCAGCACAACAAAGCCTACAAAAGACAATATTAAATGAGCAGCAGTTCAACAAACCATAGGTAAACCTAAAGAGATCTATTTAAGACGTTTTAAAATAAGAAGGTGTAGGTCTGTGTTCTCATATCAAGGGAGACAGCACTCCATAACCCCAAAATCACCCGGGCAAAGCTAGACAGTGCACTACTTTCTTTGTATCTCTCCTGACTCCAACAGTTGCACCTCTCCAATTTAGAAGACACAATGCTATGGGCAATGCAAAATGCAGAAGCTTGGAAGAGTACTTTTCCCTGAGCCAATGATGGCCAAAACATTTCAGACTTGGATATCTCTAGTTAGGCACTTAGGCCCAGATTATCAAAGGTAATTAGGCACCTCACACCAGTGGGCATACCTTTGATGATCTGGGCCCCAAATCTTCATTTAAGCAGAGAACTAAGAGCAACCCCGTTTTCAGAAGTGTTATATATAAATATATATTCAAAAAGCATTGAGACCAATTTCATTTCTTACTATATTTAGTCACTTTTGTTCTCCTGAATTATTATTCATATGACTACCCTAAATGGGGAATTAATAAGAAAATAATACATTACATTCCTTCTGTCAGGAAGATGCGTGAGGGGGTTGGAAGAACACTTACAACACTTGTCTGAAAACCTTGTCATTTAGTGCACTTTATTTTAGCACCAATTCTCCTAAGAAATTCTCACTGCAATTAATTCATGCTATCTAAATTTAAAGTATATTAATTAGGCAGCCATACAAAAAAAAATCATCCTTCCAGGAAATTGCAGACTTAAATAGAAGTCACATAATTTATCTGTTCTGGATTTGGAGAGAGAAAAAAGGAATTTTGAGAGAGGAGCTTCTTTTGAATTTTTTAATACGAATGCAAAGTTATCTAGTGGTTAGAACCACGATAATGGGAGACCGGATTACTGGATTCTGTTTCTGCCCTGCTGAATTTAAAAACACAGGACATAAGACAAGAAGGGACCTCTTGGGTCATCAAGGTGATGCAATCCTATTGCATAATCCCACTCTTAAATGTATCAAGTTATGTTTTAAGATAGTTAAATTGTTTATCTCCGCTACTCTTATGGGAAGGCTGTTCCAGACCCTCGCAGATCTGATGGTTAGAAACTTTCTTCTAATTTCTGGCCCAATTTTATTCCTGTCTAATTTATACTATATGTTTTTGTGCCAACATTGTCCTTTATCTTAAATACCTCTTTTTCCTGAATGGGAATGAGGTGTTTATCCTCGTTCTAATCTAGTCACAGAGAGCAATCATCCACTCATTAAACATTTATATTGTTGTAGTACATAGATTCCAAACATGTCAGGGCCCCATTGTGTTAGGTGCTGCACAGAACAAATGACTGTCTCTGCCCCCAAAGTGTTTATTATCTAAGAGGCAAGACATAGCAAACGGATGAGACAAACAGGTGGGCTAGAAAGGAGGATTGAGGAAGGAGATTACAAAAATAGGATGTGTGGCTAAGAAATGCAATCAGCAGCAGGCATCATGACTTGCCAGCAGTCTAGCCAAAATGGAATGTCAACAAGCATATGGACAATGTTTGATCCAATCGATGTAGAGTACTTGGTGTGACCCGGGGAGGTCCCACAGAGCTGCACTGTGGTCACTCTATTAGGGTGACCTGCAAATTGCCTGTTTTCCACCATTCGTAGGTGATTTGCTGTACATTTCAAAGAGAAACAAATACAGTGATATCACTATGTTTACAAAAAGAAAAGGAAGACTTGTTTCACCTTAGAGACTAACAAATTTATCTGAGCATAAGCTTTCATGAGCTACAGATCACTTCATCGGATGCATTATGCTTATGCTCAAATAAATTTGTTAGTCTCTAAGGTGACACAAGTACTCCTTTTCTTTTTGCGAATACAGACTAACACGGCTGCTACTCTGAAACCTGTCACTATGTTTACAGTTCATTTAAATGTTAAGATGTCTTTTTGATATCTGAATTAACAGAATACAGCATAAACAGAGAATGTTTGATTACACTGTTAACCTCTAACAATATGTATGTAAACACACAAAAATGCAAACATTATCTACCGATATGTTCCTAAAGTTTGAATCTGGGTCAATTAGCCTGCAAGCTGCTTAACCCTTTCTGGCCATGCGTCAGACTTGGATTTTAAGAAAGCCTTTGACAAGGTCCTTTACCAAAGCCTGTTAAGGAAATTAAGCAGTCATGGGATAAGAGGGAAGGTCACCTCATAGATCAGTAACTGGTTAAACAATAGGAAACAAAGGGTAGGAATAAAATGGTCAGTTTTCACAATGGAGAGAGATGAACAGTGGGGTCCCCCAAGGATCTGTACTGAGATATAAGCTACTCAATATATACATGAATGATCTGGAAAAGGGAATGAACTGTGAGGTGGCAAAGTTTGCAGATGATACAAAATTATTCAAGAAAGTTAAATCCAAAGCTCACTGTGAAGAGTTATAGGGGGAATCTCACAAAACTATATGACTGGGCAACAAAATGGCAGATGAATTTCAACATTAAGAAGTGCAAAGCAATTCACATTAGAAAAAATAATCCCAACTACACATATGTAATGATGAGTTCTAAATTGGCTGTTATCACTCAAGAAAAAGGTCTTGGCATCATCATGGATAATTCTCTGAAAAATTCTGCTCAACCCACAGCAGCAGTGAAAAGCTAACAGATTGTAAGGAACTATTAGGAAAGGGATAGAAAACAAGATAGAAAATACAACAATGCCACTGTATAAAACCATGGTGTGACATTCTATACCTTGGGGGAGCATGCTGTAACCCCCATATCCCTCATTTTCATATAACCATGATCTTACATATAAAGCATGCCTTGTAAGGTATCAGGGGAAAGGTTATGCTTCGCTGAAAGTCATTTCTCTATCCATATGTGTATATCATTAATGCATATGAAGTTATGAGAATTGTGTAGTATGGTTGTCACTAAAGCATGCTGTAAATTGGGGGAATCATCCAGATATTAGCTCCCCAGAGGCAACAGCAAGGAAAGTAACAAACACCCAGGCAGGGTGTCAAACAATCCATCAACAGACATTGTCCAGCACAATGCAATGACTCACCTGCATGAGGCCACACTAGGGAAATTGCTCAACCTTGCTTGGAGAGACTCAGTAATGCTCACCTGACTCTGAAGGGTGGGTGGGGCGGGGGGGGGGGGAGGGAGAGCAATGCCAGGAGGAAAGAAAGGACAAGATAAAAGGGAGAGACATTTGCCATGGTCTTTCTCTTTCTTCCACCTCCATCTACAGACATCACCACCAAGCGACTGAAACTCTGATCGAAGGGGAGAGCTGGCTGAAGAGCAACCAGCCAGTCTGTGGTGAGAAGCATCTAAGTTTGTAAGGGCACTGCAAGTGTTAAGATCAGCTTAGAATGTCTTTTGCTTGTATTTCATTTGACTAAATCTGACTTGTTATGTTTTGACTTATAATCACTTAAAATCTATCCTTATAGTTAATAAATCTGTTTGTTTATTCTACCTGAAGCAGTGTGTTTGGTCTGAAGAGTGTCAGAGATTCCCCTTGGGATAACAAGTCTGTTACATATCAATTGTATCCGTTTCTTTGTTAAATATCAATTTCTTTGTTAAATTGATGGACTCATAAGTTTGCAGTGTCCCATGGGCATAACTGGACATTGCAATGTGGAGGTTCCTAGGGTTGGTTGTGTCTGGGACTGGAGATATTGGCTAGTGTCATTCAGTTGCAAATAGCTGAGAGCAGCTTACATGCCAGAGGCTGTGCGTGACCAGCCCAGGAGTGGGGGTTCTCACAGCAGAGCAGGGTAAGGTGGCTCCTAGAGTCAAGGATTGGGGTGGCCTAGCTGATCACCGGTCCAGATAACACTAGAGGGGAACGTCACATATGGTTGACCCACATCTTGAATATTGTATCCAGTTCTGGTCTCCCAATCTCAAAAAGGATATAGTGGAACTGGACAAGGTCACTATCGGAGACAGGATACTGGGCTAGATGGACCGTTGGTCTGACCCAGTACAGCAGTTCTTATGCTGTCAGGAGGAGTGGCTGGCATGAGGATAAAGTGGCATCCATGTGGATTTTGAATGGCTGAACATATTTGGTGTCTGATCTAAGGTACCATTGGCCTGAGCTAGCTAACTAGAGCGAGTTGAAATATTTACAGTCAAAAGGATTTTGTGTATGTGTGTCAAAAATGTATTCTATTCAGTGAAATATATTTGTGGTTTTATTGAAATACGTAAGTTCCTAAGACCTTTTTTAATTAAAATTGACTTTTCTTTGGTTTGGGATTGAAAACTCCCCTTTTGTTTTTTTGGTTGGGGGGAACTATTTGTCCTAAGCAGTTCTACACTTAATCTTTTTATACCTTAATTTACTCATTATACAACTGGTGCAGATACAATACTAATTATCTAGTTTTCAGTGGTATTGTGAGACTTAGGGAAAGACACTGCCCTACATTCTACACGCACACTGGAATGTCAATGCACTGGGGCAAGCTGGTTGCTGTAGTGCTCAGGAGAAATGCTTGCCAAAGTGATAGAATGAGATCCACCCTCATTAGGAAGGATGCAGCATGCTCACTTCTCCACACTCAGTTTGCACTTGCGGAAGAAGGTGATGAGAACATCACCACAACCATAGCCACTTCCTTGCAGATAGCCCTTACAGGGAAAACTAGGAAGAAGTGCGTTTTGACCTCCGCAAAGCAACCCTTCTGCAGGGACACACATACATGGAGACTCTTGAGTCCTAAGTGGAACTAGCTGAAAATTTGAAATGTTTCTATAAAAAGACATTTTCGGCTAAAATTTTCATACTTTTTCAACCAGCTCTGGTCCTAAACTCCCCACCCCCATTTCCATACATACACTCCTTAGGCTATTAAGAAATATAAATAAATAATTTAAAGCTCTGAAATCCCTGGATAAAATGTGCTAAATAAGTGCAAACAACATGTTCATTAACAAATTAGAACAGGTGGGACTGCATATTGAACTTCTCCCCACCCATTCCCATTGCAATCGTATCAGTATAAAATGAACTCATATGGATGACAGGACACAAGGAAAAGGGCCACCATAGACCCTTTCATTCCAATGAAGTTTGGAATTGAATTAGCTGACAGATCAGATAACACAGAGTTAAAGCGATATGGTTGACCTGCACCCTAACAAGGGAATATCAAGTTGAATGAATGCCATAATGTGTGATTAATGACCTAATCTCCTCAAGTGTATCTTTCTTTCCACCGTCTCCACTTAAAGCCACATCAGTCCATTCCAGTGTTACTAAATCTAATATGTACTTTAATATGCACTGAGTTTCAGGGAGCAGGTACAAAATCTAATTACTCCCCTAGTCTGATGTAGGATAACAACGGAGTCATCAGATTAAAGTCAACCTCAACAGGGGCAGCCCATCAGCCCAGTCAAGTGAGGCAGAGCCTAACCAGAATTCCCAAAAGCTACAATACACATTTTGCATCTTGTTTTTTTTATTTTAATTGATTTAAAGACAAATTGTGATTTGATTTAAATTTCACAACTCACCCTGTCCAGTAGTCAAACACAATGACAGAAAATCTGAAGAACATAGTGCTGGGTGAGCCTCAAATCTTGCTATAGATAATAGCGCCTCAAGAAACTGCCTTGTTACCATGGCAATTTACCATGCCCAGCAGTCACTTTATAAGGGCTTTGCTATGATAATCAGTTGGTTAAGCCTGGGCTGCAAGGGATATGCAGAGGCAGGGCTGGGGCCTGCATCTCCCCCTGCCCATACACACACCCCTTCATGGGGTGGGCCCAGTATATGTGTGGAAGGTGCTGCCACCGAGTCTCGGGCCTGCCTCATGCTCAGCCTCCCATGCCAGTTCCAGGAGTAGTGTCAGTGATGGCCCCATCTCCCTGGTCAGCCTGCTGCTTCTTCACTATCACTAAGGTAAGTTTTTCATAGCTATTAAATTATACATTGGGCAAGAGTGGAAATAATAATCCTGTGATTTATGCCTCACCTGCCATAACAATCACAAGCCGCCCCTGAACCTTAAACAGATACCAACGATAACCATTTTTTCCCAATGTTTATGTGTTTGGTTTTTTGTTCTTCAGTCTTTGTAAAGCTCTTTTAGAAGCATAAAGAGCATTTTTATTTCTCCACCGTTAAAATCCATTTTGTATGAGGAAACACTGATTTTTAAAAAATTTTCTCTTGTAATTTTCAGTGGCATAGATTTAAATATGGCTTTTTTCTTATTTATTGGTCACTTATTTGCCCACCAACCTCTCCGGTGATATTCCTTGTATTGTGTAATACATAGTGGCCCTGTGACACTAACAGCATCCCAGTGTAAGAGGCTCACTGGTATCTAGGGTTGCCAACCCTCCAGGATTGTCCTGGAGTGTCCAGGAATTAAAGATTAATCTTTAATTAAAGATTATGTCATGTGATGAAAGCTCCAAGAACACATCTAACCAAATTGGCAACCCTACTGGTATCAGTCAGTGAGTTGCCACTGGCCTGACCCATTCAGTGTACCTCAACCTATCCCTAAAAGGCGCCATGTAAGATACCAATACAAAGCTGATAAATACTGATCATTAATATTATTACGTGGTGTGTATGTACAGAGGAGAAATTCAAAATTACACACATATGGGGAATTATGTTCTTAATGAGTGTCTGCCAGGCAGGGCTGAAGTTACCCTGCATGAGACAAAGGAATGTGGTTCTGCCACCTGGATGGTACTTCCAAGGTACATTAAGAGATAATGGGAATGCATTTATACACAGAGTAAACAAAACCATCCAGCTAACAAGGAGAGGAGATAACTACTCATCATCACAGCAGGAGGGGAAAGCTTGCCGAAACAGATCGGTTTGTATTTTAGCTAACAACAGCATGGAATTTTCTTCACCGCAAGAGTCCATCCCTCCTTCCTCACAGCTTGAATTACTTTACTTTCAAGGGCAACCTTCAGAATAGTCCTTTTAAAAGATTCACAGGACTATAAAAGAGAGGGTCAAAGAAGCACGAGGGATCTTTCACCTAAGAAACAGTAACCAAGCACTTTAGACTTTGTTGCTGATCTTGACCAAGGAGGTGATCTGTCATCTTGCTGGAAGATAGTGTGATAAGAATATTACTGTACCTTGTACCAGGACTGTAGTTTTGTTAAGTCTTAGTCTCTAGAAGCGTTTATCACTTTTATTTGCTTGTAGCCATTTGTAACACAATCTTTTATACCTGAACTCACTTAAAATCCTCTCTCTTATTGTAAATAAACTTTGTTTACTTTTAATCAAAAGCTATCTAACTCTGTGTTTGAATTGAAGTGATAGTTAACTCCAGTTAAAGTGATAAACTGTGCAGTTTGTCTCTTTAGAGGAATAACCAACCCTTATTATTCCTTATTAGTCCAGGAGAGGGCTGGACATTGCAGAGCACATGGTTTTGAGGAAAATTTGGGACTGGGGTGTGTTGGGATCATCTTGCAAGATGTAATCAAGGCTGGTGGACGCCAAAGTGCAGTTACAGTATAGCAAGCAGGCTGCTGGTCCAAGGTTGCTTATCACAAAGACAGTCAGTCCACATTTATATGCTGTCTGGGAGCAGCCAGACAAGGGAGCTAGGGCAGCAGAGCATTTTAAGGCACCCAGGGTTACAGGGTAGATGATGAACACAACCACGCATTGGTCTGATTGTACCCCAGAACATGAGGGGTCCCCATTCTGCTTGGTGCTGTGCATACACATAAGATGATCTCTGCCATAACAGCTCACAGTCTAAAAAGATTAGCCAGACAATGGGCATCTGAAGTGGTGAAGTGTTTTCCAGAGGTCACAGAGCAGGTCAGTAGCAGAGCTGAGACTAGAAACCAAGTCTTCTGGCTCCCAGCCCAGTGCCCTACCACTAATGTCAAGACAGTTCTGAGAATGGCAATGGTGATGGCCAAAAGTATAACTGGGTTCAAAAAATAATTAGATACATTCATGGAGGATAGGTCCATCAATAGCTATTAGCCAAAATGGACAGGGATATAATCCTATGCTCAGGATGACCCTAAACCTCTATCAGAAGCCATGACGGGGCAGATGGATCTCTCCAAAATTGCACTGTTCTGAATGCTCCCCCTGAAAGTTCTGCTACTGTTTCACTGTCGGAGAAAGGACTTTGTGCTAGATGGCTCATTGGTCTGATCCAGTATTGCAAAAAACCATTAATTTATTTGTTGACATAAGGTCCTAGGCAGCAGCAGATCAAAAAACATCTTCAGGTCAAGAGTAAACAACAACTTTCATTTTACGTTATTTCTTCAAGCTAATTGTTTTCTTTTGGAAATCTTTTAGGGCTATCGATTAATCTCAGTTAACTCATGCAACTAACTCAAAAAATTAATTGCAATTAAAAACAATCACGATTAGTCCCAGTTTTAATCACACTATTAAACAATAGTAGAATACCAACTGAAATTTAGTATAAATATTTGTGGATGTTTTTCTACATTTTAAAATATATTGATTTCAATTACAATATAGAATGTAAAGTGTACACAGTTCACTTTATATTATTATTTTTATTACAAATATTTTCACTGTAAAAATGATAAACGAAAGAAACAGCATTTTTCAATTCACCTCATACAACTACTGTAGTAAAATCACTTTATTGTGAAAGCACAATTTACAAATATAGATTTTTTTTTGTTACATAACTGCACTCAAAAACAAAACAATGTAAAACTTTAGAGCCTACAAATCCACTCAGTGCTACTTCTTGTTCAGACAATCACTAAGATAAACCACTTTGTTTACATATATGAGAGATAATGCTGTCCACTTTCTTTTTTACAATGTCACCTGAAAGTGAGAACTGATGGCACTTTTGTAGCTGGTGTTGCAAAGTATTTATGTGCCAGATACGCTAATCATTCATTTGCCCCTTCATGCTTCGGACACCATTCCAGAGGACATGTTACCATGCTGATGATGCTTGTTAAAAAAATAATGCATTAATTACAATTTTGACTAAACTCCTTGGGGGAGAATTGTATGTCTCCTGCTCTGTGTTTTATCCACATTCTGCCATATATTTCGTGTTATAGTAGTCTTGAATGGTGATCCACCACATGTTTCTTTTAAGAACACTTTCACTGAAGATTTAACAAAATACAAAGAATGTACCAATGTGAGATTTCTACAATTAGCTACAGCACTCAACCCAAGCTTTAAGCATCTCAAGTGTCTTCCAAAATCTGAGAGGGAGGACGTGTGGAGCATGCTTTCAGAAGTTTTAAAACAGCAATAGTCTGATGCGGAAACTACAGAACCTGACCCACCATAAAAAAAAAAAAATCAACCTTCTGCTGGTAGCATCTGACTCAGATGATAAAAATGAACATGCGTTAGTTCACACTGCTTTGGATCTTTATTAAGCAGAACCCATCATCAGCATGGATGCATGTCCTCTAGAATGGTGGTTGAAGCATGAAGGTACATATGAATCTTTAGCTCATCTGGCACATAAATATCTTGCGACGCTGGCTACAACAGTGCTATGTGAACACTTGTTCTCACTTTCAGGTGACATTGTAAACAAGAAGTGGGCAGCATTATCCCCCGCAAATGTAAGCAAATTTGTTTGTCTGAGCGATTGTCTGAACAAGAAGTAGGACTGAGTGCACTTGTAGGCTCTAAAGTTTTACATTGTTTTATTTTTGAATGCTGTTATTTTTTGTACATAATTCTACATTTGTAAGTTCAATTTTCATGATAAAGAGGTTGCACTACAGTACTTGTATTAGGTGAATTGAAAAATGTTATTTCTTTTGTTTTTACAGTGCAAATATTTGGATTAAAAATCTGTATAGTGAGCATTGTACACTTTGTATTCTATGTTGTAATTGAAATCAATATATTTGAAAATTTAGAAAACATCCAAAATATTTAAATAAATGTTATTCTATTATTGTTTAACAGCGTGATTAATCATGTGATTAATCACAATTAATTTTTTTAATAGCTTGACAGCCCTAGAATCTTTACATTTTGGAGACTAGCTAAGCCCCATTCCATCCAGGTAAATGCCTGTGACTTCTTAATATTGGACTGGGAATCTGTCAAGAAGAGGATTTCTCACAGTATCCCGCTGTCCTTCCCTGTTTGAGCTGGGCCATACGTACAAGAACAGCATTCTGAGCAAATGTGTTGATATTTTGCTTTTTTTTCTCCATCTGAAACCAAGATGTAAATTTTGCACACTCAAAATCATTTTCAAAAGGGATTTAGGCTCTTAAGAGCCAAAATACACTCAGAGAACCAAACAAGTATAGGACTGGAAGGGACCTCAATAGGTCATCTAGTCCCCTTCCCGCCATGCAGGCAGCACTGTATAATAACTACACCCAGGTGTTTGTCCAACCTGCTCTAAAAAAACCTCCAGTGATGGAGATTCCACAAATTCCCTAGGTAATTTGCTCCAGTGCTTAAATAACTTAACAGGAAGTTTTTCCAGATGTCCAATTTAAACCGCCCTTGCTGAAATTTAAGTCCATTCCTTCTTTTCGTATCCTCAGAGGTTAAGGAGACCAATTTTTCTCGTTCTTCCTTGTAACAAACTTTTATATACTTGAAAACTATTATCATATCTCCTTTCAGTCTTCTCTTCTCCAGAATAAACAAACCTTCCTAGGTCATGTTCTCTATTCCTTTAATCCTTTTTGTTGCTCTTCACTGGACTTTCTCCAATTTGTCCACATCTTTCCTGAAATGTGGGACCCCGAACTGGAAACAACAGTCCAGTTGAGGCCTAATCAGCACGGAGTAGTGAGGAAAAATTACTTCTTGTGTCTTGCTTACAACACTCCAACTGATACATCCCCGATGGATGTTTGCTTTTTTATGCAATTGTGTTATGCTGTTGACTCACATTTAGCTTTTGCTTCCCAATAAGCCCCAGCTCTGTTTCCTCAGTACTCTATCCTGAGCAGTTGTTTCCTATTTTGTATCTGTGCAACTGATTGTTCCTTCCGAAATGAAGTACTTTGTATTCGTCCTTTTTGAATTTCATCTAATTTACTTTAGTCCATTTGTTCAGTTTGTCCAGATTATTTTGAATTTCAATCCTATCCTCCAAAGCACTTGCAACCCCTCCCACCTTGGTGTCGTCCACAAACTTTATAAGTATACTCTCTAGGCCCTTCTCTATATGATTGATAAAGATATTGAAGAGAACCGGATCTAGAACTGATCCCTGTGGGACCCCACTCGGTATGCCCTTCCAGCTTGACTGTGAACCATTGATGACTAGTCTCTGGGAATGGTTTTCCAGCTACTTATGGACACATCTAATAGTAGCTCTATCTAACTTATATTTCCCTGGTTTGTTTATGAGGAGGTGGTCATGCAGGAGGAAGTATCCAAAACCTTACTAAAATCAAGATATATCACATCTACTGCTTTCTCCCTCCCCACAAGGCTTGTTATCCTGTCAAGGAAAGCTCTTAAGTTGGTTTGACATGATTTGTTCTTGACAAAGTCATGATGACTGTTCCTTATCACCTTCTTATTTTTCAGGTGTCTGCAAATTGATTGCTTAATTCTTTGCTCCATTATCTTTCTGGGTACTGAAGTTAAGCTGACTGGTCTGTAGTTCCACAGGTTGTCCTTATTTCCCATTTGATAGATGGAAAATATATTTGCTCTTTTCCAGTCTTCTGGAATCTCTCCCATCTTCCATGACTTTTCAAAGATAATCACTAATGGCTCAGATATCTCCTCAGTCAGTTCCTTGAGTATTTTAGGATATACTTCATCAGGCCCTGTGACTTGAAGACAGCTAACTTGTCTAAGCAATTTTTAACTTGTTCTTTCCCTATTTTAGCTTCTGATCCTACCTCATTTTTACTGGCATTCAGTATGTTAGATGTCCAAGCGCTACTAACGTTGTTGGTGAAAACTGAAACAAAAAAGTCATTTAGCACTTCTACCATTTCCACGTTTTCTGTTATTATTGTTTTTCCCCATCATTGAGTAACGGGCCTAGCCTGTCCTTGGTCTTCCTCTTGCTTCTAATGTGGTTATAGAATGTTTTCTTCTTACCCTTTATGTCTCTAGCTAGTTTAATCTCATTTTGTGCCTTGACCTTTCTAATTTTGTCCTTAAATACTTGTGTTATTTGACTTGGTCTCCACATTTTATAGGCCACTTTTTTGAGTTTCAGATCACTGAAGATTTTCTGGTTAAGGAAATCCAATAAGATGGAAACCAAGCAAGCACCTCTTTGCCTGGGAAAAACAGGCCCAGTTAAAAAATGCCAGGCACACTCCAGTGAGATTTGAACTCAAGACCCCTGGTTTCCAAAACCAGTGCTGTAGCCCCTGAACTATGGAGCCAGGCCAACCAAGGCTTCTCTGTATGCCCATATAAGTGATGCTACACCTGCAATGATCACCTACTCATGGTACCTGGCTTGTTAGAGATGTCCCAAGAAGTTACACTTTTGCCATATATTCAACAGAATGGCTGAGTAGTTACCATCTTGGGCTTAAGTTTCAACAGATGTATATCTGTGTGAGTTCAATCCCCACATCTGGTAAGGTGCTGTTCTCCTGCTTGGGGTCTCTGGAGTGTTGGCTTTTAGGTCTTTGCCATGCAATGGCAATTTTGTCTCTACATGTTTGTGTTTATATTCATATCAGATTACTGAAGGTCTCCTGGTTAGGCCAGGGTGCTCTTTTGTCATACTTCCTATCTTTCCTATGCAGTGGGATAGTTTGCTACTGTGTCCTTAATAATGTGTTTTGTTTTTCTTTTTAAATCTACCAAATCTCTATTACTGTTTTTCCCTTCAGACTTGCTTTCCATCCATCTTACCTACCATCTCCTTGTGTTTGCTAAAGTCTGCCTTCTTGAACTGCATTTTTTTCCTGCCGTTTTCCATTCCTTAGCATCATGAACTCTATCATTCCATCCAGGCTGCCTTTCACTTTTACATTCTCCCTACTTGTCAAAAATCAAATCTCAACCAGCATCTCCCCTCGTTGCTTTCTCCATCAATCAGCAGAGACTCCCACTGCTATTTATGGGCTGCCCTAAAATTAACAGAATCCTTTCAAACTCTGAGTATTAAATTGAAATCATCATAAAACATCTGATGTTCAAGCAGGAGGTGCTCTCTAATCTCCATCACACAAAAACGGTTGACCTCATTTTCTCCTCAAATTTTCCAGGAAAAATAAATCAATGTAATGTAGAAAAACAAGCCTGGACAAATCTCAGCCCAGAAAGTGATCTTTTCATAATCTCATGACTGTCACACACCAAGGTGTAGGCAGTGCACTGTAGCTGTGTAGTGGTTGGAGGAGAATAAAAAGGCAGTACCAGAGGCATGGTCAGGAGGCAGGAATCCAAAATTCACAGGCAGGCAGGGACTAGGACTGGAGCCTTAGTGAGGGTTTATTGGGTCCAGCCAAGCTCACTGGTTTGTTAGGCAAGGGAGCCCAGAGGCTCCTGTCAATGAACAGGTGTGTAGAGGAAGTTACAATGGAAATCATTCTGTAACCTGAACTGCAGTTGGTCTCTATCAGGTGTTGCTGTGACTAACCAATAATAAGAATCTGCAGCCAATTTAGTAGCCATCAGTTCTTGGCTAAAAGAATCATTTTTTTAAAGTACATTTTAAAAAGTATGGATCATTCCTAGTGATCTTATTCATGCAGTTAACATGGTGTGACATAATGTGATGATAAATGTGAATCATTATTCAGGATAGTGAGGCTTCAAATATATACCAAAGTTGTTGTCAGTCAGAATGTAGGGAAGTCAGGAGTCTCATGATGTTAGCATATTACATGTATGTTTCTTTTTCAAGCCTCCTGCTGGCGTCTCCTGAAGATTAGTCATGTAAGGTCACCTGGGTTTTTTTATTGAGGCAATTGCTTACACTCTTCACAGCGGGAGTTCATGTGTACGGGGAGATGTCAGCAAACCAGAAAAGTGCCTGAAACCACTAAGGCTTATTGCTAAAAGCAGCCAAGTCAACAGGCCGTAAAGTGCCATGTAGCAAACTTAGCTTGACCAAGGAAGGAGGGGAGGGGGTTTTGGGTGCCACGGAAAGGGCAGCTTGACGCTGTGTCCTTCCTGATAAGAATTGTGTTGAAGTTGCTGATAGATGCATTTTAGAAGAGCAGTATGTGCCCCAGGAATGTCTACTGGGGCCTCAAGGCTGCAAACTCTGGAAAAACCCACACCTGGTTAATCAGTAATCAGAAGGAGACTCTTGCTTGACCGTTGGAACTGCTTGCTTAGCAAGTTTTCTCTAAGGGACATGTCGTTCTATTGCTAAATGTAATGTACAAATAAGGGGGAAAGGTTTGAGGTAGTGGGACTCTTCAGGGCTGGACTCTCCCTCTGGATGCATCTTGTGTTCCCCATCGGCAGACGGGCTGCTGCTTTGCCAATTGAGAGCCACACTCAGTTTTCAGTTTTCCACTGAATGCATCCGATGAAGTGAGCTGTAGCTCATGAAAGCTTATGCTCAAATAAATTTGTTAGTCTCTAAGGTGCCACAAGTACTCCTTTTCTTTTTGCAAATACAGACTAACACGGCTGCTACTCTGAAACTCAGTTTTGGTAATTATCGAGGGTTGGGGGGTGTTTTACTAACCTGTTGCAGACGTCTGTAAGTGCTTGAGACTAAGTAAAGTTTAGCTGTAAGGGAAAGCACCCTTGTGTTGTCCTGTTTGTGCCGGCCATCGATCGGTCGGACAGCAGTGTCTCCCCTGATTTATTTCCTGACACCACCTCGCACAGAGTAAAAGTTACCGAAAGCTTTGTGTAAGGGGACTGTTGCTCCCTTACTAACATTCAATGGGGGTGTTTTGGTTGGCTAGCTCCCAGTACTAAAAGGGGAAGTGTCTATGGGAAACCAGGACCCTGAGACTGATATTCCCCAGGAACAATGGGGAGAGGCCAATGCTCCAGGTCAGCCTGAATGACAGGGCGGGCAGGCTAATCAGGGAGTCAGGAGGTCAGGGAGGTCCCGTCCTTCGTGTGAGCTGGATTTGCCTGGGTCAGACAGAGTGATGCCGAGCTAAGGAGAAAGCAGGGGTGCAAGCTGAGCTGGGGAGCAGAGCTGGGCCAGATCCAGAGGGACCAGAAAAGCAGCCCAGAGAGAGCAAACCTGCCCTGGGAGCAGAGCTGCAGCAACCAGAGCCAGAGGGGCCAGAAAAGCAGCCCAGGAAGCAGGTCAGTGCTGGGAGCAGAGTCACAGAAGCAGCCTGCAGAGCAGACCTGTCCTGGGAGCGGAGCTGCAGCAACCAGAGGCAGAGGGGCCAGAGAAGCAGCCCAGGGAGCTGGAGGCAGAGCAGCAGCAGTGCTGAGGCCGAGTGGTGGAGCTGGGGCTGGAGCAGTCCAGAGCTGGGTGCAGTGAGCAGCTGGGGAGAGCGAGGGGGACCCTGGGCAGCGGACCCAGCACAGGGAGACGCCTCAGCCAGGAGGCTGCAGGCCAGACTTGGAAGGGGATTGGTAACCCCGACAGGGTGGGGACGACACTGGGAAGAAGGGTCCTACCACCTAGAGCCTGAGAGTGTGTGGCCACCACCAGAGCAAGTGTCCAACCCACAGCATCCCTGCAGCACAGCCAGGGCCTGAGCAGGAGGCCTGGGACTTACAAGGAGCAGACTGTGAACTGCCCTGACGTTCCAGACACACCGTTTGTGGTGTTCCCTGCCACAAAGCAGGATGATGTGTTTCCTTTAACCTTTCCCATTTTTCCTTATTCTTTTTAAAATTAATTGTTGATTAAATAACTTGCATTTGCTTTAAATTGTTTGTAATAGTCAATGGGTCAGAGAAGTGCCCAGTGCAGACAGAGTACCCTGGAGTGGGGACACCCTAGCCCCTGTCCTAGGTGACCACAGCAGGGTTGGGGTTCGAGCCCCCCAGGAATCCTGGGCCCAGCCTTGTTGGGGTTACGAGGACTCTGCCAGACAGGAGGGTGGAAGGGGAGTCCTCAAGGGCAGGGAGGCCACTGGGTAAAGGAAGTGGGATCGAGGACTCAGATCCTTTCGCTAGCCCACTTCGCCGGGGTGGTACAGAAGCCAGGAAAGTTCTCCACAATAGCGGGACTATTCCCCCGCTTACATTTGGGTTGAAAGAACCCCGGGTAATACATGTGCTTGTGTAAGCCATTACTGTGTGTATTTGTGTGTTCATTCCTGATTCACAAAGATGAGTCTACTTTATATGCCTAGTAGAGGAGTAGTAGAGAATAATTTGTATGCAATAAAGAAGAGAAAAAATTACCATTCAGGAATTGAATTTCACTCTCAGGTGTCAAAAACTAAATTTAATCTGAAGGCAGACTTTAGTTCTTAGTTTTAAATTCCACTGGGTGTCAAAGTATTTACAAACTTCAAGTACAGTAGGTGACTAAGCAGGTGGCAGTGCGGTTCTCGTCTTCTTGTAATGTAGCTATAAGGAGAGTTCGGGATAAGGACCAGTATCTGAGATTTGCAAAGCAGTCTAGAGGACTTAAACACATTCCTTCCCTTAATTTCAGTGGAAACTATGTCTCTAAATCCCCTAGACTATTTTGGAAATATCAACCTGTGTCTATTTGCTAGTAAAATTTAGCAGTGAATCTCATTATTCAGACATAATGAATAAGTGACATAGCAAGGCCCAAATGAGTCTGATGGAGTTGGCTAATTTGAAGCTGCTGGGGAAAAGTTTTAGGATCTCATTTTCCAAACTGAAATGAGAAGGACTACTGGAGTGAGAGAATACTACACTTATAAGTAAGAATGTGAGAGAGCAAAGGGAGAGAGGGTGCTGCCTGCAGGAAATGTGAAGCCTGGAGCAGGTGTGTTAAATGAGCCCACCAGAGATACCTGGCCCAGGGAAGGAACTGTGACTAGCTGGTTCCTTATAAGAGAACTGAAGCTGCTGGGGAGGAGAGACTCTGAGAAGCTGCAAGATAACCAAAGAGGCTTTCTGAAGGAACTTTTTTTTTCTCTGCCCCAGGCTCTGAGATAAAAACCATGCCCTAGGACACATTTTTGGGGACTCTGTCAGAGATTGGGAAAATTATTTGTGTTTGCTTTTTGGAGCTTTATAAGTAAAGAAACCGGACCCCCCAAGAAAGACTGTGATTGAAGGAGAAAGACTGGGTGGGTTGGTTTAAGGAACCCCAAAGAAGGGGGGAAATGGGAGTGTGGCATTGTAGAGGCACTGTTGGCCAAGAGAGGGTGCTTGGGTGGCCACCACCATATTACAAAGTGTTTCTAGGATCCTTAACACATGAGCTGATAGATTGACTTGAACCTGAGTAATAACAGATCAGAGAAAATTACTAATAGAGCTGGCTTAAAGACTTTTTCCTGGGGACATTGTTAAAACACAATTTTGCTTTCAATTTCCTGCTAACTCTTTCATTTTTCAATAAAATAAAACCATCAACATATTTCTGTTTTCAAAAAACGTTTTCAGTCAATAACTTTGGATTTCATTTAAAAAAAAGTTTGAAAACCAGAAAATGATCTTATTTTACCAAAAAAATAACCAAAATGTGGCATTTTCTCAGCAAAAATGGAATGTTTACTGAAAAAAATGAAGTTTTACTAGGGGAAAACAGTTGTGGGTGAAGAAAAAGCCCTGGGTAACTTCTGTACATTTTTTTGTTGTTGTTATGCTTGAAAATCCAGCTTTCACTGGAAAAAGTTTTTGTTATCAGCTCTTTTTATCAAATCTTTCTACAAATGAAAGAACTCCAGGAAAGAGTATGAGTGACAAAATGAAACTATATTGGAATGGATGGAATTGTGAACCACTTTGAAGCATATAGTATGGCCAATAAGAATTATCTGGAGGCTTAATTGGGTAAAGAATTATAAACTCTCTTAAAACCTGTTAAGTCTTTTCAATAGAAATAGGAAAAAAACAAGTTCCTATATAGATTAATATGTTTTTATCAGCAGATCTGAAAATTTAAAATACATGAAAAATTTCCACAGCAAGAATGTTGCTCTTCAAAACTATTTATACTAATGGAAAATTGCAAGTAATGCCCAGATATGGTGAATCTTAGAAAGTGACTTTGAAGAAGTACAAAAAAAAATCTGAATTCTCATGAATAAATTATCCAGGAAATCTGAGCACCCACAAAAGGACGTAGGCATTGTGACTTTCAGTATTGTAATACCTAACTTTTAGGTGCCTAGAAAATCATAGAAACAGCACTGCAGTCCACAAAGCTGAGTTAGTGCCTAGGCTCCCTGTGTGTTGAACGGAGCGAGATGGGCTCCTAAGATTGCGATCTACAAAAGCAAGCACACTGGGCATAGCGCTGCTGAAGCTAGCTAATGGGAGATACTGAGGAGAAGGCCCCACCTCTCACTCAGAGATAGGTGTCTAAGTCCAGGCTTCAGAAGGGCTCCTATCTCTGCTTAGAGATCCATGAACAGGAAGGAACCTGCTGCCTGGAGCTAGATGAGTTAGGTGCCTAAGAGTATGTCTACACAGCAATGCAAACCTAGGGTTAATGGTACTTGAGTCAACTGAGCTGTGTCAGGGAACCCTGAGCTTGAGCATCTACATTGTATTTTAACCCTAGTTTAATAATTTTCTGTCCTGTGTTTCAACCTAGAGCTTTGGTGTCCACACTGAACTGCACAGGCCTGAGTCAGAGTAAACATATCCCAAAGTGCCTACCCTCTTCCCCACTCTTCCCCTAGGAGTGGGTGCACGGTGGAAAAAGTCTACTGCTTACCCTGTTTCCCAGCTGTGGTGGTGCTGTTGATTGGACTCACGTGCCATAAGGCGCACACGAGTACATAAACCGCATAATTAGCTCAGTTGGTAGCTGTCCCAGTAGAATGACTGCAGTGTGAGAAGGCTTTATACTGAACTACCCTCTAAACTGAGAACTGGGCTTTCCACCTCTAGGCTGAGCTATATGGGCAGGAAAATGCCCATGTGCACCTGTTCTGAGGATAATTAGGACATCAGTCTCCAGGGTTGGTAAATTATTAAAATGAAACTTGGCAATTCTTAATTTTAAAAAAATGGGATTTTTAATGATGTTTTTGGTTGGTTGGTTTCTTATTTCTTTTTGTCTTTCTGTTTTGAAGTTTGACATATAATGTAGGTTTCAGAGGAAAAACACCCCCCTCCCAACTGGGCTGCTGCCAGCTGCAGCATGGCGAAGTGCATCCCCAGGGCTTGGGGTCCAGTGTGCTCAAGTCCCCCCGCCTCCACCCCCCGTATCCCTTATCCCTGCCCCCGCCTCACGCCAGGAGGCAGGGATAAGGGATTTCCGGGAGGTTGTGGGGAAGTTTAGGGGCTCGCTCCCACTCACTGCCCTGACAGTGCATACAGCCCAGCTCCAGGGAAGGGAGTGAGGGCCCAGGAGCAAGGGCCAGAGAGCAGACTGGGGACCAAACAGCAGCCCCGCAGGAAGAGGGAGCAGCAGAGCACCTGGATCAGCCTGGTCACAAGAGGGATGACCCCCAACATCCCAGTGGCCAGGAGCTGCCTCCCTTCTGTCAACTATGCTCCCTGCTGTATGTAGGCATGCTCTGCACAGGAGCAAGGAGGAGCTGGAGCCAGAGCCGGCACAAGAGGAGCAGTGCACTCGGCCAGGCCGTAGAGGCGCTTTCGGCCACTGTGTTGGCTGCCTGCCTGCAGCGCTGCTTGTCTGCCGCCAGGAACTCTGGGATACATCCAGAAGACGTCCAGGACTCAAGCCAGGGTAACCTGCACACAGGAAAGCAATAGGCAGAGCTCCGATCCAGCAGAAGAAATGCTGACATCTATGCAAAGATAGCTTGTGGAATGGTGAAGGGCTACACAAGGGACATGCAGCATTGTTGTGTGAAAATAAAAGAACTTCGCCAAGTGTACCAGAAGGCAAGGAAGGTGAACAGTCATTCTGATGCTAAACCCCACACATGCCAGTTCTACGACGAGCTGCATGCAATTCTCAGGGGTGACCCTACCAGCACCTCCACAAGCAATGTGGACACCTCACAGGTGTGTGAGTCTAGGTAAAACAAGGAGGATTATATGGTGGAGAAGGAGAAGAATGTGAGACAGGCGAGTGGTAGATCCATTCTCCCCGAGAGCCAGGAAATATTTTTTACCCTGGAGCCCTGTGGGTCGCAGGACATCACAATGGCTGTCCATGATGCTGGGAAAGACACCTCTGGTGAGTATACAGTTAAAATGAAAGTCCAGTTAAACTTTAGCGGGTACACACATTCGGTGGTATTGCATGTTTACTGTGAAGAAAAAGCAAGGTGTTGCCGTTCTTTGCTTACAAGAGGCTGCTCCAGCTACGCAGAGGGTAGCACCCGGAAAAAAACGGTTTATGTGGACTGGGATAGCCCGGGAATCCTCCATGGATATCTCTAGGAAACTCTCATGGAGGTACTCTGTAATCCTTTGCAGAAGGTTTCTGGGCAGGGCAGTCTTATTTCTTCCACTATGGTAGGACACTTTCCCACGCAACTCCTGAATTAATTCTGCTGGCATCACTGTGGTAAACAGCATAGCAACATAAGGACCAGACCTATATCCAGATACTTGCAGCATCTCCTTCCTTTCCACCTCTGTTTCCCCCAGGAGTCTGATACTACATGGGGTTGCCTGGGGAAATGGGGGAAGTTCTCATTAAAAGTGCTCTTACATGAAAAAAAAAGGGCATGTAGACCCACCCCCTCGCATTCCGGATAGCCAAACCACGCAGCCGCTAATGTACCTTTACTGTGTTCTGCATGGGTCCTCAAGTAGTTTAAAGTGGCTGATAGGGGACTGGGGCCCCTCATGAGAGATTCCACAATTTGGGAGTGAAAACGTTCCCCTCCCCCCGCCGCCCCAACAGCTTCACGTGGTGCTATGGGTAAGGGCCATTGTTCGACTAGCTACCTCTGCTCCATAAACTTCATTAAAAGTGCAGTCACCCATGACCTGGGGGGCGGAGGGGAGAAGGGCATACTCACCACGGCTGGAGCAGTAAAATGGCACAGTGAATGGTTATGGATTCTGATTATGTTATGGCTTGCACCTTGTGTAATAAGGTGGGTTTTTTTTTATGAAAACGGCCTTGGTATGGAAACATTTTATTCATATACAATGGATCCTTTATTTTTTCCCTGACAGACAGCTGGAAATGTGTTTTTCAGCATGTCATCAACACCTGAAAGCAGACTTTCGCTGATTAGAAGGAGGAGAAAGAGAACACAGGAGGACATGTTCACGGAGATAATGATCACCTTTGGGACAGCTGACACAGAGCTGAGATCATGGAGGATTTCACAGTCTGAGAAGTTAGTCATGGGCATGGAGAGCAGGAAAGCTTCCAATAAGCGAGAGTGTGTGGTGTAGGATGAGATGCTTCAGATTATGAGGGACCAAGGAGACATGTTGAGGTGTCTGGTTGAATTGCAGGAACAAAAGCAGGAAGATAGAGTCTCTCTGCAGACCCTGGTGGACAGCCAGCCAGCATCACTTGGTGCAGAACCACCCTCCCACATGCGTTCCCTGAGGTGTGGGTGAAAAGTCCATTATCCCTTTCACTTAATTCAGGGGGAGGGTACAAGGAACAGGAGGTGCCCATTCACAGACCTTTGATTGTCTGGAATGCGGTATTATGTTCCACAGCTGAAAATATTTCTCTTGTTCCAACTTTACAACCCCTTTTCCCCAAGGTTACCTTTTTTTCTGTTCTCCCTCTTTACTTATGTTAGTTAATGGATTAAGTAAATGGATTTGAGAAATAAATGTTCTTTATTGAGTAGAAGCAGTGGGCTTGGGTGTGGGGTTGGCTTTATGGGGACAGTGATCCAAGCCAGGTGAAGGTTTGGGAAAGCACAATGCAGACAAGCAGCTCACATTACTGTGACTCATTACTGAAATGGCTTTTCAAAGCCTCGCGGATATGCTGCACCCCTTGCTGTGCTCTTCTTATTGCCCTGGTGTCTTGCTGCTTAAAAATGTCTGCCATGTGATCTGTCTCCACTGCCCACCCCTGCAGAAAATTTGCCCCCTTTTTTCACAGATATTATGGAGCACACAGCAAGTAGCTATTACCATGGGGACGTTCTCTTCACTAAGGTCCAACCTTGTTAGTAGGGGTAGTCTGGGTCCCCCAGGATAACTATAGGCTTTGTGGTCTGGAAAGAAAGTCCTGGATTGCAGCTTTTTATCAGACCTGAGTTCCTAGAGATGCGCACATCATGAACCTTTCCCGACCATCGTACACTGATGTCGGTGAAATGCCCCCTGTGATCCACCAGTGCTTGCAACACCATTGAAAATTATCCTTTTCGGTTTATGTACTCTTTGGCAAGGTGGTCTGGTGCCAAGATGGGGATATGCATGCCATCTATTGCCCCACAGCAATTAGGGAACCCCATTGTGGCAAAACCATCCACTATGTCCTGCACATTTCTCAGACTCACTACCCTTTGTAGCAGAAGTCGATTAATGGACCTGCACACTTGGAGCACAGCAGCTCCCACGGTTGATTTACCTACTCCAAATTGATTCCCACTGACTGGTAACTGTCTGGCATTGCTGGCTTCCAAACAGTGGTCACCACTTGCTTCTCCACTGTCAGAGCAGCTCTCATTTTTGTGTTGCTCAATTGCAGAGCAGGGGAAAGCTCTGCACAAAGTTCCTGGAAGGTGGCCTTCCGCAATTCGAAAGTTCTGCAGCCACTGCTCGTCATCCCATACCTGCAAAACGATGCGGTCCCACCAGTCAGTGCTTGTTTCACAGGACCAGAAACGGCGCTTAACAGAGTGCAGCTGCTCTGTGACTGCCACCCGCAACTGTGAATTGTTTTTTTCAATAGCTTGCAGCAGGGCCGCTTGCAGGAAATCGGTATGTTCCGCGTGGCGGACCCTACTTCTGCTCTGGAAATACTGCAGGAGAAGGTGCGAGGTGTTTCAGATGCTCACACTGAGTGCACAGCTGAGCAGGCTCCATGCTTCTGGTGTTAAGGCATATGCACAGTGATTTTAAGGTGCAAAAACCACTGGATTGTTTGCCGTTGATAGGAAGGAGGGAGCACGGTGCATCATGGGATGCCAACGCAATGTTCCCATTCTCCCCTTTGACAATGTTTTGGTCCCATAAGGCATTGCACAAACCTCCCAAAACACACTGCGGAAAGTTGCACTTTGGGACAGTTACCCACAATGCACTGCTTTGTGCATCGATGCAGGCTCAGCGAGTGAGGATGCACTCCATCAAGACAATGAGCATGGTGTGGCCACGCACAATCGACTTCATTAATTCGGAGGCTCGAGGTCAAATTAAAGTTGACTTAATTTTGTAGTGTGGACAAGCCCGCAGAATTGGTGCCATTGTTTTTTCATCTTAGTGTAGATGTACCCTATGTGTCTGCATTTCCCTACTTAACCAGCGTGTTGTGAGGATAAATACATTAAAGATTGGGAGGTGCTCAGATAGTTTAATAAAGGGGACCATCTAAGTTCCTAATATAGATAGATTTAATTCCATTACTACTGGTATCTACTGAGATCATCCTATATGTGTTCTCTCCCACTTCAGCATTTACAGCTAGTAGAATGGTTCTACTTTGCAAAAGCTATTCTGGTTTGTCCCAATCAAATTATGTTTGGCTAGATGCTTTAATTATCAGTTCAACTAATTGTCTGGGTACTAGAAACAGCTCTTCCTAATCGGCCACATTTACCATCTGTCTCTGTGTATTTTTATCTTACTCTTTACTGTGGTATTTGGTATCACTAACAATACATCAATTAATATTGCATTTCTAAAGAGACATATAGTATGTCGAAAGACATCTTCCCACTTACAGCCTACTAGCATGATGCAGCCTGTCTCGATAGTTTAAATAAAATAAATAAGCCA
The DNA here is from genome assembly GCF_965152235.1 of Eretmochelys imbricata. Lineage (NCBI taxonomy): Eukaryota > Metazoa > Chordata > Testudines > Cheloniidae > Eretmochelys > Eretmochelys imbricata. The sequence continues at coordinate 11,150,042 of NC_135576.1, forward strand.
TAAAATATTAGGACATATTAGGTAATTCCAGTATCAAACTGCAGGACATTTCATTTTTAAATTCCCCAGAATGAAGCCAAAATTCAACTCTATCTCTGTAAAACTTGCAATATATCCATTATCTTCAGATTAAAGCTAAAAGCTTTTGATATGACAAGCAGGCAATTCATCCTGTTTATCAGCTGACAGCTAATTCCCTGCGCCTCATGCAGGAATAGTGAAGTACAAGTGTTCATTTTGTCACACTCGCTTTACCCTGCCTGATATTTTCCCTTAATGCATGCTTGTATTAATCTCCAGTTTGTCTTCAAAGTGAGAAGGTGGATTATGTCTCTGCCAAAATTTTAGCACTTCTAAATAATTGATATAATCTTGCTGTAGCTAACAGAGGATTCTTTACCATTTCATCAATCCATTCTACACGGTGACTAGCGGCTGGGGCGGGAAGATGGAATGTAATTATTTCTAACAATAAAGCATGTAGCTAAAATATCCTTTGACTTTAATTTTATAATTTTTCATTTGCTGCTAACAGTCTTGCTAGACACAGGCTCCAGCTTTCTGGATATTAAACTCAGGGATATCGCAATCAACACATTTATTTTGCTCCTTCCAAACTGGCCAGACAGCATGGAAGAAGATTCAGAGATGACTGGAAAGGTGGGTTATCTGAACATTTAAGATCAATACTGCTACTCTTGGAGTAAAGTGCTACTCAGCCTGAGTAAAGGCAAGCCTACTTTTCAGCTGCAGGTGCAATTTGCAACTTGCGTACATGCACTCATGCTAGCTGTACCTTAGCTAGCTAGCTAGAAGTGAGGCTGTCACAGTGTGGGCTTCAGTGCTGGCTGCACAAGTGAGTTTGTATCCGCATGCGTGGATGGAGTCAGCAAAGCTTGTGCAGCCCTTGCCACTGCATCTGCTCGACTATTTTTAGTGAGCTAGCTGGATTACAGCTGGCACCGGTATTTCTACACAAGCTGCAAATCACACCCACGACCACTGTGTCGACATACCTTGTGTGTGGCATAATCTGCTCCATAGCTAGGGTGAGCGTTGGTATTTAAAGGGACAGAACTACTTTCATGCACATAGGCAGCAAGGATTGGGAGCATCTCCTCAAGGAACAAGAGCAGCAGGAGGAAATGAGTGTACAGATGGTAGCAGGGGTTCGATTCTGTTGGGCCTTAAAGGTGAGGATGAGGAGTTGAACTGGATATAATATATAGGACAGCACTGGATGGATTTCAGGCATAAGGAGGAGGGTTGTATGGTTACACTACATTTTTGACACACAATAAATCTAATTGCTGGCCAAAATAGTGGTATTTCACCTTTCCTGAAATACTAGCAAAGCGAAAACTGGTCGCTTCACAAAATTATGTTCTTTGTACTGTGAATCTCACAAATGAGATACTTCAATTTATCTAAATTGGATGGAGTCAGAATTGCTTTATTATGTCCCAGCTGCTATATCGTTAACAGTTAACAGACTCTCCTTTAGCTCTTTTGTTAGGAGCCTGTTCTCTTCGGGCACAAGGAACTGATTTCTGTTTCTGTGAGTTCCAGTTGACCACGTTGTGCAGTTTAGTGGCAATAGCTAAAAAATGACCAGGTGGCCAAAGATTTCATTAACAAGGTCCCAAGGCCGAATTTAAAAAAAAAAAAAGTATTTACGTTTCACTCTGCTCAGTGTTGCAAGGCCTAAGACTTAGACGGTTAAATCCCATTTTCAAAATGCTATAGGCCCTGAGGCCCAGATCCACAAAGGTATCGGCTCAATGGGACTTCAGTGGGAGTTAGGCCCAGATCCTCAAGTGCTTAAGTACCTAAGTGCTGGGTCACTTCTGAAATTGGGACGTAGCCATCAAAGTCCCATGCTGGAGGACCCCTGCACTCACATGGAACCTTATTGACTTCAGTAGGTATCAACACAGTATGTTCTCATTGCAGTATTGGGAATTAAGGTTCCAGTTAAGCACATACTTTAGGTCTAACACTATTTAGCAAAATACTTAAGTTTAGACTTAAATTCCTGACTCTGCTTGTGCTTAAACATATGCTTAAATGCTCTGGACTTCTGAGTTAGGGCCTGAGCTAAAAAGACTGCCCCTTATTTCTCCCCCCTTCCAAGAGGAACAACATTTGGGGATTTTTGTGTGTGTGAGGGGGGACAAACAACATTTAATCTCAAGGATATAATCTTCCACACAAGATCACTGTAAAGGAAAAATCAATTGTTAGGCCTAACCACCTCAGGAGTCTTTTTAAATAAATAGCTCAGCTTGCTAGCTCCAGCTATTCTTTCCAATGCTGATATTTTTTACAGGGAAATTCCAGTGAACAGAACATCTTTCAGTTTTGCCTTCTGCAGCATTCTCCACAAGAAAACGTGTCGTTACTAGGTGGACATGTTCAACACTTGACCAACCATTATGGATTTTTATTCCCCTGTAGCCAGTGATCTGTTGTGCAGTGCACACATTATTCTTCACCACAGGACAACTCTCCTTGGTCTGAGGACTAATAAGAAAAGCAATTCATTTATCCTGCACTAATGCTGTCATTCATTTCTGAGGGACAAACGTGGTCAATATTACAGAGTCCTTCTTGCTACTCAGCCTGAGACTTTGGCCTGCTGTGATAAGGTGCTCTCACTGCAGGCATTCCTGAGACAGCATTAACAGAGTTGGAGCAACCCAGGAATTTATTCTGTGTACCTCTAACACAATCCCTTGAGTCACTTCCATCTTAAAGGACATCTTTCCCCTGGCCTAGTTATAAGAAAAGACAGTCCCTTTTTTCAAGCTTTTTTCCCTTTAATGCCCTGTTTCTTAGCTGAGCATGACAATGGAGGATGATTGAAGAGCTGAGACCCAAAGACTCTTCAATTTTCCAAATTGGTTTAATTTGATGAAGAAGGAATGCTACATTTTGTTAAATTATATCATGATAAAGAGGAGCTTGTAGCTTCTCAGCATGAATCTGAAAGCAAATTATTTCCACAAAAAAGGACGATGTATTTAACCAGACAAGTAATTATGTTGTGGTGCTACTATCTCCCCCGTTTCAGATTAGAAAAATAATTCAATTATCACTCCATTAGATCAAAAAATAATTTTAGTGATACATTCAAATTGAATTCATTTATTCCTAAGCATGTTCTAATGCTTTTCTGGATTAACCTTCACGCATTTTGCTGATTAGAATCTTCAGTCAATACTTTTATTTAAAAATCTACAGTAACTGCTACAACTTGTATTTTATATTAACATTCTTGTTCTCGATTTTTCTCATGCATTCTACTATAAATTATATTTAATTTCCTGAATCAGGTGGGTTTCTTGTACAGTTTAATGAAATTACTTTGTTTTTCTGTTTTGTTTTTCTGGCTTATTTTTCTGATAGCAACTTTATTTCTATTACCCTTTGGTATGTAATAATGAAGTAAGTTTAAGGATGGAGGGGGAAGAAATCTAAGTCAGAAGGCAAATTATATCTTTGTGTACAAGTCTTTTGTACTTTCTGATTGTGAATTTCACATCACCAAAAATGTACAAGAACATTGTGGAGAATGGCTAGAATGGGGAGATAAAATTATTACAGTGGAGAAAAAAGTGCAAAATATGGTTGTGTCTTCATTCCGTGCTGCAAATCTTGCTTCCCCACAGACCACACTTGGGATGCTGATCCTTTAATAGCTGACTTACATGAAGGCTGTTAAATCAAGAGAAATGATGGGCTCTCCATTTCTTGATGTCTTCATATCCAGACTGGATCCTTTTCTGGAAAATATACTTTAGTCAAACACAAGATATTGGGTTCAATATAGAGCCTGAAGTTTAATGGTCTGTAGTAGACAGGGGGTCAGACTAGATTATCTAATGGTTCCTTTTGGCCTTAAACTCTATGAATCTACATAAAGTTACTAATACCAGTCTAACATAACATTGTCCCCCTACAGCCACTGCCTAACATTACAATCAGTAGAGATGGCAAAATCTTTCTGGCAAAAGATTTGGGTCTGAAATCTTTGGATTTCCCGAACCACAAAGTCACTCAGTCTCATTTCTTGGAGGATAATTATTTCAATCAGGCGGATTAGTAGTTGGGGACTTTCAGATAGGACTGTAACATCTAAAGGTCTGATGGTCCTACAAAATGTTGGGTACTCCTAAAGAAGTCTGCTTCCATGAAGCAGTGTGCAAGATCAAGCCCTGCAATGGTCTGTATATGCAGACCCGGAATTGTGGTGTTTTCATATTTTGTTAAAGATCCCATGATACTTTTTCAAAGATGCGTAGAGTTTAAGATACAGCTGATCAGAAACTCTCCATCAAAATGACCTTTTTCCGGGGGGGGTGGGGGAAAGGCTCCCTTTTTTTAAATCAAAATTTCAAAAACAAATTTTAACAACTTAAAAAAATCATTTTATGTAAACAAAATTAAAAGCTTAAGGTTAAAATCAGAATGAAATTTACAGTTTTATCAATGTTTCAGTCCAACTGAAATTACCTTTTGTTCCCTGAAATTTTGTGGGGGATATTTGTTTGGTTTGTTTCTTTTTATTGAACCCAGTAACTTTTCTATGACTAAAGCGGAGGTTCCCAAACTGTAGTACCTGTTTCACTGCTGGTAGGTGAGCTTGTTGGAAATAGTATGCTGTAACAGAGTGGTCTGTCCCTTTTAAGGAGTATTAGGGGTTGGGGCTAACCTACCTCTGTTCATCACATGGCTCCTTTAAGGAAACAGGTATTCAATACAGCAGCAAACTAGCTAAGGAACAGGGGCCAGGTGTTAATCAGGTAGCAACCTCTTTAAGCCAGCTGTTAGATGACACAGGAAGATAAAGAAGGAATAGGCAAACAGGCTAGAGGACAGAATTGCAGGACAGCACTGAATCAGGAAAGAGGTATCCTTTTGTGAAAACCAGAAGGGAGACTGGTGAGCTGGGTAAGCCTGGTTGAATCACGACGCAGTCCCAGGCAGGAGAGCTCTGGGGATCCAGAAGTGCATGAATATAAGTATCAAGGGAAGCTCTATGGAATAAGGTTGGAATCTGGAAACTTGTGGGCTGAGGAAGCCTGCTTGAATCATGATACAACCCCATAGAGGAGAGCTGCAGAATCCTTTAACCAAGAGGAAGGAGCTGGACAGAAGGAGACCTGTGGGAAAGACTCTCTGGGGAAGTTAGGGGCTGCGGTGGGACTGGCAGAGCTTCCCTGGTTCAGAGGGAACTAGGAACCTGAAGCCTTGGAACAAGGGTGAATTGGAGCTGAAGCTGCCTGGTGCCCATGAAAAGCTCTAACACTTCTAGCCAAGGCTCCTCCATAACTCTCTTCCCTACCCCATCTAAGCCCTCCCTGCTTTTGTTTTTTAAATCATACACAGACCCCCCCCCCGCCCCCGCAACTGCTGAGCCTTCTTGCCTTTATTTAGAATCATAGAACCATAGGGTTATAAGGGACCGCAAGGGTCATCTAGTCTAACCCCTGCCAACATGCAGGATTTATTGTGGCTAAATCATCCAAGACAGATGTCTATGAAGCCTCCTTTTGAAACATCGCCACTCACCATTAGAGCCCCCATTCTTTATCTCTACCCTTCTCCCCCACAAGCCATGCAAGCCTTCTCTGTCCTTCCTTCCCAACCACTCCCACACCAGGCCCCTCCCTGCTCTGTACACCATACTGGACTCACTAATGCTGAATATACAGATAAAAAACACCTCCCTACCACTCATTGCTCCCCTGTTTATGCAACCAAGGATCGCATTAGCCACAACACCACACTGACAGCTCATGTTCAGTTGTTTCTTCACAGTGACCCCCTAACTCCTTTTCAGAGTCACTGCTTTCCAGGATGGAGTCCACTATTCCATCAGTATAGTGTACAGTCCTTGCTTGTGGATGTATAACTTAGCATTTGGCTGTATTAAAACATATTTTGTTTGAATGGGCCCAAGTTAACCAACAATTCCAGATCACTCTGTATGACTGCCCTGTCATCATTTTTTACTGAGTCACCAATCTGTGTGTCACCCACACATTTTATCAGCAGTGATATTTACTTCCAGATCACCAATGAAAATGTTGACTAGTTCAAAACCTAGTACCAGTCCCAGCGGACCCCCACTAGAAATACCCACTTCAATTATGGTTTTCCCCTTGACAAATACTTTTTGAGAGCTGTCAGTTAGGGTGTTCTTAATCCTTTTAACATATGCTTTATTGATTCTGTATAGTGCTAATTTTTAAATCAGAATGTTGTGTGGTACCCATCAAATGCCTTACAACATTTCTAAATATATTATATCTGTGACATTTACCTTTTATTAAACAAACTTGTAATCTCATCAAAGAATGAAATCAATCAATCAGGTTAACTTGACAAGGCTTTTTGCTATAAAACCATGGGGCTGACATGAATTTTATTCCCATTTTTATCAATTGAACCCCATATAAGCTTTTCCTTTATTTTGCCTGGGGATGATATCAGGCTAACTGGCTTATAGTTCTGCAGGTCATCCCACTTGTTCTTTTTTAATATTGGCACAACAGTACTACTATTCCAGTCTTCTTGAGTTTCCCCAGTGTTTTAAGATTTATTAAAAATTAACATCAGCAGGACAGAGACCACTTTAGCCAACTCTTTGATGGCTCAGGTTAGCTGGACCTGCTAATTTAAAAATGTTTATCCCTACTAGATGTTGTCTAACATCCTCCTCAGTTACTAATGGAATGGAAAGTACTTTATTGACCTCAGATGATTGGAGTACATAATCCTGCTTCTTTCCAAACACAGAACAGAAATACTTGTTGAAACCTTCTGCATCATTAGCAACAGCTTTACCATCTCTATCTAGTAATAAGTCTATAACATTGCTAGGATGTTTTGTGTTCCTAACAAACCTTAAAAGCCCCCCAAACCCTCCTTATTGTCCTTTTACCCTGCTAGCCATGGACTTTGCCCTGATGTCTTTAGCTTACCTTATATATCTTCTGTATATCATATCTTTTAATATATATTGATTTCTTTCTTCATTGTGCAATAGAGGCTTTTTGGCCATTTAATAAACCCTTCTTAAAGAGCTCCCAAAATTTTCATTCACTTTTTCCATCCAACTTTTTTCTCCCCAATCAATTTCTCTTATAAATTCACCCTTTTGAAGCTCTGTGAGTGTGTTTTTTTAACTGATTGAGATTAACTTTTGTTTGCTCATATTAAATGTAACCTGGCTGTGAACACTCATCCATAAGCAACCACCAACATCCAGCAAAAATGATTAATTAATCTTTATCCACCATAATTATGAGGTCCTTGGGTTAGAAAATCTATCACTTTTAGAAACTTTAATAATGTTTTACTACTGGCTATATAAGACCTTGAGCGTATCTCCCATGACAGCACTAAGTTTTTCTTTCCATACATTAGCATGTGTTTAGGAAATAACTCATCCTGTTCTCTGGCTTGATTCAGTGTTCTGTAGCAGACCCCATCAGTACCCACTCCTGGGCTTTGTTAGTTAGCACATTCTGTGTTCCCGTGTTACCCATAACTCTAAAACAAGCAATAGCATCATTAATGTACAGACACACGCCTACACCTCTTTGACCAGTCTGTTCTTCCTATAAAGGTGATAACTAATATTTTTAACATTCCAATCATACACATTTTCCCCCAGCCTGCTAACATGAGTATATTGGCAATTGAGAAATTTCTTTTCTTCAGTCTCTGTCACATTGGTTCAATTTGTTCACAATTTGCTAAGTTTGCACCCTTAGCACTATCTGCTGGCATTATAGGTTAATGCCTTCATATTTGCTCTAGGTAGTCTAAAACCAAGAAGACAAGTAGTCCCCATACTTGTGAGATGTGGGCCGTCCCCTCTATACAGCCCCCATCTGTCACTGGAATATGAGCCAATGCACCACAAAACCAGAATCTTCACCTTCATATCTGTTGTTCAGCCAGTAGTTCACCACCAATATTTTCTGCCTTCTCCTGTTCATGGGACTGGAAGGATCTCCAAGAAGATCATTTGGATTTTTCTCTTCATCACCTCCCTTCTAACATCCTAGAAGTCTGATGACTTCATGACTGATGACTTGCCTGATGACTTCATAACCCCATGTAATCTTGAATCCTGTTCTTAATATAGAGGGTTCTTTGCCTTCTCAAGATGGCTAAAAGCCTCTCTTGGTAGCTACCTGATAAATATCCTTAAGGTATAAAGCAAGTATGTCCACTGGAGGTTTCTGGTACATTCCTCTAAAGATTGTTTCCTCGATAGCAGACTTGCCAAATTCCTGAAACTATTCTATACTTCGAGCTGGGATGAATACTTCCTGGCTCTTTCCCCTGTTGGTCACACATCACCAGTCCATTTCTTCCTTTTCTGCTTTCCCTAGTTCTCTTATTTCCTCCCTTCTTCTTGTGGTGACTGCGACAATGATTTCTAAATGTGGTTTGTGAGCAATAATTCAATATCCTGTATAAGTATTACTGAATGATGTCTAAGTATTTTAGGAGTAAAACAACTGTTTATGTATTATTGTGGAATAGTATGTAACATCTCTTTTGCGGAATAGTATGTAACATGCAACATGGGGGAGACATGATTAATGTAAACTTTGGCAAGTGTTATGAGCTTCAAAGGACTCTTTTAAACTATGGGCCAGACAGGAAGGAATGTTTAAGCTAAACAAAGTTTAATGGGTTTTCTAGGAAATACTTGGGAAGAGAAGAATGCAAATTTCTACCTGTGGTCCTAACTTTTTCAAGCTACACCCTGAGGCAAAAACAATTGTCTATGAATTACCTATTCCCAGATTAAAGACCTAAAATGTATAAGGGAGTGACTCACAGATTCATGACGGTTCTTGTTCTGAGGAAGTGTTATGAACTTGTAATCACAGAAAAATCCTTGGGTGGAAGTTGAAGGACTGTTCACCACTTAGAGTTCTTGTTGCAGTTGGAATAATCTCTAAAAAGCTTTTTAGCATGTGGTAGGTTCTTATATTGGTTTTTAATTTATTTTGTGTGTAGTGCTTTTGCCTTCAGAATAATTGTCCTTACTTAGAAAGAACGGTGTGTTTATAGCCCCTGAGGAGAAGGCAAAGCAGGTCTGCTGAGGCAATCTGACTTCCTGGGGAATTCATAGTATTGGCAGGGAACTTCACAGTCTGGAAATACCCCCAACCAGCAGGATGAGACATGTCTGTCTCTGCCCAAGAAAGGTGATCAATGGGAAACTGGAAGCCTAAGAATGGATGCCCTTGCTTGAACATAAATTGGGAACATTAGGTGCAATTGACATGAATTGTGACACGGTTATTCAAGAAGTTACCATTGTCTCAGATTTTGCACAGTGTTGAAATTTATGCTTCCAGATTACATATTTTTTTCTTCTCCAGTATGGCCACCAGCTTGCACATCATGCACAAGAAATTTATTGTGTCTTCTAGAAGAAAGGAAAACATAGCACATCCTAGGCAGGTCACACTAGTTGTTCCCTTGTCTTCCATACCCACTATCTGCTGTAGAGCCAGAAGGAACCACATTCCCACTCCAAACTCCATCTGAAACTCTTCTGCTTGTCACTCCCATTCATCTAGCTCAGAAGTTCACCTGGGAACTGATTTACATAAGTCTTGCTGCTCAGCTCTGCCCTGTTGTTAAGAGGCAGGGATTAACTACTCAGAATTCAAACAATGGGTCAGTTCAACAACCCAAGGTTTCAAGATACACATGCCTCAGAAACCCAAACAGACTTCTCTCATCTGCCATATTCAGGGTCCCAACCCCCCCACCTCCATTCACATTCCCCACCAGCAAACAAATAACTCACCAAGGCTCTTTACCACCAAACATGGGATCCACAGCTATGCTCTCTGAAATGACCCTCTTTGTCACTCCTATTCACCTAACTCACAAATTCAGCTGGCAACTGGTTTACACACTAAGATTTGCTACTCAGCTCCACCTCCTTATTAACAGGGAGGGATTAACTACTCAGGAATTTCAAACACTGTAACATCATGATTGAGCCTGGCCAAACTTTCACATAAATGGCTGATTTAATGAGCAACCAAAAGCTTCACTTCATCCATATTAATCATTGTGGGAGCATGCCGTCTCCTCACCAGTAGAAAAAAGGAAACAGGTACTTGCCAGCTGGAATAAAGAGATAAAGCCAGTTACAGAATGATCTTCTCAGGGCTGAAGCTTCTTCTGCTGCTGCTTTAGAGCAACACAGATTTATATAAAAAGAAAAGGAGTACTTGTGGCACCTTAGAGACTAACCAGTTTATTTGAGCATGAGCTTTCGTGAGCTACAGCTCACTTCATCAGATACATACCGTGGAAACTGCAGCAGACTTTATATATACACAGAGAATATGAAACAATACCTCCTCCCACCCCACTGTCCTGCTGGTAGTAGCTTATCTAAAGTAATCGTCAGGTTAGGCCATTTCCAGCACAAATCCAGGTTTTCTCACCCTCCACCCCCTCACACAAATTCACTCTCCTGCTGGTGATAGCCCATCCAAAGTGACAACTCTTTACACAATGTGCATGATAATGAAGTTAGGCCATTTCCTGCACAAATCCAGGTTCTCTCATTCCCTCACTCCCCTCCAAAAACCCACCCCCATACACACACAGACTCACTCTCCTGCTGGTAATAGCTCGTCCAATAATAATAATAACATCAGCCACACTATCAGAGGCTCGTTCACCTGCACATCCACCAATGTGATTTATGCCATCATGTGCCAGCAATGCCCCTCTGCCATGTACATTGGTCAAACTGGACAGTCTCTACGTAAAAGAATAAATGGACACAAATCAGATGTCAAGAATTATAACATTCATAAACCAGTCGGAGAACACTTCAATCTCTCTGGTCACGCAATCACAGACATGAAGGTCGCTATCTTAAAACAAAAAAACTTCAAATCCAGACTCCAGCGAGAAACTGCTGAATTGGAATTCATTTGCAAATTGGATACTATTAATTTAGGCTTAAATAGAGACTGGGAGTGGCTAAGTCATTATGCAAGGTAGCCTATTTCCTCTTGTTTTTTCCTCCCCCCCCCCGCCCGATGTTCTGGTTTAACTTGGATTTAAACTTGGAGAGTGGTCAGTTTGGACGAGCTATTACCAGCAGGAGAGTGAGTCTGTGTGTGTATGGGGGTGGGTTTTTGGAGGGGAGTGAGGGAGTGAGAGAACCTGGATTTGTGCAGGAAATGGCCTAACTTCATTATCATGCACATTGTGTAAAGAGTTGTCACTTTGGATGGGCTATCACCAGCAGGAGAGTGAATTTGTGTGAGGGGGTGGAGGGTGAGAAAACCTGGATTTGTGCTGGAAATGGCCTAACCTGACGATTACTTTAGATAAGCTATTACCAGCAGGACAGTGGGGTGGGAGGAGGTATTGTTTCATATTCTCTGTGTATATATAAAGTCTGCTGCAGTTTCCACGGTATGTATCTGATGAAGTGAGCTGTAGCTCACGAAAGCTCATGCTCAAATAAACTGGTTAGTCTCTAAGGTGCCACAAGTACTCCTTTTCTTTTTGCGAATACAGACTAACACGGCTGTTACTCTGAAACCTGTCATTATGCAAGGCACTGCATTTAGCCGTATGGAGTGGAAATCTATCAACTGCATGAAAAAACTTGCACAGATACAGACAGACATCATCTTCCTTTCCAAATGCAAACAGATGGACATAGTACCAAAAGGACTGAAGGTAAAAAATCCATTACAATCTACATACCACACAGACTATGCTGACAGCTTGTGCCACACGCTCTCAAAGAAACTGCGGAATCACCTGATCAACATCCTCTACAGCAAACAGGGAAAGATTAAGAATGAGCTCTCAGAACTGGATACTCTCATAAAAAACCAACCTTCCACACAAACTTCCTCGTGGCTGGATTTTACTAAAACTAGACAAGCCATTTACAACGCACACTTTGCTTCTCTACAAAAGAAAAAGGACACTAAACTTTCTAAACTACTACATGCTACAAGGAGCCACAGCAATGGTTCCCTCAACCCACCTAGCAATATTGTTAACCTGTCCAACTATACTCTCAGCCCAGCAGAAGCAGCTGTTCTATCTCGGGGCCTCTCCTTCTGCCCCTCCACCCCCATGAACATGATACAGTTCTGTGGTGACCTAGAATCCTATTTTCGACGTCTCCGACTCAAGGAATATTTCCAAAATACCTCTGAACAACATACTAATCCACAGAGGTCTCCCTACCAACACTACAGAAAGAAGGATTCTAGGTGGACTCCTCCTGAAGGTCGAAACAGCAGACTGGACTTCTACATAGAGTGCTTCCGCCGACGTGCACGGGCTGAAATTGTGGAAAAGCAGCATCACTTGCCCCATAACCTCAGCCATGCGGAATGCAATGCCATCCACAGCCTCAGAAACAACTCTGACATCATAATCAAAAAGGCTGACAAAGGAGGTGCTGTTGTCATCATGAATAGGTCGGAATATGAACAAGAGGCTGCTCGGCAGCTCTCCAACACGAGTTTCTACAAGCCATTACCCTATGATCCCACTGAGAGTTACCAAAAGCAACTACAGCATATGCTCAAGAAACTTCCTGAAAAAGCACAAGATCAAATCCGCACAGACACACCCCTGGAACCCCGACCTGGGATATTCTATCTACTACCCAAGATCCATAAACCTGGAACTCCTGGGCGCCCCATCATTTCAGGCATTGGCACCCTGACAGCAGGATTGTCTGGCTATGTAGACTCCCTCCTCAGGCCCTACGCTACCAGCACTCCCAGCTACCTTCGAGACACCACTGACTTCCTGAGGAAACTTCAATCCATCGGTGATCTTCCTGATAACACCATCCTGGCCACTATGGATGTAGAAGCCCTCTACACCAACATTCCACACAAAGATGGACTACAAGCCGTCAGGAACACTATCCCCGATAATGTCACGGCTAACCTGGTGGCTGAACTTTGTGACTTTGTCCTTACCCATAACTATTTCACATTTGGGGACAATGTATACCTTCAGATCAGCGGCACTGCTATGGGTACCCGCATGGCCCCACAGTATGCCAACATTTTTATGGCTGATTTAGAACAACGCTTCCTCAGCTCTCGTCCCCTAAAGCCCCTACTCTACTTGCGCTATATTGATGACATCTTCATCATCTGGACCCATGGAAAAGAAGCCCTTGAGGAATTCCACCATGATTTCAACAATTTCCATCCCACCATCAACCTCAGCCTGGTCCAGTCCACACAAGAGATCCACTTCCTGGACACTACAGTGCTAATAAACAATGGTCACATAAACACCACCCTATACCGGAAACCTACTGACCGCTATTCCTACCTGCATGCCTCCAGCTTTCACCCTGACCACACCACACGATCCATCGTCTACAGCCAAGCTCTGCGATACAACCGCATTTGCTCCAACCCCTCAGACAGAGACAAACACCTACAAGATCTCTGTCAAGCTTTCTTACAACTACAATACCCACCTGCGGAAGTAAAGAAACAGATTGATAGAGCCAGAAGAGTTCCCAGAAGTTACCTACTACAGGACAGGCCTAACAAAGAAAATAACAGAACGCCACTAGCCGTCACCTTCAGCCCCCAACTAAAACCCCTCCAACGCATTATTAAGGATCTACAACCTATCCTAAAGGATGACCCAACACTCTCACAAATCTTGGGAGACAGGCCAGTCCTTGCCTACAGACAGCCCCGCAACCTGAAGCAAATACTCACCAACAACCACATACCACACAACAGAACCACTAACCCAGGAACTTATCCTTGCAACAAAGCCCGTTGCCAATTGTGCCCACATATCTATTCAGGGGACACCATCACAGGGCCTAATAACATCAGCCACACTATCAGAGGCTCGTTCACCTGCACATCCACCAATGTGATTTATGCCATCATGTGCCAGCAATGCCCCTCTGCCATGTACATTGGTCAAACTGGACAGTCTCTACGTAAAAGAATAAATGGACACAAATCAGATGTCAAGAATTATAACATTCATAAACCAGTCGGAGAACACTTCAATCTCTCTGGTCACGCAATCACAGACATGAAGGTCGCTATCTTAAAACAAAAAAACTTCAAATCCAGACTCCAGCGAGAAACTGCTGAATTGGAATTCATTTGCAAATTGGATACTATTAATTTAGGCTTAAATAGAGACTGGGAGTGGCTAAGTCATTATGCAAGGTAGCCTATTTCCTCTTGTTTTTTCCTCCCCCCCCCCCAGATGTTCTGGTTTAACTTGGATTTAAACTTGGAGAGTGGTCAGTTTGGACGAGCTATTACCAGCAGGAGAGTGAGTCTGTGTGTGTATGGGGGTGGGTTTTTGGAGGGGAGTGAGGGAGTGAGAGAACCTGGATTTGTGCAGGAAATGGCCTAACTTCATTATCATGCACATTGTGTAAAGAGTTGTCACTTTGGATGGGCTATCACCAGCAGGAGAGTGAATTTGTGTGAGGGGGTGGAGGGTGAGAAAACCTGGATTTGTGCTGGAAATGGCCTAACCTGACGATTACTTTAGATAAGCTATTACCAGCAGGACAGTGGGGTGGGAGGAGGTATTGTTTCATATTCTCTGTGTATATATAAAGTCTGCTGCAGTTTCCACGGTATGTATCTGATGAAGTGAGCTGTAGCTCACGAAAGCTCATGCTCAAATAAACTGGTTAGTCTCTAAGGTGCCACAAGTACTCCTTTTCTTTTTGCGAATACAGACTAACACGGCTGTTACTCTGAAACAGATTTATATACTGAGTCTATAACCACCATCAATTGCATTCCTTGTACCGTAATGCCACTGCATTATTTTACCTTGATCTATATCCTTAAAAGATGTAGTAGAGTATTACCCCACTTTCCTGATACTCCCAATAAATGACTCATAATATATTCTGGTACCTTGAAGTGATTAAGTTCTTCAAAAAGAGACTTCCTTTCTTGGGAACACTCCCTGCATTCTATGAAATTTTGCATTGCAATCCAGACCAGTGAGGGTCTGTGTCACCACCTGCCCTGTAATCTTGGGAATGCTTTGCTGCTGTAACTCCCACCCTGGCTTCTCACAAGTGGCCAGATGGCATGTAGGTCACATCTTTAATGTCTCTGTATAGCTGCAACCCACCAGCACACTCCAGTCACACTCTGGCTTCCACCAGCCTTTTTTACAATTTTCACGGTGACCCAATACACTCCCAGTCCTGGATTTTCCCCAAAAAACTTGGGTGTTCTGCACTGTTCAGCCTTCTTCTGGACAATCCAGATATGAGAGGTCTGTAGCCCCTGTAAGAGGTCAATGTACAATAGTTTGCTACTTTAATGAGAGTTACCAAACAATTCAGTTTAAACACAACACTGGATTAGTTTTGATTAAACAATAAAACGAGTTTATTTAACTATTAATATAGAGATTTTAAGTGAGTATAAGGCATTAAAGTCAGAAATGGTTACAATGGAAATGAAAATTAAACACTTTCTATTAATTCAGACTTAACAAACTAGACTTGTTTCAAGGTGAAATCCTTACCACATGTTGCCAGCAACAGAGTTGACCAAATTATCAGGTCAGAATCTCTCCCAAAAGTCAAAGACTAGTTCCTTTGTCTTCTCAGGTGAGGCAAGGAGGGAGGGAGAGAGAGAGAGAACGGGCGTGGTTTTGCCCCTCCCTTTTTTTGTCCAGTCACCCTTTGAACTGCATTTTCCTGAGGGTTACTCCTAGATAAAGTTCCTTCCAGCTGTGACCATGGAGACATGGGGTCTTGTGGAGAAAGAGGCTCCATGTTATTGTTTGTCAAAATGAAAATTGATCTGTTCCTGCCCCTCTTTGCTGCCAAACCAAACCAAATCATTTAACAGTTTAAAAATGAGAACTCCACTGATCCTTTTGTAACTTTTCAGTAACCCATTATCTTCTGTTTTGGGGGCATACTTCATAGTATCTTTTCATCTTTTCTCTTTGGTCTCAGAGTAACAGCCGTGTTAGTCTGTATTCGCAAAAAGAAAAGGAGTACTTGTGGCACCTTAGAGACTAACCAATTTATTTGAGCATGAGCTTTCGTGAGCTAAGTGAGCTGTAGCTCACGAAAGCTCATGCTCAAATAAATTGGTTAGTCTCTAAGGTGCCACAAGTACTCCTTTTCTGTTTGGTCTATGATTCTTGCTATACGTTTTAAAAAACCCTTTTTTAAATTAAATCTTTATATTCCTGCATATTCAAAGGAATAGGGCTGAAATGGTTTGGTTTTGCTAAATTTAAAGGGCCAGATGCAGAACTGCCTGCTGGGAAGAAAGCGCCTAAAAAAGGGTAACCATTCAGTGAGAGGTTTCAGAGTAGCAGCCGTGTTAGTCTATATTTGCAAAAACAAAAGGAGTACTTGTGGCACCTTAGAGACTAACAAATTTATTTGAGCATACGCTTTCGTGAGCTACAGCTCACTTCTTCGGATGCATTCAGTGGAAAATACAGTGGGGAGATTTATATACATAGAGAACATGAAACAATGGGTGTTACCATACACACTGTAACAATAGTGATCACTTAAGGTGAGCTATTACCAGCAGGAGAGCAGGGGGGGAGGGAAACCTTTTGTAGTGATAATCAAGGTGGGCCATTTCCAGCAGTTGACAAGAACGTCTGAGGAACGGTGGGGGATGGGGGAGTAATAAACATGGGGAAATAGTTTTACTTTGTGTAATGACCCATCCACTCCCAGTCTTCATTCAAGCCTAAGTTAATTGTATCCAGTTTGCAAATTAATTCCAATTCAGCAGTCTCTTGTCGGAGTCTGTTTTTGAAGTTTTTTTGTTGAAGAATTGCAACTTTTAGGTCTGTAATCGAGTGACCAAAGAGACTGAAGTGTTCTCCGACTGGTTTTTGAATGTTATAATTCTTGGCGTCTGATTTGTGTCCATTTATTCTTTTACGTAGAGACTGTCCAGTTTGACCAATGTACATGGCAGAGGGGCATTGCTGGCACATAGAATCATAGAATCATAGAATATCAGGGTTGGAAGGGACCTCAGGAGGTCATCTAGTCCAACGCCCTGCTCAAAAGCAGGACCAATCCCCAATTAAATCATCCCAGCCAGGGCTTTGTCAAGCCTGACCTTAAAAACTTCTAAGGAAGGAGATTTGATGGCATATATTACATTGGTAGATGTGCAGGTGAAGAAGCCTCTGATAGTGTGGCTGATGTGATTAGGCCCTATGATGGTGTCCCCTGAATAGATATGTGGACACAGTTGGCAACGGGCTTTGTTGCAAAGATAGGTTCCTGGGTTAGTGGTTCTGTTGTGTGGTGTGTGATTGCTGGTGAGTATTTGCTTGAGGTTTGGGGGCTGTCTGTAAGCAAGGACTGGCCTGTCTCCCAAGATCTGTGAGAGTGATGGGTCATCCGTCAGGATAGGTTGTAGATCCTTGATGATGCGCTGGAGAGGTTTTCGTTGGGGGCTGAAGGTGATGGCTAGTTGCGTTCTTTTATTGTCTTTGTTGGGCCTGTCCTGTAGTAAGTGATTTCTGAGCACTCTTCTGGCTCTGTCAATCTGTTTCTTCACTACAGCAGGTGGGTACTGTAGTTGTAAGAATTCTTCATAGAGATCTTGTAGGTGAGAGAGTGTCATGAGGGGCTAGGGAATAGTTACTATGCCTAACACTAGCGTAATATAGTCACTTTGTGAAAAAGTGCGGGATTTTATGCTGACAGTCATTTTTAAAGAAAACTGCTGTTCAGAAGAAACAAACACCTTATTCTCTCTCAATGTGAGGCAGCAGAGAACCATACTGAAAGCTGAGTAGCTTTAATGCACATACTGGGAACAGCAGAGTTAGGGTATAGAACGAAAACTGTATGTGTGAGGAAAGGACATTCAGGTGAATTGCCATGTAAAACTGAGGAAACTCACTTGGACTAACGGGCTTTATTTTGACTTCACCTTTTGAATGCTTAGGTTCACAGACAGCTGAAAGGAAAACTCAGGGAGCGACGAGACTATATGTCTCAAACACATCAATGTATTTTCTCAATGCCCAGGGTAATCTGCAATGGGCAAATACTTTTGCTGACTACTACTAGGTAGCCTGACGTTATCACTGGAACTGTGGAGTAATATATTACCAATGTGAAATGTGCATAACAGCTGTGTAACCTTCTCAGCCTTGGTACAGGGCAGCTTGGGACATTTCCCAGGTTAAAGGAATAAACCCTTTTAGAAAACCTTCCCTCTATGAATTCGAAACTTGAGAAGGCTTGTTAGAGAGATAATGTGGGTGAGGTAATATCTTTTATTGGACCAGTTTCTGTTGGTGAGAGAGATGAGCTTTCAAGTTTAAAGTTCGTCCAATAAAAGATATTACTTCACCTACCTTGCCTCTCTAATATCTTGGGACCAACACGGCTACAACAACACTGCATACAAGTCATCTTGGCTTTCTGTTGTTCGCAGACAAATTGGGCAAAAAGTGACTCTTATTAAAATCGGATTTTCTAGCAGAGATGACTGAAGCTTTTTCAGAAGGGTCTTTTTCTCATCTGCTTTGCCAGTGATATCCAAGTCCTTGTCAGTGTTGTGAATGTAACCAATTAAATGTAATCAACACACATCTGTCCATCAGCTGTTCAATCTTTCTTTCCCTTCCTGCAATGGCCTATGCATTAATGTACAAATTTTATTTCATAATTTACATCTATGATGAGGTAGTCTTTTTTCCCCTGCTTTCTGGATTGGTCCCTTTAAGCTAAGCACACCATTATCTGATCTTTTGCAGCTCAGTGAATCCCACAATAATATTGTTTTCCCAGTTTTATAATGCATGTTGACTACACAACACTGGCAGTGGCAAACTGCTGATTATAAAGAGCACTACACAGACATCACCATTATCCTGGATAATTAATTAAGTATCTTAATGTTTGCATTTCAAAGCTCCTTTTATAGGGAGCATCCTCAGATCGCTTTCTCCTAACTAGTATCTGAATTTGAAACACTGCAATCTATTTTTTTTTTTTAAAGGAAGAAAATTGTAAATGTTGAGTTGAATTTACACAAAAAAGGAAGAATTTTGTATTCATTGAGCTAGCCACTCTCTGAGCTATGCTGTTTCATTTTAATCTAATGCCATTACTCCTCCCCTTTCTTTTGTCCTGGCAGAGTCAATTATAACCACAGATTGCTACATGGAATTGTAGCACTAGGGAAACTGTTAACACCTAGCCACTCTGGCACAAGATCACACTAAACAGCTTATTAAGATTCAGCCATTGGCTCTGATGAGTAACATGCAGCAAAGGGTTGGGATTTACTTCCAACTCATTTAATTACAGAAATCAATGAATTCTCAGAGTAGAGCCATGCAGGGGAAAATGAACCTGACCTGACCGACATTTCATTTCAGATCTCAAGATATTACAAGTAACGCTGCCTCAAGAATCTATTAAATTTAGAGAGTGTCTGAACAAATGAAACAGTGATAACAAAGTCATACAGATTTATCTAGTGATATCAAAGTGGTTGCCACATTTTAGGAATATTGCAAAAAAATAAAAAAAATAAAAGCATTGGCTTGTTTTTTAAGGCAAAATAATTTTGTTCAAGTTGACTGTCAATCTAACAGATCACACTGAAAGAATTGTTTTGTAATATCTGATCTGATCTGATCATCATACCTTATTTCTCTATGGCTTCAGAATCTGTTCTGAACCCTGCTTTAGAAAAGGTCTTGATGGCATGTTGGTAGGAATATAGTGTCTAGAGACCCTAGTCAAGGGCCAGGGCCCCATTGTGCTAGGTATTGTACACATGTAATATAAAAATAGTTTCCTACCTCAAAGAGCCTACAACTGAAATGTAAGATGAAAGAGAACAGGTGAATACAGACTTACATTCTCTCAGTGTTTAGGATTTTGTAGTAGCGTCCATCACGTTAGTATCTGAGGCCCAGTTTGTCAAAAGTATTTTGGCATCTAACTCCCGCTGAAATCAATGGGAGTTAGGATCCTAAATATCTTTGAATATGTGGGCCGGAGTGCTTTCCATGGAAGATTGTCATATCAAGATTCCTAATGGACTTCATGAAGTCTGCTGCTCTTCTCCCATTTTGAGTGATGGGATGTTCAGCTTGGGGTGTGTTTTTGATTTTTGGGTGGCGGGAGGGTGGGGGGAAAGAGAGTTGTTATTGTAATCATGTTGGGGGGAGAACTATCAAGGAAAATAGTCTTGCAATATGACCTGAAGGTGGTCAGGCTATGAATTTTTCTGATCTCTTTTGGAAGTTGTTTCCACAGCCAGACAACAGTGAACAAGAATTCCTTCTTTCCAGCTTTCACACATTTCATCCCAGGCACTCCCATCGTTGCTGTCCCTAGGGACCTTGCACCAGTTATTATGCCAAGGTGGGAAATTTCATGGAAAGTGCAGAGATGAGAAATTCCCTAAATATATTAATGTGGTCATTCTGGACAGGACTAAGATTCAAGAAGCCTGGGTTCTATTCTTGAGTCTGCCACGTGACCATAAGAGGTGTGCATCATTATTCCTATTTTACAGATTGAGAAAGTGAGGGGAAGTGACACGCTTAGGGTTATCCACAAGTCAGGACTAGAACCCAGCTTTCCCAAGGGCTAGTTAAGGATGCTATCCAGTAGGCTATACTGCCTATGTGAGGCAATTTAGCATTCCTTATCTAGTGATGATAGAATGGTGCTTTCCCTTCCCCTGCTCAACAAACCAAAAGACTGGGATTTGGAAAAAAGATATTGAACACTGGGGATGATGTAAGCATGCAGGGAGATATAAACACAATTGCAGTTGGTGGTGGTGAACAAGTGAGTGACTAAAGGTGTCTTTGTTAAGAAAAGGAAATATGTAAACGCATGGACACATAATAGCAAGATATCTGGCTAAGGACTGTGTTAATTAATCAGAAATGTCCTGTTATGCCAATGAACTGTTAGAAGCTGAAAACAATCATTTAAATCTCATAGAATCAAATGTAGCAGCTAGTTATGGCAATCTGAGCATTTGAGTAATTTAGATATTGATTTGAATTCCTGTTTAGATTTTTTTTCCTCCTCCATGAATCGTCAGTGAATAAAAATGAAAAGCCCCTAGTACTTGCTTCTGAGGCTAATAGATTAGGGTTAAAAATCCTTCTAAAGATTTAGCAATTCAAATAGTCAGTGATCTCTGAGGCAAGGAATTAAAACATCAGGGTAGAAGAGGAAAGAATAAGATTTTAGTGAAATGAAGCAACTGCAAAGAGAGTGATTAAATGAAGGATTACACTAGGAAGGCTAAGTTAATTAGGTTGATAAGGAAACAGGACTAAAGACAATGACATAGTTCTTTAGGAAGGCATGTATTTCATGCCTTCAAGCTATTAGCCTATTAAGTCATCAGTAGACTACAGAGGAGGAGAAAAAATGCAGAATATTTTATGAATAAAACTTCATTGATCCCTCTATTAGTCCCGTTCAGGAGGTTCCTAAACCTCCACCAAGTCCCTGTGAGGATCTGCCCATGCAACACTCTTCACAATACTTAAAGGATGTATTCCAATAAGAAATGAAACTCATTCTTCTAATGCATGTTAAACAGATGATGAAATCAACCTCTTCATTGCTGTGTCTTGGCAATGGTTCTAACTAGGTATGCCTTCACTTAGGGAAGTCTCCTGCCTGCACTGGAGAAGTGAATATCCAAGATGTGACTAGTCCATCTCCAGGTGACTGATGTAATATGAGAAATAAGAATTGGTGATGGAACATAAAGGATTCCCTTAAATGAGCTTTATGTATGCCAGTGCTGGCAGTTACACACACACAAAATATTAGGCCTGTCATGTAAGCTACAGTGAGGATATTTAATAATAATAATAATAATATAATAATAAGTAATAAATAGAATAATACTTAATTAATATAATAAATATAATAAATAATAACCTGGCTCTCTGTCACAGAGTGGCTGGTCCATTTAAAGGGTCCCTCTCATAGCACTTTTCATCAGTAGATCTCAAAAGTGCTGTACAAAGGAGCTCAGTATCATTATGCCCATTATACAGATGGGGAAAATGAGGCACACGGAGGTATAGTGATCTGCCCAAAGTCACCCAGCCAGTCAGTAAATCAGTGGCAAAGCAAGGAACAGAATTAAGGTCAGAGACCCACTCTATCCACTAGACCACATTGCCATCACTTTAAGTTACCTAAATATTTTCAGTATTTCCTTGTACTTCTATATGTTTATGATAGGAAATACACTGAATATTACAAATATGCTGAAGTTATCTAATTACAAGTGTTTATGTAATGGTCTACTGTAAGGCAATAAGCAATTTCATTTTAAAGGTCACTCCTGAATATTACATGAGCTTTACAGCAATAATATCTGATTACAATTAGAGGTTCCATTCCAAATTGATGGATGGGAACATCCTAAACTCTGAGGAAAGTCTGAAACCCAAACTTGGCATTTGGCTCAATCTCTGTAATGGGAGGATCCAAACACCAGATTTCCTAGAACTTTGTGGAGGTTTGGATCCAGATCTGCAGGTTGGGTCGTCATTAATTAAAACCTAGTAGGGGAATAAGAAAAGCCACGATGCTAGAGAGGGATGTTAAGACAAATGCATGAAAACTAACAACTAGGAAAACCCATTGTCGTACTGCAGTCTCTGCATCTTTCTTTTGTTGATTCTCTTTATGAAGCACCTAACACAATCATACAGACAATGTAAGCCAAACACTCCAAATGGAATGTTTCTCTACAAAATGATTCCACCTCTTTTATTCTCACCAAGGAACGCAAAGCAGCGGGGAGCTTCCCTAAGAACTGCTGTGTTTTAAAGAACAAGAATTAATACAACAGGTGCATCAAGCAAACCATTCTCTGTATCTAATCCTTTAAAGTGGCTGCCCTCGGGTTACCTGATTATCTCTCATACAGCTGTCATGTCACACACTCAAAAGGTGAGCAGATATCACAAGCACTGACTTCAAAGGCTTTGTTTTTCTAAACCACACACACACACACAACTCTGCTAAATTGTTGCTCAAAGCTAAATGGCCTGCTTACCTACCCCAGCACCCTGCTGAACGAGACCCCCTGTTGCTTTTATTTAGCAAGACAAGTACTTACCCAAATTCACATTGGCAGCCACCATTTCACTTTTGACATAGCTGTGTGGTGGCTATTGCTTTTGGTGTTTTCTACAGAACAAACATTGCGGGGTTTATTTATTTATTATTATTATTATGATTTGCTTACTTCACTATAGACTTTGCAAGAACCAGTAACGTTACTGTCGCCTACCTCCTCGACTGACTGTGTCCATACATAATAGTGCATTTTGTCATGCCTTCAAAGGTCTGAGTTGTGGAAAGAATTCCATGTTGGCACCTTGAATACTTTTTTTTTATGAGAGTGACATTATGCCCAGCACAAAGGACAGAAATACATTCAGAAAGGAGATGATATAGCTTTTTTTGAAGGTATGTTTTTGAGACACTCAGATGCCATAAGAAAAGGAGGACTTGTGGCACCGTAGAGACTAACAAATTTATTTGAGCATAAGCTTTCTTGAGCTACAGCTCACTTCATCGGATGCATGCAGTGGAAAATACAGTGGGGAGATTTATATACACAGAGAACATGAAACAATGGGTGTTACCATACACACTGCAAGGAAAGTGATCACTTAAGATGAGCTAATACCAGCAGGATAGAGGTATTACAGTGTGTATGGTAACTCCCATTGTTTCATGTTCTCTGAGTATATAAATATCCACACTGTATTTTCCACTGAATTCATCCGATGAAGTGAGCTGTAGCTCATGAAAGCCTATGCTCAAATAAATTTGTTAGTCTCTAAGGTGCCACAAGTACTCCTTTTCTTTTTGCGAATACAGACTAACATGGCTGCTACTCTGAAACCTGTCAGATGCCATAGTGATCAGGGCTGGATTCAGTTATAGGCACTCTAGGCCCAGAAGCAGGGCTCCAGCTCCTGGAGTTACATGAGAACATCAGAGGCTCAGTTTTCATTTCTTAAAAGAAGTACATTTCTAGTTCTCATGGTTATGAAGAGAAGCCTGAAAATGTGAACACAGTGCACAGGTGTCTGCCTAAGTATACAGGTAGCTTAAAACAATAGCTCTGAGAGGTTTGAATGGATGCCTTTATCTCTATGGGATGGTAACTACAAGCCCTGGAAGTCCTGCCAGTGTGACCCCAGCAGAAGCCTATACAAGGCAGGAAGGAAAGAGTGCAGAGGGCCTAGTCCACAACATAAGCAGATATGCATCAACAGCTGCAGTAAGTTCTGGGGGACCCTCTTGTTGCTGCCCCTGCCTCTATGGGAGAGGAGAAGGGACCCTTCCCTTGGCTAATCCCAGGGGGAAAGGTCATAGGTGCCCCATCTGGTATGCCTGAGGCCACAAATTGCCTTGATGTGGTCCTGACAGTGATGATTGCAGAACCTGAATTGGCTAGAACTTTGTGAATCAGATAACATGTGATCATTGCATTCTATATGGCCACTGCACCTAATGATTTTCTTGTAACCAGAGCACACAAGGCTGTAATAGGGTAAATATATCCCCAAGTGTGGTCAGGTTGGGTCAACACTTGAAAAGGAGAAGACACAGGATGTGCCATTAACCAACTGATGATTTAGGGATGGATTGTGATGGGCACTTACACAGGTGTCAGGACTGGAGGAAGATTACAAGGTCTTGCATGGCCCATTTTAATTTGACAGCTCCCTTGGTTTACCAGGCCACAAGAGGGCTTGTGAGCAAGATCTGCCTGCCGATCTTGTGTCATTAGAGTCTTCCTGCATACTAAGTTACTCAGGGAAGAATAAGTGCTAGGGAGCATGCAGTACCGCAATGCTCAGCTGTGTGTTATGGGCCCTGCACTGCTAATAGTCTCTTTCTTATCAGAAGTGGTAGGAGCCTGTGTTTCTGGAGCAGGAGGATGCAGATTCTGTCCTTGTGATTGTGGGGAGTGCCAAGTGATCACGGAATGCAGCATAGGGACAACAAGGATTTGTTACAACAGTGCATCACAAACGCACAAACTGGAGTGCAGAGAGGTTACTGAAAGCCACAGAGTAAGATAGAAGTGACATGACTTGGAACAGAACTTTCTCCTGTACTAACAATGGATGCCACATTTAGCTTCTGCTCATCATTCTGAATTGCAGTTTTTGTTTTCCATTGGCTTGTGCACAAACAAGGGACGAAGGGAGACAAGGTTTTTTCACATTGGTTTCACAAGTAGGGACATTTAAAATGCCTGTACTTTGACTTCTCAGGAACGGTTGTCAGTGCTAGACTCACTTGATCAGCGCTAGACTCACTTGATCAGCACATTGTGTTCTGTTCCTGGGATAATCAAGGATGGAGCACCCATTTATTATATAACCTAGATACCGAAGTCAACTCACTTCTCATATAATCAGATCTTAGCTGAATGCAATTTGGATAGTTCAGGAAAACAAATAGGATACCTATGGGCAAACTGACATGCAGCGTTTGTGCGTGTGAGGTTTGTTTGTTTTAATGCACACAAATCAAAGACCATTTGCCTGTATATTTTTAAAATGGTGTCACAATTAGAGTTGGGTGGGAGACAGATTTCCCATCAGAGTTTGAGATTTAAACATTTGCTCTGGTCTTGAATCAAGAAAAAAAAATCAATATCTCAAAAATTTTGCAAACTGATAATCCAGAACAAATTTTCAGATCGGGTCAATTAAAACGTTTCATTTTGATCATTTTGAAACATTTATTCTGATTATGGCCTTTTAAATGTAATCTTTTTTAGTATAAATTAAGTAAAATTTTGAAAGAAAAATAATTTTGAATACCCTCCCACCCCCCAAAATATGAGACATTTGTACAATTTCCAAAATTTTTGTTTTAAACGTTTTTTGAAGTCAGGAAATTTGTCAGAAACAACACTTTCCTGTAAACAGATTTGGTGAATCAACATTGTCTGTTGGAAAAAAATGGTTTTGTTGGAAAGTTCCCAACCAGTTCTAGTCACTTTCCATGAAGAATAGAAAATAAGTCTATTGAACGGACAGAAATTCTCGAGCAGCTGCCCAGAATTAAAGGTCTCAGATATGAGTCTATGAAAAGTCTCTCACTTCTCGCAGAAGGCTTCTTTCTAACTTGGAACATTAACATCAAAGCCCGTGAAGTGAGTTGATCTGAAAATATAGTGAGCATGAAGCCATTAGCCCTCAGAAAGCGACAACCAATACAGAATGCAGCAGCACGCCTCTTTAGCAACATGGGTCACATCAGATCTGTCTTTCATCACGATGCTGGCTCCCCATAGAACATGGTAATATATTTAAGATCTCAGTTATCTTCACGGCATCAATCAACTGGGCCCAGGATACCTAAAATATTGTCTAAAGCTCCAACATGAGGACTGTGGTCAACAACTCCACTCCTCCACTACAATGGAACAGTCTCCAGCAAAGGTAAAGTTCACCTGCTCAGGAGACTGAGTCTTCTTAGAGGTCAGGCCAAAGCTGGAGAACAAAATCCTGGAGGATCTAAAAACTACTACAAACCTCACGCTTTTCTGTTCCTCGTTCAAGGTGCACTTGTTAGACCTGCCTTCACTCAAATAAACAAAAAGCACAGGGTACATCTGAAGAAAATGAAATCCACATGCAATTTTCTCTTCCTAGGGAGAGAGAGAAAGAACCAGATGTGACAGTTGCTAGTTACATTGCATAATGCTTTACTAGAAGCCACTCAGATACCATGGTGATGGGCGTGTTATAAGAACCTGCATAGAACAGAATTTCCAAGAACAGTAGGTGTTAGATCTCATTATGGAGTGAGCAGCTCTGGAATTGAATGAAACTTTTGGACTGGCTTGGAGTGATGTCACACTGTAATACAGCCTATAACTATGCAGATCTCATATCTGTTCCCCTCTACTAACCAGTCCATATAAGAGGTCAATGATTCTGCTACAGTGTCCAATGCGGGAACTTTAGGAAGTTCATGCTTGTAGTTCAGTCCACAACAATGACCCTTGTTGAGTTGGTTTCAATATTCCTGCTATCTGCAATGTATAAACATGGGTCTAACAGAAACGGGCAGAGTAAGCATATTCATATGCCAGGCATGCCATAATACAGTTTAAGATCATCTGCTGCCTTAACTGTAAAAAATGGGATCAAATCGTCATTACAACTGGCTGGAGGAGACAAAGTCTAAAGAAGCATCATTCTTCTTCCCCGAGCTTGACAGATGCCCCATGCATGACAACATATGATTAGAGATCCAAAGAGTTTTGCTGAGAGGTAGTTCTCGGAACAGTTTGGATTGCTCTATATCTGTATATATATAATTGTTAATATATAAGGAACTATTAGATGTCGCTTAAGCATAGTTCCTGTGGTTTTGTACAACCAATAAAACCATCTTATGCCCTGCAAATGGCTTTATTTGGCTTCTTTTTACATTGGCTCTTGCTAACTGAGTAGGTGCTTTACAGGAGATTCTGTTGCTCCTTCCAGCATTAGAATCATAGAATATCAGGGTTGGAAGGGACCTCAGGAGGTCATCTAGTCCAATCCCCTGCTCAAAGCAGGACCAATCCCCAACTAAATCAACCCAGACAGGGCTTTGTCAAGCCGGGCCTTAACTCCTGAACCCTTCTCCCTGCCTCCAGTGTGTGATAGGAGCACACAGATATGGATGGGGGACATTTTCTCTTAGGAGTGGCTTTGCACAGAAGGGGAGGACTAAGCCCTTAACTTCTTGGGAGATGCGTTCTTTAGTTCTTCATCAGCCCTGTTATAACACATTGCTGAATGTCTACACCTGGCCTCACTCACAAGGTTACTAACGTTCAGTGCTCATGTGTATGCTGCAGCAGGGACAACAGATCAGCCCATGAGTGTGCAGATTTCAGATTATTAGCTCTACCTCCTGCTCTCGGGATTTCTGATTTGTGTATTTTTTTCTTATCACAGCAATAAAATATTCCAGGTCACATATTTCAGGGTGATTGCTGCACTGCTTGATTGATAAGTCACTCCACCTCCAGTATTATTACAAAGCCCAGGGGATGCTAATGCAGTGAAGAAGAGAGAGAGAGAAATTATGGAATGATGAGAAGTTAGAGAAATTGAGAAATCTCAATGTGATGAGATTCAATTACGATAAAGGCAAGTTAATGCACTTAGGGAATATTAATACTGGGCAAATGTACAAAATGGGAGACAGAGTGCAGGTATAAGAAAAAGCTTCTGGGACTTTTGAAGGAAGAAAATGCTTGTCAGCTTGCACTATATTGGGTGAGGGTATTTAGATACAATTTCTGTTAGTTCGTAGACAAATATGTCCAACAGAGCTGGACAAAAAAGGAAATATTTTTTATGAAACTTGAGGGAGGGAGGGAACAACCAAACTAGCTCTCTCTTACCCATTATGCAAAATTTTGTTATTTGGAAAAAAAAATCCAGCCAGTTTGTTAAATGTTGAATTCACACTGGGCCTGACCCAGAGCCCATTGTAATCAATGCAATGATCCCCAATGATGTCCGTGGGCTTTAGGTCAGGTCCTTATAAATATAACTCATTATTATTATCACATGTTCCACACAAACGTGACTGAAAGCACTTTACAAACTATTGGCCAAAACTGCCCTTCATTATGCACATTGCCTGCAGCTGGATTTTTTGAGGAAGCAATGCATCCTACTGTCTGGCTATTCATCAAAGGAGCAGTCCCTGCAGGACTCCTTGGACCTTGAAGTGCACAGGTAGCTGCTCAAGGCACGGGAACAACCTCACTCTATGGGCCTGATCCAGTGCCCATTGAAGTTAATGGGAGCCTTTATATTGCCTTCAGTCGGTGCTGTCCTATGTGGGCAGCAGCGGAGCAAGCTACCCCCAGCTGACCCACCCATGTGCCTAACGCATTCTGGAAAGACAACTTTTAAGCAGCAGCAGATCCGTTTTCACATCCATTCAGTCCCTGGCCTCTGTTTCAAAGAGTGGCTCATTGAAGCATGTCTGCATTGTTTCCCCTGTGTTTCGGATTGCTCTGTGTCAATTCAGCTGTAAGTTCTTCAGGGTAGGGCCATATACGTGTTTGGTAGGGTAGGGCCATATACGTTGCTCCATGAGAAATTAGAGAGTAGCCAAAGCCAAAAGACTCAGAATTCAAACTCCAAGTCAGTTCAGGGGTGTTGTGATCAAAGACATAGACAGGCAACTGTGCAACTCAGCATCAGATTGAAATTCTGAACCCACCTGTACTTCAGATCCAGGGTTTAGGTCTTTACCCATGCGAACAAATACTAATAAGAACTACAATCTGCAAACAAATAAGAAACAAGTGATCTCACTTGAAACAGAGCAGCACAGACCAAGCAAAGGCTAAGCTGGTGCCAAATATCAGTTTATTGCAAACACTGTTTCATAGTTTAAATCAAATGCTATATCTGAAACATGATCTCTTACAGTAGGGTTACTCTAGTATTTTTGACAGTTGTAAAATACTGCATTACTCCATCTAAGGGGCTGATCCTGATACACTGAATTCAGTGGGAGTTTTGCATCGACTTCACTGAGGGGAGACCAAGTCTTTACTGAGAAT
This sequence comes from Eretmochelys imbricata, assembly GCF_965152235.1. Classification (NCBI taxonomy): domain Eukaryota; kingdom Metazoa; phylum Chordata; order Testudines; family Cheloniidae; genus Eretmochelys; species Eretmochelys imbricata. The sequence goes on from NC_135576.1 coordinate 11,179,753, forward strand.
GAAAAACTAAATACCACGAGGACAGGAATGACCAAAAAGTGACATATAAACATTGGTCCAGTAAGCATATACCTAATTTAAGCAGTCCCATTGAAATCAACCTGGATCTGAATTTTAAGTCAATGGGACTACCCACTTTCTTAAAGATAGACATGCATTTCAGTTCTTTGCTGAACCAGAGCCATATCAATCAATCTATTTACTTGCTTCACAAGCACACATCCGAAGGCTGAGTCTAAAAGTACCCCACAATCTGATTTTAGAAAATACATTTTTTTTAAATATTGAACTCCATTATTTTACCTATTTGTTTATCTTTATTTTATTACTTTGATTATAAATCCATTCAATGTAGGGATTGAATTCTGTGATGACAGTTCCTTCTGTATTCTGGCAGAGACAATAGTCATTACAATTTTGCTCCACTAGATGGCAGAATGCAATAGAACACACCCATGGACTGCCCTGCAGTTCACCTTAATATATATATATATATATAATCTGAACTAGATTTGATTCTCCTATCAGTGGAGGTTTAAAACAGAGGGGAAACTGGGTCTATTCTGTATATTTTTTATGTGCTTGCAGTTGCTAGGGAAACCATTCCCTTGGCATACTAATGCTGAGCATATCTGGCTCTTCTTGGATTCTAGTTCTCAGAAAATTAAGACTGTCACAGCATCAGGGAGAGGAGAAAGTATTAAGAAATAAGGACAAACAATTATTAGACTAGGAGACCCGACTTCTAAAAAGAAAATATTTTCTGTGGTCAGCTTTTAAATGCCCTGGGTGATTTTTTAGGACTCAGCCCATAAGATGTGTGTGTCTTTGGATATATGCAGAAGAAGGGTTACAGTGGGGATAAAAAGAGAGAGAGAGAGATTCAAATTCAGGTTGAATGTGTGGGAAAGGCTGCTGTTATTTAGGCATTGTCTCCATCACAGAAAAGAATGGGGGGAAACAAGCCTCTATGAGGTATGGATGGTACATCAGCTTATAAATGGTTATGCTCCTTCTCCTTCATGCTGCAACATCTAGTTGTACATGTTATCGAGATGGCATTTATAATTAGACATATCAGGATAAATGTGTCTTTGATGTACCTGCATTGCCCTCACTGGCTACACCAGGGATACTTTGGCATATTAATTCCAGGACCTCAGATCCTCCAGGTGCCTGGGTGCTGACTCCATGGGTGCTCTGGGCTGGAGCACCAACAGGGAAAAAGTAGTGGCTGCTCATCCCCCGCCAGCCGCAGCTGATTGAAGATGCCCCCAAACAGCTATTTGGCGGCTCGGGAAGGGCTCGGGGGAGGCAGAGACGATTGAGTGGTAGGTGGGCGAGGGTCTCAGGGAGGGGGCAGAGTGGCGGCGGGGAGAGGCAGAGAAAGGGTGGGCCTTTTGGGTGAGGGAGGCGGAGCGGGAGTGGGAAGAGGCAGAGCAAAGGTGGGGCATTGGAGGAAGGGGCGGAGGGCAGGGTGGGTGGGGGTCTCAGGGCCGAGGGGGGGTGGAGCACGCCCAGGGAAAAGTAGTATTTTGTCTATAAAAATGAAAGCAAGCAAATATCAGTCCCCACACAAAGCCATTTGCTGGAACTTCAGCTGCAAGGTCCAAGATTTAGTGTTTGCATGATTATTAATAATCCCATAGCCCGTAGGAGCCCTAATCATAGACCAGGACCCCACTGTGCTAGGTACTGTACAAACTGAGAAGAAAAAAATGATCCCTACATCCTAGAACTTACAGTCTAAGTATAAGACAAGAGGCAACAGATGGCCATAGACAATGTACCAATAATCAATGCAGTGTCAGTGGAATGGGCCTTTGTTAGAAGAGTTTTAAAAATATCTCATGCAGCATTTCACCAGTATGAACTTTATGCCAGTGAAAGATGCTAGACTGATAGCCCTTTATTTCTCCACAGATCACATACAAGTGGGCAGTGATAGGGCAAGCTTCCTCCAAAATGCCCCATTACTGTGCCTTCACCCTCACCTGGAAGGGCCACTTGGAGCAGAGAGAGGATAGTCCAGTCTCCTTATTCTGTTCATTCCTGGACCTTTTGTTGAGACAAGAGATTCAATCAGTTCCAGTTGAACTGCTGGGGTGATATGGACATCTGCTCCCTTCTAAGAGGGTAGAACTCAGCCAACTCTTTGCATTGTCACATGATGATTGCCTTCTGCATTACCAGAAATGAATATTGTCGCATCTCTGAGACATTTCTCTTACAAGTGGGAGGCATTTATTCTGTGATAGAGACTAAGCCATTGCATTATCTTACAAAGGAGATTGATGGAGATACAATCATTCTGTCTCTTGGATAGTGGTACAATATAGGGACAGTTGCTCAGTGTACCATCACTGAATCTTTGACTCCAGTTTCATTCAGATGGGCTACGTTCCTGAAAGTGAAGTCAGAACAGCCTGTCTAGCCACTCTGCCCCACCTCCATCCTATAGTGTTCCCTCTCCCTCACTTACAGCTGTTCCTTTTGGGCCCAGTCCTACTCTTATTGGAGTCCAACTTGAACAGGAGCTTGATTGAGCCTTGGTCTCTTTTGTACTTTCTTTACCTTCTTTCACACCACCCCCTGCACCTGGAAGCAAACCCAACCTCCTGGATGCATTGTATTCACACCCACATTGATCACATATGGCTGACTTTACAGAGAAACACAGGAAATGACTCCTGCTATTTCCAAGGTCACTCAGATAATCTGTGAACTCACAGGTTTCAGAGTAGCAGCCGTGTTAGTCTGTATCCGCAAAAAGAACAGGAGTACTTGTGGCTAACAAATTTATTTGAGCATAAGCATTCGTGAGCTGCAGCTCACTTCATCGGAAAGCTCACGAACGCTTATGCTCAAATAAATGTGTTAGTCTCTAAGGTGCCACAAGTACTCCTGTTCTTTGTGCACTCACAGAATCTCAGTGAATCAACACTGGCTCTTCTCCACAGCTTGCATGTGTTACAAGTGCCAGTTGCTTAGCATGGAAACAAGATAAAAGCCACTTCTTCTGCAAGGCTTTCCTTCACTGATCTCCTCTCTGGCATTGCCTCTGCAACTTCTTGAGCCTTGACTCTTCTGTTGTATTTATCTGAATGAGATTGTGAGCTCTTCAGGGAAAGGACTGTGTCTTTTTAAGTGTTCTGTGAAGTGCCGTGTAGCACTGATTAATCGGCATTAATCCTCATGGTTCTTTGGACTTTCCCCTTATTATTATTATTATTTTCTTATTGATATTTTTGTAGTGGCTAATGGCCCCAACTGAAGTCACGGCTAGATATTGTACAAACACATTTTGAAACACATCTCTCCTTCGATCTCACAATCAATAACTCACAATCTAAATAAACAAGACAAGCAGAGTGTGAGAAATAGAGATGAAGTGACATGCCCCAGATTCCCAGGGCAGATCAGCAATGCTAGGAACAGAACCCAGGTCTCCTGGCTCCCATTCCATATTACCTCCTTGTTGGAGCCAGGAAATTCCAAGGCCAGAAGGGACCATTGTGTTCATCTAGTTTGACCTCCTGTATAACACAGGCCAGAGAACTTCTCCAAAATAATTCCTAGAGCTGACTTTTCAGAAAGCATCCAATCTTGATTTTAAAATGGCCAGTGTTAGAGAACCCACCCAACCCCTCTAAATTGTTCCAGTGGTTAATTACCCTCACTGTTAAAAATGTGCACCTTATTTTCAGTCTGAATTTGTCTAGCTTCAACTTCCACTAATTGGATCATGTTATATCTTTCTCTACTAGACTGAAGAGCCCATTATCAAATATTCCCACGTAGGTGCTTGTAGATTGTGATCAAGTCACTCCTTAATCTCTTCTTTCTTAAGCTAAAATCAATTTAACCCCTTGAGTCTATCACTATAAGGCATGTTTTCTATTCCTTTAATTATTTGTGGCTCTTCTCTGAACTCTCTAATTTATCAACATTGTTCTTGAATTGTGGGCACCAGAACTGGATACAGTCTTTCTGAGGTGGTCATTGCCATGCCAAATACAAAGCTAAAATAGCTTTTCTCCTCCTACTCAAGATTTTCCTGCTTTTGCATCCTAGGATTGTTTTAGTTCTTTTGACCAGGCCTGGAGCTCATGCTTAACTGATTATCGACCATGACCCCAATGCTTTTTTTCTGAGTCATGCCCTCCCAGCATATAGTCCCCCATCCTGTATGTATGGCCCACATCCTTTGCTCCTTATAATAATATTGCTAATAATAAGTAATTATTATAGAAAGAGTACTGTGTAGTCTCGGTGGTGCACCTGGGGATCCCTCGTCTATTGATAAGCTCTCTACTGTAGTTGATCATGGAGGCTGAAGTCTCAGAGATTAAAATAGGTGTATAACCTCACCTTGGGGTGGGAAATCGGTTAAAGTAACTGATAACTATAGATAAGACTACATAGACTTGATGATTTAAAAATGGCTAAGTTTATTCGCTGCTGTTTAACATCCTCCTGAGATGCTACTGGAATAGAAAAAGTGTTATCATAAGATATGACTGCTTCATCTTTTTTCCAAATATAGAATAGAAACAGTTATTGAATATGTAAAGCCTTTTCTGCATTATTATTGATAATTCTACCATTTCCATCTAGTAATAGACCAACACCATTGTTCGATATTTTTGGTGTTGATAGTACACTTAAAAAAACCCCTCCTTGTCCTTAATTCTGCTGGCCATAGATTTTTCCTTGCATCCCTTTGCTTCCTTTATCAGTTTTCTACAATTCCTACTTTCTGATTTATATTCATTACTTTCAGCTTCCCCTTTTTTCCATTTGTTATTTATATATAAATATATATTTTATTTTATTTTTTTATAGCTGCCTTCACTTCCCAATAACCAATACAGCCTTTCTCCTCAGTTGTGGGATAGTTGCTTTCTGGGCTTCTAGTAAAGTGTTCTGAAATAATTCCTGATTATCATTCACATTTTTCTGATTAAATTCTTCCTACCAACTGATTTGGCTCATAATAGTTTTCAGCTTTGTGAAACTGACCCCTTTAAAGCACCAAGTATATATATTATGGGTCTGGATTTTATTCTGATGTATATTATAAATTTGATCAAGTCATGATCACTTTTACCCAAGCTAACATTATTTTTTAGTTCTGTAATCAGTTCTTCTTTATCTGTCAAGACAAGGTCTAATATAGAATTCCCCCATGTTGGATGAAAAACTATTTGAGTTAGAAAATTGTCATCTATAATATTAAGAAATTCCAAGGACATTTTAGTCCTAGCAGCATAAAACCTCCAGCATATGTCACTCAAATAGAAGTCCTTCATGATCACGCAGCTTTGCTCTACATTATAGCTAGGTGCGCAAGGAGGTGTTCCCTCATGTGATCTGAGGGAACAAACTAACACCTCATTGTGTGCTTTATCTGTTAAGACATTGATCGATAAATATTCCATATTATTTTCTTCCAAGGTGTCAGTGACCCAGAAACAGGTAATGCCATTTTGACAATAGTGTGCCACTCACCCTTCCTTTTTGATTACTCAGTCCTTTCTAAATAGGTTATAACCATTGATTTTAACATGCCAATCATGTGGCTCATCCCACCAATGGGAGTAATTAAATGAATATTTAAACTGAATACCTGAAAAGAAATCTTAACAGTGTGAACTCTACTGCAGCGTGGAATATAGTTACCCTAGGAAAACAATGGACAGTCTGTCAATTGAACCACTTACAACTGGGCAAAGAACTGAAGTCTAGAGTAGGCTACAAACCAGTCCTTAGAGGGGTTCAATCTAGATGATCTCATATGGCTTTTTCTTCTCTCATTTCTGTGATATGTAACTATTACAGCCTAACATGAAACTGTTTGAATTAGAATGACTACTTAGGAATCTAGTATATCACTGATATGAGGGTATACTGACCTAATTCCAATTAATGTAAATGCAAGTTCCCTGGGTAAATCCTCCATGCTGTGATGGGAGACCAAATCACCTAGGGTTTTTGTTTGTTTGTTTTTTGTTTTGTTTTGTTCTTTTTTGGGGGGGAGGAGGGCATGTTTTGTTTATTTATTTATTTTTACAAAAGCCATATTATTTATCTAACAGACCCAAACAGCTCCTCCAGCACATGTACTAATTTCAAAGCTTTGTATAATTTACCTGCTAAATGGAACCTCTGGTGCCAGTAAGGCCAATAAGAGAAATAATTATTTGGGCACTCATTTATTTAAGGAAAAAATACCTATTACTTAACTTATCCTTTGTTTTTGCAATTGAGGAACAGTAGGATTAGTGCAGAAGGCTGAGTTCTGTTCTTTGATGCATGTAAATCACTCCTATTAAATCAATTATAGTAATGCATATGCACCCAAAGTTAGAATTTGACTCTTTTTTGGGGACAGGGATTTTCCTATGCCCCCCCCCGAAATTCCCCAACACCTGCCCAGTGATCACCTAGTTACATGCAATGTTGCCAATTTAGTTATTGGTTGGAAATTTGAATTGAAATTGAAACATTAATACACACTTTAAAAGCATGTAACATGTATCATAAAATACGTGTATCTGAAAAAGTATAATAGGTTTGAAAAGTGTGAACAAAGACTAGCTTCTTCACACAGCTGTTCTTTTTCATGACAATGTTGGCATATTCGTTTCAGTGATGCTGGCCTTACAAATTATGATTTGTAAGCAAGGTCTGAATGAGCTCTTCCCTGACAACTAGTGATGAGCTGGTGGGTGGGAGGGAAAGACTTCAGGATCAGACTGTATTTACATGAACACACCCAGTCTGTTTAGGTATGAGCTGACAAAGTGGTGTTATTAAGTGATCAATTTTGGCTGGCGTTGGATCACAAATCACTTTGGTATTGAATGCGGGGGTAATGAAATGTTGTTATCCTTATTCTATGAGCAATACAGTGTTGATTTGTGGCTGGGAAACTTATACAAATATACATTTCCTAGTGGCAAAGATTTTTAAATGCATTATTTGCCAAGGTCATTATCTCACAGTGTTGCTATATTGAGAGATTGTTATCTCTCAAGAGTTTCTGAACTAAACATTTTATTATTATATTATAATTATTTTTTACATAAGAACAGCCATACTGGATTAGACCAATGGTCCATCTAGCCCAGTACACTGTCTTCGGATAGTGGCCAATATCAAGTACTTCAAAGGGAATGAACAGAACAGGGAAATTATTGAGTGATCCATTCCCTGTCATCCACTTCCAGCTTCTGACAAACAGAGGCTAGGGATACTTAGAGTATGGTGTTGCATCCCTGCCCATCCTGGCTAATAGCCATTGATGGAACTATCCTCCATGAAAGTATCTATTTCTTTTTTGAACTCAGTTATAGTCTTGACCTTCACAACATCCCTGGCAAAAAGTTCCACGGGTTGACTGTGTGTTGTGTGAAGAAATACGTCCTTTTGTTTGTTTTAAACTTGCTGCCTATTAATATCGTTGGGTGACCTTTAGTTCTTGTGTTAGGTGAAGGAGTAAATAACACTTCTCTATTCAGTTTCTCCACCCAGTCAAGAGGTTATAGCCCTGTATCCTATCACCTCTTAATCATCTCTTTTCCAAGGTGAAAAGTCCCAGTCTTTTTAATCTCTCCTCTTATGGAATCTGTTCCATACCCCTAATCATTATAGTAGCCCTTCTCTGTACCTTTTCCAACTCCAATATATCTTTTTTGAGATGAGGTAACCAGAACTGCACACAGTATTTAAGATATAGGCATGCCATGGATTTATATAGTAAAAGTGGAGGTGGTTTGTCAGACCAATAAGCAAAGCCAATGCTAATAACCTATGTTAAAAGGCTGCAAAACATCAAGCCTCCGGACTGCATCGACATGCAGTAAACCTTATAAGCCGGTCACTGTCAAAGACAATTTTAGAAGTACTTAATGAGGCTGTTAAGAATGCTGGAGAAACAACGCAGTTTATGCAAATAAACATGGCTGTCACATCATACTTTCTATTTAAGCAAGAAATACCACACACTACAAACTGGAGGCTAATGTTAAGTGAATTGTCACTTGTTAATCCTGAAGTTGGACCCTGGTTCCGACCAAGATCAGCAAATGCTCACTATCTTTCTGCAAGAAACTCAACTGTCCAGCTTGAAGCATGCAGTACAACAGTGAAAGACTCAGGAGCTGAAAAGTGAAGATCTCTCTCACTGCATTCACAAAATGTGCAGTCATGGCTGATGAATGAATTGATGCAAATGGGCATCAAGTATTAAGTCATAGTGTACATTATCTTGATTTCAGTTGTAGGCCAGTAGATGCATTTCTAGATGTTCAGGTTATAGAAGACACCTCAGCTGCATCTGTGACAACCCACATCTCAGAAGATTTTAATGCTTGTAAATTGGACCCCAAAGAGATGGCTGCTTGTGCATCTGATGGAGCTGCAAACTTCTCTGGAAGACATAGTACAAGCTTTGCTGAAAGAAAAGTGTAGCCCTAATCTCTCCTATATACACTGCAGAGGCCATCTACTCCAACTAGCACAGTGGTTCTCAACTGTGGTCCACCGCTTGTTCAGTGAAAGCTCCTGGCACGCTGGGTCGGTTTGTTTACCTGCTGCATCCTCAGGTTCTGCTGATCGCGGCTCCTACTGGCCGTGATTTGCCGCTTCAGGCCAATGGGGGCTGCGGGAAGGGCAGCCAGCACATCCCTCACCCTGTGCCGCTTTCCGCAGCCCCCATTGGCTTGGAGCAGTGAACCGCAGCTAGTGGGAGCCACAATCGGCCGAACCTGCGGACGCGATAGGTAAACAAACCGGCTTTCCCTGAATAAGCAGTGGACCACAGTTGAGAACCACTGAACTAGCACTCGTATAAACTGCAGAATCTTAAAAGACATTAAAAAGCTATAAACTTAATGTCTTAGTTATACTCTCTTTTTCAGCAAGAGTCCAAAAGCGCTGAACATCTTGTAAAATATAGACACTACACTTGGACTGAAGTTCAAATCAGTCCAACCTGGAGAAACCCGCTGGCTTTCTCATGAGCGATCATTGGCTGTTGTCTTAAAATTACTACAACCATTATTATTGGCTTTGGAAAGTATCTACTGAATGTGACAGATCTAAGTAGTGAGGCTATTGGACTACTTTTGCTACTAAGTTCAGAGCAGACAATTGCCATTCTCTCTCTTGTAACTCTACTGTTGAAACCACTTGGATCATTAAACAATGTCATCCAGGCATCTGCTAAAACGGTAGCAGATCTTTGTTCAGCAATAGAAGCTACATATGGATCAATCAGAGCGATATCTATTGAAAACCTACTGGAAGAAGCAAAGACTTCCATTCAGAAGTTGACAAATTAAGGCACTTATATTGACTCCCTAAGTGAAGAGGACAAGAAGTGTTTTTTAAGCCAGCTAAAAAAGTAAAGTAAAAAAGTAAAGTAAAAAAGACTTGATTCTTACAAATCTACAACAGCAACTTCTGGATTCTACTCAAACTCTACATAGCTTTTACAGATCCCTGTCTTATAAAACACTGACAACTGAGTGGAGTGAGGCACTACCAGCAATGGGGCTGCTCTGTGCTCAGGACAGAACAGAGAACTTGAACACAGAGTGAAATATCATATAATGAACTAATGAAGATTTGGCTTCAACTTCTTCTTTATCATCACTAGTGATTCGACCCAATCCTTGTGCTACATTTCCTGGGGATGAGAGAAGTAGGAATTAATTTCTTGCTACTCCCAGACATAACAGCTACAGCTGAGCATTCTTTTTCCTCATTGAAAGAATTTTGTATTCTGAAAGAAGTCGCCTTCTGCCTGATCATGAGCATATCATGAAGGACCGGAAATACCGGACACACGAGAAGCCATCAAAGATGAACACACTGCATTTGAGAAGTTCATTAACAGAGTTGTGCAAAATTACAAGAAACCAAGGAGGATGTGGATGTAATGCTTCATAGTAGGCTTCCGTAGTCAACTTTAATTTGTGTGATGATTTTAAAACATGAGTTAAATCTAATAAAATGGTCATGAAACATTTTTCAGTTTTTACTATAGTGCCATACAGCCCACTTTCAGCCTCCTGGTCTCACCCCTCACCGGCCCTCACTCCCTCCTGCATATACGAACACTCCTCCTAATTTCAATTGCTGGGGAAAACACTATTTTGGGATTCCTTTCAAAGGCATGGCCTAAACATTGCAAAACTTCAAAATGACTTAGGAACCTAAGTTCCATTTTCAAAAAGCTATGTAGGCACTTTGGGTCTGATCTTTAATAGCATTTAGGTATTTAACTCCTATTAATTCAATGGAGGATGTTGATAAATTGGAGAAGGTTCAGAGAAGAACCACAAGAACGAGTAAAGGATTAGAAAACATACCTGATAGTTGTAGTCTGAAGGAACTCAATCTATTTAGCTTAACAAAGAGAAGGTTAAGGGGTAACTTGATTCAGTCTATAAATACCTACATGGGGAGCAAATATTTAATAATGGGATTTTTCGTCTAACAGAAAAAGATATAACACAATGCAATGACTGGAAGTTGAAGCTAGAAAAATTCAGACTGGAAATAAGGTGCACATTTTTAACGGTGCGAGCAATTCACCATTGGAACAATTTACCAAAGGTCAGGATGGATTCTCCATCACTGACAATTTTTAAATCAAGATTACATGGTTTTCTAAAAGATCTGCTCTAGGAATTATTTTTGGGAAGTTCTATGGCTGGTGTTATACAGGCGATTAGACGAGAGAATCACAATGGTCCTTTCTGGCCTTCGAATCTATGGTGAGACAAAGGGTGGTCTTCCTAAGGTACAGGACTGGGACAAAGGGTGGTCTTCCTAAGGTACAGGACTGGGACTCATGACACTACAGCTTCATATTTGTCACTGCTACAAACTTCCCTTGTGTTCCTTTGCAAGTCACTTACTCTCATTTTGTGCCTCAGTCCACCATCCTGATAGGAGAGATATAATAATGCTTCCTTTTTCACACCTTTCGTCTGTTTGTCTTTTCGATGGTAAGCACTTTGAGGCTGGGACTATCTCTTACTATGCATTTGCATAGCCGACATATTACAACAGAGCTCTAATCTTGGCTGGCACTTCTGGGTACCATGATGGTGAAACTAATAAAGTATAACAAATGCCTAGGCATACAGGAAGCTAGATTGGGTAGGGGGGTTGGAAACAAGAAGGAAACCCAGAAATTTAGCTCACTACCAGGCAACCTTTTTTCGGCCTTCCACAGCTGCCTTGTAAATGGCGGGGTGCAGGGGGGAACGCAATACATTCATGACTGATCCTGAAAGTTTCTGGGCATTCTCAACTCAGTGGGCTTTGAGAGTATTCAGGTGTCTCAGGATCAAGCCCTTTCCTTCTGCTAACAGCAGAACCTACGACTTCACCCTTGGTGGCAGTGTTAGGCATAAAATCCAGAGAGCGTCAACAACAAGCATCCAATTGGGGATCTGCATTCGTGCTTATTGAGATGAAAGATTCAGCTTAAAATTGTGCAGCCTCCCTGTGTATGATAAGTCCACAGAAGTAATTTAAATGGTCATTAAAATAAAGAGAGATTGAAGCACTTGAGGCAGCCCCTCTTGCGGTAATAAATTCTTGCTTCATCCAACTTTTCTATCCAGATTATCAGAACATATAAACAAACAAGTGTGGGGGAGGTTTACAGAGCTGCCGCTGTGCTGCCTAGCAGGGCTTGTGATACAACTCCCTTGTTGTTATCTGTGTTTGCCATGTTTATCTTACATAACACAGAGGCATCAGTGCATTGCAGAGAGCAAGGTTCTTGTAAAAAAGATTGTAGATAACCAGCTGTCACAAGGTAGGAGGGCTGTCAAGCAAATATATATATGTCTTGCATATATGGATAGCTAGAAAACCCCCAGTGCAGACATTTTTACTGTCTACCCAGTACACCCTTGTACCCAATATACCCCCAACCAATGCCAAAATCCTGAAACAAATCAGCCATTAAAAACACCACAAGGAAAGTCAATTAATAAAATGTTTAACAAAAAACCTAAAGCCCTGTCCCAAGCAGAGTTCTTCTCCTAAAAAGGGAGAAGTACCAGAGACCTTATGAAGTCCACTGGGGACTTTATTATTGCTATTGATTTTACACGGATGGCGCTCAGACAATAGTGATGAGTGGCAGAATAAAAACCTGACAAAGAGAGACTGGAGCTGACGTACACTGGCAGGAAAGGCATGATAAGGTACTAGAGAATAAGAGGGCTCAGTAGTTAGGACACTAGTCTATAACTTAGGAAAGCTGGGTTCAAATCCCTGTTCTGCCATAGGCACCTCACCTCTTTGTGTTTCAATTCCCCAGCTATGCAGCGGTGATAATAGCCCTGCCCCTACTGGTGACAAGAGGAATCTGATCATCCACGGTTACACACCCACTTCTGCACAGTGTGTGTAAAACACAGCCAAGTCGTCCAACCATGTTCTCAAATGTAGATGGTACATAAATATTCAAGTCAATAGATAATTTGGTCTAATATTTGTGTGGTCTATTTGGTCTAATATTTGTATAAATATATTTGTACACATACACACACTTCTAAGTAGAAAGGTACCAAATATCCTTATATACATGCATATTTGCACCATTTTAGAGATAGCTATAATATAGATGTGTATATTGTGATGGGAGGGGCTCACTGGCAGCATCATATAGTGCAGGGGTGGGCAAACTTTTTGGCCCGAGGGCCACATCGGGGTTGCACAACTGTATGGAGGGCCGGGTAGGGAAGGCTCTGCCTCCCCAAACAGCCTGGCTCCCACCCCCTGTCCACCAATGTTCCCTCTAATTTTTGACGGGCTGTGTGCACAAAAAATTTCTTTTCTGCAAATTGTTGTGCTTGTGTGCAAATTGTGCGCGCCGTGTTTCGCCGTGTGCGCGGGGTTTAGGATCTGTGTGTGCGTGCACAAACGCACAGCTTAGAGGGAACAGTGCTATCCACCCCCTCCCACTTCTGCCCCCCTCAGAACCCCCGACCCATCCAACCCGCCCTGCTCCTTGATCCCTGACCGCCCCCTCTCAGGACCCCCCACCCATAACTGCCCCCCAGGACCCTCCCCAATCCATACCCCCCCCCCGCTCTCTGTCCCCTGACTGCCACGACCCCTATCTGCCCCCCGCTCCTAACTGCCCCCAAGGACCCCACCCCCTTTCCAACTCCCCCTGTACCCTGTCTGCCCCTTGGGACCCCCTGCCCCTTATTCAAACACGCCCCCCCCGCCCACTTACCATGCCGGAGCCAGCCACGTTGCCCGACAGGAGTGGTGGGCCAGAGTGCTGCCCGGGCGGCAGCGTGGCTGCGGGGGAGGGGGGACAGCAGGGGCGGGGCTGGGGACTAGCCTCCCCAGCCAGGAGCTCAGGGGCTGGGCAGGACAGTCCCACGGGCCAGATGTGGCCCACAGGCCATAGTTTGCCCACCTCTGATCTAGTGCTTAGGGCACTAGGTCTTCACTCGCCCCACCTCCAATGTCTCACTGGCCCTTGTCCCACCTTTGGGTGAGGGTTGACTCAACCCTCTGGTCAGGTCACCAATTAGCCTTATGCCTTTCCAGGCTAACAGAGTCTCAAGTAAGATATTGGTTTCCCTGCTGTCACAACTGAGAGGTAGCCGGAGGGAACTTCTGACTGTCTAATGATCCTGTGGGTGTCCAGTCCCAGCTGTGGAGTTTCCAAAGTGTTTAGCCTTCCTTTGCTTCCCCAAAGCAGGGAAGAGTTCTAGAAATGAGATTTTATGTGCTTTTCATAATGAGGGGTGGTTGTGGGGGAGCCCCAACCCTCCCACTCCACTCCAATAACATCCTGTAAGAGGCCACAAAATCCAGCACCCAAGAGTGCCTGAAGGCCACCTCCCTGGGCCACTTTCTACCACTCCTGCCCCACCAAAGTCTTACAGTTTAACTCCAAGTTTTAAAGAAAAATAAAGTTAAAGTTAACTGAAACTTCAACCCCTTGGGGCTCAGCCAGCAGGTGCTCTCTCTCTCTCCCCCTGGGGAAAGGCTTCTGCAGCACCCTTCTTCAGGAACTCTCAAGGTAGTGCTCTCTCCCTGCCCCATAAGCACCTTTCTGAACAGTCTGGAGCATGCTCTGCAGGTGGGGCTGGGTGAGGTCGCTGGGGCCCAGAGTTGCTCCTTTACCCCTTCAGTTCTAATGTGGGGTTTATATACCCCAGCACATAACCTGGCCCTCAAGTTCAGTGCCAGGGTACCCTCCTGGGGATCTCCCCCCACTACTGAAAAAACAAAACAAAAAAGTCTGTGTTCTTATGGTCCCGCCCTGCTTGGTGAAGTAGTTAAAAACTAAAGGGATCAGAAGTTGGACCCTTGTTTCTCTGGTTTAGGGGTCCTTTGCCACCCAGTACAGTCTCTCCCTTCTGAGCTCAAATTGGGGTCACTCTTTCATCAGTCAAGGGTCTATCGGCTCACCATTTATACTGGCAAATAGGTCACATTCCCTGCTCATGGTTTGATTGTCTTTCTGTTCGTCTACAGAACCTATGTCTGCCATTAGTAGGTCTAAGTATAGGGGCTGTGAGGTCCATTCACTAAGGTCTTCCATCTCTCTGACTCCTGCTAACTTTTTGGGTTTTTGTGACTTGGGGGCCTCCACATGAGAGTCAGCCCCTGTCAGGCAGCCATTACCCCCACAACTTTATGATGTCCCTGAAGAATCCCAGCCCCAAATCACTGGTAAACTGAGCAGTGACAGAGTGCCAGCAAGCAGCCGAAAACAGTAGAGTTTGAGTAGAGATCCGTTGGAGGAGGAGGAGGCAAGACCCTGTTCCTTAGGAGCAGTGACTGAATTCCTCAGACCTTTCGTTTGCTTGTCTGTTTGTTGTTTTGCTTTCTTTTTGTTTTCAGTTTGCAGAGGCTGGTAGGGGGGCAGTGTGCTGTGAGAGAAGCAGACCCATTGATGACAGTGGGGCCCTGATTAGGGGCGGGGCTTATCTGATTTAAGGGCCCCACAAAAGCAGCCAAGCAGCAAGCCACTGGCACAGGAGTCAGCAAACTGACCTGAAAACAGGGGAATTTAATCATAGAATCATAGAAGATACGGGTTGGAAGAGACCTCAGGAGGTCATCTAGTCCATCCTCCTGCTCAAAGCAGGATCAACCCAAGTAAATCATCCCAGCCAGGGCTTTTTCAAGACAGGCCTTGAAAACCTTTAAGGATGGGAGTTTGGGGGAGGGTGTGTGTGTATTTTCCTTGACAGGAGCAAATGTGATGACAGCTATAGGGGCAGCAGTGGTAGTGACCCAAGGACTGGAAGTGACAATGAAGATGACCAGATGTGGCACCTGTGGAATTTACATTATTCTGAAGCAGGTACCTGAAAAATGCTTTGTTTGTATGCAGTGCTGCCTGACACAGCTGATGGAAGAGAAGATCCGAGGTTTGGAGATGGCGGTAGAAATTACGGCTGAGTTCCAAAGGGGATTTGAGCAGATTATGGAGCGAAGGCAAGAGAAGGCTGAAGGGAAAATTCAAGACTCACAGATGCAATCTGGCCTGGAGAACTATGAGAGTAGACTGCTGGATGAGGAAAGTGTCCAGTGGAAGCATGTGACTCTAAGAACCAGGCAGAGGAAAAGACCAGCTAATGAAGGAGAAACAGTGCTCAGCAACAGGTTAACTGAGCTGGAAAATGAAGAAAGGGAGCAGCAGACAGTACCAGAAAGTGTGAGGGCAAGGAACAAGGGAAGAGTCAATGGAGACAGCCAGAGTTCAGAGTCCCAGGAGGATAGAGGATGACTCACAGAAGACTGCAAGTGAGAACCAAAGACAAGAGAACTTGCAGCCAGAAAGAACAAAAGGAGGAAGGCTGGAGAATCCACTAATACTAGGAAGAGGCAAATCTACGTGATTGGTGACTCCCAACTAAGAACAACAGACAGGCCTGTCTCCAGAGCTGATCTGGATAACAGAAAAGTGAGCTGTCTGCCAGGAACTAAGATATGGGATGTGAACCACAGGCTGATGAGGATCTTAATAGGAACAAGAAAGACTCCACTGATTGTCCTTCATGTGGGAACAAATGATACTGCCGGAGTCTCGCTGGAATTCATTAAGGGAGACTACGCCAGGCTGGGGAAGACGCTTAAAAGAAATGGAGGCTCAGGTGATCTTCAGTGGGATTCCCCCTGTCCCTAAAGGAGAAGAGCGAAGATGAGACAAGTTTATGAGAATCATCAGATGTCTAAGGCAGTGGTGCTATAAGAAGGGCTTTGGGATCTTCAATCACTGGCAGGCATTCACGGACAGAGGACTGTTCTCATGGGATGGACTCCACTTGAGTAGGGAGGGAAACAGATTTCTGGAATGGAGGTTGGCACAAGTGAGTAAAAGAGCTTGAAACTAGGAATTCAGTTGAGATGATTGGGAGATGCTCATGCAAGCTCCGTGCCTGCGTCAAATATTGAGCAGCAGGAAAATCAAGAAAAAGAGGGCACAGCAATGGAGAAATGAACAACAGAGGGTAGGAGAATGAACATCAAGAGAAAATACCCATGACTCTAACAGTCAGGTAGGCGATACTGGCAAGAGAATGACTGTACCTAATCAGGCAAAGAATCTGGGAGAAACCAAGCAGAAACAATTAAGATATCTGCACACCAATTCAAGGAGCCTGGGTAACAAAATTGAGCAACTAGAACTACTGGTGCAGGAAGTGAAACCAGATATTATAGGGCTAACAGAAACGCAGAGGAGTAGTAGTCATGACTGGAGTACAGGTATTGAAGGGTATGTGCTGTTTAAAGGTAAAGGTGGTGGAGTAGCATTGTATTAATGATGGGGTAGACTGTAAAGAAATTAGAAGTGATGGAATGGATACAACAGAATCTGTTTAGGTCAAAGTCACTTTGGGAAAGAAAGCTAACAGAGGCTCCACTGAGATAGTGCTGGGGGTCTGCTACAAACCCTCAGAGTCCAATCTCGATAGAGATAGGCAACTCCTTAATATTTTAATGAAAAACATGCTACTGGGAATTGTGTGATTATGGGGGACGTTAATTTCTCAGATATACATTGGATGCTACTAATGGTAGGACCCAGATATTCCTGGATATTCAAGGCTGGAGCACCCACCGAAAAAAAATAGTGGGTGCGTAGCACCCACCAGCCACCCATCAATCAGCTGTTCAGTAGCGGGCAGGAGGCACTAGTGGGAGGGGGTGGAGCAGGGGCAGGAAGAGGCAGAGAAAGGGTAGAGCACTGGGGAAAGGGGCAGAATGGAGGCTTGGTCTCAGGGGGGTTAAGCACCCACCCAGGATAATGAAAGTCAGCACCTGTGGATTTCTTCACCAAATAGTCACCCAACCAACAAAAGGTGATGCCATTTTCGGCTGAGTATTGGTAAGAACTGGTAATAGAGGATACCCTTGGTTTGAGTAATCATGAGCTAACTCGGTTTATACTAAATGGAAAGATAAACAAAAATAGGTCTGCAACTAGGGTCCTTGATTTAAAAAAAAGCAAACTTTAAAAAAATAAGGCAATCAGTTAGGGAAGTGGACCGGATTGAAGAACTCAAGGATCTGAATGTGGAGGAGGCTTGGAATTACTTTAAGTCAAAGTTGCAGAAGCTCTCTGAAGCCTGCATCCCAAGCAAGGATGGCATTTTGTTGGAACAGCTGGTTCTGTTGCTGCTGTTGTTGGCCACCTGTTGCTGTTGCTGGCTGTCCATCAGCCATTTCTATATCTGTAATTTTTTTCAAGGCCTTACAGCAGGCCTGGGACAAGTAATGGCATTCTCCACCAACCCATGATAGATAGTGTTCTCTGGCGGTGTCATCTAGTGGTTAGAGCAGTACATCTCTACTCGCCCCACCTCCAATACCTCTCACGGGCCACAGTCCCTTGCTGTGGCATTTTGCCTTTTTAAGGGGGTTGACTCAACCATACACTATCACAATGGAGTACAGAGAGCAGGCAGCCCTGACATACACCCCGACTGAAGGTGACTGAATCATAGAATCATAGAATATCAGGGTTGGAAGGGACCCCTGAAGGTCATCTAGTCCAACCCCCTGCTTGAAGCAGGACCAATTCCCAGTTAAATCATCCCAGCCAGGGCTTTGTCAAGCCTGACCTTAAAAACTTCCAAGGAAGGAGATTCCACCACCTCCCTAGGCAACGCATTCCAGTGTTTCACCACCCTCTTAGTGAAAAAGTTTTTCCTAATATCCAATCTAAACCTCCCCCACTGCAACTTGAGACCATTACTCCTCGTTCTGTCATCTGCTACCAATGAGAACAGTCTAGAGCCATCCTCTTTGGAACCCCCTTTCAGGTAGTTGAAAGCAGCTATCAAATCCCCCCTCATTCTTCTCTTCTGCAGGCTAAACAATCCCAGCTCCCTCAGCCTCTCCTCATAAGTCATGTGTTCTAGACCCCTAATCATTTTTGTTGCCCTTCGCTGGACTCTCTCCAATTTATCCACATCCTTCTTGTAGTGTGGGGCCCAAAACTGGACACAGTACTCCAGATGAGGCCTCACCAATGTCGAATAGAGGGGGACGATCACGTCCCTCGATCTGCTCGCTATGCCCCTACGTATACATCCCAAAATGCCATGGCCTTCTTGGCAACAAGGGCACACTGCTGACTCATATCCAGCTTCTCGTCCACTGTCACCCCTAGGTCCTTTTCCGCAGAACTGCTGCCTAGCCATTCGGTCCCTAGTCCGTAGCGGTGCATTGGATTCTTCCGTCCTAAGTGCAGGACCCTGCACTTATCCTTATTGAACCTCATCAGATTTCTTTTGGCCCAATCCTCCAATTTGTCTAGGTCCTTCTGTATCCTATCCCTCCCCTCCAGCATATCTACCACTCCTCCCAGTTTAGTATCATCCGCAAATTTGCTGAGAGTGCAATCCACACCATCCTCCAGATCATTTATGAAGATATTGAACAAAACCGGCCCCAGGACCGACCCCTGGGGCACTCCACTTGACACCGGCTGCCAACTAGACATGGAGCCATTGATCACTACCCGTTGAGCCCGACAATCTAGCCAGCTTTCTACCCACCCTATAGTGCATTCATCCAGCCCATACTTCCTTAACTTGCTGACAAGAATACTGTGGGAGACCGTGTCAAAAGCTTTGCTAAAGTCAAAAAACAATACATCCACTGCTTTCCCTTCATCCACAGAACCAGTAATCTCATGATAAAAGGCGATTAGATTAGTCAGGCATGACCTTCCCTTGGTGAATCCATGCTGGCTGTTCCTGATCACTTTCCTCTCATGCAAGTACTTCAAGATTGATTCTTTGAGGACCTGCTCCATGATTTTTCCAGGGACTGAGGTGAGGCTGACTGGCCTGACTGGTTCGGTCAAGGCCCAGTTGAGCGTAATCAGATATTCTGCAGAGGTGTACTTGGAGAAAGCCCACAAGGTGGGACCCAAAGCCAAAAGCCTGCAGAGTGCCCATGAAATAATCATGATCCATCCTGTCAAATGTCTTCTCATAGTCCAGGGACAGAAGACCATCCCTACACATTAGATGAAGTAGGTCCAAGACCAGTTAGACGTTATCGAAGATGGTCCTACCTGGGAGGGTATAGGTCTGTTCAGGGTGGATCACGTCCACCAGCAGAGACGCCATCCACAGAAAGATGTCTTTTGCAATAACCTTGGCATGAAATTGGATAGTGATTGATCCAGGGCCTCACAACTGCTCCAGGAACAATTGCTCTGGTTCAGCAGGCCTCCCTGGAAAGCCCTAAATCCAGCTGCTGTGAAGGGGATTGGGGGTCTGGGTGGGGCAAGAGAGGCAGGTAACAAATGGCAGGGGGGGCTCGGAACTTTGCAAACAACAAAAGGGGGACTGGGCGGGGTAGATAGCAGAAAGTAAAAAGGGGATCAGGGCAGGTAGTGAAAGGGGCAAACTGAAAAGAGGTGGCTGGTGGGCAGGCACAGGGAAGAGGAGGCCCATGAACCCAGTGTGAATGGAGAGAAGGAGAGTGAAAGGAATGTCCAAGAGGACACATGCAGTTGTGAAGCCAGAAAGTCTCTGCTGCCATCCAAGCGTGGGTGGGTGGGTGGAGGCAACCAGGTAGGCAAGGAAGCGGGTCAGCAGATGGTCTTCAGGAACAGGAGCGGTGGGGAAGTGGAGGGAGGGCCCCATGCTTCTGCCCCCTCCCCAGCAACAGCAACAGCAAAGCAAGGGTAGTTCAGTTAGTGACAGTGCCAGGAGCAGCAACTCCAGCCACAGCAGCAGTGGCAAGCCCAACCCACAGAGCCACAGGTGCGTGGGAATGAAGGAAGGGATTGCACAGAAAGAGAGGAGGGCTTCTGGGCTAAGGCAGTTAAATTCTGCCCTGGAGAACTGGATTCTATCCCTGCCTCTGCCAGTGTTCCTGTGTGACGCTGGGCAAATCACTTCAACCAGTTTTTCACAGGTGTTCATTACCTGTGTGTTGCTTCAATTTCTTGGTCCCTGACTTGAGACCTGACTGTGGTCTGATTAAAGAAGTGCTGAGCACTCAGAGGTGCAACTGGACACAATGGGAGTGATCCTTTGAACAGATGAAGTGTTATATAACACTAAGTACTATGGAAAATGGTGTCTTAAGTTGAGCACCCAAAATTAGTGGATATTTTTCATCTAAATCCTTCTGTGCCTAAGTTCCCCATTTATAAAATAGGAATAATAGCACCCGCTCTTTCGCAGGGGTGTTGTGAAAATAAATTAATTAAAGTCTGTGAAGTGCTCAGACTCTGTAGTGATGAGCTCCACAGAAAACCACATGAGAAAATTATTATTTCTGTCTTCAGAGTAGGCAGGGCCATCCCCACCCATATGCAAAGTATGCAGCTGCATAGGGCACCAGGGAAGTCGGGGCACCAAATTTCCTGGTGCCCTGCGCAGCTGCATGGTGCTCCAGCCCCTGCCCCACCTCTTCCTACCCCTGCTCCACCCCCGCTCCACCCCTACCCCAAAGTCGTTGTCCTGCTTCACCCCTGCCCTGCCCTTCCCTGCCCAGCCCCACCTCTTTCCACCCCAGCCCTGCCCCCCTGAGGACTGAAGCAGGGCCAGGCCTGCACTCACCGGTGGCGGGAAGTGCAGGGGCCCGGCTCCAGCCACGCCACTGGTGAGTGCTGCGGTGTGGTCCCCCCTGCCTTCCAAGCCAGCCCCCCCGCCACGGAAGCCTGCCACCGCACCCCCCCATGGGGGGGCTGCTTAGGGCCCCAGAATAGCTAGGGGTGGCCCTGAGAGTAGGGTTTGAATAAGGAGCAGTAAATAAGGCATGGTGCTACACACTGTATATGGAGAAAACAGATAGACTCTGATAGAAGATGTCTAGTCCAACCCCCTTCTCAAAGCAGGACCAATCCCGAACTAAATCATCCCAGCCATGGCTTTGTCAAGCCTGACCTTGAAAACCTCTAAGAAAGGAGATTCCACCACCTCCCTAGGTAACTGATTCCAGTGCTTCACCACCCTCCTAGTGAAAACGTTTTTCCTAAACCTCCCCCACTGCAACTTGAGACCATTACTCCTTGTTCTGTCAAAATACCATTTTTTCAGGGACCTATAATTCAAACAAAATTGCAGATTGAATCAGTCAAAACATTTAGTTTCAATAATTACTGTATGTTTTATACTGAAAAAAGTTAACTCTTAAAATATATATTAACTACAATTTCAAACTGAGTTTAACATTAAACTTTTCATTTCAAAAATGTCAAAACGGGATGGATATTCCAAAATGGAATAGCTGCTTAGTAAGTGAGCACCGCCCATCCTGAGCAATGAATGAGGAAGGGGTCCTGTGGAAAAGATAGTATGTGATCATGTAATGGAAGAAAGAAAAGGAGTACTAGTGGCACCTTAGAGACTAACCAATTTATTTGAGCATAAGCTTTCGTGAAGACTGCATCATAATGCAGACACACAAGGGGGTAAATTATGGTTGCACAGGTAACCTTAATTCTGGCATTTCCTAACTCTTGAGTGGTTGACTTTGCAACTTTAGGAATTTTCTATTAACATGAGTGTTGGTATGTAATAGATACATACATATATACAGAGACCTACACTGTGTGAATATGCCTGTGCTATGTGTGGTACTCATTGATAGCCACTCATCAAAGACAGATGTCGGTATCACCTGTGAGACTTGTGACACTCTTCTTTGCTCTCTGTGACTATATAATCATTAAATCATTGAATATCAGGGTTGGAAGGGACCTCAGGAGGTCATGTAGTCCAACGCCCTGCTCAAAGCAGGACCAATCCCCAACTAAATCATCCCAGCCAGGATTAAATCATCCCACCCAGGGACAAAATCATCCCAGCCAGTAAAATAATGTTACAGCATTATTTAGTTTTGCTATTTCAGTCAAAGGGAGCAGCCTGTAACATTAAAGGGAGCTTTTTCTCTTTATCCTCAATCCTTCATTCATAAATATTCAGGTTTTCCGCCTCCCAGTAACACAGCTTGCAAACTCTGATGTATGGTAAAATGGAACGAAGTAATTTCACCATATCCTGAAACAGTGTAAAGCTAGAACACAGTTTATAGTCCTATCAAATGGATGTCATCTGATATGTTCTGTGATATTTATACAGTGTGGAAGAAATATATTACCAAGAGCTGCACAGGTCAAAAAATGCTGATTTGTCAAAAATAAAAATGTTTGAAAGAAAGGGTTGGTTGTGATGACTGCTCCAATTGGAACATTTTTTGAGATGAAAAAAAAAAAGTTTTGAAATAGCCATTTTGGAATATCGATCCCATTTTGACATTTTTTAAATGAAAAGTTTAATGTTAAACTCAGTTTGAAATTTTAGTTAATATATATTTTAAAAGTTAACTTTTTTAAATACAAAACATATAGAAATTATTGAAACTAAGTGTTCTGACTAATTCAATCTGCAGGGTTTTTTTTGTATTATAGGTCCCTGAAAAAAAATGGTATTTAAACTTTTCATATGGACTGAGGACAGGGGAAAAATATGAAATCTCAAACTCTTATGGGATTGGTAAACTGTTTCCCATCCAGCTCTGATATTAGCAATGTGTAGAATAAAATCACTTTCCTTAAACTGATGTTTTGTCACCAAAGGCCTGATCTTGATCTCAGTTACCCTGGTGTCAGGGTACAGGGTACAGATGTGGGGACCCACTCTAGGGTACAGACGTGGGGACCCGCATGAAAGACCCCCTAAGCTTATTTCTACCTGCTTAGTTTAAAAACTTTCCCAAGGCACAAATTCTTCCTTGTCCTTGGATGGGATTGCTGCAACTACCAAGTGAGTTAGACAAAGATTCAGGAAAAGGACCACTTGGAGTTCGGGTTTCCCCAAAATATCCCTCCAAGCTCCTTCACCCCCTTTCCTGGGGAGGCTTGAGACTAATATACCAACCAAACAGGTAAACAAGGTGAGCACAGACTAGACCCTTGGGTTTTTAGGACACTAAAAACCAATCAGGTTTTTAAAAACAGAACTTTATTACAAAGAAAAAGTAAAAGAAGCACCTCTGTAAAATCAGGATAGAAGATAATTTTATAGGGTAATAAGATTTAAAACACAGAGGATTCCCCTCTAGGCAAAACTTTAAAGTTAGAAAAAACAGGAATAAACCTCCCTCTTAGCACAGGAAAAATTCACAAGGTAAAACAAAAGATTATCTAACACATTTCCTTGCTTTACTTACAATTTTTGTAATCTAGATGCTTATTTCAGGTAGGGTTTTAGGAGAGGTTTTTTTTTTTTTCCTGCCCTGGTCTCTCTCTGTCCTGGAGATAACAACAAAAGGCCACACAAACAAAACCTCCCCCCACAGTTTTGAAAGGATCTTCTTTCCTTATTGGCCCTTTTGGTCAGGTGCCAATCAGGTTATTTGAGCTTCTATTAACCCGTTACAGATAAAGGAGGGATTTTATGCTACCCTTAGCTGTATGTTTATGACACCTGGTGTAAATCCAGCATTATCTCATGTCCATGGTGTAACTGAGATAAGAGTCTGTGCTTGAATGCTCAACTACTAGCTTGTGGTCAAACATGCCCTAGTAGATACAATTGTCCATGAGCATATTGGGTTTGATGCTCCAGTCTGATACATCAGTTTTAGGCCAGTGAACCTCAATTCACTAGAATAAAACTCCTGTAATGATATGGAGACTCAAGCCCTTGAGTCTATTAGAAAGCAGCCTGAAACACTTGAATTAATGTAACTGATGAAATCACCTACCCTCCTAACACATTTATGAAACTATGCTTGGTTGAACTCTGAAGCATAAAGCTAGTGACCTCTGATGTTCTTCAGTTCTCCAACATAGGCACGGGAAATAGGGTTGCGGGGGATGCTGCAGCACGCCCAGACTCCTGGCTGCCAGCCCCGCATCCAGGGTCCTGTTTGTTGGCCCCGTGTGCCCCGGGCCCTAGGTCCTGGCTCCCAGCTCCGCACTCCCGGAGTCCCCAGTGCCGACCCCTTGCGCCCAGGGTCCTGGCCTCAGC
Organism: Eretmochelys imbricata; assembly: GCF_965152235.1. NCBI lineage: Eukaryota > Metazoa > Chordata > Testudines > Cheloniidae > Eretmochelys > Eretmochelys imbricata. Next base: position 11,204,268 of record NC_135576.1, read on the forward strand.
TCTGGGGGAGGGCGGATAGGGCTTTCAGCACCCTCACTATTAAAAATATTCCTGCGCCATTGTTCTCCAAACTGGAGGGCTCAAATCCTAATAAGACCATTTTATAAGAGACAGATTTACATTCACTGTAAAGATTTTCCCCTGATATACAAATAAGGGGATGGTTGAAATATGATAGAAGTTATTCATTATCGTGTTTATAATTCATAGAATGAACCACAAGGGACTATTATGATAACTCATAGATTTTAAGGCCAGCAGAGACCTTTCTGATCATCTGTTCTGACCTCCTGCATAACACAGACCAGAGAATTTCACCCAGTGATTTCTGCATTAAGCCAAATAATTTGTGATGGAAGTAGGCACAGACTCAGGGCTTGTCTACACCACCTGCTGAATCAGCAGGCGGAGATCAAACCAGCGGGGGTCGATTTATCGTGTCTAGTATAGATGCGATAAATCGACCACTGAGCGTTCTCCCGTCAATTCCGGTACTCCATTAGAATGAGAAGCACAAGCGGAGTCGACGGGAGAGTGTCAGCTGTCGATTAACTGCAATGAAGACACCACAGTAAGTAGATTTAAGCATGTGGATTTCAGCTATGCTATTCACGTAGCTGAAGTTGCGTATCTTAGATCGAGCCTGAGCGGTACTGTAGACAAGCCCAAAGTTTTCAAAAGTGCGTAAGTCCCACTATCAAAATTGACATAGGCACTTAAGGCCAGATTTACAAAGTTATTTAGGCACCTAAAGGTACAGATGGATGCTTAGTGGGATTTGCAAGAGTGTAAAATGAGTTAGGTGCCTAACTGCCATTGAAAGTCAATGCTTAGATGCTTTTGCAATCCCACTAGAGATAAATCTGCATCTTTTGGTATCAAAATACCTTTGTATATCTGGCCCTACATCTTCAGCTGGTGAATTCAAGTTGAGCTTGTTGCCCAGTAGATAGGCATAGAACAGTCATAGTTCTTGAGCAACAAAAAGTGCTACCATGATTTCTTTCTTTTAAACACACACACACACACACACACACACCACAACACAATAGTACAGAAAATATTATGACATTATCCTGAGCAATAATCTACCTTCACTTGGAATACTGTATCTATTGAGGTGAACTCCCCTTCAGTAAAATATATGGTTAAATCCAGTTTGCCCTGTTCACATGAGTACTCCATTGACTTAAATTATTCTATCTCCATGCTTAAAATAAGCAAGATCTGGCTAACAATGAAGAGTGGGAAAGTTTAAAGAAAGACAGCAAAAATTGCTAGATTTATGGCATAGAATCACAGATTGCATAATCTAGGATTTCTTTGGAGAAGAATTTGAGGAGACTTAATTAAGGCATTCAGAATGATGTAAGACACTGATTATTCCTTCCTCCCTTTTTTCTTACTCTGTTCCACAATTATAATACAAGAATAAGACAGCACTGGATGAAATCAGTGACTGGGAGATGTAGAACAAATAATGGGAAAATGCTTCTTTAGACAGAGCGTAGTCAAACCTCGTGGAATTTACTGCTAAAGAATGCCATCAAGTTAAATACTGTGGCTGAATTTTTTAAAGAAGTGTTTGTAATTTTATTACTATTAGCAACACTTGTAAGTTAAAATGAAACTAGAGATCATTAAAATTTAAGCTTCACAATGTTACCTAATGAACTGTGGATTCCAAGAAGGAATTTTCTCCAGCACTGAACAAGAGGGTATGTTAAAGTCTGTTCTCAGTTCACCAGCACAACTCCAATGAGATAAATGAGAGGAGAATTTGGCTCATGATGGTTCTTTACACTAACCTTTAAAGGCATTGTCTGTTGCCAGAGGCAATATGCTGGACCTGATGGGCCATCAGTATAATCTGGCATGGCAAATCCTATATTCATAAGTTTCTTGAATCAGATAAATGCTTCTTTTTATTTTAGGAAGGAGATTTATAACAGCAGCTTTTAATGAATACTGAGAAACTTGTTTTCTGCCTTGAACCCTTTAACCAGTGTGAATACTGTAATATTAAAGAATGCCTTAATAGAAAATAACCTTAGAAAAATATGAATATGAATGCCTCGTTGTGACAAGTCTGCTTAAAAAGGACATTGCAATAATGTTATGATGTTACTAAATTATCTATGCTTTCCCTCCAGAGTACAGCTAAAATTATCCTTCCATCGTTTTATGGGGCAGGGCCTTAGAAAGAGAATGAAGGAGTATTCCATGTTCAAAGTTAATTAGCAATTATTTAAGAAATTGAGGGCCAACTTTTTGGTCATTGAAGTAAATGTTAAAAGCCTCACTGACTCCATTAGAAGCAAAATCACAATGTAGAAATTGTCATACCAGATCATACTGGTGGGCTATCTAATTCAGTATCCTGTCTCTGGTTACGGACAATATCAGATGTTACACATGAAGGTAAAATAACCCCATTGTGGATAATTATAAACAAACTGTTGATAGGAACAGTGTCTTCTTAACTCACATCAGTTAGTGGTTAACCTATGCCCCAATGTTAATCGTTGACTTATAATGTCTATTCTTTTTTTTTTTTAACCTACTTACCTCTTGGCCTCAGTGTTTTCTTGTGGCAATGAGTTCCACAACTTAATTGCATGTTGTATGAAAACATATTTCTTTTTATTAGTTTGAATTATGTTGCTTTTCAGTTTAAAGGTCCTTTTCTATCATGACAGCTCCTATTATTACTCTGTCATGTGTACTGTTGTAACTCCAAAATGAAAAGGAGGACTTGTGGCACCTTAGAGACTAACCAATTTATTTGAGCATAAGCTTTCGTGAGCTACAGCTCACTTCATCGGATGCATTCAGTGGAAAATACAGTGGGGAGATTTATATACACAGAGAACATGAAACAATGGGTGTTACCATACACACTGTAAGGAGAGTGATCAGGTAAGGTGAGCTATTACCAGCAGGAGAGCGGGGGGGGGGGGGGGGGGCGGGGGGAACCTTTTGTAGTGATAATCAAGGAGGGACATTTCCAGCAGTTGACAAGAATGTCTGAGGAACAGCGGTTGGGGGGGGGGGGAGATGACAACAGGGGGAAAGGAATAAACATGGGGAAATAGTTTTACTTTGTGTAACCATTAGTGGGTTGCCTAAGTTGTAAAAATCATGGTGTTAATAAAGACACTGAATTTATGACTTATTACAACAATCTGTAACCCACTAACCCTCCCCCTTTTTTGTCCTAAGACAACAGTGGTGTTAATGGGCCACTTCACCTTGATGGTCCCTTGGCACAAAGTCTAACTACTTATGCTAAACTCTCTGTCCGATCTTGTGTTTAGCTGTGACATTCTCAGGCCGGGTCTACATTACAAACCTACATCGGTATAACTGCATCTCTCAGGGGTGTGAAAAATACGTATCCCAAAGCAACATGTTTATACCAATCTAACCTTCAGTGTACACAGGACTATGTCAATGGGAGAGCTTCTCCAGTCAACATAGCTATCACCTCTCAGGGTGGTGGAATAACTATGCTGATGGGAGAAGCTCTCCCGATGGCATGGGAGTGTCTTCACTTAAGCACTACAGTGGCACAGCTGCACTGAAAGAGCATTTTAATTGTAGACTTTCCTTCGACCTGATGAAGAGCTTGGTATAGCTCGAAAGCGTGTCTCTCTCACCACCAGAGGTTGGTCCAATAAAAGATATACAATACTTCCATTCTCTTTGGCTGGCATGTGTATTTAGATTACATATTTTTTGGAGCAGGGACTGCTCACACAAAGCACCTCACACAATGGAAACTTGAGTTCACTTGGGGCCAGTAGGCTCTACTGTAATGAAAATAAAAAATAATCTTCTTATATCCTCTTGTTAGTAGAATTTCCAGAAACAACCCTGATCTTCCACTGCTTCAATTCACACTCACACTGACTCAGCAACATGTAACTTACTCCATCATTTACATCACCTCTGAATTGGAGCCCATCTCTTTGTTAACAAACTAAGGAGAAGACAAGAGTTAAAGGTAATTTGAAACAATAAAATAAATCTGTTGGAGGAGAGCAACCAAATTTAAAGCAGCCTTCCGAACTGGAGAAATTATGTCTGGGTTTGGAGGCAAAGGGCCACTGAGCCTAACAATTAGTAGCAGCTTCTCAGTTCTCCAAATCGTCCTTACTAACGAAAGTGGTTGCCCCAAGGGGTGAGAATGTAGGAAGGAAATTAAATCCATCCTTCACCGTTAAGATGGAGTATGTAACTAGATTAATTGCCATTTACCAGCAGGGCTCTGCTATGCGATGTTCTCAGAAGGACTGCCCATCTTGCACCTTCCAATAGCACTGTTATTATGGTAAAGCTGCTGCTAAAGCTGGGAAATGGGGAAGTTTCAGGCAATAGAGTATTTGAACCGTTCCAACATTTGAGTTTGATTTCAAAATACTCTGGAGAAGTTTGCAAATTGCAAAGAATCCCTGCATGTTGGGATTCTTTGCAACTTCTTTGCATCTTTTGCATTTTTGCAGTTCTTTGCATCTTTAAAAAGCCCCATGGGCTTCCAGCTTTCATATCCCCACTCATATCCCACAACCCTGCTATATGAATGGATAACAGTTTTCAGAGCAGAAAATGAGTGTGAACCCTTCTAAATGTTCACAAGGAGTGTAATTTCCTTCCCACCATTCATCAAGTCTGCTGGTTTCAGCACATCACCTTGCTTCTAAGTTATCCGTAAAATCTATATTAAAGTAACATGAAGTGCTAGAATGAAACCTATAAAAGGCAGGGAATTCATAGTGGCTGTAATTCCTTCTTTGACTTGACCGTTTGTGAGCTAGTATTGCTCAGAGATATAAAGCCTGGTCGGGGAAGCTGCAAACAGTGGGTGACTTTGTCTACCCTGTGTGTTTCAGTATTTAGGAAAGATGAGTTAAGAAGAGAGTTTAAGGCTAAAGCTGGAAGATATATCACCACAGTCTGTGATACTGTCAGCTCTCACAAACTAAATTGGGTTGAATTTAGCGCAATTGCTTATATGGGAGACCTTCAAGAAAATCCCAGGGCTGGGCAAAGTGGCAGCAGAAGATATCAGATAGATGGTGCAGTTCTGCCCAAGTCAGCACTGAACCAGTTCTTAGGAAAGGGATAAGTGCTTCTCCTAGTGCACTGGGTTTTGGATCAGACAAAATTCGCTATGTTTCTGTTTTCCTTTCCACGCATTGTCTGTGTAGTCTTATTGAGATTATATTGTCTTCAGGGTTCGGACAGTCTTTCACTTTGTGAATGTACAGCACCTTGCACAACAAGGACTTGACCTCAGTTGGGGCCTCTAATACTACTACTATTAAGGCCTTGTCTATACTACAGAGTTCTGTCAACATTCAAAAAGCACTATAATAAAAATCGGTATTGAATGCACTGTTCCCTCTAAGCTTTGTGCATCTGCACACGCATACAGATCCTAAATCCCGTGCACATGGTGAAACACCGCATGCACAAAAATTTGCACAGAAGCACAACAATTTGCACAGAAGAAATTTTTTGTGCACACGTCCTGTCAAAAATTTGCACAGAAGAAATATTTTGTGGACATGGCCTGTCAGAAATTAGAGGGAACACTGATGCATGTTCATACTCTCTCCCTCTGTCGGCAGAGCGCATCCACCGTTAAGGCCCTATCATCGACAGTGTGAGCAATGCACTGTGGGTACCTATCCCACAGTCCAGCTCAATACTTTCTGTTTCTAAATCTTTTGGGAAGGCAGAACAGATCGCAGCACATGTTGGGACCAGGCTTAACGTCCCATGATGCATTGTGTTCTGTCTTAGCACTCCATGGGCTTCCAGCTTTCATTCACGGCATTTTTCAATGGCATTTGTTTGCTGTGCACCCCAGCATCTTTGCAAGAAGGGATGGATTCCACACTGCTCTCCTATGCTCTAATAATTGTCACTAAGACATCACAGATGGAAGTGCAGTTAATCACAAAGTTCCTAGCTGAAGAAGATGTCCAGTTGCCTGACATGCTGTGTGGTATGGATAGGAGCAACTTTAGATTGCTTTTGGCATTCACAGAACAGCTGCAGAGGGTGGACCGTCGCCTCTGAGCTCAGGAAACAAGCACTGAATGGAGGGATCGTCGTGTCATGGAGGTGTGGGATGACGAGAAGTGGCTACACAACTTTCAGATGCGGAAAGCCAGCTTCCTGGAACTGTTTGTGGCACTCACCCCAGCACTGTGGCGCAAGGGCACCAGAACGAGAGCTGCCCTACTGGTAGAGAAGCGCGTAGCAGTCACTGTGTGGAAGCTGGTGACTCCAGACTGCTACTGGTCAGTTGCAAATGAATTTGGAGTCAGGAAGTCGACTGTTGGGGCTGCATTAATGCAAGTGTGCAGGGCAATTAATCGCATCCTGCTATGAAGGACTGTGACTCTGGGAAATGTGCAGGAAATAGTGGACGGCTTTGCAGAAATGGGTTTCCCTAATAGTGTAGGGGTGATAGATAGCACACATGTTCCAATTTTGGCATCAGATCACCTTGCGATGGAGTACATCAGTAGGAATGGATACTTCTCCATGGTGTTGCAGGCGCTTGTGGATCTTCATAGGTGTTTTACTGACATCAATGTGGTATGATCTGGGAAGGTGCATGATGCATGCATCTTCAGGAACACCAGCTTTTATAGAAAGCTACAAGTAAGGACTTTCTTTCCAGACCAGATGATTACAGTGGGGGATGTTGAAATGCCATAGTGATCCTAGGAGACCCGGCATACCCCTTAAAACCATGGCTCAGGAAACTTTGCATGGGAAACCTGGACAATAGTAAGGAGCGGTTCAACAACAGGCTGAGTAGGTGCTGGATGACAGTGGAATGTGCCTTTGGCAGATTAAAGGCACACTGGTGGTGTCTTTATGGCAGGTTAGACCTCAATGAGGATAATATTCCCATGGTCATAGCCGCATGTTTTAGGTTGCATAATCTTTGTGAAGCTAAAGGTGAAAGGCTGCTCAGGGGTAGAGTATTGAGGCAGACCACTCGGCTGCTAATTTTGAGCAGCCAAATACCAGGGCTATCAGAGGGACCCAGAAGGGGGCAATTCGAATCAAGGAGGCTTTGAGGCAACCCTTTGAAAATGAGAACAAGTAATGTATTGCTCTGTGATTGGTGCTGCAAAGTTACATTACAGGTAGTTTTCTTAGGAAACAATGGTGACATTTGGGGCCTTACGTTCCAGTAAGCAAATGATTAAACTGGCTATGTATGTATTGGTAGTGCCTGCTATCTCAATAGGAAACAAATAAGGATGAGTTACCATTCAAAAACTTTGCTTTTATTGCACAACAACAACAATACACACACACACACACACACAGATGCTTGGTGGGAAAGGAGACACCGGGGAAGGGCAGGCTTTCAGAGCTGTGTGTATATCATTTTGAAAGTTCTCCGAGGGGGTACAGTGAAGGGAAAACCAAGAAGTCCTGGAAAGCGGAAAGACTGTGCGGGCGGAGTTTGGGTGGGGCACGGAAAAGAGTTCTGAATGTGCTTCATGGGAGGGTGGACACAGATCTGCTCAGTCTGCAGCGTTATTAAGGACTTCAGCATCTGCATTTGCTCCTCCATGACTTTAATCATCCACTCAGTAGCGTCCTTAACAAACTCCTGATTTTCTTTTCTGTCCTGCCTTTTGGCTTCCCTCCACTCCTTGTGTTCCCATTTCTCTGCATTGGAGAAGTGCAGTACCTCCCAGAACATGTCTTCTTTGATCCATCTTGGATGCTTTCTTAACTGGCGGAGACGCTCGGCCGGTGTGTGTGGGGTGTTCCTCAAGATCACATCCGCCGAATCACAAGGAACAATTCACAGAAGCATGATTGTTAAGTTCACACATAGGATTGAAACATTTCAGTGAAATACAGTTCTGATAACATAACAATCACTTTCTCATTGACCCCTGGCAAGCGCACATCTCTGCGAACACCCAAAGCATGGTGCGTGCTGGCTGGAGGGAGGGGCGCTGTATATGGGAAAAGAGCACTCTGCAAGCGTTGCGGTGCAGCTAACCAGGGAAAAAAATCTAAAATTCTCCCGCATTTTTCCACAGGCCAGGGTCATTCCAGTAGACATCTCACCATTGAGGGTAAGCAGGGAAGCGAGGGTATATCTACTGCACACTTGTGGCTTCCGCCCTGGTCCCTATGCTGGTCGCCTGTTTGCCGCTTTGATCCCTGCTCAAGTGATTGACAAATGGCATCGGAAAGTTTCCTAAAATGGGGGAAGGAACAAAGAGGCTCTGCCAAGGAACCTTTGGTAGAAGATTGCAGAGTACTTCCAGAAAACTTTGCTGGAGATCTCTCTGGAGGTTTCCCATGAGATCTTGGCGTGCATCAACACCCTGTTCCACTGTACTGATTAGCTACAGGGAAATGTTCAGCTCACAGAAAAACAGCCAGCCTTGTACATTTCTATACCCTGAACCCACCTCCACACTACATAAACCACAGCCACTTAGCAGGCGTCTCCTCTCCTGCTGCTTACTCGCCGGAGAGCAACTGATGAGACTGGCTAGACACCTCCGGAGTGGTGAACTGTTCCTGGTTGCCTGCCTCAGGCGGCCCTGCTGGGAGCTCCACGTCGTCGTCTAACTCCACCTCTTCATCAAGGACTTTGTCCTCTGGGTTGGGTCCTCTTTCCACTGCCTCCAGGCCTACCAAAGTATCCAAGGGCTCTTGGCAATGGAGGTGGGGTCGCCACTTAGGATAGCGTCCAGCTCCTTATAGGATTGGCAGGTCTTAGGTGCAGCACCAGAGCGAGGGTTTACCTCCCTCGCCTTATGGTAGGCCTGCCTCAGCTCCTTTATCTTCGCTCTGCACTGCAGTGGGCCCTGATCTTAGCCCTTTTCGCACAAGAAATCTGTGAAATCTGCCCGTAGATATCAACATTCCTATGGCTCAAGCGCAGCTGGGACTGCACAGCCTCCCCTCCCGATATACTGAGCAGATCCAGCAGTGGTCCAAGCGGGAGAGCATTTGCTGCAAAAAGCTGCCATGGTCAGCTGGGAAGATACGATGAGACCTCTCCAGGGCAAGCCAGCAGGAAGTGGAATTTCAAAAATTCCTGGGGCTTCTAAGGGAGAGGGGTAGATGGTTGTTTAACTGGCTGCAGGGCAGTGGAGTTCAAACTGCTGACCAAAGTGGTCAGGTGTGGGACACCTCCTGGAGGCCAATTAAAGTGATAAAATTAAGCGTGGTGTCTACACTGGCACTTTGTTTTCAAAAAATTTGCACAAAAAGTCTTATGTCTCTCACCAAGGTGGTTGTATTTTGTCACCAAAACAGAGCATTTTTGCCACCAAAAGTTGCATCACAGTGTGTACGCATTCTCTGTTTTGTTGACAAAAGCTGCCTTTTGTCGACAACACTCTGTAGTGTACACAAGGCCTAATAATACAAACTGTGAATACCAGCTTCTTTCACAGAGGCCACGGAACAGTTAGCAAAGCAACTTCTGGTTCCCACTGAGATGAGCTGCATTGAAACTAGTATCCCGGAGGTGAAATGCTCTCTAGTCCATTAGCTCTGGAGGCTAAACTAAGAAAGAAATACCTCCTCCTGTTGTAACTAGCTTCCAAAGTCCTGAAGAGCAAAGCAATAAAAAAGAGGATAAAAGATCTATTGGACACTGTTAACACTGACCTTACACCGTAAATAAAAATGAAAACTTGGAAGTGAAGTCTAAACAATTGAGCAAATGTTTGCTGGAGCTAAAATCTGCTCAGAAAAAGCAACAGGAAATCAGGCACAGTATGTAACTCCACACATTTTAGAAGATGCTCTATAAATTCTCCTGTACCTTGGAGACTATGGGCTAAATCAGCCCTCGGGTAAGAATTTCCAATGCAGTTGTTCATAGTGCAGTTGTATCTGCTTATGCCAGTGGCTGAGTATGGCCCTAGATTTTTAAGGGTTGGCTTAGAGCTACATAAGCTTCAGAATTAGTAACACATTTTCAGATCACCAGGGCTCCGACATCAGAACGAGTTTGGTTGCTCCAGGAAGCGAGAATGTAGAGAGTAAATTGGAGCAATCTTTTGCCATTATGCTGGTGTGTACATCTAGATTAATTGTTAGCACCAGCAGGACATTGCTGAGAGGATGCTCTCAGCAGGGCTATAGTCTTAACCTGTGACTGTCTCCGAAGGCAAAAAGCCACCCGAAATGGGGTAACAATCACACAAAGGGGAAAAGAACCCTAGACATAGTTTAAATTAATGCTAATTAAAATAAGGAATAGGTCAGGGCTAATTAGCATAATATAAGACAGGGAACTGGGAACACTCAGCTAGGATCTGTGCTTGTATAGCTCAGTGTGTTTACAACAAACAAAATCTTCTCAGCTACTGTTACTGTAGCTATGGCAACAGTATTGAGGTTACATCTATCAACAAAGAGAGCAAAACAAGGATAAGGCTGATGTTTAATAAAGATGAGCCACATTAATTATATGCCAGGCAGCAGAGGATTTAGTCCGTGCTCCCAATGTATGTGACATTCTCTCTGAAGCAATAGAAATTCTAATGTTATCTTATAAACTTATGACTCCAGTGGCATAATTTCCTTAATTGGTGGACAAAAGCACTGGAACTTATTCACAGCCTCTTAACATTATTCAATGTTGTGAACTCCTTGTTCACCTATTTATTGTGACATTTCGACATTTAAGGCATGGTGGCTTGAGTGGTACAGTGGGTATCAGAGGAGGAGTCGGAAAAAAATAACCAAGGCTAGAAAACACAATTTATGTAATTGGCAGGGATAATGTATTAGAGGGAAACTGCATATATGCAAGACTGTGCCATCGCATTATTCACAGTTCTGTGTCTCATCTGCATAGCTGCCCATTGTATTCCTGCTATTTATAATACACATTTCCCATTAATGCATACATCTGTGGACTCCTGACAGCGGCTGCAAAAAGGCCACATGTAATGCAGTGTTCTAAAGTCTGGAACCAATGCCACGTAGAATAAGACCCAATAAAAAAGCCAAGTGGAAGGACCCGAAAGATTTTTGGATCAGGTGCCTAACTAAAATCATTCAGAAATAGCAGATGAGGCCCACCTATTTCTACAAGGGAAAATATGCTCCAATATAAACTCTAAGGAAATAATAGTTAGCAGTTGATGTATTTATTTTTGCCTTCTAGCCTTTTGCTCCTATTTAGAATTGGATTAGGAAGGGGCTAGAGTCAGCATTCAGGAGTTGATCCAGTGCTTATAGAAGTTGATGGCAAAGCTTCCATTGACATCAAGGGGGCTGGATCAGGTCCTGTGTAAAACAGCCATAGAGGAAATTGCTGTGGCATTTTAAGTAAACATGGGGGAAGGAGAAACTTCTAATACTGCCTAATGTGTATGGGTATCCATGAGTACCACCAAAATACTTAAGTTAGGAAAGAGTAAAATCTGGCAGTGCTAGTAAACCAGAGCTGTGTACGTACCTGAGAGAAAATGGAGATAGAAAGCATCCCTAGCCATGAGCACCTAATGGGGCACAGGAGAATACAGTTAGGCTGAAAGGAAGCAGGGTCTTTTACAAAAACTTTATCATGGGATTGGCTACCTCAGTGGATTGATAATGAGTTCTGGAGTCTCTCACCTCGAAGTCACTCACTCAAAGCCAGCCCAGTTCAGACCAAAAATTACAAACTGTTGGGTGACCTGTGAGGAATGAATGTAGGGGGTTCAGTCAATCCGCTACTGCATACAACACATGTGCTGACCACACATTCCCATAATAAAATGTCACTCACTTTCACTTCATCTAGTCCTGTCCAGGTCAGGGTTGAGGTACAGTGACCAGGCAGGGTTAGAGAGATGCTTTTATCATTGCTGCACACGCTGTACCTGTTCTATGGATGAAGGATTGCAGGGCCAGATCCATGGCCCTTTGTCGGTCCCCTTTGTGCTACTACCATGGTGCAAAGGGAAATCAGAGCCACTTTAAGATAGCCACCAGAGATTCCCATACCATAGGGGACTCCTGAGCAGACACAGGGCTGTCACAGCCAGAGGTACATTTAAGCCCTGAAACCTAATGGTTTACATAGTTACCCATGAAAAAAGAAAAGGCATCCGATGAAGTGAGCTGTAGCTCACGAAAGCTTACGCTCAAATAAATTGGTTAGTCTCTAAGGTGCCACTAGTACTCCTTTTCTTTTTGCGAATACAGACTAACACGGCTGCTACTCTGAAACCTATACTTATCCATGTGTCATCATTCCAGTCGGACCCTGCATGCCCCCTTACAGGCAGGTGTGATGTTGCAGGTGAGCCCTTACTTAATTTTCTCCTCAACCATCAACAAGTCCAAACAGCCAGTTGAACACTAAAGAACATCCCCTTGTGAAGAGTCTCATTTATTAACAGAAAAGCTAACACAGATCATAAACAAAACTTTCACCTCCAACATCTCAGCGGAGTGATTAGGTCAATCTTAGTCCATGTTCGTCACCCAAGTCCAGTGCTTGTCTTCACTAAGGCTCTTCTCCTAGGGTTCTCTTGGTTCCAGTCTGTCCCTGGGGTTAGACCTCTGCCCCAGGGGTTAGGCCTCTTGACCACAATAATGTCATTCTCTGGAGTCAGGGGAGGGCCAGCCACTGAAACTCTTCTCCAGGGACAGCAGGTGTTCCTTGACAGATTAGGCTTCCAGCCAGTGTTTGGAAGACCCCTGGCTGAGACCAGATCTACCAACTTCATTCTTCAGTCTAGGAAACTTCCATCTCCGGAAGCACTTCTTACTGGCTTCTCACCCTAGTAGGTTCCCCCAAGAGTTCACTTTCTAGGCTCCCTGCTCAGCCCTTTGGCTCAAACTTCCCTTGGAAGCTCCCCTCTACAGAAGCCTCCTGTCTCTCTTTTGAGTTCTCCCCTAACTGCACTTGTGTAACCTGTATTAGGTGCTCATAATCAGCCATGTGGGGCAGTGAATTATCCCCAAGCATGGCCTTCAAACAGCAATCACAGGGAGACTGGGCCCTCAGTCCCCATAAAGGGCAGCTGTCCCATGACATCATTAGTATTAAAGTAGTCAAGATCATATGGGAAAGCTCATTCAGATCTAAAATGTGGACATATTGCCAGATCAGCCTGATCAGAATGTCACTGATTATCAAACTGAGAACACCTGTGGGACTGCTGGAGCAGAGGTTACTCACTAACAGTGAATACTGCAATACTGGTACTTCAGGCTTTTGCCATTGGACTTGGGTAACTATCCTTGACTTACCTGGCAGCTCCTAACATGATCTCCCTTCTTGCCATTACTGACTGCAGATGGGAAACAAGGTGGTTACTGGCCATGGGTGAAGATATCTCTAGCTGAAAAAGAAGGGGAGAGAGGAGTTTGTTAACTACAGTGGAATTGGGCCAGGGGGTTGGCTGAAGGGTAAACCAGTTGAAGTGGTGTCTGAAGGTAAAGAGGGTTGAGCAGGTTGTTTGAAATGAAGGAAAACAAGGAAGTTGGTGGTTGCGGGGGGGGGGGAGGGGGGAGGCAGGAAATCGATCAATTGGTGTTCATGTAAATCTGTTCGTTAGCTTTAATACAAATGGATTTCCATCCCTTGCACTTCATGTTCAAAAAAACCCGAACAGTCATCATGAACATTTGAAATGGCTGAATTTCCACTGATTTCTTCATCTTGAATTGTACAACCCCCACACTGGAGAAGAAGGAGTGAAGGAGCTGCTCTGGGCCCATGCGGCCTTGCCCCACCACACCTACAAAACCTACAAGAGTTGGAGGAGGCACTTAAACAGGGAAGCAAAGTAACTCAGTGTCAGGCAGATGGGAGGTGAGCTAGCCTGCACTCTGAGCTCCTGGTAATGAGCACCATAGGAGCTCTTGCTGCCTGAGGCCTGGCTATAGTGATCAGACCAAGCCTGCAAAGGAGGGCCTGGTGACTCTCTAAGGTGAGAAACTTTATTTACGTGTTCAGTTATTTCCTTACACTTTGGGAAGAGAGGACAGTGGTAGGAAGTGATCCAGGGAGGCAGCTGCATAGCACCCCAAGGTACAGGGCTTTGCTGCCTACCATAGGGCCCTGGACTAGAGCAAGGTAGAGATGGGCCCTGGATTCCCTATCATCCCCTAAAGTGGAACTACTATGAAAGCCTACCCCTTGGTGGGGAATCTAATTGATGGAAGATCTGGAAGATACAAGGGTCTGGACCATGACCCAAGGGGGAAGACCTGAATCTCTCACTTGATCCTAAAGACCTCCCTGTTCTGTTCCCTGAAAGAGATGGACTTGAAAATGTGACCTGGCTGGATGGCTGTCACTGAAAGGACAGAGAAATAGGAATGCCCAGGTGGAAGTCAACCTTTCACACCACTTACTCCTGAGGGAATTCTGTGCCAAAAATTTAAAAATTATGTGCACAATATTTTAAAATTCAGCAAATTTTATTTGTCAATAAATTCATGTGACTCCAGCATGACAGTGGGGAGCAGATTCCACTGGCTGCATTGAGGAGGGAGATCACCCTGAAGTCCCCACTTCCCCCAGTACAGGGACTCGGCAGTGAGGCTGCACCTGACCCTGACAAACAATGCAAGGGCTGGGCCTGCCCTAGAAACACACCAAGGCCCTGCCCCTCTGCACCAGGTGTGGGTAGGCAGGCTCAGCCCAGCAGGATCCAAGTGTGGAGAGTGTTAGTGTGGGGGGGAGCCAGGTGTGGGATGAGAGTTTTCTCTGTGGGGCAATCTTCATGTAGGTGACTCAGTGGCAGATCTGGATGCACAGGGGCTAGTTGGGGGGGGCGGTGGAGTTCCGGGTGCAGGGGATCCAGGTGAAGGTGGTTGGGGCTCAGCAGGTGGGCCTGGGTGTGGGGAGATGGGGCTCAATGTGCTGGGGGAGTGCAGCTAGATGGGGTGGGCGTTCAGGTGCAGCTGGTTGGAGATCAGTGGAGTGGGGGTCTGCGTGTGGGGGACTAGTTAGAGGGGTCCAGGTGAAGGGGGGAGGGCTTGTCAGGGTGAAGGCTCAATGGGCCTGCTTAATGCAGGAGCCGGATACTGCCAAGGGGATGTGCATGTTGGACTCCTGCTTCCCTCCATAATTCCCCTATCCCCTTTTTACTCCCTACCTTTCTCCTCACTTCCACAGTCCCCTCCCTCTGCCCTATTCCACCCTCCTTCCTTCCCCACTGCCTCTTCCCCCACCCCTTTACCCAGCCCCACCATGAGCATTCACTGTTTCACACAAAACAGGAAGACTCCCAGTACACAGAAGGGGAGCCCAGCTGGCTCTAGGACCCAGGAGGTGGCATTCAGCTGCAGAATCAGCAGAGCCCAGATGCAGCTTCCTTCAGCTGGGCAGCCAGCTCGGTGCTTGCATAATTGAGGAGGGGCATTGGCACGTAACCCTGTGTGCCCTCCATGCCTCATCTCTGTTTGGAGGGGGCAAAAACTGCACCCATGGTCATGTGTCCCCTCTCCCGCCCCCGCTTCCCTTTGCTTCTCTGCCATTTTCTGTAGGGAAGCACAGGAATTCTGCGGGGGGTGGGGGAAGGTGGGTCTGCAGGCACACAATTATGCAGAATCCCCCGAGGAGTAAGTCCACTGTTTGACCAGGAGGCGGCACGCTTTGTGAGGGCTTCCCTTCGCATGAAGCCATAAACTAGACCAGATTCCATTAAAGCTGGCCCTGTTCTCTCAAAAATGTTTGCAAAGTTTAGCAATCTTTTCAATGAACCTGGGAAGAGTTTACAGTTTGTAGTTAAATCCCACAGAGGAACATTTTGAGCCATTTAGGATTAGCAATGAAGAATTTTTTGCAGTTCTGTTTCCAGTCCCCAGTCAAGATACAATGACTTTTGGAGTGGGAAGAGGGAGGACTCTGCCAGGAATGAACTCAAGGTTGACATGGCCTATATCCACTGAAACTGGGAGCTCGTTGGCAAAACTTCCATCCTTGCAGCACCTTTTCGCCCAGCCCCAATGGACTCTTGTTTTTCTCCCACAACTGAAACCTTGACCTTTTCCCTCAATTGGGGACCTTAACCATTCATGGGGCAGTCAGCTGTAGACTCCACTAATTCTGCTTCCATGCCTCTACTTTAACGTGGAGTCTGGCTGATACTGTGACCAGGGCATCTGGAGCTCTGTATAACTGCCTCACAAAACAGCACATCTTTGGTTCAGTTTCATTTTCATAATTCATCCTCATTCAACCTCATCTGGAGAAAAGGCAAACAGAGAAATATATTATGCCTCAGTGCCTATTTGGAATGAGCAATCCTGTTTGGATAAAATGGAAACCAGTTTAAATTTGGGCCACATCACAAAATGAATCCAGATCAAGAAGGTTTCTTAGATGTCAGCCAAAACAGGAAATGGGAATATCTCTTGCTTTATTTGTAACCAAACAGAACTCAGAAACACGGTAAGTCTCCTGAGAGAGGCTCCTCTTATGAGATTATCAGGCCAAAGATTGAGACTTGGATGTCTAAAGCACTGGGCTGAAGTCTGTGGTCAACAGCTACACTCTTCAGGCATAATGGAATGCTCAACAATAAGACTGAAGTTCATCTGTGCAGGAGAAAGAACTTTCTCTGGGGGAAGTCTGAGACTGTGGAATGAACTCCCCCAGGAACTAAGGACCATCATAAACCTCACCACTTTACACTCCAAGTGCAAGGCACATTTCTTTGCCCTTGCCTTCTCTAACATAAATACATAGCAACCATTTTTTAAACAAACAAACAAACACCAGACACCCTACCAAAACAAGGCACTTCATGGCACATGCTTCTCCCCCGGGGAGAGGTTGAGAGAACAAACAACATGTGACAGATGTGTAGTCATGTTGCTTAATGCACTAATCAAAGGCACTCAAAAACTAAGATGAGCACAGAAAAAAAGCCTATATAGAATAGAATGACTGTCTGAACCAAATTGCCAAACCTTTGGAGAAATACTCACTACCCATCAATAGTGATGGATATTTCTTCAAAGGTTTGGTAGCTTGGTTCATAGAAGCACCTCAAACTGTCTTGCCATGCAGCCAAACAATCTCTGAATGAGAAAAGGAAAATTTAGGCTGAAAGCAAGGATAATCTTTCTGAAGGTGGGATCTATTAAAATGTGGAGGATCCCCAGAGACAAGTAATGGAAACCCAGTTGCTTGAGTCATTTAAAAGTGAACTGAAAAAAGCACTGGGAAATATCCTGTAGGCAACAATTGTGCACTGATAGAGGGATAGCATAAGTGACTTACAATAACCGGTCTATTCCATCTTCAGTTTTCAAGAATCTATGATTCCTGGCAAAACAGGTTTTACTTCCCCAGTTTAATGTACCACAATCTGGAAGAGGAAATGACAGAAGTATTTGGAGATGTGATCCTTCATACAACCTAGTAAATGCCAGAAATCAAACTTCCAGCATGCAAGAGCTTTTTATCACTATCACTGGCTTTCATGCACTGTGCCGGCCCAGTGCTTTCAGATGCTAGAACACGTTTTCTCTCCCTTATTCAGTGGAAGTATTGGCCACATGACAAAACTTTGAACTCAACCCTGAATGCATAGAAATTATGGCTGTCAAATGATTAAAAAAAAATCACAGTTAGCTGCGAGATTTAAAAAAATAGTCACAATTAATTACAGTTTTAATCACACTGTTAAACAGTAATAGAACACAAATTTATATGTATTATAAATATTTGTGGATGTTTTTCTACATTTGCAAATATACAGATTTCAATTACAACACAGACTACAAAGTGTACAGTGTATGTAGAATTTTTTGTTACATAACTGCATTCAAAAACAAAACAATGTAAAACTTTAGCGCCTACAAGTCGAAGCATGAAGTGGCATAGGAATGTTTAGCAAGTAAATACCTTGCAATGCTGGCTACAACAGTGCCATGAGAACGCCTTGTTCTCACTTTATTTTTTAAATAAGAAGCGGGAAGCATTATTTCCTGTAAATGAAAACAAACTTGCTTATCTTAGCTATTGTTGAACAAGAAGTAGGACTGAGTGGACTTGTATGAGGTGAATTGAAAAATATTATTTTTTGTTTATCTGTTTTACAGTGTGAATATTTGTAATAAAAATAAGAATATAAAGTGAGTACTGTACACTTTTTATTTTGTGTTGTAATTGAAATCTGTATATTTGAAAATGTAGAAAAACATCCACAAATATTTATAATACATTTAAATTGGTATTCTATTATTGTTGAACAGTGTGATTAAAACTGTGATTAATCATGACTATTTTTTAAAATCTAGGTAATTTGTTTTGTATTAATTATATGTGATCAGTTGACCGACCTAATAGAAATCATTCACACTGGTCTCGTTTCACTATGTACATCTCCCTCTAACTTCTCTGGCTTATAGACTGTTTGCTAATGTGATACGTTGACTGTAAGAACATTCAAAGGTATTTTGACTAATTATTTTTGCCTTAAATATGCAGTTCCCTCCCCAACCTCCACCTCCACTGTCCCCCTCTTAAAAACTGGGAATCACCATCTGTGAGTTTAGTATTTTTTAAAACAAACAAATCAGACTAAATCACTGGAGAGTTGCATTATTTTAAACAATTTATGAGACTGTCTGCCTCACTGTATTTCCCTGTAGAAAGGATTGGGCTGATATTATAAATGATTTATTATTATTTTCTTCTGTAGGCACCAATAGACTAGACTAAAAAATCAAAGTTAATTGAATGCAAAGTAATCAGTTTTCTCCTTTAGAGTGGAGCTGTTTGTGTGTGTGGCGGGGGGCTGGGGGATGGCATGTGTGTACATCCTTAGTATTCGGAAAATTTGAAAGTACCATTTGGGTTATGAAATAGAGACTACCAAAGCCCCCAAATGGAAAATTCTTGTATTAAGCAAAATAAATTGTGACCAGCCCCACCAGAAAGTGGGGTTTTATGTTTGCCTGGCCAGAGGCATTGTACTTTTTGGCAGTGAATCTAATGCTGATGAAAGGTGTTGCCCTGCATCCTTGTAGAGCAAACTCCTCTCTTTATCCAGGTAGCAGCATTATGGGCTTCACCACAGAGGGTATGTCTACACAGCAACTAGACATCACAGTTTCCAACTTTCACGTGGTAAATATAAGCACCCCGACTTTCACAATAAGCCAAAAATCAACCTAATCCCATTTCAAAACAAGGCCAAAGCAAGGCAATCCCTAAGAACCGCAACACTCTATGTGACTAGATCCCCCTGGAGTGCAGTCTGGGACTCTGGTGGGCCCGCTGTGCACCCCTCACTCCTCCCCCACTTGCCCCTGCTTGCCGTTAGCCAATTAAAAAAAAAAAGCAACAAGCTACAAGCCAAGAACTAACCAACAAACAACTCACAAGCCAATTAAACATGTCTGCTAGACACCTGTGGCTGGCCCACGCCAGTTAACTCAGGCTCACGGGGCTTGGGCTCCGGGGTTGTTTCATTACTAGACTTGGGCTGGAGCCTGAGCTCTGGGACCCTCCCACCGTGCAGGGTCCTACAGCCTGGACTTGAGCTCAAGCCCAGAAATCTACACAGCGATGAAACAGTCCCTCAGCCTGAGCCCTGCAAGCCTGAGTTGGCCGGTACAGGCCAGCCACAGGTGTCTAGCTGCTGTGTAGACATGCACACAGCACCACTTACAGGCCTCAGTCTTGACTTCACTTTCCATGCTCACTCAATGTTTGACCTCTTCACTCAGAATTCCAACAAAGACAACAAAGTCATTCTGGGTGGGTTTTCTCTTGTGCTTAAGACAATCCACTGGTACTCAGTAGATCTGGATTTAATTTCTGGCTTTGCTACCGATTTTCTGTGTGACCTTGGGCAAACCACTTAATCCCTCTCTGTACGGCAGTTGCCCATCTTCTGAAAGCCAGAGATGAAGATGCTTCCCTGCTTCACAGGTGTGTTATAAGAACAGACCCTTAAATATTTGTTAGGTGCTGTGACAGAACACTGAGGGCTAGTGCTTGAGTCAGCATGTTGCTCACTATTAGTACTAATTCAGTTCCTTTGGAGAAGGCCTACTTGGACAGAGATGTACTGACTACCAGGCCAGATCAGGGCTAGTGAGTCACTGAGCCAACTAGCCCATTAAGAGGTAAACTGTAAAAGGGCACAGGAAGGAGTGTGGGGGGAGGAAGAGAGATAAAAGGCTAGGGGAGACTGACGAAAGTTCTCTGAAACACCTTCCCCACCCCACTTTTTGACGAAGGGGTTAGAAAGTTGAGGTACAGTGTAAGGGTGTGTAGACATTGCTGTGTATTGGTGGAGGGATTTAAACATTGTAAATGAACTACGCTGTGATGTTTACAAGCAAGAATGTCTCAGAGCTGTGTATGGCCATGGAAGAGGTAAGGGTGTGGTGCCCCATCAGATGGCTCCCAAAGATTGGAGGCCTGGGTCATAAGAACCTAGGTACACCGCTGGTTGAAAAATCTCTTGAAAAATGTTCATAGTTTATCTATTTATTTAGGCAAAAAATGAATTTTCAGCCAAAAAATTCAGTGAAAACTCTAAATTTGGAAAATTTTGACCAGTTCTTCATAGTACCAGATTGCCAATTTGTTTCACAGAGACCTCTGGACAGCTACTAGTTAATGCCTTTCAAGGCCAGCTTTTAGGAACATAGGACATAAGTCAGAAAGGAACCTCCTATATCATCAAATCCAGACCCCTGCTATTATAAGCAATCCGATCATATAATCAAAGAGAAATAATAATACATAATATAATGAAGAAAAGCACACAGAATAAAAGAATCGCAGCCATTTAGGGATGAAAGGGATTTTGAGAGTTCATTTACTCCATCTCCCTAGGGTGTGGCAGGACCAAGTATACCTAGACCATCCCTGACAGTTGTTTGTCCAACCTAGTCTGAAAAACTTCAAATGATTGGGATTCCACAACCTCGCTCAGAAACCTATCCACAACGGAACTACCCTTACAGTTTGAAAGCTTTTACAAATATCTAACCTAAATCTCCCTTGCTGAAGATTAAGCCCATTACTTCTTGTCCTACCTTCAGTGGACATGGAGAACAACTGAGCACCATCCTCTTTATAACAGTCTTCAACATATTTTCAAGACTGTTATCAGGTCCCCACCTTGGTTATATTTTCTGAAGACTAAAAATGCCCAGTTTTTTTATCCTTTCCTCATAGGTCAGGTTTTCTAAATGTTTTATCATTCTTGTTGATCTTGTCTGGACTCTCTTCAATTTGTCCACATCTTTCCTAACGTGCGGCACACAGAACTGGACACAGTACTCCAGCTGAGGCCTGACCAGTGCTGACTAAAGAGGGACCATTACCTCCTATGTCTTAGATTCAACACCTGTGTTAATACACCATAGAATGTTAGCCTTTTTCGCAACTGCATCACATTGCTGACTCACATTCAATTTGTGATCCACAATATTACCCTCAGATCCTTTTCTGCAGTACTACTGCCTAGCCTGTTTATTCCTCATTTGTGGTCATGTATTTTTTCTTTCTTAGTATAGTACTTTGCACTTGACTTTATTGAATTTCATCTTGCTTATTTCAGACCAGTTCTCCAACTTGTTAAGGTCATTTTGAATTCTAATCTTGTCCCGCAAAGTGCGAGCAACCTCTCCCAGATTGGTATCATCTGCAGATTTTATAAGCATAGTTTCCACTCTGCTATCCGAATAATTAATGAAAATATTGAATAGTACCAGACCTAGGATAGATCCTTGTGAGAACCCACTAGATATGTTTACTAAAATCAAGATATCCCCTAGGCCAGTAACCCTGTCAAAGAAGAAAATTAGGCAGGTTTAGCATGATTTGTTCTTGCATTGTCTGCGCTTCAGACTTCTGGTCTTTTGCTGCTTGCTGTCTGCTTGACAAGAACCAGGGAAGTGGGAGGGTGAAGGGAAAGCCCTCTAACAACCATTTGTATACCTATCTCTGGGCTTTTGTCATCTGAACCCTTTGAACCATGTCAGAGTTGCCAATGTAAAAACAATTGCACAAGGACTTTTTTGGTGGGGGGATGCCCCGCTCATGAGGTTTTCTGAAGCTCAAACACTCTACTTATCCAGATTTGGGGAATACTAGTGAAATAAAGTTGAAGGAATCAGTAGCTACTCAATAGCTCTTAAATTGTGGTATATAAGTGCCCCACCAGTGGTACCTGAATTATAATCAAGTGGTACATGTTTCTTTACAGTACACCAGCAGAATAAGAATATGTTATCACTCCATTAATTAATATGATAAAGGGGATGAGTCAAGTACTTGTCAGGTTTAGAGGTAGAAGAGCTGCATCTTGTCTACACAGACACTTAATTCATGGGGTGTAAAGTTACTGACACAAGCCTGCCTGCATTAAATATCTCTGTGGATCCCGGTGCTGTGCACTAACAGTTCCCTAGTGTGGTTTGATCTACTCCCATTTCAAGGAGGGGTAGATCAAAGTCATAAAATCCAGTGTCAGGATCCACACCAAAACTTATTACATGGCAGGCTAGTATGGGGTAGATTTCCACCCCAGCTTCTCAGTCGTTGTGTGGACAAGCCTTTATTGTTAAAGTCTGAGAATTGCTACTGCACCATCTACTAATGCCTCAAGTAAATTACTTTCCCCAAATAACATACCTCAGTTGATCAGGTTAGTTAATTATATATGTACACTGTCACACTTCATATGTGTATGTTGAATTATTTTGAACAATCTAAAACTGAACCAATTTTATGGGTCCATTTTAGTGAAAACAATAAAAACTTACTAATAGAGAGGCATGCCTGTGTCAAATGATTGGAAATGTACTATTAAATGTACCATTTTGTTGTGCTCTGAGGGTGTAAAAACCACAAACCCATTTTAATTTTACAGAGACAAATTGAAAGAGTCAAGCATCATCATTAGGGTGCAGCTGTCATAAAAACAGGGATAGAAAACAGAAGCAACAGTATCTTCAAATCACATCCATATTGGCATTTCACAACTGCAGCCTGATTGTATTGTTAATTAATTCTCTAAATGCACAATAAGCCAAAGGGACAATTTGCAAAGCATACTTGTCATTTAATTAGTAAATTAAGTTTTTATCTCAAATGTTTCTCCATTTAATTAGTATGTACTGTAGGCCAAGATCACACCAGCTGGAGTTTGCAAGGGGGAAAAAAACAATTTATTTCATTTATCTAGTCAACAACTTTTAGGAGAGTGGAGTGTGTGCTACTTGTGGCATTATAAAAACAAAGCTTGAAATATACTGCTATTCAGATGAATTAATTGTGTAATTTGCTGGGTTTTGTCCCCACCCTGCAAATACATGGGCATGCAACTTTATTCGTATATAATCCCACTTTCAAAATTGTTCATATGAGCAAAGTCATTCACATGTGTGTTTGGAGGATTGGGCCCTTTATGTTTGTGAATGAGTGTGTGCGGTTCCCTACAGAATAGATGTGTCACAGGAGAGTTATGTAAAGGAGATAATATATTTGAGAGTAAGGATGGCCTAATAGTTAGGGTACTCACCCAAGTCTCAGAGTTCAATTTCTTTTTCCACCAAAGAGCTGAAGCTCACGAAAGCTTATGCTCAAATAAATTTGTTAGTCTCTAAGGTGCCACAAGTACTCCTTTTCTTTTTGCGAATACAGACTAACACGGCTGCTACTCTGAAACCAAAGACTTTCTGTGTAACCTAACTTCCATTGAAATCAATAAAAGGGAGAGATCATTTTGATTCACTAGAGGGGGAAAACCTAGGCTGGTTGAGTTACAAGAGCTATTTTGACACTTTGGGTCAAATTTCGCCTTCCATTATACCAAGCGGTTGGCTTTGTAGTATATAAACGATGGCAGAATTTGGCTTCTTGTGTTATTTTATAATGGATTCTTTCCCATATAGGGAAAGGACCATGAAAACTTTGTTCTTTAATAGATATTGACAAAGTCAAGGACTCCTGCTCTTAAAAGTCAAAATTACCCGCAGAGGAAGGTTTTCAGCTTCAGAATATTTCAGTCAGACGAACAGGAAAAAAATAATTTACCACCCCAAAGCAACAATGCCAAACATAAAACTGTACATCAGGCTGATTGGCCCCAACGTCAAAATTCCACATGAAGAGAGGATACTCTTCCAAAGAAATGTTTGTAAGTCGATCGGTATCAGTGTTTTAAACCCAGTGATGAACTGGGATTTGAAATATATTCATATGTACGCATGCACACAGCCTACTTTCAAAGCCCATTCAAAATGTACTATAGCTGACATACTCCAGAAAAGGCAAGAAAATCAGAGGTATGGCTTAAATTCTGCCCTCAAGTCATTTCTGTTCAGATATGCATCTGATGTAGTACAATATGTAAGATGAGAAATTGATGTCCTGATGTCCCTATGTAGATGATTGGACGGATGGTTCAGTGGCAGGGATGCTACACACTCAGGCTGGGAGATCTAGTCGTCTTTCGCTGCTTTGCCACAGGCATCTTGTGTGGCCTGGAGCAAGCCACAGAGGGAGGCCTGGATTTTTAAAGGTATTTAGGTGTTGCTGCACGTGTCAATGGGATTTAGGCTCCCAAGGTCCAGATTCTCAAAAGTTATTTAGGCACCTAAGTCCACCATTTAAATACCATTAACTTTTTGAAAAACCGCCGCCTTGCTGCTGCCTAACTCCAGAGGTGCTTAAGTCCCCTGTGCATCTGTGACACTCTGTACCTCAAAGCAGCACCCTGGAATCCCCACATTCATATAACTACACTCTCATATAATTATGATACATTTTGTCCAAAATATGCCTTCTGAGGTATCATTTTAAAAGTCTTGAACATTACTGACCATTAATATCCTGTTGGATTGCATGTGCTATCATTGTATGTGAGGTTTATGAAGTATTGGTGTATCTGTTACTGAAATTATGTTGTGAGGTTGGGAACATCCACAACCAGCCTTTCAGGTACAAAAATGGAGTAGCCAGACAACATTAATGGATCAACACCCATCAAGAAAAGAATCCACTCTCTTAGACATTTCTCGGAGGAGGCATGTACATAGTGTGACCAGATGTCCCAATTGTAGAGGGCATGTTTGGGGCTTTGTCTTATATAGGCACCTATTACCCCACACTCCCTGTCCCGATTTTTCATATTTGCTATCTGGTCACCCTACACGTATGCCATGAGGGCAGACTAACCCACCTCACAGCAAAGATCTTTCCAAGCAAGCTGGAAGAAAGTATAAAAGAAGCGGGATGAGGTGGATGAGGCTTTCTTCCAGCAACTCGCAGAAGCTACTAGATCGCACGCCCTGGTTCTCATGGGTGACTTTAATTTTCCTGATATCTGCTGGGAGAGCAATACAGCGGTGCATAGACAATCCAGGAAGTTTTTGGAAAGCGTAGGGGACAATTTCCTGGTGCAAGTGCTAGAGGAGCCAACTGGGGGGGAGCTTTTCTTGATCTGCTGCTCACAAACCGGGAAGAATTAGTGGGGGAAGCAAAAGTGGATGGGAATTTGGGAGGCAATGACCATGAGTTGGCTGAGTTCAGGATCCTGACACAGGGAAGAAAGTTAAGCAGCAGGATACGGACTCTGGACTTCAGGAAAGCAGACTTCGACTCCCTCAGGGAACGGATGGGTAGGATCCCCTGAGGGACTAACATGAAGGGGAAAGGAGTCCAGGAGAGCTGGCTGTATTTCAAGGAATCCCTGTTGAGGTTACAGGGACAAATCATCCCGATGTGTCGAAAGAATAGTAAATATGGCAGGCGACCAGCTTGGCTTAATGGTGAAATCCTAGCGGATCTTAAACATAAAAAAGAAGCTTACAAGAAGTGGAAGGTTGGACATATGACCAGGGAAGAGTATAAAAATATTGCTCGGGCATGTAGGAATGAAATCAGGAGGGCCAAATCGCACCTGGAGCTGCAGCTAGCAAGAGATGTCAAGAGTAACAAGAAGGGTTTCTTCAGGCATGTTGGCAACAAGAAGAAAGCCAAGGAAAGTGTGGGCCCCTTACTGAATGAGGGAGGCACCTAGTGACAGAGGATGTGGAAAAAGCTAATGTACTCAATGCTTTTTTTGCCTCTGTCTTCACTAACAAGGTCAGCTCCCAGACTTCTGCACTGGGCATCACAGCATGGGGAGTAGATGGCCAGCCCTCTGTGGAGAAAGAGGTGGTTAGGGACTATTTAGAAAAGCTGGACGTGCACAAGTCCATGGGGCCGGACGAGTTGCATCTGAGAGTGCTAAAGGAATTGGCGGCTGTGATTGCAGAGCCATTGGCCATTATCTTTGAAAACTCGTGGCGAACAGGGGAAGTCCCAGATGACTGGAAAAAGGCTAATGTAGTGCCAATCTTTAAAAAAGGGAAGAAGGAGGATCCTGGGAACTACAGGCCAGTCAGCCTCACCTCAGTCCCCAGAAAAATCATGGAGCAGGTCCTCAAAGAATCAATCCTGAAGCACTTACATGAGAGAAAAGTGATCAGGAACAGTCAGCATGGATTCACCAAGGGAAGGTCATGCCTGACTAATCTAATCGCCTTCTATGATGAGATTACTGGTTCTGTGGATGAAGGGAAAGCAGTGGATGTATTGTTTCTTGACTTTAGCAAAGCTTTTGACACGGTCTCCCACAGTATTCTTGTCAGCAAGTTAAAGAAGTATGGGCTGGATGAATGCACTATAAGGTATGGGTAGAAAGTTGGCTAGATTGTCGGGCTCAACGGGTAGTGATCAATGGCTCCATGTCTAGTTGGCAGCCGGTGTCAAGTGGAGTGCCCCAGGGGTCGGTCCTGGGGCCGGTTTTCTTCAATATCTTCATAAATGATCTGGAGGATGGTGTGGATTGCACTCTCAGCAAATTTGCGGATGATACTAAACTAGGAGGAGTGGTAGATACGCTTTAGGGCAGGGATAGGATACAGAGGGACCTAGACAAATTGGAGGATTGGGCCAAAAGAAATCTGATGAGGTTCAATAAGGATAAGTGCAGGGTCCTGCACTTAGGACGGAAGAACCCAATGCACCGCTACAGACTAGGGACTGAATGGCTAGGCAGCAGTTCTGCGGAAAAGGACCTAGGGGTGACAGTGGACAAGAAGCTGGATATGAGTCAGCAGTGTGCCCTTGTTGTCAAGAAGGCCAATGGCATTTTGGGATGTATAAGTAGGGGCATAGCGAGCAGATCGAGGGACGTGATTGTCCCCCTCTATTCGGCATTGGTGAGGCCTCATCTGGAGTACTGTGTCCAGTTTTGGGCCCCACACTACAAGAAGGATGTGGATAAATTGGAAAGAGTCCAGCGAAGGGCAACAAAAATGATTAGGGGTCTGGAACACATGACTTATGAGGAGAGGCTGAGGAAACTGGGATTGTTTAGTCTGCAGAAGAGAAGAATGAGGGAGAATTTGATAGCTGCTTTCAAGTACCTGAGAGGTGGTTCCAGAGAGGATGGTTCTAGACTATTCTCAGAGGTAGAAGAGGACAGGACAAGGAGTAATGGTCTCAAGTTGCAGTGGGGGAGGTTTAGGTTGGATATTAGGAAAAACTTTTTCACTAGGAGGGTGATGAAACACTGGAATGCGTTGCCTAGGGAGGTGGTAGAATCTCCTTCCTTAGAAGTTTTTAAGGTCAGGCTTGACAAAGCCCTGGCTTGGATGATTTAATTGGGGATTGGTCCTGCTTTGAGCAGGGGGTTGGACTAGATGACCTCCTGAGGTCCCTTCCAACCCTGATATTCTATGATTCTATGATTCTAAGGGAAGTGACATCATCACTTGGCCTCTCCCCAACTCAACACCTGGAGGAATGTCTGGAAGACAAAGATTTTGAACTAGGGGAGGATGGTCCCAGGCTGGAAGACAGTTCCAGCCTGTGTATTGAGGATCTGTGACCTGTTTGTACCATCTCTCAGGGTGAGACACTGCTTGATTCAAATCCTGTTTAGTTTGTAGAACTCAGACCGTAAATTAATTTTTATTTCTTAGGTAACCAACTTTGATCTCTACACTTGCTACTTATAATCACTTAAAATCTTCCTGTACTTAATAAATCTGTTTTATATTTTACCTAAAACAGTACACTTTGGTTGAAGTGCTTGGGAAATCTCAGCTGAGTTTACAAAGGCTAGTGTGTGTCTGTTCCACTTAGAAGGAGGAGTGGACTGAGTAATGAACTTACTCTGGGGTGAGGAGCTGGATGTTTGTGCAAGTGTCCGAGGTTTGTGGCTTGACAACAGTGTGAGAGACAACCCGGGTTGGTGGTTCTGAGGGGCTCAGCAGTCCCATAGTCCAGGTTGCACCCTGGGGACCCTATCAGAATGCCTAAGTTTGCAAAGCTGCCTGAGCCCTCACACAGCTAACAAGCAGCTTGGGATCCTAGCTCAAATGAAAGCCCCAGAGGCCCCAAAGTGGGATTCTCAAGCTAGGCAGGGGAATGTCTGTCTCACCAGTGGGGCCCAGTCCTGTAGGTGAGCTCTGAGCATGCCTAACACCTGATCTGTCAGTCCCTGCAGAAGGAGGGCTGGACCCAGGCCACCAAGAGGCAAGGAGGCAGCACAGTAACCACACAAAAGACTGCCAGGGGGCACAGGGAGTCAGAGGGCGAGCATGAGAGAGGTATTGAGTATGAGCTGGAGACAGAGAGAGGGAAAAGCAGGGTTGTCTGATGTAATACCAGATGAGTGGCCTGCCTAATTGTATGGGAAGTCTGGCCATCTAGCCTGGTGCTCATGATTGCATGATTCCAACTAGTTTGATGCAGACTACCTTGGGGTTAGCTACTGCCACTGTGATTGGAGCAATGTCTAGTACTGCTGAGGTTATGGGCCTTTGGCTCTGCAAAGCAATGCATAAATACCTTTACAAATATGGGCCTTAGTCTCTCTGGCCCAGATCCGCAAAGGTATTTAGAATCTTAACTTCCTTGGAAATCAATGGAAGTTAGGACCCTAAATAACTTTGAAGATCTGGGCCTCTTGGCTTCAGTTCCCCACCTGTACAACGGAGATTAGAGTATTCCCCCAATCTCAAAGGGCTGCTGTGAAGGTAAATAGATTAAAGACTGTGTGATGCTCAGATACTACACCAAAGAGGATCCTATAAGTGTTTAAGACACACAAAGATAGATAGGACACCACAGCACAATGAGCCAATGGCCAAGTTTCAGAAGTAAATGCCACCCCCTGAAAGGAGCTAAGCCCACGCGCTTCCCACTGACTGAATACATTTCCTTGTGAGGGTGTTAAAAGAAAAATCTATTGATGTAATTTTAGCATATTCTGGAGGATGATCCTCATGTTGACTGTAAATGGGGAATCATCATCCTGTGGCTGTGTTTCTAGGGGGGTCCTGAAGGGATCTGTTCTTGACTCTGTGCTATTCAATATCTTTATGAATGGGCTGCAATAAAATATAAAGTTATGGCAGGTTACATTTGCAGATGACACAGAAATTGGTGGATTGGTCAGTTTGATAGGCATGTGTCAGTTGGTCCAGGCATCTGGATCTCTTGGTAAGGTGGGCTCATTTGAGCGTGTTTTAATACAGAAATGCTAAATCATATGTCTGGGAACAAAGAACGTTGGTTACAATTACAAGATAGGGGACAGTTTCCTGGAATGCACTGCCACTGAAATGGACTTACGGGTCCTGTGAGATAACCAACTGAACATGAGCTTCCAATGAGATACTGTAGCTAAGAGGGTTAACATGATCCTTGGATGTATAAGCACGGCAATATCAAGAAGAAGTAGGGAGGTAGTGTTATCTGTGTATACAGCATTGGTGAGACCCTTATTGGATTATGATGTCCAGTTCTGGGTCAATACTTTAAAAGGGATGTTGAAAAATTGGAAAGGATTCAGACAAGAGCTACACCAATGATTCATGGTCTACAAAACACATCTCATAGTGAAAGACTTAAGAAGCTCAATCTATTTAGTTTATCCAAGCCAGAGTTAAGCGGGGACTTGATCACAATCTTGATCAAAATACCACTATGGGCAAGAACTTTTTGATAATAGAGGGCTCTTTAATATAGCAGGAAAAAGCAAAATCAGATCCAATGGTTGGAAGCAGAAGTCAGACAAATTCACACTAGAAATAAGGCACAATGTTTCAGCAGTTAAGGTAATTAGCCATGGGAGCAATTTACCTCGGGATGTGATTGATTTTTTATCACTTGACATCTTTGAATCAAGATTGGATGTCTTTCTAAAAGATGCATTCAATTTATGGGCTTGATTCAGGAATTACTGGGGAAGTTCTCTGGCCTATGTAATTGTTGGAGGTCAGATTAGATTATCAGAATGGTCCTTTCTGGCTTTAAAAATCTATGATTTTTTCTCCACTGTTTCTTTTCTGTGTTGTGACATATTTTTGTCTCATCATGAACTCTTTGCTGAGGACATTTTGATTCCCCTTTATTACTGTGTATGCAAAACCTGGAGACGTAAACCTAAAATCGAGATACTCTTTTCATGTGTAATAAATCATGAGACCATTAATCTTGTAGATGAAATGTTCCTGTCAAGTTTTAAAACCCACTGTTCTGTCTGTGTTAGGCCTCTTCTTCTGTGGTCAAAGGCAAAGAGGATATAAGACTTCTACAAGTAGCAGCTATGGGGGTTGCCCTTTAGAGCAAGCTGTGGAGGTTTTATGCTTTAATTGTTAATGTCCTGGGTTCAAGATCTGGTCTGGAGGTGCTATCAGCTTTCATGTAATAATAAAGTCAGTAATTAAATGACAGAGGATCCATATTTCAGTATAATTTATAATTTCTTTTTAAAGCGTAGCTTTGCAAAAATAAATAAATACAATCTTGAGTAGTAGATGGGAGTTGTAAAACATAATATTAGTCCAAATGGAATGAAGGAGTTTAGTTACAATCATATCTGTCAAGCATTAGTTAATTATTATTAGTCGTTTTCTCATCTCACTTACCCAATTACTCTCTGTGCAGGAGCCTTAAAAATACTCCTGTCCTGCCAATCATTTTTTTGCCCTGCCTTGTAAATTCCCCGGTAAACCTCTGAGTTTCCTGTAAAAGAGACTCTACCCTTATTTCAAATCCAGTGATGTGTTAAGCCTGAAGATCTGTACAGGATATAGGTATATCACTTTTCTTCCCAAAAGTCACTTACAAATGTAACAGATTACTATGTAAAATGATACTATACAGAGGGATCACGCCACTCCACTATTGAAATAATTCCAGCTGGGTGAAGGGAGCAATCATTTCACAGTCCATGGCAAAACTACACCGCTATTTGTTTTACAGGAAGTAATTTGAGTTGGTATTTAGGGACCTTTGTATTTTCTTTTTTAAAGCTGAGCTTTGACTCAGTGTACTTCAGTGGGGTTAGATCATGGTTCTTGTTTATGGGAAATGGTGGATTAAGATACAAATTAACATCCTGGCCCATCCATGCACTGCATTCCAACTTGTGCTCTCACTTCTCTGAGGGGGAAGTGATGGAATTTGTTTTCAAGCAGTGTCCAACCACCTTCAAACAATTTGAAGCTGGGACTTTCAAAGGATCTTGAGGAAATTAGGCACTAAAATCCACCTAGACATTTTACCTCCCTTAGGTCTCTGAAAATTCTAACACTAATGACTGCATTAGTGATCAGACTAGGCCTCTTGTATCCTGACTGCATACATCCTCAGGGACTGAGGCCCAGATCCTCAAAGGTATTTAGGCACCAAACTCCCACTGAAATCAGTGGCAGTTAGTTGTGTCAATGCCTTTGAGGACTGGTGCCTAAAGGACTACTGGGTGTCAAGAACTAGTAATAATAATGCATGATACTACTTGAAAATTAGTGAGCATCTCTCATTCAGAACAATCTCATTTACTAACTATAGACCACAAGCAATGGTGCTACTTGCTAAACATGGTACTCCTCAATGTCAGAATTAGGACCAATGAGGGTACTCAGAGACTGAAATATTACTCACCCTGAGCAAAGGTGCTACAACTGGGTCCCTGGTAAACTGTTTGTTCTTCACTGTCATGCTTTGTTGTGCTGAGTTCACACTGTTTTATTTTTAAGATTCAATTATTTGCTAATGGTTTGTTAAGGGTTTTTTTTAATCTGCACAGTACTTCAGACCTTCTCTATTTACACTCTGTTTTGCATAATCCAAGCTAATTAACACATCAAGAGAAACAGCTCAGACAGCCTGGTACATGCCAATAGCATTAAATAGAATTCTATGCCCTCAACTGTTCCTGCTGCACACAAAATGAAACCGTACTCAGGGATGCAAATGTGAGAAGCAAATTCTGACCTCTCACAAGCAATTTGGCCGAGCCTGCTTTGTCTAAGCCACTGACAGAAATGATATGGCCTTCAAAAACAATTGCCTTGCCTGAGTGGTGTGTCAGATGCTACCACCAGGAAAAGAATTTGGACCTTCACAGTGAATATAAACTTTGGCTTTTTCTCTCTCAGTAATTTTATATTTATATAGTCCTTTGCAACCCAAAGGATCCCCAATGCATTTTATGACCTATATGCATAGAGCACTGCTGAAATGCAGCCGCCCCTGGAAAGGGGAAGGAGGACAGTTGGCAGGAAGATGGTCAGCTACAAAGCAGGGTGCATCCATTTTTTGCAGGGTAAACAACCTGCTTGAATGGCAAGTGCCAGGGAATCTTCAGTGTGAAGGTATTTAAAGAATTGCATCTGATACAACATATGACACATACAGGAGTCTGAATTGCTGAATTATGAACCTCTGTTACCTAGGTATTGCAGATCTGTGAGGCCGGAAAGAGTTTTCCAAATGATCCTTTTCTGCATGACTGGTCCATATGTATCCAGACACTATAGCAGTCAGTCAGTCACATTTGTGTGCTACCAAATCCTTCCTCCATTTCCACAGTGACTTCTGTGAACAAGGAAAACCTCTTATGAGGCACTGGCTGCTGTCTGACAGCAATCTTCCCCAAATCTCCTCCCTTGTAAAGACTGAAAATCCTTTTGTCAAGCCTGCAAGAGCCTATACTTTCATTAATAACAATTATTATTTTTATTTGTTTTACAGATACCTGTAGAAAATCCAACCAAGATTGAGGCCCTATTGTACTATGTGATACAGGAGGGCCAGGGAGCAGTGGGAGAGTGCTAGAGGGGAGATATTTAAACTCAAGACTAATTAAGGTGTGGTTCCCTGTAGACTAGGGAAGGTGGCTGCAGGTTAATTGGAGCACCTGCAGCCAATTAAGGCCCTGTTAGGAACCTAATAAACCCCCCTGCTCCAGGCAGACGGAGAAAAAAGAGAGGATTGGAGCTTGGAGGTGTGCTGTGAGACTTGGAAAAAAATCAGAGAACCAAAGTATGGGGGATTCTGCCCCAGCATCTAAGGACTTCAGGTACCCCACCCAAGGGGGAAGAAGGTAAGAACCCATAGGGGTTGAGAGGGGCTGGGGCTCTGAGTGAGGAGCAAACCCAGACCCCTTCCCTCCTTTACCACTTTCCTGGGCCACTAGCAAGGCCATTGATGCCCCTAGAACAGGGGCAAGGGGTGGCATCTTAGCTCCCTGCCAAGAAAAGCGCAGGACCCACCAGAGTAACATCAGCTGTCTTGGCACTGCTAGGTATTGATGAGACATGTGATGAGCGAGAGCTCTCTTCCCCAAAGAGTTTGCGCTCTAAACAGACAAGACAGATAAACTTGAAAAGGAGAAACTGAGGCAGTAGCACAAGTAGGAATAGAACTTGGGAGTCCAGACTCCCCGTCCAGTTCTCTAGATTACAGTACCTCCCTGTAACAATATTAATAAGCAAGACTGCTGCTTAATAGACAACATAATATTCTGAGCATAGTCTGATTTTTGAAGGCCACACTGATTTCAATTGACAGGTTTCAGAGTAGCAGCTATGTTAATCTGTATCTGCAAAAAAGAACAGGAGGACTTGTGGCACCTTAGAGACTAACACATTTATTAGAGCGTAAGCTTTCGTGAGCTACAGCTCACTTCATCAGATGTAGCTCACAAAAGCTTATGCTCAAATAAATTTGTTAATCTCTAAGGTGCCACAAGTCCTCCTTTTCTTTTTACTGATTTCAGTGGGGCCTGGGGGAGTTCAGCACCTGAGAAAAATCAGGCCATTTTTATTTAAATGTTTATGGTAGCTGTAGGCAACAAAGCTTGAAAAGTTCTACCTGGTTTACGTAGAAATTAAATAATGCTTGCCAATACCCAAGCGTAGATTGTTTGCATACAAATCCTGGCCCACAATGGTCACTCCCTGTGCACAGTTGTAAGTTTGCTGCAACCCTTTGCCCTCAGTGTTGCTATATGTATATCGTTTTTGAAGTGCTTTGGGGCCTTTTTGAATGAAAGGCATTATAAATGTAAGATTGTTTTTGTAATCAAGACCTTCTTTATGTTTTACTTCTAGGAAAGTTTTCCCTTCAGCGTAGTCTATGTAGTGACTGCTAGTCAATAAAATGATTGGTGGGCTAGGCAATTAGTCTTCATTAGCACTTCAGTGTCTTTGGCCCTGAAATCAAACTTCGTAAAGCTTCAAGGACATGAATATTTGACTAGTTTGCTTCCTGTAAATGCTGTATAAGCAGCAGCAAAGGAAGACGGAAAAGTAGTTTGTCTTGAGCCGTGTTAGCAATATATACATCCAAACAAATGGAAAACCAGGATGTGAGTCTGCAGCAGTGCTCTTATTTCAGTCCCCAGAGCCTGTTAAAGAACGATACTTAGAATATACGCACACTCTTCAAAAAAAGTCCATAATTACATTGTACATCCCTTGAGCTGAATATAAAAACATCTGTGCATTGGACCTGGGCCCCTCCTTACTGCAAAACAGAAATATAATTCCATCCATATCTATATCTACAGGAACTTTATCTAGACAGACAGCCACAAGTTCAATCTCAAACTAGAAATGGTAGCATTCTAAAAGTTAGGGGTGTTCGCAGTTGAGATTAGAGATAGAGATAGAGATCTCAATCAGGGGCTTTGTGCAAAATTTTGAACCAGATTCAGGTTTAGATTTCAAACACAGCCCAAGTTCAGGGTTGTTTGGATCTCAAGTTTTTTTCCAGTCCCATCTTTAATACAAGTATATGTAACAAACTGCCTAAGGAGATATCTGAAGGATCAACAAAGATTCTGGGAATCCAAGGAAGCAGTCCAGATAAGGTAGAACCAGTTCACCATAATGCCAAACAAAATTCAGGGGTTTGGAAATACAAAAGTTATTTTTTGTGCTTGTCTACATTTTACCTGCACCTCTACAAGTCCCTTCCACCTCTCTTCCATATCTATGTGACCCCTCATTCTAGTTTGATTGATGTTCCTTTCAGGTATCTGCTACAAACTCCTTCCCTTCCACAACCCCGTGACCACTTGTTTTCCCTTCAAAGTTCTGTAGTTTACCCACGTATCTTCTAGGCTCCAGCATCCCCACATTCACACAGAGCCTTTAAAGAACTCAGAATGAAGGTGCTTGTATGCACCTGAATGTCAATGAAACAGCTAAAAGGTAGGGGGAACTGAAGGCCTGAGATACCCAGTTGTGAGAAGAGGAGAGCTGGAGGCCTGAAGATACAGGAGAGAAAGAAAGACAGCCAGAGGCAGTGATGGGGTAGAAGCTGTGGAGGTG
The DNA here is from genome assembly GCF_965152235.1 of Eretmochelys imbricata. Taxonomy (NCBI): domain Eukaryota; kingdom Metazoa; phylum Chordata; order Testudines; family Cheloniidae; genus Eretmochelys; species Eretmochelys imbricata. The sequence goes on from NC_135576.1 coordinate 11,239,899, forward strand.
GCTGGGAAATGATTTTGTGATAAAAATCATTTTAAATTATCTTTCATTCACAGAGTTTGAAACAGACCCATGTCCCATTTTTCACAGTTTTCTGCATTTTTTTTTTTGCCAATTCTTTTCCTCAATTGTTTGGAAATGTTTCATATTTGGCAAATGAAGAAAAAATGGATTATAATTTTAATAACATTTCTGGTAAAGTATACAATGGAAAGTTTCCTGGAAAACCTGAAAGTTTTCATCATGTTGAAAACATTTGGTGAAGTGTTTTGTTTTTAAAAGGCCATTTTCAACAACATTTTTGTGCAATCTATATTTTTACCTGGTATTATATTTTTAAAAGTTTTTATAACAGGGGCACAACATGGCTAGTTTCATATAATTTTGCTTCTAACTTTCACAGGAAAAAAATAAGAAGAGCCAGAGAGGCAAAACACTTGATCATATTTTCCCTCTAGGTTGGAAATAAAATGCCATTAATATTAATGTAATATCTTTTTGTTAGTTCTCTTCTAAAATGTTTTCCCCTTAGGTATGCCTCAGAACTGAGGCTTTGCAGTCACGGCTTATCAATTACATCGGCATATCTGCACTGATTTCACTACTGGGCCACCCACATTAATTATAATATATAGAGAGAGCTTTTTTGACAAAGGCATAAGCTTGAAATGGGATAGTTTAAAAGGGTAGCATTAATGAATCCTTTTTCTTCATGTCCTTTAGCCAGTTTTTAATATATGCCAACTTTTCTCGTAATCTATAACTGTTTTTACATGCTAACTTCCCATGTGCCTTTTAAAACCGAAGGGCTAAATTCTGCTCTCCTTTATTGACATTGAAGTGTCTCTTTTTTCATGAGAAGCCCCACTGAAATCAGTGGACATACTTGTACAGCATGGGGAAGGGGATCCAAATCTGGCCCTATATACATACATACCACTGTCATTTTTTAGTTCTATGATTAGGGCTCATGGAAAACTTTTGCCAGAATTATTTTTTAATGGAAAATTGAATTTTAAGCTAAACAAAATCTTCAGCAGGAAGTGTCTGCTTTCTGTGAAAAATGTCAGATCTCTTGAAAAAAGTGGTTTTCATTTGGACTAAAAGGCGAAATTTTCCAGGGGTGGAGGATTCAGTTTTTTGACCAGCTCTACCTGTGACAATTGCTGGAACAAATGCACTGAGATAACCAGGTCTTCAAAGCTATGGGTGTTTTATCTTCTTCCGTGTGCCCTTCTTCAGGGGTGGGGGGTTGGTTGAACTATCATAAGTACGATGTAAAGAACATCTCAAATCAGTACAATGTGCTTGTATACAGCAAAGCTATTCTGTGTAAAACCTGACTTTAATATGTTTCTTTATTTATACTCCACTATCGTTTGTTTCTCAATATATTTTTAATGAATTTTTTATTCTACAATCATTTTATCATAAGTATGTTTTTTAAAATGTATTTCTTCTTTAGTACATTTTAGACTTCAAAGAAGCATCTTAATCTGGAAATGTCCGGAATATCTGACTAAAGCTTTGATAAGAAGAATGAGCCAAATTGTACCAACACATAGAGATAGAACCTTGCAGAGTTTTACGGCTCACTGCAGCACATCCTTGGAATTCTCCTCTGAGGTGGAAGGTGTTGTCAGCGATGGGTGGGGCCATGAAAGAGACTGAGGTGTGGAATCTCAAGCTTACTGATCCCAAGGAACTGCAAGGAAGAGGACCCCATTTCCACAGAGAGACTATCCCTCATACTGCTCTTCTGGTCTTCTTCCCCACAAGTAGCATGGCAACTGCCTTTAGACAGACCACCTTTGCTTGCACAAATTCTCACTCCAATAGTGGGATAAGGGTGAAGAGCTTGAGTTATTCATAGCTGCTTCAGTAAAGATACCCACTTTGATGCCTGCTGCTTAGGAACGGGAGAATACCATATAGAGCAGCTTCTCCTCCTCAATTCCCACCAAGTATGAGGAAAGCAGGGTGATTTTATCTGTCTAATTTAGGGCTTTATATGGTCATTCATTACCATAATATGTGAGTGCCTGTCATGTAAAGTCAATAGCAATAAAAAAGTCCCTAGTGGACTTCCTTTTGTGGGGGTCAGAACTCTGCTTGGGGAGCTTCTGTGAACCCCTCCGCAGGAAACAGCAGCCTTCTATGAAAGGCAACACAGGGTCCAATGAAAGGAACATGACCTATGCTTTCCATTTTATTTCTGGTTTCAGAGTATCAGCCATGTTAGTCTGTATTCGCAAAAAGAAAAGGAGTACTTGTGGCACCTTAGAGACTAACAAATTAATTTGAGCATAAGCTTTTGTGAGCTACAGCTCACTTCATCCAATGCATTCAGTGGAAAATACAATGGGGAGATTTATATACACAACGTGAAACAATGGTTGTTACCATACACGCTGTAAGGAGAGTGATCAGGTAAGGTGAGCTATTACCAGTAAGAGAGCTGGGGGAAAGACCTTTTGTAGTGATGATCAAGGTGGGCCATTTCCAGCAGCTGACAAGAATGTCTGAGGAATAGCAGGGGGGGGGAAGAGATAAACATGGGGAAATAGTTTTACTTTGTGTAATGACCCATCCACCCCAGTCTTTATTCAAGCCTAAGTTAATTGTATCCAGTTTGCAAATTAATTCCAATTCAGCAGTCTGTCCTTGGAGTCTGTTTTTGAAGTTTTGTTGTTGAAGAATTGCCACTTTTAGGTCTGTAATCGAGTGACCAAAGAGATTGAAGTGTTCTCTGGCTTAGCCTGACATTTAGTGCAGAGTGTTAGCGGAAATTAACATTAGGATTCTAATTGAGGTAGGAAAATGATCTCATAATAACTGAAATGAGACTTGATTATAATCAAGAAATGAAGAAAAAAAAGGATACCATTTGGTATTTAATAAAAAGTAGCACACACAGCTTTTGGTAGGTAATTTCCTTGGGTGGCATTAAAATGAAATGCAAAGCATATAAAAACAAAAAATCCTATTCAAATGCTTTATGGAATCATAAATTGCAGTGACATTACAATGAGAACATGATTTGCCCAGTCAAAAGCAATTATGTTAGGGGAAAAGGGGAAAACAAGAAAGCTGTGGTCATCATAAACATTGTCAGCCCAAATCTATCTCTGTGCCTGTTATGCCAACCTGCCCTACTATTTCTCTTGCATCTCAAAAAAAAAAAAAAAATTCTCCTTCCCTGATTAAATTCACCTCTGAGCTCTACAGAAATGAAGTTTTTTGTTCAGTTTATCTTTTTAAATGTCTGTGTTCTTTGGGATTTTTTTTATTTAGTTCATCCATGAAATGTTGCTTCCAACCACTGTATATCACACTGCAGCCATTGCACCATTGCATAATGAAATGCCATAATCTAATGAGCACATTAACCTTCAGAGTAATAAAAATGTGTATTTGTCTTTTATATACTGCAGATGTAATGGACATTGCCTTTCCTTCTGACCCATAACTTTGACTGTGGTTGAGTTTTAATTAGACCTGTAGGTAACAGGTCAAGATTCTTTCTTTCTTCTTGCAACACAAGAGAAGAAAGGGACTCAATCCTGCAAGGTGCTAGACACTTTAAGTGTCACTCATTTCAATGGGAGTTCAGGGTGCTCAACACTCTACAGAGGGGTTCAGCACCTTTCAGGGTCAAACCTTTAATAGTCAATGTTACTGACAAATAACAAAGGGCTAAATAAGATTCAAAAAGTTCAGGTAAATTGGGCAATATTAAAGTTAGCACTTGCCAATGGTTACAGAGGTAAATGAAAAGGAGTACTTGTGGCACCTTAGAGACTAACCAATTTATTTGAGCATGAGCTTTCGTGAGCTACAGCTCACTTCATCGGATGCATACCGTGGAAACTGCAGCAGACTTTATATATACTCAGAGAATATGAAACAATACCTCCTCCCACCCCACTGTCCTGCTGGTAATAGCTTATCTAAAGTGATCATCAGGTTAGGCCATTTCCAGCACAAATCCAGGTTTTCTCACCCTCCACCCCCCACACATAAATTCACTCTCCTGCTGGTGATAGCCCATCCAAAGTGACAACTCTTTACACAATGTGCATGATAATCAAGTTAGGCCATTTCCTGCACAAATCCAGGTTCTCTCAATCCCTCACTTGCCCCATAACCTCAGCCATGCGGAACGCAATGCCATCCACAGCCTCAGAAACAACTCTGACATCATAATCAAAAAGGCTGACAAAGGAGGTGCTGTTGTCATCATGAATAGGTCGGAATATGAACAAGAGGCTATTCCGCAGCTCTCCAACACCACTTTCTACAAGCCATTACCCTATGATCCCACTGAGAGTTACCAAAAGCAACTACAGCATTTGCTCAAGAAACTTCCTGAAAAAGCACAAGATCAAATCCGCACAGACACACCCCTGGAACCCCGACCTGGGATATTCTATCTACTACCCAAGATCCATAAACCTGGAAATCCTGGGCGCCCCATCATTTCAGGCATTGGCACCCTGACAGCAGGATTGTCTGGCTATGTAGACTCCCTCCTCAGGCCCTACGCTACCAGCACTCCCAGCTACCTTCGAGACACCACTGACTTCCTGAGGAAACTTCAATCCATCGGTGATCTTCCTGATAACACCATCCTGGCCACTATGGATGTAGAAGCCCTCTACACCAACATTCCACACAAAGATGGACTACAAGCCGTCAGGAACACTATCCCCAGTAATGTCATGGCTAACCTGGTGGCTGAACTTTGTGACTTTGTCCTTACCCATATCTATTTCACATTTGGGGACAATGTATACCTTCAGATCAGCGGCACTGCTATGGGTATCCGCATGGCCCCACAGTATGCCAACATTTTTATGGCTGATTTAGAACAACGCTTCCTCAGCTCTCGTCCCCTAAAGCCCCTACTCTACTTGCGCTATATTGATGACATCTTCATCATCTGGACCCATGGAAAAGAAGCCCTTGAGGAATTCCACCATGATTTCAACAATTTCCATCCCACCACCAACCTCAGCCTGGTCCAGTCCACACAAGAGATCCACTTCCTGGACACTACAGTGCTAATAAACAATGGTCACATAAACACCACCCTATACCGGAAACCTACTGACCGCTATTCCTACCTGCATGCCTCCAGCTTTCACCCTGACCACACCACACGATCCATCGTCTACAGCCAAGCTCTGCGATACAACCGCATTTGCTCCACCCCTCAGACAGAGACAAACACCTACAAGATCTCTGTCAAGCTTTCTTACAACTACAATACCCACCTGCAGAAGTAAAGAAACAGATTGATAGAGCCAGAAGAGTTCCCAGAAGTTACCTACTACAGGACAGGCCTAACAAAGAAAATAACAGAACGCCACTAGCCGTCACCTTCAGCCCCCAACTAAAACCCTTCCAACGCATTATTAAGGATCTACAACCTATCCTAAAGGATGACCCAACACTCTCACAAATCTTGGGAGACAGGCCAGTCCTTGCCTACAGACAGCCCCGCAACGTGAAGCAAATACTCACCAACAACCACATACCACACAACAGAACCACTAACCCAGGAACTTATCCTTGCAACAAAGCCCGTTGCCAATTGTGCCCACATATCTATTCAGGGGACACCATCACAGGGCCTAATAACATCAGCCACACTATCAGAGGCTCGTTCACCTGCACATCCACCAATGTGATATATGCCATCATGTGCCAGCAATGCCCCTGTGCCATGTACATTGGTCAAACTGGGCAGTCTCTACGTAAAAGAATAAATGGACACAAATCAGATGTCAAGAATTATAACATTCATAAACCAGTCGGAGAACACTTCAATCTCTCTGGTCACGCAATCACAGACATGAAGGTCGCTATCTTAAAACAAAAAAACTTCAAATCCAGACTCCAGTGAGAAACTGCTGAATTGGAATTCATTTGCAAATTGGATACTATTAATTTAGGCTTAAATAGAGACTGGGAGTGGCTAAGTCATTATGCAAGGTAGCCTATTTCCTCTTGTTTTTTCCTACCCCCCCCCCAGATGTTCTGGTTTAACTTGGATTTAAACTTGGAGAGTGGTCAGTTTGGATGAGCTATTACCAGCAGGAGAGTGAATTTGTGTGTGTATGGGGGTGGGTTTTTGGAGGGGGGTGAGGGAGTGAGAGAACCTGGATTTGTGCAGGAAATGGCCTAACTTGATTATCATGCACATTGTGTAAAGAGTTGTCACTTTGGATGGGCTATCACCAGCAGGAGAGTGAATTTGTGTGGGGGGGTGGAGGGTGAGAAAACCTGGATTTGTGCTGGAAATGGCCTAACCTGATGATCACTTTAGATAAGCTATTACCAGCAGGACAGTGGGGTGGGAGGAGGTATTGTTTCATATTCTCTGTGTATATATAAAGTCTGCTGCAGTTTCCACGGTATGCATCCGATGAAGTGAGCTGTGGCTCACGAAAGCTCATGCTCAAATAAATTGGTTAGTCTCTAAGGTGCCACAAGTACTCCTTTTCTTTGTACTATGATGGGAGATATCTGTGTACTAGTGGATAAGGCATTTATTTTAACAACCAGTACATGTCAAAGGGTCTGGGTTACCTATTTTAAATGCTGGGGTAATGCTTGGCATTTGGGGGGGGGGGGGCTGGGGAGGTGGGAAGCAGTGAGAACTAGTCACACTGGTTGGCACGATATGGCACTATCCTGTGTGTCAGAAGGGTGCCTGTGGCTCTCTGATCCCAACTGACCTGCTGTGTTTGGTTTATTTGAAACTGGTGTTGGAACGGTAAACTGTCACTTTCATTTGCAAGGGATTTCCCAGCCCTGCTTGCTAGCTAGGGGATTCTGTTAGGAATGTGTGTGAGGACAGCAGTTTGAGAAGAGCCAGCCTCAAACAAGGTATGGTGAATTGTTCCTCTGCTTTAGGGAGCAACCTGATTTGTCTCTGGGGTTGGTTTGTTTTTTTCCATTTTTGTGTGGTGTTGTTCCGAATTCTAAGACATAAAGTGTTACATTGCAACCTTCCAGCAATTGTATTGTTATTTCTTTATCTAAATTTCTCTGTTTGCATGCCGTGAAACATAACACTGTGCATTTGAGCAAAGCTCTGTGCTGCTTCTTCACCTTTGCATTCAATGAAGTGAGCTGTAGCCCATGAAAGCTTATGCTCAGATAAATTTGTTAGTCTCTAAGGTGCCACAAGTCCTCCTTTTCTTTCTTCTTAACCTTTGTCCATCTTATCAATTTACATTGTAAACTCTTTGGGACCAGGATTGTCTGTTGTTGTGTTTGCACAGTGCCTAAAGGGTCCCTGATCTCAGCTGGAGCATTTAGGTGCCTTTGTAATATTAAAAAAAAAAAAAATTGGATTTGGAGATACTATAAAAATATTCTCATTGGCTCAGAAGTAGAGCTGGCCCAATACTATGAAAGAAAAGGTTAAGGAATGTGTTCAAATTTGTAAATGGATTTGTTTTGACTGCTCTCGCCAGTCCTTTTGCATTTGTTTGCCTTGGGTATTGTAGCGAGAGAATTTACTTGTAGGACCATTCATAGAAACAGAGAAGCCTAAGTGAACACTGCCAAACATTTGCAGACAGTGAATTTTGAATTTATAAACATAGCTGTTTGCAGTGGAAACTTGTTTCTAAAAACTACATGCATCTAATCAAGGAAGAGAAGGAATGTCATGTGAACTAGATGTCCAATCTTAAATTAACCCAAAAAAGCTGAAGTTTTTAAAAGGCAAAATCTGACAATTGTTCCCAATAGAGTTACAAAGCTGAGATTTGTTTGATTTCAAAGGAAGAATAAATTTGAGCCAACTGCAAACAGACAGAAGCAAAATGTGTTAACTAAGTTATTGGCCACAAATTATTCATCAACGTCTACTCAAAGGTCAGTAGGAGCCTGATCCACAAACAATTTAGGCATCTAACTGCCTAAATCCCTGTGCAGGGGTGCTGGAACAGTTTTTATAGCAGGAGTGCTGATGATGGAAACCCCTGGAAACCATCTATTTGGTATTTGTTATTACTACAAAACTGGGGACAGCAACTCCAGCACCCCTAGTTCCAGCACCACTATCCCTTTGTGGATCTGGATGCAGAGGCCCAATGCAAAGCCCATTAAACTCAATGGGATGCTTTGAAGCAGGATTAGGCTCCTTGTGCCATGTAGTTAAAGTCCCCAGGATGGCCCTTGCACAAGGAAGTCCAGTTCAAATTGCCCCTCCCTGCACTAGCATGGCAATTTGCAACACAGGTGTTTCATGCACAATATTCCATAGACTACCAAAGGGATGTGTGAATCAGCATTTCACCCACTAGCCGAGGTGGATCTCTTCCACTTGGTGTGTTGTACTAGGAAGGCTGTAACATCCCTTGGTGGACAAGAGTTTGCAGCTTCTTTGCACTGCTGCAGTTCACCTCAGTTAGCCTTTCCACCGCCAAAATCCTGTGCTCTGTGTTATGGCAGTTTATGCTGGCATACCACCAGGTGAATGTGACTCGGTGTGTTTGAATTCATCCCTACGAAGAAGGCCAATGATAGGCCTGTGTACTCCTTCAGTTCTACTTGAGTACCACAGGCTTAATTTCACTTACTGTGTCTAGTTCTCAACGTCCCCAGGTCCCGATTTAGGACCTTTAGTTACAAGAGTGCTATATAATTGAGTCGTGTGTGTGTGTATCTTTATATTAACTAGCTGTCATAATATAAAACATCTCCCTCCTATAACAAGTGGGGTGTGTGTGTGTGTATGTATGTGCTAGTTAATATAAAGATACCCTCTACTGGCACATAAGAAATAAGTAGCATTGTTCACAAGCGAGTAGATTAATTAAAGCTGTTATGCTCTGAATTTGGCTTCCTGAGTCTAGCTCTCCACATCTGTTAATAATCCCTCACTAAATGAAAGGGTAACTGATTTTAGTGTGCTAAAGACACTCAAGCAGACACATAAAAGAAGAGAAAAATAGCTCTTACTATTCTTTTTATTTGTGGAGGACATTGGCAGAGTGATATAGGGTAAGATTTTTCCCTGAGGAGCACCAGTAGTCCTGGCATTGTTCATCTTTACTTCATGTCCTGTATATGACTTTTGCTGTGCTCGCAGAGGACAAAAATCATCACTCCCTCCACCCCCACTAAAATGCAATTCACTGTCTCTGAGCCAAAGGAAGTACAACTAGGCAATTTCTATAGTCTTCAGAATGGAAATTAACACTCTGAATTTAAGTTCTCAAATGCACACTTCTTTTACAATGAGAGTGAAAGATTCCACATTTTACTTACATTAAATGCACACAGTTATTGAAGGCAACATGTTTTCTGGGTGGAACAAGGCACTGGAAGCCAGGTCTCCTAGATTCTATTCCCATATTTGACCCTGACTCACTGTATTGCTTTAGGATAATCAAATAGTTTAACTGAGGTATACAGAGGTTTCCCATAAAAAGAACAGGAGTACTTGTGGCACCTTAGAAACTAACAAATTTATTACAGCATAAGCTTTCATGGGCTACAGCCTACTTCATCGGATGCATAGAATGGAACATATAGTAAGAAGATCTATAGATAGATACACATACAGAGAAGGTGGAAGTTGCCATACAAACTATAAGAGGTTAATTAATTAAGATGAGCTATTATCAGCAGGAGAAAAAAACTTTTGTAGGGATAATCAAGATGGCCCATTTACACAGTTAATAAGAAGATGTGAGGATACTTAACTTAGGTACCCTTATGATCTGCTGAGTACCAAGGGGTACAGTGGTTCTCAAACTTTTGTACTGGTGACCCCTTTTGCACAGCAAGCCTCTGAGTGTGACCCCCCCCCCCCGCTTATATATTAAAAACACATTTAAAAATATTTAGCGCTATTATAAATCCTGGAGGCAAAGCAGGGTTTGGGGTGGAGTGTGATAGCTTGCAACCTCCCACGTAATAATCTCACAACCCCCTGAGGGGTCAAGACCCCCAGTTTGTGAACCCCTGGGAAAACACCTAACTCAGAAGTGTTGTTAGGATATATTTTTTAATGGTTGAAAAAACTCTTCCATTTTCTTGGATGAAATGCTCTGAAAAAGTTTTATGTTTATTGCTGGAAAACAGAGCTGTTATAATGAACTGTTTTTAAATATTAATAGTAATCAGTGTTGCCAACTTTCACAATTTAATTGCAAGGCCCATAATATTTTTTTTCTTAAAACCCCAGATCCTGGAATCCAATTTTTTACCTGAATCTCAGCTTTCATTTATAAAAAAAACACAGTATGTTTCTAACCCACATGATTACAGAGAAAAGCCTACAAACATAACCTGAATGCATATTAAGGGCTCAGAAACCAAAGGCAAATAAAAAGACCCCAAAGATTTATTTGTCTTTAAGTCTCATGATTTTGGGGGACTGGACTCAATTTTTGAACACTTGGGGTTGGCAGGGGTGTAACAGAACCACCAGAATGTCTACATGCCTAAACTGAGTAACCACATTTTCTTATTATTGTCACCTTCATCCTTCCTCAAACCTCATTCCCAACACCACAGAATCTCATCTCATTGGGTAGCAACTAAATTAGGCTCTGATCATACAAGGTACAAAGCTCAGACAGGCCCCAAAACCTGCACAGGGCACTGTGGAAGTCAGTGGACTTCTGCATGGACACACAGATCTGCTTGTCCTGTCACTAACAGGACTGAGGCCTTTGTTCCCAAATCGCATGGGGAAGAGCCCTTGTCTTTCTGTTTGTAATGTACTGTGTTGTGCACACTGACCTGAAGATTTGGTCCATAATATCTTTCTCCTCTCCATCAAGTCTGCTTCTCTTTGTTTCTTTTACGAAGGAAGATGATCAGTCTGCACTTAGGGCTCCTCAGTGATTTGGGCTAGCTTTCAAGGCACTGGAAGGCATTTAAATGATCTTTATATCATTTCTGATGTGCTGTTTACTAAGGTGGTGGCTGGAGACAACAAATAGCTCTGTTTCCTGAACATCAAGGAGCAAGTAGAGTTCCAGTTAAACAAAGGACCATCACATTTCAAGTCATTTGTCATCTGCATGGGATGTTTCAAACAAGTGGGAATGACAAACTCACTCACTATTAACATATTCCTCTACTAGCTTCCTCTTCTCTACTATAGCAAACATTAACTTCTTGCCTTCGCTTACAAGGACCTACATAACCATCCCACCTCTATCTCTCATTCAGAATCAAAAGATTGATTTCCTCTTCCAATAAGCCCATGTTGTCATCCTCCACCACCCACATGTTATTTTTTCAAACAAGCATCTTTGTGCTTTCTCCCATGTTGCCCACTCTTTGAAGATGCTCACCATAAACATCCACAAAATTAACTCATTATCCTCCTTCAAAGCTCTCCTTAAACCTACAAAAAACTTGACCGCAGTTAGGCTGCTGGTGTACTGAGATCACTGCCTGCCATGCTGACTAAGATTTCACATGGTTTCTTTGTACTCCCCCATCGATCTGTCTATCTCCACTTCTTTTCTCGTGTTGCCTACTTAGATTATAAGCAATTCGAGGAACGTTTTTTTTTCTATGTTTGTGCAGCACCTAGCACAATCGGGTCCTGGTTTGTGACTAGAGCTCATAGGTGCGATAGTAATACAATAAATAGTAACCACATTAAAATTACCAAGGGAATATGGTGAGATGGTTCTCTCCTGGGGGCAAACAAATAACATGTATTGACCAATGTCTCTGCTGATGGAATTTTGATGAGTACCACCCATGGCCAACAAGTCCATAGGACACCTATGTATACTGGCTTTCACTTTAACGTTATTGTATACTGCCGCATTTCTGGGTGGTTGTGTTGTTGTTGTTGTTTTAAATCACAGGACCCAATCAGCATGTGTTGAATGTTTCTTAGTAACTACTAAAGGGAAATTGTGAAAGTACACATTTGGCCTTGAAAACAATATTTCAGGGGCCAGAAGGCATTTAATTCACATCATATTGCAAGGGCACCACATGTTTTGACAAGCCCTGAGAGAGGTAATTCAATGAGCATCACTTTAATGATATATGATTTAGACAGTTATTTTTTCCTTTGTCCTCTCTGTGACCCTGCTCCTTCCCCCCTTTCTTTTCAATGTTGCCACAGAGTCACTGTCACAAAGATGTCAAATCTGTAGGTGACTGTGTCCTTGTTCAGTTATGCACAGGATAGAATAAACATGCAGATAGCTGCACCATTTGCAAATCAGGGCAAAAACAGTTAATTAGATACCCAGTTCTCTTCGCCTGTCCACCAAATAGGTTAGACATATTGAGCCAAGTTGATCCCTGGTGTAAGCCCACTGATGCCAGTGGAGCTGAACAAGGGAGGAACTTGGATCCAGGTACGCAAACAAAGGTTTAGTGGGCTCCTACAGAGTAGTGTGACGCAAGAATCCACCAATGTAACATAAGCACACAATCCTTCCCTACTGGCCAAGAGTGTCATTACTCCAGTGGAAGTGGCCATTGTAGGAGAGAGAGGCGATCTCTCGGTGAGTGAGGGGAAGTCCTGTGGCTAATTTTGAATATCAAATCAGAGAACTTGAACTGTATTTTTTGACAGGTTTCAGAGTAGCAGCCGTGTTAGTCTGTCTCTAAGGTGCCACAAGTACTCCTTTTCTTTTTGCGAACTGTATTTTGTACTCAAAGGAGAGTCAGTGGGTGTTGTGCTCATTAGACCTTTCTTGGTTAGGAAACAGACAGACTGCCACATTTTGTAGCCGTTGGAGATTTTTCAGGGTGTGTGGCTTCATTCCTGGATAGAATGAGTTGCAGTAATTAAGTATGGAGGTCATGAATACATAGATCACTATGGCCAGGCCAGTGTCCAATAGCGGGGGGCGCAACCTTCTAGCGAGCTGGAGACTGAGGTTGGTGGGTTTTGCCATCATGTAAGCTCTGAGGCAACAACCATATTTTTGTTCTGTATTTGTACAGTGCCTAGCACAATGCACCTGGTTCATGTCTAGGGCTCCTATAGACTCTGCCTGCTAGGACAAGAAGCAGCCAAAGCAAAAAAAACTGTTTGCGGGGAATGGGGTAACAATGGTGCTCCCCCACATCATCCACCTGGATCCAGGACAGTTCAGGGGAAACTCTGAGAGGCCCTAGAACCCAGGAAGAGCGGGTTGCATGGAACTATGTGAGTGGGTTGCAGAGAGCTAGGGACTCCAGCCGGGAGGACCAGAAGCAGAGATCCCCTGGGTCATCCTGAGTTAAGTCCTAAAAAGACATTCAGTTCTGACAGATTACGACATTTCTGTCAACGTTTGAATCAGACTGGAACTCATTTGTTAATATATATCCCTGCATGAGCCTGTACATTATTCTTTTTCCTAGTTAATAAACCTTTAATTAGTTTGTTACAGGACTGGCTACATGCATTGTCTTTGGTGCAAGATCTAAGGTAGAAATTGTTCTGGGATAAGTGACTTGTCTCTTGGTACTGGAAGCAACCTGAATATTTTGTTAAAAAAAAGGAGTACTTGTGGCATCTTCGAGACTAACAAATTTATTTGAGCACAAGTTTTTGTGAGCTAAAACCCACTTCATCGGATGCATGCAGTGGACAATACAGTAGGATGATATATATACACAGAGAACATGAAAAAATGGGTGTTGCCATACCAAATGTAATGAGACTAATCAATTAAGGTGGGCTATTATCAGCAGGAGAAAAAAAACATTTGTAGTGATAATCAGGATGGTCCATTTCAAACAGTTGACAAGAAATAACAGCAGGGGAAAAGTTAGCATGGGGAAATAATTATTACTTTGTGTAATGACCCATCCACTCCCAGTCTTTATTCAAGCCTAATTTAATGGTGTGCAGTTTGCAAATTAATTCCAATTCTGCAGTTTCTCACTGGAGTCTGTTTTTGAAGTTCTTTTGTTGAGAATTGTGACTTTTAGATCTGAAATTGAGTGACCAGGGAGGTTGAAGTGTTCTCCTACTGGTTTTTGAATGTTATAATTCTTGACATCTGATTTGTGTCCATTTATTCTTTTGTGTGGAGATTGTCCGGTTTGGCCAATGTACAGGGCAGAGGGGCATTGCTGGCACATGATGGCATATATCACATTGGTAGATGTGCAGGTGAACGAGCCTCTGATAGTGTGGCTGATGTGATTAGGTCCTATGATGGTGTCCCTTGAATAGATATGTGGACACAGTTGTCAACAGGCTTTGTTGCAAGGATAGGTTCCTGGGTTAGTGTTTTTGTTGTGTGGTGTGTGGTTGCAGGTGAGTATTTGCTTCAGATTGTGGGGCTGTCTGTAAGCGAGGACTGGCCTGTCTCCCAATATCTGTGAGAGTGAGAGATTGTCCTTCAGGATAGGTTGTAGATCCTTGATAATGCGTTGGAGAGGTTTTAGTTGGGGGCTGAAGGTGACGGCTAGTGGCATTCTGTTACTATCTTTGTTGGGCCTTGTCATAAATATAAAGGGAACGGTAAACCCCTTTGAAATCCCTCCTGGCCAGGGGAAAGCTCCTCTCACCTGTAAAGGGTTAAGAAGCTAAAGGTAACCTCGCTGGCACCTGACCAAAATGACCAATGAGGAGACAAGATACTTTCAAAAGCTGGGAGGAGGGAGAGAAACAAAGGGTCTGTGTGTCTGTCTTATACTGGTTTCTGCCGGGGATAGACCAGGAATGGAGTCTTAGAACTTTTAGTAAGTAATCTAGCTAGATATGTGTTAGATTATGATTTCTTTAAATGGCTGAGAAAAGAATTGTGCTGAATAGAATAACTATTTCTGTCTGTGTATCTTTTTTGTAACTTAAGGTTTTGCCTAGAGGGGTTCTCTATGTTTTTGAATCTAATTACCCTGTAAGATATCTACCATCCTGATTTTACAGGGGGGATTTCTTTATTTCTATTTACTTCTATTTTTTTATTAAAAGTCTTCTTGTAAGAAAACTGAATGCTTTTTCATTGTTCTCAGATCCAAGGGTTTGGGTCTCTGGTCACCTATGCAAATTGGTGAGGCTTTTTATCCAACATTTCCCAGGAAAGGGGGGGTGCAAGTGTTGGGAGGATTGTTCATTGTTCTTAAGATCCAAGGGTCTGGGTCTGTAGTCACCTAGGCAAATTGGTGAGGCTTTTTACCAAACCTTGTCCAGGAAGTGGGGTGCAAGGTTTTGGGAAGTATTTTGGGGGGAAGGACGCGTCCAAACAGCTCTTCCCCAGTAACCAGTATTAGTTTGATGGTGGTAGCGGCCAATCCAAGGACAACGGGTGGAATATTTTGTACCTTGGGGAAGTTTTGACCTAAGCTGGTAAAGATAAGCTTAGGAGGTTTTTCATGCAGGTCTCCACATCTGTACCCTAGAGTTCAGAGTGGGGGAGGAACCTTGACAGGCCTGTGCTGGAGTAGGTGACTTCTGGGTATTCTTCTGGCTCTGTCAATCTGTTTTTTTCACTTCAGCAGGTGGGTATTCTAGTTTTAAGAGTGCTTTTTGGTGATTTTTGGTTTCAGTGACCATTTATCACTAAGTCCGGCTGGCCTGGGTGGCAATATTGACTGGAGAGCCCAAGAGAACTACCTGTGACTCCATGGTAAGACTGTTACACTAATCTAAGAGTTCACATTTGTTACCAGTTTGGTGAAATCTAATTCTAGAACATATCACCACCAGTCTGGGGTATCTGCCCTGCTTTTATAGTGTTCTCTGAGGTTGGCACTCCAGGCATGAACTACTCCAAACAGGGTGACGAGGAGTTAGACACCTTCAATCCTTTTATGACTCCAACCCTATGCTAACAACAACTTCAGGCATACAGTAGCACTGAGGACTCCAAAACAACACTGAGGCTAATGAACAATTTAACAATCTGAAGATAGATTCCCTAGATAGTGGGGTATTTTATAGAGTGGCATGTTCATTGAAGCATGTCCCTTTTCCTAGCAGCATCACCTCAGTGTTGCCTGGGTACAATTCCTCTTCAATCTGCTACGGATTTCAGCTAGCCATTGACAGAGCTGGGAAATGGTGCTGTTTACATTTTGGTGCTGTCGGTAGTATGTTGGCATATCAACCCATGCTCTCTTGTTGGCTCTCCCAGTGGTTCTATGTAGATATTGACTAATACAGAGGATACGTTGAGCTTTGTGATACCTAGCACATAAGGGCTTTGGAGATGGAAGAACAGTTGCCCATGGGTTCAATCTGAGAGAACGGGTGTGAAGTGGTCTAGGAGATAGGTTCACTCCTTCAGCTGCTTGGACACTGGGCAGGAGTATTTGTTGATCAACAGTATGAAATGCCACAGAGGTGTCCAGCAGGATCAGTATGGATGAACTTCCTTTACCTATGGACAGGAGGAAGCCATCCATCACAACAGCTGTCTTTTTTAGCATGCTCTCTTATACCCTTGTAAATCCACTGACTTCCGTGGAGTTACTCATTATTTCCACTGGTGTAAGTGAGAGGAAACTATTCTTGAAAGACAAGAGCACCTTCATATTCTGCACCTAAATACTAGTGTGTAATTTCATGCATGATCCATATTATTGATTATGCTTTGTACATAGACATCTCAGTCTTGATTACAAGTTTCGTTCTTCCCTGGCATGCATATTTATGGTTTATTACAGAAATCTATAACCCACTAACAACCCCACCCAGCTGCTCCCCTTCCTCCTCCTTCCTATGACTGGAGAGGTGTTAGCAGGCCACTTCACCTTGAATGGTCCCTTGAAATGTGTTAACTACTTATCCTAAACAATCTGTTCCATCTGGTATTTGGCTGTGACACTGAGAACATTTCCCAGGCCTGAAGAAGAGTTCTGTGTAAGCTCGAACGCTTGTCTGTCTCACCAACAGAAGTTGTCCAATAAAAGATATTACCTCACCCACCTTGTCTCTCTCACACATATCTTCAGTGAGTGCTGAAAATACAGGGTATGCTTATCTATACTTAAAATAAGCAGCTAGTTGCTTGGCAACAGAGTACCAGGGCATTTTACCCATTCACCTCCACTGGGTTTAATTATGATTTTGATAACATTGTGGTACTTGATATTTTCTAAAGACACACTCCTCTGCTGCTCATATATCAATTCACAGTATGATCACTGGAGGGATTCATAAAACCTTATTGTTTACAGAAGCCAAGTCAGTGATACAAAGCTACTGACACAGGATTGCATTGTTGTCAGTATATTTCCTTACAGTTGGGCTAAGATCAAACTGAAAGCCCCTCACATATGCCAGTTCTCACAGGGTTGGTTTTAATCAACATCTGTGTTTGTTTATATGAAGAATAAATATTTAAATCGGGTGAAAAAAATCGAAATCTGCTGCTTTTCCCCCTGTTGCCTGAAAGAAATTCATGGAACTTTCTAGTTCACATAAATAAGAACTTAGCGCTAGTTTCCTCAGAGGGATAATAAGTAAATATTTTGCACTTCAAATTTAACCACATAAATGGTATCCCCAATTATAATGTATCTTTGTGATCCAGAAAAAACAGCCAGGAGGCATGGGAGATGCTAACCTCTGATGCTCAGAATGGGAAATGAAGGAGGTTATTACTACAATTATTATTTGTAATATGTATTACAAGTAGGCTTAGAGACCCTAACCAACATTGGAACCCCATTATACTAGGCACTTCACAAACCCATAGTAAGAGACAACCCGTGTCTCAAAGGGCTTACAGTCTAAATAGACAAGAAAAACAAATTGAGAGAGGAGGGGTAAGTGCCATAAGAACCATTTTAGAGATGTGGGAGTGAGGTACCCACTGTAGTGAACAATATACAATACAATACAATACAATATAGCAATGAGACACCCTGATGTTATAGAACTCATGAGATTTAAGATGAACTCCCATGAGACTCTGACAGCTTTGTTTGTTCCCTATGCTTATTGGATATATCATATGGTATCATGAGATTTCACGATAAATCTAGCAAAGATTTACAATCCCCATTCCTCACTCTGAAATTAGTCTTTTCATGTCAATACTGAACGAACATTCAAAGGAACATAACATGTCCATCAGAGTCTGTGATGAAATTCAACATTTAAATGCAAATTGTTGATTTTTAAATTGCCAGATTTATATCTTCTTTTCTTTGAAATAAGCTACATGCAAATTTTTTTGCCACATTTTGACCTTATGCCATTTACTTTTTCCTAACACAGTACTCTAAATGAATTACTCCTAATTGCACTCACATTGTTAACATGCTGCAAGAGTTTGAAAATGCCATTTTGGTACCTGTCAGTACTTCTGTGTGGCAGAATTAACTAATAGAAACCTGGACAAATTTGGAGTCCAGTCACTGAGCAATCTGAAGATACACAAGCACCCTGTGATGAAGCAATTATACCAGCTGAGACTCTTGCTGTTCTCAGCACAGTGTGGATTTATAAAGAACAAATCATGTGAAGCCACCCTAACTTCCTTCTTTGACAGAGTTACTGGCCTAGATGATAGGAGGGAACTAGACATGAGATCTTGATTTTAGAAAGACTTTCGACACAGTCTCAAATGACATTCTCATAAGTATATGAGGGAAATGTGTTCTAGATGAAATTCCTACAAGGTGGGTGAACAACTGATTGAAAGACTCTACTCAAAGAGTAATTATCAATGGTTTGCTGTCACACTGTGAGGACATGCTCAGTAGGGTCCAACATCATCCAGTCTTGTGTCTGGCACTTTTCAATATTTCCATTAATGACTTGGATAATGGAGTGAAGAGTATGCTCATAAAATCTGTGGGTGATACTAAGCTGGGAGGGGTTGCAAGCACTTTGAAGTACAGGGATTAGAATTCAAAACAACCCTGACAAATTGGAAAATTGGTCTGATTTCAAAGAAAAGTGCAAAGTCCTTCACTTAGGAAGCAAAAATCAAATGCACTACGACAAAATTAGGACTATAGCTAGGTGGCAATACTGCTGAAGAGGATCTGGCTGTTATAGTGGATCACAAATTGAATGAGTCAACAATGTGAGGTGATTGTGATAATGGCTAATATCATTCTGGGGTGTATTAACAGGTTAAAAAAACAGTCTTCAGTCTTTTGCGAGTCTTCAGTAAGTTAAGGTCTGTTTGCAAAATGAAGCCTTACTCTTTGCTAAGAGAAATGGCAAGGGGTCTCCATGCAGGTGGCTGTCTTTGCACGGTTGGGGCCTTGATTAGAGCCAACACTACCATGGAATAAGTGGGAAATGATTCTTCATTACTCTGTGCCCATGCACCCATTAACACCTACATAAACAGGTTCAAAAGTGAATGTAAATGTTTCTGTATCAAAATAATGATTTACCACAGGGATTGGCAACCTTTGGTACGCGGCCTGCCAGGGTAAACCCCCCGGCGGGCCAGGCCGGTTTGTTTACCTGTCGTGTCTGCAGGTTTGGCCAATCACAGCTCTCACTGGCTGCGGTTCGCCGCGCCAGGACAATGGAGACTGCAGGAAGCAGCGTGGGCCAAGCAATGTGCTGGTCGCCACTTCGGCAGCCCCCATTGGCCTGGAGCAGCGAACCGCAGCCAGTGGGAACTGCGATCGGCCAAACCTGTGGATGCGGAAGGTAAACAAACTGGCCCAGCCCTCCAGGGGGCTTACTCTGGCAGGCCGCGGGCCAAAGGTTGCCGATCCCTGATTTACCCCTATGTTACACTGGTGTAAGTGATTGCACAGGGGAAGGGAATGGAAAAATTTGACCCTCAATGTTTTTATCCTAAACTGGGGATATTTTTCAATTCCGGAAATAACTAAGCACCATGTCTGATAATTATTATTGCATTTCATTCATTATCAGGCTGGTGTGACAAGACCCTTAAAACACAATGTAGCCTCCCATTTCCTATCACATTCCCTAATTCTCAAGTGGGGAATAGCAGAACTACTTTAGTTTAAGTCTCTTACTAATAAAGTAAGTTCATTGCTAGCAGTTATTTTGTTCCATTATTGTCTCCAATATTGCATATATCAAATACAAATATGCTGACATTATCGTTCCTAGAATTTTCCTAATAGAAAATATTATTTGACCTGAGCTGTTGCCAAAATTTTGGATTTAACGGGGTGTTTCACTAAGGAGGAGAAATTGATGTTGGAGACAAGCAGGATTGCATAAAAGAAATATCTATTTACAAAGAATGTATAAAGTCCTGTTTCCCTGAACACAGCAGGAATCAAACAGGAGACAGTTTCTTGACTCACAGTTCCAAGCCTCTTTTTTTAGTCAGCACTCAGCCCCAAAACTCTCTTTCTAGGCTGTTCTCAGGGTCATGTTCCCATACTTGTTCTGACTGTGACCCTGGTGTCCTGCTATTTCTTTCCAGCTTTTCTTACTTCTCTCACAGAGACCGACACACACATCTCCACCAAACTATACACAGGAAATACCTCCACCCACATGTCCTTTTGGTTTGGGCAGTGACCGGTGCCTGTGTTTTGAGTAGAGGCTGCTTTTATCTGGTTCCACAAAGGAGCTTAATCGTTTCTCATTTATCTATAATGAAGAGTGACTGTTACACTCACCAATTTCAACAGGGTTTAACCCAACCCATAGCAATATATTTCAAGAGTTAAAGATGAAGGAAGAAGGTTATCTTCTAACTCCTTATAATTCATCACAAACCCTAATTAATTCACACCTTTCACACTGTATTAGTAGTATAGACAGAAAGGATCACCTGTGATATAGTAGTTTCACTCATACCAATACAGCCACATATGTTGTGCCCAAAATATCTGCCGTCTGTTTTTCCAAGTGCCATCTGTGCATACAAAATATCAGGCTATTGCGTGCCAAGCTAACCATTTTCAAGGACGGATATAACCATATGCAGTGAGTGCAGGAATGTTCTTGTTGGGCGAAAATTGCACTGGTCTATCTTGTCATGAGAACTTTGTAAAATAAGTAATGGTTTTCTTCACAAAAGGGTGAAATTCACCCCTGTGCCCTGGGCCTGGAGAAGGTGCATGCAGCACTTAAGTCCCTAATGCCCTAATTTGAGGGTTTAAGTGAGAGCTAAGATGGCCTGGTGCTAGCTCTTTGTAAAGGGGCAAGTTTCACTTAACAGGAGCAGTATTTTGTCTAGACTCCCAAAACTAGAGGCTCACAGGACCTAAAACCAAACATTTGAAAATTACATGCCATCTTGCTACCTCTGGCTCCTGGGACTACAGCCAAGTTATATCCGTTGTGCCATTTAGAAGTAAGCTGGATAAATCCTGGGTAAGTATAAGGGGAATATACTGAAGGAAACTATCCAGCCCTGCCGGAAGGACAGGCTAGATGATTTAGCTTAGGTCTTGCCATCTCTAAGTTCCATGGTTTTCAGTCAGTGCTTCTGCCTCCCTCCTCCTTCTCGAAAATAAATGCTTTCCTAGATGAACCTGCACTAATTTTTCTCTCCTCCCATTTGTCTTCTCCTCATTACCTCCTTCACTTCATGTTGCTATTGCCATCTTAACAGAATCCTCAAGGGATGAGAGTCATCTCTTTTTCACTCCCTGGCATCTCCGAGGTGTGTCAAGCCACGAGCCCACCTAGTTTGTTTTATCCTGATTTCCTTCACTGATTGGCACTACTACATCACCATAGTTCAGTCATATTCTCAACCCAGATAAGCATCTCAGCCATTTTCTGTTGGCTTTGTAACACCACAGTACTACGGCCCTGAGGACCCCGGCCACAAGACTTTCTGTATACAAGAACCCCCACTATCTTTAACAGAATTTCTAGATACAAGATGCTTCAAGGATTGGGCCCATGCAGTATAACAAGTATGGAAGGAAGTATCAGAAATAGCTGTCAATTGGGGGAGCCCATTGAAATCAATGGACATTTTCCATTGATTTCAATGGGTTCTGGATCAGCCCTCAGGCTCTGCGATAGCATCCCTTTGTGTGCACTTACTTTAATAAAGCTAACGAATATAGTCCTACCAATACTAGTCTTGATCACAAAATACTCATTTCTCTCATGATAACAGAAAGTACTACCTGCAATTATCCCCTACCTGCCTGTGCTCATGGGATATGATGCTCAAATCTAATATCTCTATTGCATTTGCTGGCAAGTCAAAATATAATATAAAGGATGTGTCATGTTCTTTGCTGGCTGTGGTGGGTGAGGACCCCGTTGAGTCCCCACAAGACCACAATTTGGGCTGCTTAGAGAGTCCTTCCCCTACTTGTGGCAAACAAGGAATTCTCTAAACAAAACAAACAAGAAGGTTCTTCTCCTCTCCCTGAGTCTGCTGTAAATTACTTAAATAAACCAGTTAACAGAAAATTTAAAAAACTGGTGCAATTCCCAGTCTGCTCCTTATCTAACCTAGACAGGGAAATAATTCCCCAATAAATTCTATAAATTGGTTTAAAACTTATAGAAAGGAGATCATTTGTACTGAACAATGTAGACCTTTGATCAATTTCACTAGAAATTTCCACCCCATTGAATTCCAGAGACTTGTGTGTAATAACTGGGATGGGGAAGTGGAAGTAGAGTAAGACTCAGGAAAATGCTCTAAAAATAAATCACAAGTTTATCAACTTAATAAGCAGGTTCTTCAGCTGGTGTGAATTGGAGTAATGCCATCAAAGTCAATGGAGCTATACCAATTTCTCCAGCTGAGGATCTGGCCCGGTATACTTTAAACTACACTCTATTCCCTTACACTGTGATTTTTAAATAGCTATAAAAGCGATAATGCATGACCTAGCACAGGATGCTATTGTGTTATGAGGTGTTAGAATTGCAGACTTCCCAAGTAGTATAGCTTTTGTGGGGAAATACAGACTTGGTTAAAAGAGAGAAAATGTGCAAAACTGGATTTTACACATGCAATGGATTGTTGAAGCCCTTGTGGATTCACTGCAGGCTTTACATTTTTGTCTTTGGTCCAAGAGTTTGCACCTGTTCCACTCTGTGTGAGAGTGGAGCCTATAAAGTACCACATTAGATCATTATAAAAAAATAATGAGGCTCAACTGTGTTGTGTTATTGTTATCCTTGGCCAGTTTCAAATTTGAACTTAAAATTAGCAAAATATGTGTTAATTATGAAAAGACAATCTCACATTTTAAAAATTTTCCATGGACATTTCTGTCAGATGTCATATAAAATATGTTATCATCATCATCACTCTGCCATAATTGCACATCTAGGATTCACCAATAGGGCTGGTCAACAAACTTTGTCAATGGAAAATTGGGTTTTCAACTAAATGAAACATTTCATGGAGCATTGCTGCTTCTCTTCCAAAATGGCTCGATTTTTTTAGTTGGAAAATCAAAACCTCTGAAATTGAAAATTTGGCGGGAAGGAGGTTGGTTGCTGAAAATGAAACACTTTGGGGATTAGGCTTTCTGCTTTTTGATGAAAAGTCAATGTTCGCCATGGGAGAAAACAAACAAACAAAAACAAAAGCCAACATTTTCTGGCCAGCTCTACTCACCAGCTTTTGATAATTGTTCAATAGTTTACCTTCCACCTCAGGAGTTTATAGGAACCCAAACAAGTGGAACATGGAAAGGGTGCTTTGTTCACTTCCAACTTATCTCTGCCCTCTATCCACCCACATTCTTGGTAGGAAGAGAGTATCTGGAATGCTGGGACAGTGCTTGGTGCCAGAGTCAGACCAAGAACTAGGTAGTTCTTACCTGGCTGAGCAGTGAGGTGATCTCCCTGACGTTGCAGATGAACACAAAGGCACATAGTGGCCCACAGTTAGTACGGATGTAGCCAGCTCCTACAAGGCTTAAGTATCCTTAACTTCATAGCACTCAACATCTCAGATGTCAGAATGTTTCATTTCAATTGAAAATGTCAAAATATTTCATCTTGGTTTGTTGAAAGGACCCCAAATGGCTTTCCAAATCTTTTTTTTTTTTTTTTTTTTTTTTTTTTTTACAATTTCCATTCTGTGTAAAATTTCAACTTTTCATCCTGGTTTGGGATACAAACAAATGTTGGAACTTCCCATGGGAGAGAACTTTCTGGCTATGACCTGTAAAGCCCTATATGAGTCAGGGACCTGCCTACCTGAGAGATTGTCTCTCTTCTGAAGCCATACTGCCAAGCTGTGGTCAGCAGGGTTATGTAAGATGAATCTCAATCTCTATCTCTATGAAAGAGAGAGGATGGCTGGCAGGGAGTTCTTTTTGAGGGCTCTAAGTGTCTTGAAATTGCTCCTCTTTGTTCCAAACTACTCTAAATTTTGATGACCTTCTAAGCATCCTCCAAAATACATCTGTTTGAGTATGTCTTTGGAGAAGGCTGAGGGTGTTCTTCCCATAATGATAAAGGTGTGCGGACAAGCTTCTGTAGGTGTCTGGTTAGCTGAGTTCCTATTGGAATGGTTATTTCAGTTTATTGGGGTTTCAGCATATTGTATAATTAGTGAATGTGTTGGAATTCCTTAGCTAGGCAACTTTTTATAGTTTAAAATCAAAATGAATACATCAAATGTATGGGACATTTCTGTAAGAAACTTTGTGATTTCTTGCCAACAATCCACCATAACTTAGTTTCAGTCTCCAAAAACAGACATGCCTAACTTCCTCTCAAGGGCTGTAGGTTGTATAGCCCATCACAATAAAAAGTAACATGGGTAGAACTACCCCCTGAGGACATCCAAGCACTGTTGCCAAATTCTTCCCTCCTTGGATATGTCTACATTGCACACTAAGCCTCGACTCTCACTCAGGTTTGAGCCCCAACCATCCTTCCATCCACACACAAATCAGTTTTACTCAGGTCAGCATGCACTCAAGTCTTAGGACCCTGGTAGGGGGTGGGTCACAGCCTGAGTCCTGCTGTGACCCAATTCCAAGCCTATTCATTCTTCAGTGTGAATGAAGTTCAAACCACAGTCCCAAGTCAGAAGGGCTGCATTGTGCAGCATGGATGTGTTAACACGGCTGTGAGACCCAGGTCCAGCAACTGTAAACCCAGGTGTGCAATGCAAAGTGGACACTCAAGCGTAGGATTGGAAACACCAACTCCACAAGCCTGAGACCCAGGTTTACAATGCAATGTAGACATACCCTGTGACACAAAGCAAATCCTAAGTAATTATGTTAACAACAGTGGAGTTGCTCTGGATTTTCTAGGGATTAGAATATGACAATTAAAACATTGTGTTTCTTTAATCTGGGGGGCGGAGACAGGCAAGTAGATAGAAAAAACATTGTTTTGTTTCCTGTGTCATGTTTTTCATTCTAGGGCACATCTGACAGATGCAAGATGAGATGAAAGGCTTATGTCCTGCGGGGGAGTTGCCTTACCAAATGATGTTTTGATAACTACAACAGGTAGCTGGAGTTGGTCAGATGTGCAACAGTCATTTTAAGGATTCACTTCAAGGTTACGTGTTATTGTCCATTGCAGGTTTGTAAATTTTACCTCATCAGCCCAGTGAAAAACTCTTTCCACAGACACATAGAAGTTAGGGATCATAGCTAGGGACAATCACCTAGTCCATTCCTATCACTGTAGAATTCTTCCCATTTCCTAGTGATTTATGCATTCTAGTATTAAATGTCTCAAGTGATGATGATTTTTCCAATTGAAAAGAGCTCATAGTAAGGAAGATTTTTTTTTCCCTGATGGTCAGTCTAAATTGAATTTTTTTCTTAACTTTAGTTCCTATTGCAATTAGATGACCCTTTACTACCCTAATCAATTTGTGTTCTTTTTCTTTCAAATACTTAATAGATAACAGATCTATGGAAGAAAAAAATCCCCAACAACTAGGAATATGCAAACCAACTATGTTTAGTTATTTCCTCGCTATCATATACTGGTACTGTAGAAACTCCCATATCCTGTCTCATTAATGGACAGAGACATATACCATTTTATTGAAAGATATAGTAGTATCAATATTGTAAGGTAGTGCGTAGTTTCCTTTATCCAATGGAGATTCGGGGTAGCTAAAGCATATATATTGAACAATATCACATATCATGGAATTTTAACTTATGAAACCTATTTATCTATATTTTGTTTATGGCTAGAAGATGAATAAGAATTATTATTCCTACAAAACTCTACAGTGGAATAGCCAAGATAATAATCTGGACAGTGAATATCCTCCTGGGAGATATTTCTGCAACCTAAAGCGCAGTCCGTGTAAGGTAAAATATTCTTCTTCACTTTGTGCTGAGTTAGAAAGTTGTTACTTTGGAAGCAAGCATCATAAAATTTAAATATCACGGGCTACCTTGACGTGATTCATGATGCAAATAATGGCACCATTAAAAAAAAGTGGAGTAGTTAGCCCATTCCGTTGCAAAGTTTAGGATTAGGGATGCTTGTAATATGACCACAAGACATCAGTGCAAATATATTGTCCTCCAGCTGAGTGGAGATGGAAGACGTAGGGGATGGAGCAGTTTGTTAGGATATGATGTGGCATTATAGAGGCTATTGAGAGGTTAACTCAATGAGAGGTGTTGTGATGCCTAATGTGGTAGGATTAAGCATGCTAATGTGATATTTCTAAATTCTGAGTGTATCATGAAAAATTGCAGAGACCTTTTCCACTTTTGCTTGAGGCAGTATGAGAAACTGACATTTCATCAGGCTAAAACCCTTCTTCTGAGGTCACCATGTAAACAGTTAATGAAGCAGAAACACTCAGGGGATTCATTGACGGAGCATATTTAGATGTGTTCTATATAAATGTTCAATTGGCAGTAGTGAAATTGCTCCACTGATGCTTTAAAGAAACTGTGGACATTGTACCCTTTCCGTATTAAATGGGGTGTTCATAATTAATTTCTTATTTTCTAAGCCAATGTAACAGTTTGACTATAACTTTTATTAAGCATAACAAAGTTAAAAGCCGGGGCAGGGGGAGGAAGCCTAGAGGTCACAAAGTACTCGGGACAATATAGAGTGGAGGTAGGAGTTATTGCTGCACTAGAGCCTGGTAATGTTTTTGCAATTTTCTGTGGAGTTAATGTTTTTGTCACTTGTAATTAGTTACCACCAAATGCTGCAGAGTATTGTGAGAGACAGTCTCACTGGAAGCAATGGGTCAATGTAGGGAATGCCTTACTCTTGCAGGATGTGCTGACAGGATGCTATCAGCAGCACCCTGATCGCTGACATTGCTGCAGCCTGGGGAAGGCTGCAGGCCCAGCTGAGGGCAGTTATACAGTTTCTGGTGAGGGGCTTGTGAGCACCTGTGTGACAATCGCAGGGCTAACAAAGTAACTGGAGACCATAAAAGGAGAGGAAACAGGAAGCAATTCACGAGGAAGCTCAGAGGGTGAGCCTGGGATGGGGCTTCAGGGAAGCCTGTGTTGCATGGTATTGTTATGTAAGAGGGAAATAAACGCATACCTTGGTGAGAGACCAATGTCCTGGCGTGTATTTGTGACAGCAAAACCATCGCAACGGGCCAGGCAGCGAGGATCACCGGGTAGCGATGGACTCCAATAGTCATGGTTTGTCCCTCAGTGAATAACTAATGATGCTTCACACACGCAGTTCAAATATTAGGCCCCAATTCTGCAAAAATGTATGCATACACAAACTTTATGAACTCTCAGTAGTCCTTTTGAAATCAATAGGACCATTCACAGTGTGTAAATTATGTGCCTGCATAACTCTTGGTAAGATTGAAGCCTTAATGATTCACATGTTGCTAGCAATCCACTATATAAGTAGTCACAGTTTATACTGAGGATGCATTTATACATAGTTTATAAATGGTTAATACATGATGAATAGATATTTTAATAATAATCAATTGTTATGGAGACCAAAAAGTTAACAATTTGCTTATAGTGACGGTGCATAACCATTCATAGTACCTTTCACTTATACCATTATAAGTATCTCTAACGCCTTTGTTATGTCTGTAACAAGCTGATAAGATCTCTTACTCATTTATTAACCCTTTATAAACTATTTATAAAAGTAGCCTTAGCACGAAGTGTGAACACTATTCTTTTGCTGTGCAAAGTATAAACTAAAATAACGTAAGGCAACAGTAGACATTTTTATATACTACATCAACATTATTAGAACATAAAATACAGGGAAAATAGTCTAAGACATTACCTCCTTATAGATAGATCTATCTGAGGGGTAGTCATTTCCTTCAGGTTTAGTTAATCAGTTTATTTCAGTCCACTCAGTGCTATAAGAGAAACCTGTTTGGTTTTCAAGAAATTTTGATCCATCTGTCACAAAAGTCCTCTGGTTTCTATTTGAAGAAATATGCAATCTGTTCCATTTACAAAATGTCTTAAGTAGTTTCCTCCTTGCATGCATACTAAACCCAGTTGACAGGTGGATATTTTGACCTATGCTTGGTGCAAGCACTGAGTCATTTAGGTAAGCATATGTCTCCACAAAGAAAAGAAAGATAGACACTAATTAAAACCTGGGTAAGTCATCTGGAAGCCTGGTAGCACACTCTGCCATTTGTTAACACAATACAAAAGTCACTAATTATAGTAGCATTGTTAGTGCCAAAGTAGTTATAACAGCCTGTCAGTGGTGCATTATAAACCACTATATTCAGGTGTTCATAACTCACCCATAAAAATTCAAATAAGGCTGAAACTTGGCATACATGAGCTCAGTTTAGAAGCTCATTTCTTTAACAAATTGGTAGAGGGGGGAAGAAAGGGAATATCTGACACTTTAAAAATTATGTATAAAAAACCCCTCAGTGGTTTGAAAATCTTATGTTCAACAGCACTGGTACTGCAGGGATTCTTCTGGAGTGTCAATGGAACTAATAAAGCTACTGCACTGTGATGTATTAAAACCAGAACCAAACTACTGTTAGATACCACGGGCTAATTTAATCTTTCAGTTGCACCATTAGAAACTTGGAGTAACTCTGTTGACTTCTGTCTTAACTTCTGTGATTTCTGGTCTCTCTCTTGTGGTCAAGATCCATGGGTCCTCCACATGCCTATTACAACATGTGGTGTACTTCATCCAGTGCATCAAATGCCCCAACGGCAACCATGTGGGTGAAACCAGACAATCACTATGCTCCCAAATGAATTCATACAGGAGAATGATAAATGACAAAAACACCTGTGGGTGAACATTTTTCACAAAGTGATCACTCTATATCTGACCTATCAGTCCTCATCCTCAAAGGAAACCGGCATGACACTTTTAAAAGACAAGTCTGGAAGCTTAAATTCATAATCTTGCTAGACATTAAAAACCATGGACCAAATAGAGACACTGGATTTATGGCTTATTACAACAATCTATAACCCAATAACAACGCCCTCCCCAATTGTCCCCCCCCCCCCTTACTTCCCTATGCCTGGAGGCCTGTTAAAAGGCCACTTCACCTTGAATGATGCCTTGAAAAATGTGTTACCCACTTATACTAAACAATCTGTTCAAACCTTAGATTTAGCAGTGACACTCTGAGTTAGTTTCCCAGACCTGAAGAACACCCTCATCTAAGCTCAAAAGCTTGTCTTTTCACCAACAGAAGTTTGTCCAATAAAAGATATTACCTCACCCACCTTGTCTCTCTAAGGTTTGATAATGTCAAATCTGTCCATGGGAAGGAAGGCCCTGGATGCCAAGGAATACAAAGATGGTCCTATACATCATATGTTCTGTATGAGAGTCAGTGTGGATTTGTCCACATTCAACTCTAGACCTAAGTCCAAGAACAGAGAAAGCACTGTCCTTGTGGTAGACAAGACCTCTCGGTATGACTGAATCTTGAGTAGCCAGTCTTTGCTGTATGGGAATACTACGATGGCCTGACAATGCAGGTAGGCAGCCACCACAGATAGAATCTTTGAAAACACTCTCAGAGCCAAGGACAGACCAAATGTGAACACCTGATACTGAAAATGATCCTGGCCTATGACAAAACTCAGGAACGTTTTTGGAGATGGGTGTATCACTATGTAGAAATACTCATCTGGAAGGTTGAGAGCCAAAAAACAATCCCCAGAATGTAGATATGGAGTTAGAGCTGCCAGAGCCACCATCCTGAACTTTTGAGGCCTCACAAATTTGTTCAGAAGTTTCAGGTCTAAGGTTGGTCTCCACCTTCCATTTTTATTCAGTATGAGGAAATACCTCAAATAGAATCCCCTTCCCCTGTGTTGAGCAGAGACCAGTTTTATCGCTGCTAAATGAAGAAGGGAGTTTATTTCCTGTGTTACCAGAAACTCATCATCCTGAAAAGGGATGGGGAAGGGGAACAATAAGGAGGGAAGGAGGTAAAATGGATGGTGTAGCTTGATGATATTACTTCCATCACACTTTTGTCCAAGATGCTACATTCCCATGTTTGCTGGAAATGGGAGAGCCTGTCTCCAAATGGCGGGAAGTGGGCAAAATGTTGAAGCTGGCAGACTTCTGGCAGGTCGAACCCTCAACCATCCCATTAAAACTGACGCTTCAATGGTGAAGTCACATCAGGTGGGTTAGAGGGTCTCTTTCTCTGGAACCTGTCTCTCTCTCTAGGATGTTCCATAGGTCTCTGAAACCCAGAGAATTGCATTGCATGGGATCTTTGAGCCATTTGCAATCTACTAAACTTTCTTTGGTTTGCAGGAGTGTTGATGCCTAATAAGTGTAATGTTCCCCTGGAATCTTTAAGGGTATGTAATGACTTGTCAGTATTCCCCAGGAACAACTTCAGTTCTTAAAACAGGAGGTCCTCTTCCATATTCTGGCCTTCTCTGGGGAAACCAGACAACTGTAACCAGGAAGCCCTGAGTATCACCATTGCTGTAGAGATGGAATGTGTCACTGTAACTGCTGCATCAAGAGCTTCCTGAAGAGATGTTCTGGCCAGTAATTCTACCTCAGCAATAGTTACCTGAAATTGTCCCCTTTGGTCTGCAGGAAGATGTTGAATAAATGAACCAAAAAATGTATAATTTCTGAAGTTGTTTTGTATTTGGCCATCAGTGCCTGGTAATTTTCAATGCAGAACTGTAGGGTTTCAATTAATAAGTTTTTCTCCCCAGAAGGTCCAGGCCCTTCTAGTGTCTGTCATACAGAGTGGACTTACATTGATGCAGTTTGCCCCATTCATTCACTGCATCAACCACCAAAGAGCTGGGTGTAGAGTGAGAAAATAAGAACTCACAAGAGCTGGCAACACTGAACCTCACTACCCCCTCCCGGTAATAAATTATTTTGTTTACCAAACTCATGCCTGCATCATTATTCTGGAGACTATGCCTGTTTGTACTAACCTGCCAATTAGAAAATTTCAATGTCTTATAACAATACAATGTACATGAGGGCTCTGTTTATTTGACAAGATCAGTGTCTTCTTGTGCCATTGGAAGCTCGATGAAGCCATGGAAAGTCTCAGAGTTAGCACATGACTCATTCCCCCTGCACCCTCCCCGCCAATCTGGTCAGTGAAAACGTATTTTATTAAAGGTTTCAGAGTAGCAGCTGTGTTAGTCTGTATTCGCAAAAAGAAAAGGAGTACTTGTGGCACCTTAGAGAGTAACCAATTTATTTGAGCATAAGCTTTCGTGAGCTACAGCTCACTTCATCGGATGCATGGTCAAAAACTGGTGTGTTGCATGAAAAAATTCAAAACTTTCAAAATGAAACAAACAAAACCAGGTTTTTTGGGAGAGAGGGGCTGTGATTAGTTTCTATGTTTGGTTTCCCCATTCTCCCTCTTTTTTTCCTTTCCCTCTGACCTTTTTTTCTGACTTTTCATTTCCCCACTGAAAAACAGAGGAAAAGGAACAGAAAAGTAAAAGAAGTGGGGGTGGGGGGTGGGGGGGACAACAGAAAAACAAAATGTTGATTTTCAGTTTCAAAAAATGAAAAATAAAAAATGAGTTTTCAGTTTTTGATTGAAAATTCTGAACATTCTGAAAATTTGAAGTTTCCACCCCCAAAAAAATCATTTTTGAAAAAAGGCCATTTTTGTCAATAAAAGGTTTGTAAAGAAAAAAAATTGATCAGCTCTACTCCTTTCCCTGCCCCCCATCTCACTGTGTGGATTCAGAACCATGAGTGCAGAGGAGGAGTTAAAAAAAATCTGTCAGCATATGAAAGCTGGAAATCAGGACATTTGGAGACAAAAATATGGCGGCAGCTTTAGCTGCTTCTTGGTTTAACTAGTAAACAGCACTCCTTCCCAATTTGCTTGCCACACTGTGAACAATACAGCGTACTTAACTAATTAGAGGAATCTCCTATTTAATGTCTGGAGCCTTTGTATGTGACTTTTACAAATTATTGCAGCCAAAACTTGAAGTAAAATCCTATGGTCTGCTGACTGTAGCTGTACCAAGAAAACTTTTAGAAGCCTTACTGTCAGAGCTGGGCTGAGCATCCTCCAGCAAGACGACTCTCTGCAAGTCATACAGGTCCCAAATCAGGAAGGTTTTGAAGTCAATGGGACTTACATACATGCCTAAAGTTAAGCACATACTCATGGTCTAGTGGTTAAAGCAGTGGCTTAGGCCATAATTGTTCAGTTTCTGGCTCACTCACTACATTTTTCTGTGACATTGGCTAAGCCACTAAGGTGTAGATCCTCAAAGGTATTTAGATACCTAACTCCCATTGACTTCCTAAATACCTTTGAGGATCTGGGCCTTTAATCCTGTTTGATCCAGATACTTAAGCACCTGCTTAACTTTAAGCATGTGATGAGCTCAATGGGACTACTTGCACATCACACGTTTTATGAATCAGCGAATTAATCTCTCTGTGCCTCAGTCCCAATCTGTAATATGCCACTTATAGTAATACAGCAGAAAAATAATACTTCCTTTTCTGTCCCCTTTTGTCTGGTTAGATTGCTTGTCAGGGCAAGGACTGTTCCTT
Source organism: Eretmochelys imbricata (assembly GCF_965152235.1). Lineage (NCBI taxonomy): Eukaryota > Metazoa > Chordata > Testudines > Cheloniidae > Eretmochelys > Eretmochelys imbricata. The sequence goes on from NC_135576.1 coordinate 11,272,723, forward strand.
GCCATGTGTTTGTACAGAATGGAATATGCCTCTAGGCACTACAGTAATACAGATAGAATATAATAGACTTTTAGCAAATATTCCTAGCAATAAGTCCTGCTTTCAGATATTTATAGAAAACCAAGTATTCCTGTATCTATAGGAAAGTGGGCTACCTCAACAAAATTAAAGATTTCATGCCTTAATTGCTCGACACGTTAGTTCATAGACTTAATGAAAGAAAACTGTTTACATGTTGCACGTATACCTACATTAGAATGATTAGATCCCATAAATTATGCAGGACACCATTAATAAGTTTCATTATGCACCAGTACACTGCCCTCGCTCCAGTGCTGGTATCTGATTAATTACATAACAATCATTGCAGAGCTGACATTTCTAGACAACGGGGATTACCCGTAGTGCCCCTTGGTGCTAACAATCATTAATGTGATGGCACAAGGATTTTGGATAACAAATCGCCGCCAAATAGAATAGACCAGAACTCATTAAAGTTTAAGCGTTTAATGAATTTAATCTTTTATTTAAGAAAATAAATCTATGGGAGATTCAGCTGATAATATAGATTCATAGATTCATAGATTCATAGATATTTAGGTCAGAAGGGACCATTATGATCATCTAGTCTGACCTCCTGCACAACGCAGGCCACAGAATTTCACCCACCACTCCTACAAAAAAAAAAACCTCACCTATATCTGTGCTATTGAAGTCCTCAAATTGTAGTTTAAAGACCTCAAGGAGCAGAGAATCCTCCAGCAAGTGACCCGTGCCCCATGCTACAGAGGAAGTCGAAAAACCTCCAGGGCCTCTTCCAATCTGCCCTGGAGGAAAATTCCTTCCCGACCCCAAATATGGCGATCAGCTAAACCCTGAGCATATGGGCAAGATTCATCAGCCAGATACTACAGAAAATTCTTTCCCAGGTAACTTGGATCTTACCCCATCTAAAACCCATCACAGGCCATTGGGCCTATTTACCATGAATATTTAATTACCAAAACCATGTTATCCCATCATACCATCTCCTCCATAAACTTATCGAGTTTAATCTTAAAGCAAGATAGATCTTTTGCCCCCACTACTTCCCTCGGAAGGCTATTCCAAAACTTCACTCCTCTGATGGTTAGAAACCTTCGTCTAATTTCTAATCTAAATTTCCTAGTGGCCAGTTTATATCCATTTGTTCTTGTGTCCACATTGGTACTGAGTTTAAATAATTCCTCTCCCTCTCTGGTATTTATCCCTCTGATATATTTATAGAGAGCAATCATATCTCCCCTCAGCCTTCTTTTAGTTAGGCTAAACAAGCCAAGCTCCCTGAGTCTCCTTTCATAAGACAAGTTTTCCATTCCTTGGATCATCCTAGTAGCCCTTCTCTGTACCTGTTCCAGTTTGAATTCATCCTTCTTAAACATGGGAGACCAGAACTGCACACAGTACTCCAGGTGAGGTCTCACCAGTGCCTTATATAACGGTACTAAAACCTCCTTATCCCTACTGGAAATACCTCTCCTGATGCATCCCAAGACGACATTAGCTTTTTTCACAGCCATATCACATTGGCTGATAATATCTTGGGTTTACCTTCTTGGAACAAATCTGTTTTCAAATCAACAAATCAATGCTTTGGGAAAATAACCAAGGTGTTTCAATAAGTTGCATCAGTTTTTCTAGAGACACTTGAGTTCAGGATTTGTGTAATACTTTGCATCAGAACATAAGACCAGTCATCCATCTAGCCCAGTATCCTGTCTCCAACAGTGGCTAGTACTAGAGCTTCATGGGACTGTACAGAACAGAGCAAATCTGGAGAGATCCACCCATCTTCCCTTCCCAATATCCAGCAGTCAGAAGTTTAGGATTGCCCTGAGCATGGGGCTACATCCTTTACCATCTTGACTAATAGCCATTGATGGACCTATGCTCCATGAAAATCATCTATTTTTTTTAACGACTTATGCTTTTGGCCATCACAACATTTCATGGCAATGAGTTCCACAGGGTAATAAAAAATACTTCCTCTTATTTTTACTAAATGAGCTGCCTATTAATTTCATCAGGTGACCTCTGTTTTTTTGTATTGTGGGAAATGGTAAATAACATTTCTCTATTCACTCTTTCCATGCCATTCATGTTTTTTAGACCTCTATCATATCCCTTCTCAGTTTTCTCTTTTGTAAGCTGAACAGCCCTAATGCTGCTAGTCTCTCCTCATATGGAAGCCATTCCATATCTATAATCATCTTTGTTGCTCTTCTGGGCACCTTTTCCAGTTCCACTATCTCTTTCTGCAGAAGAGGCGACCAGAACTGAAAACAATATTCAAGGTGGGATGGAGGGTGTATCAGGAATGTATATATTGTGGCATTATTATATTTTCTGTTTTACTATCTATCCCAGTGGTTCTCAACTCTGGTCCACCACTTGTTCAGGGAAAGCCCCTAGCGTGCTGGGCCGGTTTGTTTACCTGCCGCTTCCGCAGGTTCGGCCGATCGCAGCTCCCACTGGCCACGGTTCACCGCTCCAGGCTGATGTGGGCTACAGAAAGTGACGTGGGCCGAGAGATGTGCTGGCTGCCCTTCATTTGAGATGTCCTTACAGTGATGGGGTGAATTGGAGAACAAGGGGTGAAGGAGCGGTGGTGGGACCAGACGGCCCTGCCTGGACACACCAGCAAAGCCTGCAGAAGCTGGAGGCAGAGCTTAAAAGAGAAAGCAGAGTAGCTCAGAAGGAGGTAAGCAGTGGAAAGGAATTGAGCTCTTATCTGAGGAAATAACAGCCCAGGAGCTCTTGTTGCCTGAGACCTGACCACACTGACCTGACAAGTCTGAAAAGGAGAGACTGGTGACTGACTGTGAAGGTCAAAAACTTTATTTTCAGTTCAATTCTTTAATTTACCAATTTAAAAAATGGTAACTCAGGTCAGAAGTGATCCAGGGAGGCAGGGAGGCAGCTTTTTAGCACCCAAGATTTCAGAATTTAGCTGCCCACCATTGGGCCTTGGATTGGAGCCCGATGGAGAGCATGGGCCAGGGCTCCCCTACCAACCTCTAAATGTAGAACAATAGGAGTCTGTGTTGGGGGAAACCCTCAGTACACTAGGGTCCAGAGTCCAAGTTCCAGAGCTAAGGAGAAAGTTCTGAAGCCCTCGCAAGCACCAGAAGACTTCCCCTTAATTGGACTTTTCTTTCTGCGTATCCCTAAAGGGTGGACTAGAATGTACAACCCAGTAGGAGTGTTGAGACATATCAGAAGGGACCAACCCCACAGGATGGAGTTGTGGAAGAAAGGGGGACCACTGACCACACCTTTCACACTTACTCACATGAGTAGTTCCATTAAATTCCAAAGGGAAGAGTTGATCTATTCATGCAGTGATAATGCTTGGGAGAAGGGAAAGGAAGGAGAAAAGATAGACCCCAAAGTATTATAAAATGCTGAAACCAGGGACCTGATTCTTCACTGTCTTGCAACTTATGCACCCATTAACACCAGTGAAACATGGGTATGAAACATTACCTTTCTGATTTGCACTGCCTGTGAAAAGTTCTAAATGAATGCACAAGGTTCAGGATAATGGGGAATCTGGCACTGAGGGTTTTCAGTATAAACCCCTATAAACAGGTATAGCTCCATCCAACACTGAGCTGCAGCCTCATGTTGGAAGAAAGGTGATGACTATTTAACCCCAAGCAATGCTACTTCATGTCCCAAATTCTAAGTAAGGAATAATATCATACCATATTGCTACTAGATACTAAGGAACCTGACATTCTAGAATAACAGAAAGAGAGAAATGAAATTACAAGGAGGATTGAGGTGGTCAGAATGTTGGAATGCAGACAGGACACTGGGTTTAACACCTTTATTGCTGGTGAATAGCACCAAGGAATCTTAAAATCACCTTTAGCAATCAGAATTTTTGTTTTTCATACAACTCCAGCATTGCCTGCCATCATTACGCTAGGGCAGTGAATCAGTCTGAACCCAGAAGGAAAAGAACAACTTGTTGACTCTGCAAGATCACTTGCTTTAGTGCCTAGAACTTCCTCAGTACTTTGCTCATTTAATTCAATTCAGTAGGATCAGGAAACACAACTTGAAACAAGTTGCTAACAGGAGCCAAGTGAAAACGGATGTGCCCATTTCCGCCATCTCTATATATTTTCTCCTTCATTTTCTGGCATAGGACACAGCAGCATCTTTGTATCATTCATCAAAGGCTGAGCTTTTGATATTTGCCCACCTTATTGTTTTGCATTTTCTGGTGAAAGCCCTGAGCATTTGGAATGTAGTTGACATTGGCAGAGTTAATTTTTCTGAATACACATTGTAATATACTTGTGATATTTATATATTCCTTGAGGGTTTTGAAGACGCTGTCTTCCCAGCACACAGGGGGGAGATTTTTCAAAGGCATACAGTCAGTCTAGGTACTCACATTATTAGGCCACCATTACCAGATTACCTCACAGTCTTTCACGTATTTGTCCTCCCAACACCGCTGTCAGGTAAGCAACTTGTCCAAGGTCACCTAAGAAGTCTGTGGCACAACAGAGAAGTGAAGCAGGGTCTCCAAGTCCGAAGCTTGCCCCCTAACCACTGGACCATCCTTGCTCTCAATGAGCACTTGCACCAAACTGTGCCATTGGAAATCTTCCCCCTAAAGTTCCAGCAATATCCATTTCCAAATATTCTGTTCCATAAACAAACAATCTCACTAAAGATCCTTCAGAAGCCCTTTCTGGGATTCCAGAGTTCTAGCCAGAGGCAGGGACTTTTTTTCCCCTGTAAAGCCTTAATTAAAAACAAAGTCAAAAACGAACAGAACAGACAACAAACAAACCTGAAGAGCCTCAGGTCTTAAATGTCCTACGTTAAGAGTAATATTCATCAAGGGCACTGGGAGTAGAGACAAACAAGGATTAACTCAACATTAAAAGTCTTAAACTAATCCCATCATAACAACCTGCAGCACCAACATACTCCTGCCTTTATTGCTGCTTCTTCTCTCCAAGTCTTCGTGCAAAATTGTGTATTGCGGTGACTTATTTTAAAGCAAACACATATATCCAAAATACAAACTAAATAAAAAATCCAACAGAAAAAAAATCACATCTATGAACAAACTTGTACTAGACATATTTCAAACAAATAAAATAATAACTATTGGCTATTTTTTCCCATTGTGCCCATCATTGGTATTACACACATTTTGCAAGAACTGTTTGTAGTTCTCATTGGACTAGAATGGAACCTTCCAATCCAGATGGTATAAAGGGCCATGCTGCCCTGACTTGTGTGATTCACAGTTCAGTCTCTGCTTCCCCCTTATACTAGGGGACAAGAAACTCTGACACCTCTTTCTCTGGCCTAGATTATTTCATCCTCCACATCAGTTCAACCTTGCTGGCCAACATATTGGCTCCATCCACTCCTTGCCCATCTTCAGAGAAGGGGAAGTAACAACCCAGTGAAACCAGTTCCCTCCCCACCCCTGCACAGGCTCTCGTAGTTCAGGTAGCCCGGAAAAGAGAGAAGGGGGCTTGTTAGGTATCATAACCACAGTAGACGGGTGCGCAGCTGAGCTCAGGATTGAGCTCCTTATTTCTAATACATGACGTCACCAGCATCTGTGTTTGTTGCCATGCCAGTTGTTAAGCAGAAAATGTTCCTGAGACCAGCTGAACATATCAGCACTTATTGAGGTCCCTTCCAGTCCTGCATGTCTATGATTTTCAAAGGTGCAAAGAGAAGTTGGTCACCTAACACTCCTTATATACTGGGCTGAGGTAGGCCATCAGAGGGAAGATAGACCAGAGATTAGGGCACTAGTAGTCTGGGCTCAGAATACCTGGGTTCAATTCCGGTATAGCTAACATAGTACAAACCTCTAGTGTAGCTGTAGGAATGCCACTATAGATAATTCCTGTATAGAAAAGGGAATAAGCTACAGTCATATAAGGCACCTTCAGACTGGCATAAGAGCCCCACCTCTAGGTATTGTACTGCTATAAAAAACTCAGCCTGCACTAACCTAGTGTACAAGTATAAAATCTGTCTGTAGATTCTTTCAGTTCCCCATTTGTAAAATGTGGATAAAGCACTTCCCTACCTTACAGGGGTGTTGAGAGGATAAATGCTGTGAAGTGCTTAGACACCATGGTAATACTTTAGATAGTACCTTCAGAATCACCCCATGTTCACTTTCCTAAGCCTTTTTCAATCACTGGGCCTGATTCTTCTCTGTTGAATCTTACGTTATCACACACCCCTGCTTACCTAAAATACAAAATGGGTGTAAAATTCTACCATTTAGACAGTGCAATATTTTACACTCAAGTGTAAATGACTACACAGAGTGCAAGGATCAGACTCATAATGTCCATTCCACTTAATGAAACAGTGGTGCACCACAAGGCCTTATCCACTGGCTCTCACATGGGCTCACAGAAAACCACAAAAGAAGCCCTCCAGAGAAGCTGTGCAGGATTTAAAGAACCACAGTTGATGTAAGCTCGAAAGAATCAGAGATGACATCTTCATTGCTTCGATTTTCATTAGCTGCAGGTCATTAAACAGGCATTTGCCAGTGTAATACTGTATGCATAAAACAACTGAAATATTCATTACACACAAAACGAGTGGAAATGCACTCAAATAATTTCTGTGTAAGATATTTTCAACTCTGAGGATACAGATGACCAGAGGGCTTTATTTTTCACTCTCTTTATTAAAATATTTAAGTACTCTAGTATTTATAGTAACTGGCCGAGGGAATGCCGACAGCAAACTAGTATTTTGCTTGGCACTGTGTGTGTAAAAGACTTTCTGTAGAATGAACATACATTACACACAAAAAAACTACATTAAAAGAGTGTCAAAGATGTGAAAGTCGTGCACGCAAAAATTCGGAGATACCAGAATTAAGGTTGCCTGTGCAACTTTAATTTGACCTATTCGGGTAGCACTATCAGCTTGTCCCATACTAGACCTAGGTTCTAGTCCCATTTCTGCCCCTTGCTTGCTGGGTGACTTTGGGAAAGTCATATCATCCACTCTGTTGCCTTAATTTCCCTCTCTGTAACATAGGGCTAATAACACTGACCTGCATTGTAAAGCGCTTTCAGACGCACGGATGAAAAGTGTTATATACGAGCCAGCTATTACTCCATACATCCAGAAAGATGAAAAATGCAGAGCACTAAAGCAGTAGCAACATATTTTTCCTTTAGTTGAGGAAAAATCTAGCAATTAATACGGTCAGAAAAATTCTTCAGTTTTTGTTTTGCCTTTTTATTGCAGTCTTCTCCCGCAAATCAATGAGCTGCAGATCAGATTCTCACTGGTGTCTGGAAGAGGACAAGAGAGGTAAGTTGCTATAGGATGATAATATGGATTCTTCAAACACATTGTATACAATGTGCTAACATTAGGATTTCGGATTGCATACAGGCCTCCTTGACTGGAGAGTAAGGGAAAGCGGTGAAATAGCAGGTAAGAAGGATAGTGCTTATTTACTCGATGTCCAAGAACCATGCTGGATAAAGTAAGATCCAATCTAAAATTTTTGGGAGAGTCGCTTGGGCAGTCATAGCCACCGGGGGGTCAGGAATGGTATGAGCTAAGGCCTTCCAGGTCTCTCAGATCAGTTCTCACACCTTGGGCAAGCCACTCAGGCCAAGCTTCCAAACTTCCGTGTCTACAGTTAGCCACTGACACCTCTATTTAGGCAGCTAAGTAAGTGCCTGCTTTTTCAGAGGTACTGAAGACCCATAATCTGATAGACTTCACTTGGAGTTTCTTGTGTGTATGGCTGCATAATCAGATCTGTTTTTTGTAAAGTGCTTGGAAGATGAAATACGTTCTGTAACGCTTCTCAGTGGGAAAGGGCGAAGTACATTTTTTTCAGTGACACTGTAGTGGCTCAGTGCGGGGGCCCTCCCACTCTGGGTCCTCGGGAGGCCACCCCGCCTCGCTACGTCAGTGATATGTTGGCCGCCGTGGGGAACAAAGCGGTCTCTGCTCGCAGCTGGGGCCTGGGCCTGTGCTCAGACTGGGCAGGAACGAGTCAATTAGCCCAGGCCCTGGATCAAGGCAGAGCAACAAAGAGTCTGAGGCTCAGGCTTCTGGCCTGAAGAAGGGGAGACGACCACCCCCATGTTGGGGTGGCAGGGGGGACAGGGGCCCACCCGCTCCACTGCGTCCCGGCCCAGGACCCTAGCAGTGACAAAGCACTTTGTCACTGAGTCAGCGGGGATCCACACCGCAACACGCTGACTCACCCTCTGCCAGTGTTGTGGCCACACAGGGGTCTGCTACCCCTAGGCCACTTCCACACGCCCCTTCTTGGTGTACCTGTTGCCGTGAGGATGGGTCGAGGTTGACAGCGGCTTCCAGGACCACGAGCAAGCCCTCGGGAATCTGGTCCATCGGTGGTCTGGGCCAGTCGTCCTCTCCCTCCAGGGTTAGGTTCGACAGCAGTCTGGGCAGTCCAGGCCAGTTGTCTGCTTCCTCCAGGTCTGAATCAGCTAGTGGCCCCAGGGGCCCAGGCCAGTCCTCTGCTCCCTTGGCACCCTCCACCGCTTCCCAGCTCGGGAGGCCACAGAAGGTGTCTGGTGTCTCCGGTGGTTGCCTCCCTACTGAGTTTTCTGGGATGCCTTTTATACTTCCTGCCCCTCCCACCCATTTCCTGGGGGAGGGGCAACTAATCCCTGGTCCCGTCCACCAGGGCTCAGTGTGGGGGCCCTCCCACACCGGGTCTTCGGGAGGCCACCCCACCTCACTACCGACACCAAAGTCATGCACCAGCAATATCTGTGAAAGAAGAATAGTCTTGAGATTACATGGACTTCAGATGGTAGCTCAATTCCTGCCTCTGCTACAGGCTTCCTGTGTGATTTTGAGCAAGTCACTTAATCTTCCTTAGCCTTAGTTTCCCATCTGAAAAACTGAGATAACACTTCCCTAATTGACATGAATTTTGCCAGGATAAATCCATCAATATGTGTGAGGCATTCAGATGCTACTTTAATAGCGACCTTGAAAGGTACGTACATAAAAAAAAGATGCATGATACATTTTAATGTTCTTGACCTCTTCATGCAAATGTGTCACATGTATATTGCAGTGTGATTTTGGTCATAGAATCATAGAAATCAGGGTTGGAAGGGACCTCAGGAGGTCATCTAGTCCAACCCCCTGCTCAAAGCAGGACCAATCCCCAACTAAATCATCCCAGCCAGGGCTTTGTCAAGCCTGACCTTAAAAATATCTAAGGAAGGAGATTCCACCACCTCCCTAGGTAACGCATTCCAGCGTTTCACCACCCTCCTAGTGAAAAAGTTTTTCCTAATATCCAACCTAAACCTCCCCCACTGCAACTTGAGGCCATTACTCCTCGTTCTGTAATCAGCTGCCACTGAGAACAGTCTAGATCCATCCTCTTTGGAACCCCCTTTCAGGTAGTTGAAAACAGCTATCAAATCCGACCTCATTCTTCTCTTCCGCACACTAAACAATCCCAGTTCCCTCAGCCTCTCCTCATAACTCACGTGTTCCAGTCCCCTAATAATTTTTGTTGCCCTCTGCTGGACTCTTTCCAATTTTTCCACATCCTTCTTGTAGTGTGGGGCCCAAAACGGGACACAGTACTCCAGATGAGGCCTCACCAATGTCGACTAGAGGGGAACGATCACGTCCCTCGATCTGCTGGCAATGCCCCTACTTATACATCCCAAAATGCCATTGGCCTTCTTGGCAACAAGGGCACACTGTTGACTCATATCCAGCTTCTCGTCCACTGTAACCCCTAGGTCCTTTTCTGCCGAACTGCTGCCGAGCCATTCAGTCCCTAGTCTGTAGCGGTGCATTGGATTCTTCCATCCTAAGTGCAGGACTCTGCACTTGTCCTTGTTGAACCTCATCAGATTTCTTTTGGCCCAATCCTCTAATTTGTCTAGGTCCCTCTGTATCCTATCCCTACCCTCCAGCGTATCTACCACTCCTCCCAGTTTAGTGTCATCTGCAAACTTGCTGAGGGTGCAATCCACGCCATCCTCCAGATCATTTGTGAAGATATTAAACAAAACTGGCTCGAGGACTGACCTTTGGGGCACACCACTTGATACCATGATAGCATGGATAGCATGGATTGCGGTGCTACAAAAGTCACCACAGAGAAAATGTCTGCTTATGATAGATAACAGACTTTGGACTAGTCTAGAAAAGGACATGGTGGAAGTGTCATCACTTAAGTCATTTAAAGCATTAAAGCACAAAACACATATACTGTTGGGACTATTTTGCTATGCTGGCAGAAGGGTTACAGATAATGGTGACACAGCACTACTAGAAGTGCTCTTTAAATGTTTTATAACCAATTCATATAAGATATGTATAATTTTGGGTTCCATTGGGGAGGTAATTTTCACTGGGTATTTCACTGTTAGTTTTCAGGTTCAGGTGAACTTGGAACTCTAAGCAAAATTTAACATTTGTGACCTAAACGTTCCTTGTTTAGGTCCACAAAACCAAAAGCATTGGAGTTTTCAAATCCCTGCCAAATAAGTCTTTTTAAACTCTATCTTTTATGACAATAAGAGATGTTTCTTACCATTCCGAGAGAGAAAAAGAGAAAATGCAACATATTCTGGAAGATCCTCTTGTTAACATGTTATGTACACAGTTGGTAAAGAGGATCATGGAAGAAGTCAAGCAAAAAACTAAACTAAAATAGACGAGAGACATTCTCTTGGAAATTGCCAGAAACATAGTTGTACTCCAAGAAAATATCATGTTATGAAGCCATCAGGAAGAAAAGGATGTGAATTTGCATTCTGCACAGTGCACTGTTGTGATTTTGCTGTAAGGCACAAAGGACTTGGAGACTGTACAAAACATGTAAGGACATCAAAGCATATTGCAGCTTGCAAATCAAAAGTGATACCTCTCCATGTCGGCTGGCATTTGGACAAGCATCATCAAGCCAAGAAGGTGAGGAAGGAATGACAAAAGCAGAAGCAGTATTTGTTGCATTCTTATTGGAACATAATACCCCCCTCTCGTGAGTGCAGTGACCATGCTGAGATATTCTTTTTCTAGGAAATGTTCCCTCACTATTCAAATAAATAAAAAAAAAATTCAAAACACCTAAACCCGCACATCACAGATGTACGGCAAGCACAATTAGGAACAATGTATTTGTTCCAGTTTGAAATCTGGCAACAAATCTGGAGTTCATTCTGGCTGTAGGTTTCAGTCCTAACAAAATGCAGTTATAAGAATGCACATGGTGTTTTGGGATGCCCTCTAACCAGAAAGCTTAAGAGGAAGTTGCGTGTGTCAGCTTTTGGGAGAATGAAAATAAAACTTGGTAGATTGTTATTGGCAAAACTCAACAGTTCTGTTTTTACTAAGTATAAATAAATAAATCCCAAACACATACAGTTTAACATGGCAACATGGAAATCTGCTTTTCCTGTGGGGTTAATATACTATATAAATAATGAATTGAACTGGCCAACATGTATGAGCACACTGCCCTCTACTGGATGGGATCAGAATTGGTCAACTATCTATCACAGGCCCTACACATGCTAACCAAGACCCTAGAGAAGACCTCTGAGAGTGGAAGGGGTCTGTGTTTTTTCAAAGCAGGATGAGAAAGGGAATAGTTCTTAGCATCCTGGGGTTTTCAGTAGCAACCATCAGCATCATATCTATGGGCTTCCCAGAATTAGGTCTGTGTGGCAACGTACTTAATGTGGACACTGAGTCATCTGCTCTCTTCATCTTGGTGATAGGTAGTGTTAGGAGGGTTAGTGATAATAATGTAGTATTCAGGCCTGTATATTTGCCTGAGATTGAATTGTGGGTCTTGTTGGCCCATTTGACTTTTGATATTTTTATATTCTTACTAATGTGTGTGAACAAAGAACAAAGACACTGTGTGCTACGTCTGCCCACCAGCAAATGGTGGTGAAAAGAGAGAAGGCATAGAGCTAAAGGGTAGCTGGGTAGAGTGGGAGTGTAATATATGAGCATACACTTGAAGGACAGTCCTGCCTCAACTCCTCTCTTGAGATAAGGTCAAGCAACCAGTCGGGAGAGTGAGGGGGATGGAAGAGGAAGGTATAAGAAACACTAAATGCCACTTCAGACTTCTGGTCTTCTGCTTTCTCTCTGCGTGACATGAACCAGGGGAAGGTCTAAGGGAAAGCCCATAACAGGTAGATGCTATGTACTTGTTGTGTGAATGAAGAACTATGTTTCTTAGGGCTGTCACTCTGGCAACCAGATTCACTACACAGAAACAATCCTCCAAAGTGAATAAAAAACCGTGGATTTTATTGTGTCACTTTTGTTACAATAGGAAAACAAAAATCAAGGCAGGAGGATCTCATGTATCAGTAAAAAAAATAAATAAAAAAATCCTAGCTTCTAAATTAGAGAATAAATAGAGACCCTAGGCCAGTGTTGCTATTGGAAATGGATATAGGTCCTTTCAAGTGTCAAGATCTGGCCCCTGACTGTTTGTCTGTGTGGAGAACTGGGAAATAGCTATATTTTTAAAAATAAATATAATATGCACCTCAGTTTACCATGGTGATATTCTGTCTGGATGCATACAGTTATCTCCAGGGAAGCTTTAAGAGGGAAACCCATAGGAAATGAAACAAGATAAGACAAGACACCTGGGGTAAACAACTTCCAAGCATTTCAGATAATGGCTGAGCCATCAGTGGGGAAGAAACTACCTGTCTGGGTCCATCCAGGTTCCAATGGTTTACTTTTCCCAAGGCTAAAGCCTGGTATAAAAGGGGATCCTAAGCCTCAAAGATCCTAGAGCTAGGGTGAGCTAGGAGACAGTGCCTAAGGAGATGCACAAAAATTGACAGTCTGGCCAGGGAATGCACAAAGAAATAGAGACCCTGCTGCAAGCAGGACAGTCTGCTTCTCCCTGCCATAGATGGAGTTAACTGGGCAGAGACGGACTTACAAAAGCTGGCAAAAATATAGTAAGGTGTAAGTCAGACCCAGCGATATATGCCGCTTATTGTTTTACCCTTTGCTCTACGTGGTTTGCACCTTTGGGGTATGAGTGAATCATGCTTGTTTTTAAGACACTGGTTTTTGAGTCACTTTAATCAGCTCTCTGGTCACAGATCTGCAAAGTGAAAGGGCTGACAGGTGCCAAACTGAGCTGAGCCTGTGTCATGAACATAGCTGGGAGTGAGGGAGCTGCAGCCCAGAGATCTACTCTAAGTGGGGCTGGGCCCTGTGGTTCCACCCAGGAGGAGGTTTGGGAAGCCAGGCCTGTCACCTACCGGGTACACTTGAGAGGGACTAAAACGGACCTACGGCACAGCTCACCCTGTGGCTATGATGGTCTGTATTGTCACAGGTCCTCCAGTATATCTTGCACCTGTAAACGTAATGCCTTTGATGGTAGGATAAATAGCAATAACGGGGAGTTTCAAGCTTGCCTGTAAATGTAAGAAGTGAAAGCTGTGTTAATTTTTTGGTTGATTGAATTCCTCGGTGTCCTCACTCAGGCTAACGTTCCTGTTCGAATTCAATCTGACTCTGCATGGAAGGGTTTTTATTCAGATGAGGACAAAGACAATGACCCTGCATCAGTGCTATTTAACTTGCAGTGCTCATAATTCCAAAGGCAGCACAGCTAATGCATGAAGTTTTACTTAAATGAGGCTTGAAGTTTTATTCCTTTCTTTAAAAAAAATAAGACTTTTTGGCATTGTCCTTGGCATTTCTAGCAGCACGGAAGTTCACCCTAATTTAACAGGCTCTTTAGCTGTTGAAAATTGATTACATGCTTTTCAGGCAAGACAGTATGAGACAATGGAGCAGATTCTCTGCTATGTCCAGCTTACACTGGGTATGGGAGGAGCCCTCAGGAAGCCTGTTACCAGGCCTTTATTTTCTGTCCCATCTCCATTGAGGTTTCATGCAGTCTGGAGGCTGCTCCAACTTCCACCAACTGTCTATGGTCCCTATGGGCCATACACCAACTAGGGATTGCCAGGTTGCATCATGCTGTGGCCACTCGCCCTTCTCTTCCTCAATTTATAGGGTCCTTGCATCAAGAGACGCAGGTTGGGAAGCATAAGAGCTGTCTCTGATCAGTCTGTGCCTGCTGTGGGCCCTTCCAAGGCTGGGAATGTCTCCAGCAGGTAACGTACAGGAAGTTGTAAGCTGGAATCTACTCTGGTTTTTCCAGGAGTGAGGAAGGTAGAGTTAGAGCTGGTGAGGAATTTTTCAACAGAAGGTTTTTTCATCAGAAATGCTGATTCATTGAAATCGAAACTTCACAGGAAAAGTTTGGTGTTACGAGACTCCCAGGATCACCTCATGGCATAACCCAGAATTGTCACACTTCTACCTCAGTTTCCTCACAACAATCTTCAGCCTACTCCTGCTGTAGAGATGACATGGCCCTCTAAATAAAAAGTTCAACTCCTTTCAGGGTAACAGACTGCCTAACACTGAAAACAACATCAAAACAAGAAACTTTGGCCCTGCTGGGCTCAGCCTTCCACCTACATGCCTACAGGAGATCTCCCAGTAGCCATGGCCTGCCTCACTGTCTAACCACTGGCTCCTGGGCTCCAGGATAAGAGACAGGTAACTACAGGTCTTGTAAACAAAAACTGAAAACTTTAGTGTTTCCATTATAGGTCCAGCTATCCTCTGCAGGAACTGAATTCCATATGAATCCTGGCCTCTTTCCACCCACACCCTCCCCGCTCCCTTTTTCTGTGTCACTGCTGACATCACCACTATCCTCTCTGTCCCTAAGCCCATAACCTGAGCATCATCTTTGATTCCTCCCCCTTCTTGTCCTCCTGCACAAATCCTGCTTGCTTCTTCCTCTGTAACATTTCTAAGATCTCTCCGTTCTACTTCTCTGTTCAGACAGCCAAAACTTATGTCCAGGTCCTTACCCTCTTCTATCTTGATTGTTATAGTCTCCTCCTCACCCACATTGCGTCTTCCATTTTATACAAGAAGCAGCAGCATCCTTGCTATGGGTGTAACAATATCATCACCCTCTGAATCTCTCCACCGGTGCCCTCTCTCTTTTACCACAAGTTCAAGCTTCATCTTTGCTCTTCCATACTCTTAATGTATTGTCTCACCCTACTTTCCCCACCTGTTCATGACTCCTCTGTACATTCATCAGTGACTAACACAAATATCTTTATGTCTTATTCAATGATGCTGGTATTCACAGAACACCCTTTCTGAACTGACCCATAAGTCCACAATCCTCCTTCAAATCTCCCCTCAAGACCCACCTCTGATAGGAGGCCTATAAAAGATCAACCAATTAATAATAGCTCAGGGGGCAGATGTAAATAATTGATACTTGCTAATGATCAGTATCCATAGAGCAGCCTTTTGTTGTTTTATCTAATAATATGTATCACATTTGTAGGGGGCATAGCAAATATCTCAGTGATGTGAGGCCAGGGTTCATATGGAATTCAGTTCCTGCAGAAGACAGCTGGACCTATAATGGAAACACTAAAGTTTTCAGTTTTTGTTTAAAAGACTGGTAGTCACCCATCTCTTACCATGGATCTTTAAAATGAGATTAGTAAACAACTAAATTGACTTTCATCTTACAGCACAGCATACAAATTGGAATGTGTTTACGCTATAACTCATTGCACTTGAAATGATATTTTTCCCACTGTTGACAAGACAACAAAGTATTCTTGTTTCTGTGTCTTGGCTTTCCTGTCATGCAAAGAAAACCCATTCCTTTCACTGATGCAATGCTTGCTGCTAAATGATCACTAACTTACTAATTAACTAATGTTGCTAATTAACATACACTGATCTTCTTTGGCATGTAGGGACCACATAAGGTTCAAAAGATCTTGAGCATCTGCTCCCCAGCCCATACTCAGGTAAGTGGCTCAGATTACTTTATTTGGGTTGAATTTTGTTTCTGATACAAAGATCCACAGGAATATAGAGTAAGACACCTATTACCCTCTCTCTTTCTTCCAATCCCTCCTAGCGCACCTTATTTGTTCCTAGACCTCTATTTTAAAACTTCTTCTGTGGACCCAACTGAACATATTGGACCATAATGTTACTCCTAGAATCATAGAAGATTAGGAATGGAGGAGATCTGAGGAGGTCATCTAGTCCAACCCCATGCTCAAAGCAGGACCACCAACAACTAAATGCTGGTTGTGCTGCAAACACAACCTTGCTTGCACTCACTGGTGCTGTTGGGCCTACCTGAGCCTGTGTTGCACAGGGTTGCCAAACTCTCCAGGATTGTCCTGGAGCCTCCAGGAATTAAAAATTAATCTTCAATTAAAGATTGTGATGTGATGAAACCTCCAGGAATCTGTCCAACCAAAATTGGCAAGCCTTCTGTTGGGCCTGAAATAGAGGATCTGTCTGCCATCCACTTCTTCCATAATGAATTTGCTGCACTCCTTTGCAATGTATTATGGTATGCATCATAATCCACAGTAAGAAAAGGAGTACTTGTGGCACCTTAGAGACTAACCAATTTATTTGAGCATAAGTTTTCATGAGCTACAGCTCACTTCATCGGATGCATAAAGTGGAAAATAGAGTGAGGAGATTTATATACACACAGACCATGAAAAAATGTGTGTTTATCATACACATTGTAAGCAGAGTGATCACTTAAGATGAGCTATTACCAGCAGGAGAGTGGGGTGGAGGGAGAGAAAACCTTTTGAAGTGATAATCAAGGTGGGCCATCATTTCCAGCACATTTCCAGGAGTTAACAAGAACCTCTGAGGAACAGTGGGGGGGGGGAGGAGAGGAATAAACAAGGGGAAATAGTTTTACTTTGAATAATGACTCAACCACTCCCAGTCTCTATTCAAGCCTAAGTTAATTGTGTCCAATTTGCAAATTAATTCCAATTCAGCAGTCTCTTGTTGGACTCTCTTTTCGAAGTTTTTTTGTTGAAGAATAGTCACTTTTAGGTCAGAAATCGAGTGACCAGAGAGATTGAAGTGTTCTCCGACTGGTTTATGAATGTTATAATTCTTGACATCTGATTTGTGTCCATTTATTCTTTTATGTAGAGACTGTCCAGTTTGACCAATGTACATGGCAGAGGGGCATTGCTGGCACATGATGGCATATATCACATTGGTAGATGTGCAGGTGAATGAGCCTCTGATAGTGTGGCTGATGTGATTAGGCCCTATGATGGTGTCCCCTGAATAGATATGTGGGCACAGTTGGCAACGGGCTTTGTTGCAAGGATAGGTTCCTGAGTTAGTGGTTCTGTTGTGTGGTATGTGGTTGCTGGTGAGTATTTGCTTCAGGTTGGGGGGCTGTCTGTAGGCAAGGACTGGCCTGTCTCCCAAGATTTGTAAGAGTGATGGGTCGTCCTTCAGGATAGGTTGTAGATCCTTGATAATGCGTTGGAGAGGTTTTAGTTGGAGGCTGAAGGTGATGGCTAGTGGCGTTCTGTTCTTTTCTTTGTTGGGCCTGTTCTGTAGTAGGTGACTTCTGGGTACTCTTCTGGCTCTGTCAATCTGTTTCTTCACTTCAGCAGGTGGGTATTGTAGTTGTAAGAATGATTGATAGAGATCTTGTAGGTGTTTGTCTCTGTCTGGGGGGTTGGAGCAAATGCGGTTGTATCGTAGAGCCTGGCAGTAGACAATGGATCGTGTGGTGTGGTCTGGATGAAAGCTGGAGGCATGTAGGTAGGAATAGCGGTCAGTAGGTTTCCGGTATAGGGTGGTGTTTATGTGACCATCGCTTATTAGCACCGTAGTGTCCAGGAAGTGGATCTCTTGTGTGGACTGATCCAGGCTGAGGTTGACGGTGGGATGGAAATTGTTGAAATCATGGTTGAACTCCTCAAGGGCTTCTTTTCCATGGGTCCAGATGATGAAGATGTCATCAATATAGTGCAAGTAGAGTAGGGGCATTAGGGGACAAGAGCTGAGAAAGCGTTGTTCTAAGTCAGCCATAAAAATGTTGGCATACTGTGGGGCCATGCGGGTACCCATAGCAATGCCGCTGATTTGAAGGTATACATTGTCCCCAAATGTGAAATAGTTATGGGTGAGGACAAAGTCACAAAGTTCAGCCACCAGGTTTGCCGTGACATTATCTGGGATAGTGTTCCTGATGGCTTGTAGTCCATCTTTGTGTGGAATGTTTCTGTAGTGGGCTTCTACATCCATAGTGGCCAGGATGGTGCTTTCAGAAAGATCACCGATGGATTGTAGTTTCCTCAGGAAGTCAGTGGTGTCTTGAAGACAGCTGGGAATGCTGGTAGTGTAGGGCATGAGGAGGCAGTCCACATAGCCAGATAATCCTGCTGTCAGGGTGCCAATGCCTGAGATGATGGGGCGTCCAGGATTTCTAGGTGTATGGATCTTGGGTAGCAGACAGAATACTCCAGGTCGGGGTTCCAGGGGTGTGTCTGTGCGGATTTGTTCTTGTGCTTTTTCAGGGAGTTTCTTGAGCAAATTCTGTAGTTTCTTTTGGTAACCCTCAGTGGGATCAGAGGGTAATGGCTTGTAGAAAGTGGTGTTGGAGAGCTGCCGAGCAGTCTCTTGTTCATATTCCAACCTATTCATGATGACGACAGCACTTCCTTTGTCAGCCTTTTTGATTATGATGTCAGAGTTGTTTCTGAGGCTGTGGATGGCATTGTGTTCTGCACGGCTGAGGTTATGGGGCAAGTGATGCTGCTTTTCCACAATTTCAGCCCGTGCACGTGGGCGGAAGCACTCTATGTAGAAGTCCAGTCTGCTGTTTCGACCTTCAGGAGGAGTCCACCTAGAATCCTTCTTTTTGTAGTGTTGGTAGGAAGATCTCTGTGGATTAGTATGTTGTTCAGAGGTGTGTTGGAAATATTCCTTGAGTCGGAGATGTCGAAAATAGGATTCTAGGTCACCACAGAACTGTATCATGTTGGTGGGGGTGGAGGGGCAGAAGGAGAAGCCCCAAGATAGGACAGATTCTTCTGCTGGGCTAAGAGTATAGTTGGATAGATTAACAATATTGCTGGGTGGGTTAAGAGAACCATTGCTGTGGCCCCTTGTGGCATGTAGTAGTTTAGATAGTTTAGTGTCCTTTTTCTTTTGTAGAGAAGCAAAGTGTGTGTTGTAAATGGCTTGTCTAGTCTTAGTAAAGTCCAGCCATGAGGAAGTTTGTGTTGAAGGTTGTTTTTTTATGAGAGTCTCGAGTTTTGAGAGCTCATTCTTAATCTTTCCCTGTTTGCTGTAGAGGATGTTGATCAGGTGGTTCCGCAGTTTGTTTGAGAGCGTGTGGCACAGCATAGTCTGTGTGGTATGTAGATTGTAATGGATTTTTTACCTTCAGTCCTTTTGGTATGATGTCCACCTGTTTGCATTTGGAGAGGAAGATGATGTCTGTCTGTATCTGTACGAGTTTTTTCATGAAGCTGACAGATTTCCACTCCATACGGCTAAATGCAGTGCCTTGCATAATGACAGGTTTCAGAGTAGCAGCCGTGTTAGTCTGTGTTTGCAAAAAAAAAAGGAGGACTTGTGGCACCTTAGAGACTAAGCAATTTATTTGAGCATAAGCTTTCGTGAGCTACAGCTCACTTCATTGGATGCATAAAGTGGAAAATACAGTGAGGAGATTTATATACACATAGACCATGAAAAAATGTGATGTTGTGAATGTGAAAAATGTGAAAAAACTTCAAAAACAGAGTCCAACGAGAGACTGCTGAATTGGAATTAATTTGCAAATTGGATACAATTAACTTAGGCTTGAATAGAGAGTGGGAGTGGTTGAGTCATTATACAAAGTAAAACTATTTCCCCTTGTTTATTCCTCCCCCCTGTTGGGGACACTGGGGCATGGCCACTAGGTAACTCGAGGGGATTGAAGACCACGAGTGTCGATGAAGCCCCCTCGCACTAGGCGCACGTATCCTTGGCCCCCCCTCCCGCCTGGAGGCACTCGCAGCAGCTCTGTGTACTAGGCCCAAGTGTCCTTGGCCCCCCCGCCTGGAGGCACACACAGCAGTTATGCTGAGGATCTGCAACAATATGCTGCGGAGTCAGACTGCCTGAAACTAAGCAAGGCCAAACAGGGCAGATATGGAAGAACAATGCTGAATAAAGCAGCTTTATGTATAGTTTAACAAATGATACAGAGAATCAGGGAACTAGCTGGGAACTGGATTGGCTGGCTATATGGATACTTGGGGCAGTTTGCTATTGGATAAGTATGCTGGGAAAAAGGATGTATAAAAGCCTGTGTAACTTCCTGATCTATGTGCAGGATTTGAGATTTTATTCTCCCTGTACCTTTCTTCAGCTGCAAATTAACTTTTCTGCTTCTCCACCCCGTTGTGATTATTGGGTGTAGCACACCGGTTAACGAACCAACTCAAGCTGTTGTTCAGCCTCTCGGCACTGGGTGCCGGCAACACCCCCATCCCATTCCCACTGTTCCTCAGAGGTTCTTGTTAACTCCTGGAAATGTGCTGGAAATGATGGCCCACCTTGATTATCACTTCAAAAGGTTTTCTCTCCCTCCACTCCACTCTCCTGCTGGTAATAACTCATCTTAAGTGATCACTCTGCTTACAATGTGTATGATAAACACACATTTTTTCATGGTCTGTGTGTATATAAATCTCCTCACTCTATTTTCCACTTTATGCATCCGATGAAGTGAGCTGTAGCTCACGAAAGCTTATGCTCAAATAAATTGGTTAGTCTCTAAGGTGCCACAAGTACTCCTTTTCTTTTTGCGAACACAGACTAACACGGCTGCTACTCTGAAGTCTGTCATAATCCACAGTGTCATAGGTAGACCCCATTCAGTGAAGAAATACCCAGCAGTTAAAGAGGCAGAGCATTCAGGCCTAGCACAGACACAGCTGGACCTGATAACAGCAGAGGATGAGTATGGAGAGGGTAATGAAACAACTAGCTGGCCACCTAGTAGTTCTAAACCCAGTTCAGAGGGGAACAAAAAAACTGTTTCTCAAACCTCAGGCCAAGCCCTGTAAAAAGGGACCTCTGAACATCATAGTTCAACAGAGGGATGCGGACTCTGAATGAGAGGGATTTGTTTTAAAGAGAGCTTTGTATCTGATTCAGATGGAGGCTGTGGAATCAATCTGCATCCACAGAAAATACTTCAGGGATCAGGAGTTTATCCAGACCATATCTGGATTATGTTCCCCACATGGCTTCAGATCCTCAGCCAGGTTCAATGGCTCAGATTCAAAGCATAAAGAGTGAGTGACTCAGCACCCTGCCATTCAAATCCCCATCCCAAACTGAGGCCTAATTGAAAGACAGGCATTTGGCAGAGGCTGCCAATTAAATGAGTAGAAATACCTTTGAGGGGCTAATTGGGTAAAAGGAACACCAGTGGCTGGGACTATATAAGTAGACAGGAAGGCAGGGAGCCTGAAGGAAGGCAGGAACTGCTGCTGATAAAAATAATTAATAATAATTAATGTATCCTTCCCCAGAAGCAAGTGGGGGAAGCTGACCACTGACTGTACATAGTATGTAAATAATATTCCAGGCTGTATCCTGCTGAAGCGATATAATAAAGCACAATGGTGGTTATGAACACCTGGAGTTGTGGTGGTCAGTTAGTAAGGCTGGAAAAGACTCTTGGGATACCACCCTGTGACAATGAGATTTTCCAAAGGGCTCAGGATTCATGAAATCATAGAAACTGATAGAGCTGGAGGGACCTCCAGTGGTCACTTCGTCCATCCCCCTGTGCTGTGGCAGGATTTCTCTGCCCTCCTTGAAGACAAGAGCAAAACTCCTGTAGCCTAATTCTCCAGCCACTGAAGTCAAAGACTGAGTACCCTAGAAAATCTCACCCTGAAAAGATAATGAACCTCTCCCGTAGCACTTGCACAAGAAGAGGAGATGTACTTCCAACATGGCTACAGCGCACACTGGTGGAAGATTAATGTAACTAATCTAAAGAAGCAAGTTCAACACTGACTCTTTCTTAGAACTTTGAACCAAGACTTAACAGGAGTAGCAATACTAATTCAGAACTGCCAGTGGGCAGATTGATCTCCCAGCATGTCAACATGCTAGCCAATGTGCATGAATAGAAGACCAAGTGAAGTTGGACAATGGAAGGATTTCCTAACACGAATGGATCAATGGTGTGGATCTGTATCTTGTGAAGGCCAGCCACCACCTGGCAGGCACTTGGAGAAAGCCTGTACAAAAAAAGAGCCTCCTTCCAATCATAGGCAAAGTCTGATCCTGTTTTGATACTACTGTTTCCAACTCTGGTGATTTTGCCACTTGTCTCATGTTAGAGCGTTATGAAAAACACCAGCTCCTGGAAGCATGTGATTATTCCATGGTAATACCCACTTTTTCACCTTCCCTGCTACCCTCAGATACACACACACACACACACAATCGCACACACACAATCTGTAGCCCTTATGGTTGCAGACAAAAGTTTGAAAATGTGACCAGAGTGCACCCTAGAGAGTCAAAAACCAGAAAGTAGATACAAGAGAAACAAAAAATTATCATTTTTAGAAGTCTCATGATTTTCAAGCGCTGATTCTACCTGATTCAACACTGATTCTACCTCTGCTACATATCAGATCTGAGAATGCTTGTAGGTAAGTCACCAGCCTCCTGTGAGATGAGTTCCCCTTCTCCACTGGCCAATTATGAGATGTCACCAGCTTGCATGATATTCAGACTCTGGACACATTCCTCCAACCCAGACACATATGACTCTGCAATGTGTAGCTATTATTGGGTTTATAACAGTCACCTTTACAATAATTCTATACTTTCCTAGCTGATGTCTAAGGCGGCGAATGTCAGTCAGCCAAGGGTGAGCTGCTCAAGGAGTTTGTTGTTATTGCTTCTATTGCCTTAGTAATTCTTTGGGCACATACATCTAGATTACAAGAGAAGATCACAAAACTTTCATGGCTCAGTTAGCCATAGAGCCTAAATTCCTGATAAACAGTTAATTTTCCCTCTTAAAGACCTATTGCTGCCACCCTGCTTACAGTGAACTAAGTTCACATACGTACAAACTGTCCCTTCCCTGAACCTCTGTCTCCTTGACTGTCCTTAAATGTTGAACTGCTTGGAGCACAGACCACTCTTCCATGAACATTAGGAAAGCGCTTAGCACGTTGTGGGCATGCCTGTACATAAAACAATAATATATGGCTGCTCTTTAGGAATTAGGCCTAATCATTCTCTATGAGATAGTCCACAAATGTCAGCCAGTTGCAATGAATTGTCCATGATAATCCTTCCCACTTATTATTAGAGATTTCATCAAGTGATATAATTTCTTCCTGTATGATGTTCCAGGGTAAATGAACCACCACAAGGCTCACTTGTTTTGTGCTTTAATCATTTCTGTGTCGGTGTTACTTACAACCTGAAGCCATTACGATGACTCGCATGCTCTCAGACTTCAGAGACAAACACATAACTTCACATAGCAACACTCAATACATATCCATCTTCCCATGTATTCACCCTAAAATACACTACTCACAAAAAACAGGAGGTCCTTGTGCCTTCAGCAGGAGCATTGGCATGTTCAGACTTGAAATGATTGATGGAGATGCAATTGTTCTTTTATGGGCCTTGCTAATCTGGCTGTGAAAAGCTGAAGAGCAATCCTACTTTTGCTTTGTTGTCGCTCTGTAAGTGCTGAGTACTAAGTACTGCACAATATATGTTAGTGTCAAATGTTTAAGCCTAAGGACAGATCAACTTAATCCTTGATGTAACTTCATTCAAGTCAATAGTCTTACACTGGAGATATATTTGGCCCCACTGTGTTTAAATTCATGTGGCCTACTGGATAGAACCATGAACAGGTGTGCAGGAGACTTGGGGTCTATTCCTGGATCTGTGAGTGGCCTGCTGGGTAACATTGGATGAGTCAATTCACTGTCCTGTGCCTCAGTTTCCCCATATGTTAAATGAGGTCAATGATACTGACCCCCCTTTGACAGTGCATTGTGCTCTACTGATGAAAAGCACTGCATAAGAGCTTGGCATCATTATTATTCTGTTATCTGTAAACAACAATGTGAATGATGTCTCATAGAATAAATATATAATGTATGAATTTTACACATATTACTAATAACACTAGTATGACTGAAAGAAGGGTGAAAATCTCAGCTCCATTAAAGTTAATAGTATTTTCTCACATTGATTTAAATGGAGCTAGGGTATCAGCTCTGATTTACTTTGTACCAGTTATGCAATATATTTACCTTCATATTATTAACAGTACCACAGTAGCTGCTAAAGACCTGACCAAATTCAAGGCTCAACAGCACTATGCATTGTGCAAACAGAGAGTAAGACACAGTCTCTACCTGGATGAACTTATAGTGTAAATAGACAAGACCGACAAAGGGTGGGAGGAGAAACAGAGGTGAAATGACTTGCCAAAGATCACAGAGCAAGTCAGTTTCTGAGCTAGGAATAGAGCACAAGTCTATTGAATCCAAGTCCCGTGCCCTGTCCACTCGGCATCACTGAAGATTGCCCATATAGACACTTTGTTTTCAGTTTCATTCTGCATTTCTCATATAATGCTGTAGGTTGTGGGATGCTGCAATTTGGGGTTGTAGATAAGAACTGCCATTTGGTCAGACCAATGGTCCGTATAGCCCAGGATCCTATCTTCAACAGTGCTCAATACCAGAGTCCCGAAGAATGTACAGAACAGGTCAATTTTGGAGTGATCCACCCCTGGATTCCCCTCCTGGCTTCTGGCAGTCAGAGGTTTAGGGTCGCCCTGATCATGAGGTTGCATCCCTGACCATTTTGGCTAATAACCATTGATGGGCCTACCCTCCATGAACTTACAGAATGTTTTTGACCCAGTTATACTTTTGGCCATCACAAATTTCATGGCAATGAGGTCCACAGGTTAGTAATGCATTGTATAAAAAAGTACTTCCTCTTGTTTGTATTAAACCGGCTCGCCGCCTATAAATTTCATCAGGTAACCCCCTTGTTTTTGTATTGTGGGAAAGGGAAAAATAACGCTTCTCTATTCCCCTTTCCCACACCATTTCAGGGTTTTATAGACCCCCTCTCTTCTCCCTTCCTTAGCTGCCTCTGTTCTAAGCTGAGCAGCCCAATTCTTTTTGGTCTCGCATTGTATGGAAGCCGCTCCATCCCCTTGATCAATGTTTTTGCCCTTCTCTACACCTTTTCCAGTTCTATTATATCCTTTTTGAGATGGGACAATTGGAGTTACAGTCAAATACTATTCAAAGAACAGTGTCCCCTGAGATGAAAGTTAATAGAAATGCCTCCCGAAATGTCAGATTTTGTAAAAGATTGTTTGTATAAGATATGAATTTCCACCATAAATTAACCTGACAGTGTCCCTTTAAATGTTAGAAATAGAAATTGAAGTCAGAAAAACATTTACTTTGATGAACTTCTGTACACCCTTTCATTCAAAGGAACAGAGGAGATGAGAAAAGGGAAAGGGAACTTCTGGAGCTCTCTATGGAAGGTCCATTCACTCAGATAATTTCCTCCATAAAGACAACTGGCCCTAATGCTCTGTTCAGTTTTGGTTCCAGAACAGTTTCAGCTGGAGTAAAACAGAGAATGGATGAAAAGTATCACTGAGTACCGCCCCCTCTTTAAAGAAGCTGTATTCATAGACAGGTTTCAGAGTAACAGCCGTGTTAGTCTGTATCTGCAAAAAGAAAAGGAGTACTTGTGGCTCTAAGGTGCCACAAGTACTCCTTTTCTTTGTTCATAGACAGTCGTATCTCAATTTAAAGCACATGGGGCCAGATCCTTAGCACCATTCCAGGTGATTTGTTCCACTGGAGGCACAAAGCAACTGTAAAACTGCTGAATCCAGCCCCCTGTGGATCTCCCCTGCAGAGGGGAAGCCTTAAGCAGCATACAGTAATGGAAGTGACTTCTATGCCTTCTCTTCCCAGCCTCCTCTTCCCCAGTGCAGGAGTGTGGCCAGAGAAAATGATATATGGCTGGGCATTCATATACCCTGGTGATCCCTGGCTGCCAGAGGTTGTGAGCAGCTGATTGTAAATCAGAGCATCCAGAAGGTTGCTCTAACCTATGCCAGGGCCAGACTAGCCCCAGGATCAGGAAAGCATGTAGATAAATAAACAGATAGAGTTAAGGATTCTCTCTTGTTGCACAGTTAAGTCTACTCCCATTGTTACTGCTTCCTCCTACTGCTTTAGTAATATCTAATGAGTCAGGTAAAGGAGCACATGAATAAATATTCCTTGGCTCCTGCAAATCAGATGCAACCACATTTTATTGTCTAGCAGTTAAATAAGAAGACAGGAACTTGGGACTCAATTAGGTACTTTTCCAGTTCTACAATTGGCTTGTTCTGTGACTCTGGGCAAGTCAATTTCCCTCTGTAGCTCAACCCACTCCTCTTTATAAATGGTTTAATTATGACTGTCTTGCTTTTAGATGGAAAAATAGTGCTTATTTTTTGCCTTTAATACTAGACTTTCTTTCAAAGCTACTCGTTGCTTCAGATCCACAAAGCAGAGAAGGCGGGAGGAAGTGGTGTGTTTGTGTGTCCATGAACATAGGATAGGAGGGAGGGAAAATTTGATGTGGGTTCAGGGCAATGTAAGAGGTAGGGGGAATTTGGAAGACAGAAGGGAGGGGAACCTGGGGTGTACAGGATGTGTTGCTCTGGCAAAAGAGAAAGTCCAGCTGCCTGATGCACAAGATCTACTCAACCGGGGGGTGGGGGGAAGAGTAGGGAGTGAGAGTGGGTGCAGGTGGAAGACAAAATGTGGTGGGAATGTAGGGGATGCAGAAAAGGGACAGCTGCAGTGTGCATGTTCTGTGGAATGTAGGGAATGCAGAAGGCAGAGGGGAAAGGTTTGTGTATAGGAGTTGTGAACAGATGCAAGAGGCAGGGGAATTTTTAGGACCGAAGGGAGGAGGAAGCGGGTGTACAAAGCTGTTCTAAACCCTGCTTCTCTGGACCATACTTTCTGGCCGCTTTGCACTGCTTCAGGGTGGGGTAAAACACCCAGAGCAACCCAGCAAATGACCCTAAAAGTAAAAAAACATTAAAAATGTGAGACTTCATCTCTTCAGATCATTAGGAATATTGCATGGCCACATGCCCTCCAGGGTTCTTGCTGAGTACAGGAAAATCTTAATTTAAAAAAAACCAGGAAATTCCCAGACAAAATCTATGCTGAGATGGCATTGACAGCAAATATCAGTAATTTAGCATCAAATACATAACAGAATAAATCACACAATACTATTATTCCAAACCAACTGTTAAACCTAGGACACTGAGAGTTAAGGTTAAACTTGAAAGAAATCCTTACATGAAAAGTAAGAAAAGGAAAGTTCAAGCACCAGAACAACACTAACTCTACATCGTAGAAACGCCATGGCGAGGAAAACACATCTAGTGTGTTTCTAAATATTGGATAAACCTGGGACCGTAAACACTAAAATACCTTTATGATAATCTTATGGTTATTGCAGAGCATCACAGCCGGGCTCAGTTAAGGTTGTTTTGGTTCCTTAACTGTGTATTTGTTATCTTAACATATTGAGATTTCTTTTAAATTTAAACGTTTTTTTTTTCTTTTACCTTCAGCAAGTTGACAAGTGTTCCCCAAAAAGCAACATCCATAAAGGGCAGCAGTCTTGTGCCATCACAACAAAACACCCGGCTGGAGTTGCCAACTCCTGGAACTCCAGAGTGAGCCTCTTGGGGGCTCTGGTGAAAGGACTACAAGTATGATAGCTGCCAAAGACCTCTGACACCATTTCCCAGGATGCTTGGAGTCAGGGGTGCAGACAGAAGGAATTAGAAACTCCAGTTGAGGCCAGTAGGGAGGCTTCTGTATGGCATGATCTGGATAAGCAGTCCACTGGACCAATGACAAGCAAGGACTGCACAGCCCCCAAGCAAGGGGACAGCCTGGCTTTATACAGAGAGAGAAAGCCTGAATTCAGTGTTTGGTTTGGAAACTGAAAACAAGATAGCAAAGCTCAGGGAGACCTTACTAATCTCCCACTCCCACTAGTGCAGTTCTTGCACTGCTCTGAGACTTTAGTTGCATGGATCAGGCAGCTCCGGCATGTCAGTGACCAGCATCCAACAATGAGAAAGGAGAGCTCTCCACTACAGTAAGGGCTGCCTAGAACAAGCCCAGACCTCGGGGGAATTAAAAAAATCAGGAAATCAGCAAGCTCAGATATCTATCTCTGTAATTCCCCATATAAGCTTTTCTCTTTTCTTGCCTTTCTCACTGGACGGTCCTCCAGCCTGGCTTTCTGAGGGTGGGAACTACAGGCCACAGTCCATGCAAATCCACTGCAGAATCTGGGTAGAGGTATCCATGGTTAGGTTCTGCATCTGGATACAGGTACAGGTGGAGGCCACAGGAGCAGCATTGGTGATGTGGCCTTTCCTAATCATAGTGATTATATTATGTCTCCCTCCTACAAACTCTGCTGTTCGTTGTCCCTTGGTCACTTGGCCTCTTGCTTTTAAGCGCTTCTGTGACATTACCTAAGCCACAATCTGGACTGATGAAGAGCTGTGTCCTCTCGGTTCTCCAGCCTAGGGTGCCTTTTACACTGATTTGCTGTGAGAGCTACCACTCCTGGTCTGCTCACAAATAGTCTCCAGCTTGTAAGTTACTCCCCTTTTATTGTATGAGTGTCATAGCCAGCCACTCATGAGTTACACTGGAGAGAAACACCAGCAAATTCCCACTCCCAGACATTCTCTAGAAATGTATGGCTTGTACTTCCCAGCTCTCTACTGGACAATACAAACTCAAATAAAGTCCATTATTTTATTAATTGAAAATTATATGCTCAAATCCTGTTATCCCAAATGTAGTTTCCCTAACACTTCAAACACACTGGTTTAGAAAAATCAGTAAACAAGTTTATTAACTACAGAAAGATAGGTTTTAAATGATTATCTGCAATGAGGCAAGTGATGGAGTGTACAAACCCCACACTGGGCAACAAGGGGTTAAGAGAATATTTCGGGCTCAGCCAGCCCCACCTTCCCACAACTGCAGCAAATGGTTCATCGGATGGAGGAATTAAAAGACAGGGAATTAGCTCATTGGGGTGGTAGAGCTGGAGGTGAGCAGACCTGTAGCCCACAACCCCCACAGAGCAGAGGGAAGCCTAAGGGCTCTGACACAGCTGCCCAAAGGGACCCTCCCTAAGGAAAGGGAAGACCCACCCCAGAGACGACCAGAGAGGGAAGTATCCTGTGGACCTTGGACATTGGTAACTCCCTCTTACTTCTTTTGGTTTGGATTTCCCCACCAGGGGAAGGTCTTGGACTAAGCTGACCCAAGGGGGAGTGAAGGGGATGAGAGGAAGAGGCCCAGGGAGGACAGCCTTAAGTGGCCTTGTTTGTCAGACTACTGGTAGCCCAAAGGGCCCTAGGTTGGAGCCCAGTAAAGTGGGAGAGCCCGGGCTCCCCTCTCCAGTCAGGGGTTGTGGCTGTGACCAGTAGGCCACACTCCACAATCAGACCGTGAGTGAGGACCATTACAAGGCATAATAGCCAGAATTGGTTACAAGAAACTAAAAGTAAAATGCAACTAATACCTAACTTAACAAGTTAAGTGAATTCAAAGCAAAGGTCTCTCTCATCATGGGTTTCATCCATCTTACTGGCTTGAATTTCTTTCAGTCAGGATCCCTTCCCCAGTCCAAAGCTGTTTTCTTTGTTCTTTAGGTGTTGTGGATGACGTGGGTAGAGAGAAAGGGAGAGATAATGCGGAACATGTGTTTTCCTTTCTTACAACTTTTCTCTTCTTTGAGAATCATCTTCAGTTGAGGTTCAGGAGTTGGAAAGTCTGTGTGGATGGAAATCCCCAGTGATTCTTTGTCAAGATGTAGATTCTCACCCACATCCGCTTTCCTGCCAAAGAATGGCCACTTAACCAGATGATGGTTCATTTGATTTTGTTCACACCTGGCTGAAGTGTCAGCTAGCCTTTTGTCTCTGGGGAACTAGTTTGTGACTGCTGTCCAGACATGGAACAGGTCCAAGTAATATCATACAGTAGAATCTTATAACTTTACATACAATGTTGCCACACTTATTTTACCAGGACAATAATGATCAGCAAATTATGAGGGTTTTTTTTTTCTAATGATACCTTACAAGGCATATTTTGTCCATTTATCATAGTCCTGTAAAAGGGGGGAACATAGGGGTACACAGACCATCACACCTTCTCTCCTAGGTCATCCCTACACCCTTGCTAATCACATAGGAGGAGGGGATCACAAGGCTGGTTGAGACTGATCAAAGATGATCAAGGGAACAAAGGTTCAGACAGTTCCCAAACACACAATTCCAGCTGACACTGTAACTTTAAGTAACCTGAAAGAATTAAAAAATAGCCAAACAAGATCACTTAGACCAAGATTAGCAAGCATTTCATAAAGTCTAAATACTTTTTTATAAACATAACATCTATTTCAACAATGCTAACACACAAGTGAGCCAGACTGGTCTCCAGCTATGTATTTGTTGGTATCCAATTGAGACCTAAGGTCCTTGGCATAAACTGGTACCTGGTCAGCCAGCATCACACCTACATAACTGCTTTAGAGATCTCAAAAACAGGAATGCTTCTCAAGGAAGTTGCAGAAGCTGCTTGAGACCTAATGGAGTGGTTCCTTGTCTGTGATGGGAGATTGTAACTGAGGTAGATCTTAATGCAATTATACCCCCACTTAGTTGCTTGGTTGATATAGCCAGGGCCTTTAACCTGTCTGCAAATGCTACAAACAATTAAGGAGAGATTCTAAATGGTGTGGCTCTACGTAGCTAGAGCTTTAAGGAAATCTAGAGTGTGTAGTTTTGCTTTTCCTTGATTGGAGTGTGGTTTAGGAAAAAAAGAGTCTCACTTTCACATGAATCAGATGATTCATTTACCTATCTTAAGTAAAAATTTTGGAGGGGACCAAAGGGTGACCTTATCCTTATGGAGGTTCCAGCCAGAAATCCTTGAATTTCTCCTGTTCTCTGGGCTGATGTGATTGCTACCAAAAAGGCAATTTTCATGGACAAATGATGAAAGGAGCATTTTGCTAGGAGGTCACAGAGGAGTCCCATTGACCCATTTAGGACTACATTGAGATCGCCCAGGAGGAGGTTCTCAGGCTGGGGGGGGGGGAATGTGAGAATCAGACCCCTTAGGAACCTAAGTATCTTAGGGTAGGAGAAAACTGTGAAGCCCTGGATGCAGGGTAGTGATATCACTGCCAAGTGAACTTGAATAGAGCTAATAGATTATTCTGAGCTCTTTATAGTCAACAAGTAGTCCAGGATAGCTAGAATTTGGGTGACAATATAAGTGGCATTACTCAGCCCAGATAACAAATATCTTCCACTTGGCAGCGTGTATTAGTCTGGTTGAGTCTTTCCTACTTTGAACTAATATATTTCTGATTTCCACAGAGCAGGACCTTTCCTTGTGAATTATCCAGCCCAGCATTGAAGATGGGAGATATAAAGAGGCTGGGTCCTGATGTAGAATGTGAATATTGGAGTCTATGTGGAGACTGTCATTAGCTGTGGATACCAAACCTGTCTTAGCCAAGTTGATGGGATGTCACAACCACTAAAGAGCCAAGTATGGAATGAGTATAGAAGTACTCAAAACTGACAGATGGCACCTGGTATCTTTTGTCAGCCTTCCTTGAGGTCAGGGCAATAGAAGTGAGTATTTTCCAGATGTTCTTTGCCACCTCCAATAAAGTTTCATTAACTGGCAAAGGCAGGTGACCAGGCATACCGGTATAGAGCATATCCAGGGGCTTATGAGTAGAGTTATTTGGGAATTTTTCAACTAAACAGGTGGGGATGAGAAATAGCAGCTGTCGTCATCTGTTGTTCTCTAATGGGAAGCTCTTCCTCAAATATCTTGTCTTGATCAGTATTTTGGAGTCCCATCTGAGAGAGACAAACTCCTCAAGATGGTGCAGGAAAGGTGTTCCTAACCCTGGAAGGTGGTGCAGATGAAGGCTGTCTGGTTGGCTGCATGCCCACTGGGCCTAGTAGGGACATGAGTGCATTTTATAGGGGAAAGGGGCTAAGGGCCATGGAGATGGGTAGCATGAGAGATGTCTATCTCTGGATCCTCTAGATCTGTGAGATACATAGGAAGTTCTTGACTCTCAAGGTTCATGTGGGTGGGACCTTGGGGAGTACACAGGAGATACCTCCCTGCTGTGTTCTGAGTCAGTCAGATGGAGCTCTCTTCATTCAGGGGACGAGCTACTCTAATCAGGGTCCCAGACTGTCAGTGCAGATGAGGTACCTAGTCCTGTAGGTATGGCAGTAGCCAGCACCATAGTAGAGACATTCAGCACTGAGTGGCTGGTTCATCAGACAAGGGTGGTAGCTCTCAAAACATCTCTGGTGCCACAAATTGTTTGTACAAAGAAAGACAAGGTCATGAGAAGTAGAGCTCCTGGTTGAAGGCTCCTGAGTTGATGGTGCCAAAGTGATCAGTAGCAAGTCAGTCATTGGTGCTGCAGTCGGTATCAGTGGCAGTTAGTCTTTTCCTGAGATGGTGCCAGAACTTTACTGATCTCATGCAGGGCTTGAACGGTACCTACTCTGGGCCATGAAGTCCCATAAGAGTGGGTGAAGTGAGGTGGTCTTAGCTTTTTAATGCTCACCCCGGTGCTCCCTAGAGGATCAATGCCCTCTTGCCCTAGTTTGATGATTTAGAAGAGGACATGGCAGCCTTGTCAAAGCTCAAGAGGTGTAAGCTAAGTCAGCTCTCCCCAGAGCATTTTTGGACCCAGAGAGTTCAAGAGAGCCTGTCTCATCTGGATATAAGGCAGGTCTCGTATTGTGGTTAGGTAGAAGAAGTTTGAGAATAGCCTCTCAAAGCCTGCGGCATCCTTCTCTAAAAGGATCTACAGAATGAACATGTTTCAAGAATGTCTTTCCCCCAGGTGAAAGATACACCTCATGTGTCCATCATGAAACAATCTAGATGCCTCACATGAAAGACAACTCTTAGAGCTGGGAGACTTTGACACGATCATGACTCATAAAGTATACTTTATTTTTTCCTCACCTCTAAATGCCAATGGCAAACTATTCTATATATATTATTAAACATGACTCACCCTATTACTGTATATCTAAAATACTATATATTTTAAAAGCTTTTGGAAGGTGAATTGAGCTGTGAACACTGCTGGGATTCTCTCTTGCACCCATGGATGGTGAAAAGGAAATCAGCAGTGGTTGGGCACACTCTGCTTTTTATGCCCTCAGTACAGGAGCATGGAGCATTCAGGATGAATATGCGTCCCCATTGGACGCTGCTGGCCAAAAGATTCCAATCTGGTGCACTTGGTCCCCATGTGCTCGAGAAGTGTAAGATACATATGGACAATCTCTAAAAGAAGAAATTGTCTTTTATTAAAGTGAGATTCTAGCCCTCATGGTTGCGCAGGGAGGATAGAAAATGTGGCCCAAGTTCACCGTAAAGGCTCAAAATGCAGGAGACAAATTAAAAAGAACCCCATATTTTATTATTGTTTTTACATCATCAGTTTTGAAGCCTGACTCCTAATTTGTTTGATAAAAGATTAAAATCATGGACTTTTTTCACTGATTTTTTTTTTGTAAAACCTTGACTTTATTTATTCAAAATGTAATGTTTACACTGATTTGAGATGGCAGAAGGGATATTTTTATATTTTAATCTACTTTCAAAATGTAGCTCTGGAGATAATTACTGTACTTCTAGATTTACAGAAAACTGGTATTTTTCTATCTCTCCTGCCCATCCCATCCCAGACCCCCAATTCCATCTCTAGCCTCAGATCTTAAGTTTCGTATCTACCCACCCTTCTACCTAAAGTTGATGGTTTCAATTGGAAGTTTAGTCCCCCCAGGTGTATAATTTACCTCCCTCCAATGACACTTGCACTAAACAGCAAAGAGTTTGGCATATAGCATGAGGACAAGAATTTGCCAATCGCCACAGTGGGTTTTCTTTGTTATGCCCCTGGGCTCTGTTGGATGTTTGGGAAGAATGACATTGCCTGTTTCCTTTTTTTTTTTCTTTCTTTTTTTGCAGCCTTCATTGACTTGACAGCTCTTGACCTCTAGGGCAGCTCCGGTGGCATCTTTCCAATCTCTTCTGTTTTTCAGAATGCTTTCTGTTTCTGTACCAGTAGCCTCCCCCTTTGCTGCTTTAAGAGACTTCTGTCAAAGTTCATCCTAAAAAATATTTCCTCATTCCCTGTTCTTCCACTTGCATCTCTATGCTACACCATGGTAGTCTTCCTCTGATCTTTTGATTCACTGTTCCAGAAGAGCTTATCTTGATTTCTCTCTACCCAGTATTTGATTGTCTCTTGCATAAACATTGTGCATATATAATCTTTTGGGTGGGCTAGGGTTTACTTCACCACTCTGGTCCTAGTGCTTAGACACAACTCCAAAGCACATGGAGACCCAGAGTTCAGTCACTGAAGATTTTCAGCAGGGATTGTACAGTGTCAACCTCCCCACAATGTTTTTTTCCAAAAAGAACAAAAGCCATGAATTAAATTCTTAAGAACCAACTTTATACAATTTTGTAATGATAAGAACAATAGCTTAGTTTCTACTATACATAACAAGGCTACTTCATAATCCACATGCATTATTTTCAGATATACATAAATATAAACAAAAGAAACAAATTAAATCTAAACAGATCAGTCCCCCTAGAAACACAGTGAGACGTAACTCAGGGTCTGAACGTCTTAGGTTGAGTTCACATGAGTCTCCATCTTTGTTCGTCAACTCTAGATAGTCTGAGTCAGAAGCACTGCAATAATATCTTCCCTCCTCTTGGTTGCAGAAATCTCCAGCTGGAACCCACACCGATTCCTTCTTCTCCTCTGCTGGACTATGGAATCACTCAGCTAGTCAGCTAACTAATTAACCAACCAATTACTATGACTTATATAAATGAAAAATCCTGTTGCAAGAAAAATACCATGTAGAGAATAGCTTAATATAGACAACTTTTCCCATCACTACATTTAAATAGGAAAAGCAAGCCTTATTGGTTAAGACAATTTAACTAAAACAATTTGGCTAAAATCAAATAACATTCAAAATATAAAACTAAAATGAATGAAGTTAGTTTTCTCTCCCAATTTCCCCTTTCTATAACTATCACATTACCAGGGCTCTCCTTTTGGAAAGTTAACAATAGCAATAACCTCCTGCAACATGTTTCAGAGTAACAGCCGTGTTAGTCTGTATTCGCAAAAAGAAAAGGAGTACCTGTGGCACCTTAGAGACTAACCAATTTATTTGAGCATAAGCTTTCGTGAGCTACAGCTCACTTCATCGGATGCATACTGTGGAAAGTACAGAAGATCGTTTTATACACACAAACCATGAAAAAATGGGTGTTTACCACTACAAAAGGTTTTCTCTCCCCCCACCCCACACTCCTGCTGGTAATAGCTTATCTAAAGATAAGCAGCAGAAGAGTGGGGTGGGGGGAGAGAAAACCTTTTGTAGTGGTAAACACCCATTTTTTCATGGTTTGTGTGTATAAAACGATCTTCTGTACTTTCAACAGTATGCATCCGATGAAGTGAGCTGTAGCTCACGAAAGCTTATGCTCAAATAAATTGGTTAGTCTCTAAGGTGCCACAAGTACTCCTTGCCTCCTGCAACATGTTTCAGCATTAGGGGAAAACAGCTTGTCTCCTCCTGTGTCTGAGCTTCTCCCCACCCAGACCAATCACATTTCCTTTTGTAAAGCAGCTGCCTTGACTATTTGCCCTCAATGGAGTCTGAGTCCAGTTACTGGGACCTTAATGGGCATACCCTAAAGGAAAACACCCAATTTCAGAAACCTTGGGTGTGGTATGTTAATTGTGCATTTGCCTAGCAATAGTGACCCAGATTCAACTAGGCATAAGCTTTCGTGGATAAAACACCACTTCTTCAGATGCATAAAGAAGTGTTGTTTTACCCATGAAAGCTTATGCCCAAATAAATCTGTTAGTCTTTAAGGTGCCACGAGACTCCTTGTTGTTTTTGTGGATACAGACTAACATGGCTACCCCCTGGTACCAGATTCAACTGATTCCCGCCCCCCTTTTCCTCTTGAGATATCTTAAAGAGATATCTCCCTCTTAGGCAGGTAGATTATGAATAGATGGGTGCATGAAAATATCAGGCAGCATGGAGACAGGAACAAGTCAAGTCACAAAACATGATAATATTGGCAACAGCAAAAAAGTGTCCCATTCTGGCCTGCAAGCATGCCTCAGTCTTCATATGGATGAATCCCTCCGATAGGGGGCATGAATGATTCATTCACTGTGCCAACTAAAAGCTGTATTATTGAATGGATTTCATGGTATGTCCATTCACAAGAAGGTCCATCTGGTAGCACAGTGGTTTTCAACCTGTGGTCCTCAGACCCTAAGGGGTCCACACACTATATCTAAGGGGTCTGTGAAAGGTGGTCGTTACCATAGAACAGTGGGTTTCAACCTGTGTTCCATGGACCCCTAGGGGTCCACAGATTATAGCTAAGATTTCCAAAGGGATCCACACCTCTATTCAAAATTTTTAAGGGTTTCCAAATGAAAAAAGGTTGAAATCCACTGCTCTAGAGTATTCTTAATTGAATGTAATTGGGGTGTGTTCCATCCAGTCACAAGAGAGAGGTTTGGGATCGGACTATGTTGAATACAGTACTAATATCATACTGGCTTTCAAACTTTCTATAGTACAGAACAGGTGCTTGTTCCTAGAGGGGTAATATATCTTACCCTGCATATTCAGCCACCTAAAATGAGAATCTGGCCTAAGTCTCTACTGAGTGAACAAATCATTGCCAGCTCTGATGAGGCTGTGTATCTACTAGGAACAGAATTGAGACTGGATTTAAATCAGTGAACACTAAGTAATAGATATCACAATTGCCCTGGGCCAAATTTAAACCAGTGGCAGAGAAATTAAACTAAAAGATGGAGAGGAATTATTTAACATAGTCACTCCAGTGGGACAACAGTCAGGAGTAATGGAGTGAAATTGAAATACAAAAAATAATTAAACTGAATATTAGAAATGTTTCCTGTTTCAGTGAAATCAGTTAAATGGTGGAACAATCTCCAAAGAACAGGTGATGGAAACCTTATTGCTGGGATCGTTTAAAATTAGACAGCCAAAACAATGAAGCATGAACAATCGAGCATTAGCAGGAAAATAGAAAAGGTTACCTAATGGAGTGTTTCTCTTTAACTTTTATTACCATAAAATAGATTAAAAGTAAAACTGGTCAGAAAATTGGTTTATTTCCCATGGAAAATTTTGACTTTTCAATGAAATATTTTGGCTGACAGTCAAAATATTTTGATTCAAATGCTGCCACCCTCTTGGTGTGGGGGAAGGGGGCATCATGGGAGTTCCTGGTCATGGTACATCATGAGAAATTTAGTCCAGTCAGAAAGCCTGGCCCACAGATGAGAAGGGCAGCATAAGGCACCTGAACGACAACTCCCAGGAGCCACCGCGGCATCACTTTTGTGTTTTGGCTGCAATATTTTGGTTTTCAGCCAAAAACTTTTCATTTTTCAGCTGTTCAGGGGTTTTTAAAATAAAATATTGAAAATTTCTTCAGAAACGCACTTTTTTTGAAAGAAAAGTTTGAGTGAAAACCCAATTTTTGAAAAGCTGGTGAAAAGCTCGGCAGCTTATAATTAGTCCGCTCTCTTTACCTCTCAAGAGGAAGTGTATTTGCACTTATTCCTTCCCTTGTTGTCTCCATTTTTCGGCCTGAATTCATGCTTATCCCAGGGATACAAATGGAGATACATAAATAGGAGTTAAAATATTCCTCAAAGAAAAGGCAATGCCAATATTTATTGAATAATGTATTCAGCCAATATTATTGTACTTTGCTTCAGCCACAGACAAATTCAAATGCCTTCCCTGATGAGCTGCTATCCAAAAAAAGTGGTTCTCTAAGTAACAAACCCAGTCTAAATGACTTCAAATTACAGGATGACCCTCAAAGAAAGCTATTACTTGCATTAACATATCTGCTAGACATCAAGGTCTCACATGTTCACAGACAGTCCAGCAGATATATTCCAGTCCTGAACCCTTTTAACATACCTCTCCTACACACACAGTAAAGATTCTTGGATCAAACCGACTACTTTCTTTCTAGCAGAGCAATCAAGCTGTACATCATTAATCTTTCTGTTTGCCTGGAAGAGTAGTAAGAAACTGCTCCTCGGGGCATTGGACATAAGCCAATACAATCACTCTCACCCCATTCTCCAAGGTGGCAGCTGCAGCAGAATGTGAGGCAGAAACCAGCCATGAAGCCAAAGGGTATTAGAATCCAACTCCAAATCTTCATTCATCTGCCAATCAGTTTGAACCTCTATCTGGGTGGGTAATGCACCCAACTTAGATCACAATGTCTCTCAGGCAGCTATCTGTGTTGAATGGTTATAAACCAAAGGCTGCGTGCAGAAAGGCCTGATGGAGTATGTCTTTCCACCTGCCTTTACTTGTTGTTGGTAGTAAAATCTGAATCAGTTACTAAAGCTGAACTCGGTCTCACAGATTCTGTTGTGCTAATCTCTTTTCTTGGCGAGCGTTACAAACAAAGTGAAAGGACATGCTGCCAAATGCTAATTCACATGAGGAAATCGAGCATATTCAGAAACTCACACTCCTAGAACAAAATCCGTTCCCCACTGAAATGCCTCGCCTTCTGGGCTGTGAATATGGTAGCTGTTTAGTGTAGGGGAAGAAGATGGCTGAGGAGGACCCCACGTGAGAGGACCTGACACCTGAATAGCATATATGGAATCTGAAGTGCTGAGAGTGACAACAGAATAACAGCACTTGAAGGATTTGCTGCCTTCTGCTTGAGTACTGAAAATTTGCCAAGGCATTCAATAATGGACCAAACAGATAAGCAGTGATAAGGGGAAGAGAACCACAGAGTAATGAAGTGACTTATCTGAAGCCACATGGCAAGTTAGTAGCAGAATTGGGAATTGAACCCAGATTTCCTGCGTCCTAAAACTGTGCCCTACTGTGATGATTTAGGAATATGTCTGTACAGTTTATGAATACTGTGTGAGATTATGGACTCTGTATATGTACATCTGTTTACCAAGCTGCAAACTCCATTTTGAATGCTTCTTGGTAGCCTTATCTGTAGTCCTGTACCTCCACGTTGGGCTGAGATCCCAACACATAGAGATACAGGGCTGACAATACAGGGTAGCTGATTTTAAGTACTCAACCACTGGAAATCTATTCACTCTAGTCAGAAGACTGGTTCCTACCCATAAGAATTGGCTTAGTAGTGGAAGGTCACCTTAGCAATGAGGGCCCCTGGTTGGGGCCTGTGACCTGGCAGGAGGCTGAAAAAGTAATTATCTGACAGGGTGCTGAGGTTTTCAAGAGTGCTGAGGTTTTTAAGAGTTCTTAAGGTTTTTATTCTGCCCAGGAGCCATTTTCTCCAGTCCATGAAGAGAAACAATCCAGAATGTAGTACCTCATGAGGCAGGGGAGCCTGCCTTTCTGCTTGGACCCAGATGGGTCCTCCATGCGATATGTCTATACAGCAGGCGATTTCCAGCTTGGGTAGATGTACATATACTAGCTTTGCTAGAGGAGCATGCTAAAATTAGCAATATGGCCACAGCAGCATGGGCAGCAGCTTGGACTAGTCCCCAAGTACAATCCAACCTGACCATCTGGGTACACTCTTGGGTGGCTAGCCTGAGCATCAATTCTTTCACAGAAGCCGTACTTCTATTTTTAGGGGCTAGTTTGCACAGAGCTTACACATGTACATCTAGTTGAGCTGGGAATTATCCCTCCCACCTGCTGTATAAATGTACCCCAAGACTTACAAGGGAAGGGTGAGCTAGTGAGGGACATTGCAGCTTACTGTGTTTATTGTTTTGTATGATCTGTACTATCATGTGCTTTATGTATAAAAGAGCAATCATGTACTAGTGTTAAGTGTCTCTCTCTCTGTGTTAAATGCTTCACAGCTACTGCATGTCTCCAGAGATATGTAACTGCAAACCAGAAGGTTCACACTGGTAATTTAAGTAACTAGGGTATTTGAGGGATCAGCACTGGCCTTGAGGGCCTAGGGCAGGTGGGCTGGGGAGTTCCATTTCCATGAAGGGGTATCAGACTGAGAGTCAGTGCCCCAGAAATGTACCAGAGAGGCCCAAAAGCCCAGGCAGGATACAGTGTTGCAGCCTGCTGAGACCCAGGGAGGTTTAAAACATCCAGGGATCCAGAGACACAAAGGCTTGGATTCCTCTTGCAGCAGGCTGGTGGGTTGCCAGAAGGGAGCACCCGGCCTGATCTATGACCCCAATCTATTGGACCACTCAGCTATTGTTCTTAACTCAGGAGTGCCCAAAACACAGCCCACCAAATACAAAAGTGCTGGCTGACAGCCACCCTTCTATTTGATTTATGTTAGCGATATGGAGGTGCAGCCTATGAAACCACTGGTGTTGCCCTGGGGCTTGATGATGTAAGAAACCGCCTGGACATAGTTTCCATTATGATTGAATTGTCTGAGGTACTTCTTCTATTTGTTCCTGGGAAAGAATTTTCTAGGAAAACGGGCAGGACATTTTCCAGTAGACATGTTTCAACTATGAGGAAATAGTTTCTTGTGATCACTAGATTTGAAGTTTGATATTCCTCAGTGCACCGTGTAGTTATAAGGCACATCTGTTACAACTGACTTTTGGATGATTTTCACTTGGCAATATGGAGACACCTACCAGCCAGCAAAGGTAGCCAATGGGCTCAAACGGCAGCTCCACCTGTCCTGAAAGATGCCAAGGCCCTGAGGATCAATTCCAAGAGATACTGAGCACCTTCTATGCAATGAGAGATGCTGAGACCTGATTCTGTAGGTTGAGTTCTTCCACTGAAGTTGTGTGAGCTCCCTCTAATCCCATTGACTTCAGCTAAGCACCAGTGCTCATTACTTCTCAGGATATGGGCAGATACTAACTGTGTGTATTTAATGGGAGGTGTGCAGATATCATAACAATGGTTTTCATGTGGAAATGCATATAAAAGCTAATTCTAACAGGTGAAAGTTGGAGCCTTCTCTTATCCAGTGACTTCCTTGTGACTGTTCCCATTGAGGGTTAACTCAGCCAATAAGTGGTTTATATTCAACTGTGCAGTATTACTTGGTGCATTTATTTTTGAATTTGAAGAAATGTACATTTATAGGAAAATTAAATGGGGCCTTTGCCCTCATGTCAAGTCAACTAAGTGCCCCCCTCCCATTTGTGAAGAATTTGAGCATCATCCTCTAAAAAAGGTTTAGAAAGAAGTCTTGACTATAGGCCCTAAAGGATGGGACCTTGGTACCCATTCTGTCATAAGAACGTAAGAGCTGCCATACTGGGCCAGACAATGGTCCATCTTGGCCAGCATCCTGTCTCTGTCAGTGGCCCATACCAAAGCTTCAGGGGGAATGAAGAGAACAGGACAATTATGGAGTGACCCATCTCTTTCTTCCACTCCTGGATTCAGGTAGTGAAAGGTTTAGGGTCACCTGAGCGTATGGGGTTACATCTCTAACAATCTTGACTAATAGCCATTGATTGGAGCTATCCTCCATGAATGTATCCACTTCTTTTTTGAACCCAGTTGAAATTTGTCCATTATAACATCCTATGGAAATGAGTTACATGGGTAACTTATATGAAAGAGTACTTCCTCTTGTTTATATCAGACCTGCTGACTATTAATTTAATCAGGTGACCCTTGCTTTTGTACTATGGAAAGGGTAAGTAACACTTCTCTAGCCACATTTTCCACACCATTAATGATTTTATAGACCTCTATCATATCCCCCCTT
Organism: Eretmochelys imbricata; assembly: GCF_965152235.1. NCBI lineage: Eukaryota > Metazoa > Chordata > Testudines > Cheloniidae > Eretmochelys > Eretmochelys imbricata. Next base: position 11,314,725 of record NC_135576.1, read on the forward strand.
AGTCATCTCTTTTCTAAGCTGACCAGCTCTACTTTTGTTTTTAGTCTCTCCTTGTATGAAAGTCACATTCTATATCCTTGATTATCTTTGTTGCTCTTTGCTGAACCATTTCCAGTTCTGCTATATCCTTTTTCAGATGATGCGACCAGAACTGGATGTATTATGCAAGATGTGGGCATACTATAGATTTATACAGTGACATGATATTTTCTGTCTTATCTTCTATCCCTTTCCTAATAGTTCCTAACATTCTGTTAGTCTTTTTGATCACTGCTACACATTGAGCAGATGTTGTCAGACAACTATCTATGGTAACGCTAAGATCTCTTTCTTAAGTGGTAACTGCTAATTTATTTTTTCTGATTTTACTTTGCATTTATGAGTGTTGAATTTCACCTGACACTTTGTTGCCCAGTCATCCAGCTTTGTGAGATCCCTTTGTAACTCCTCTCAGTCTGCTTTGGACTTCACTATCTTGAATAGTTTTGTATCATCCATAAATTTTGCCTGTTCACCCCATTTTCCAGATCATCTATGAATCTGTTGAACAGCACAGTTCTCTCTACAGTTTCCTGGAGAAGCCTGCTGTTCACCTCTCTCCACTATCCTTGTGCATATTGGTGTAAATCTGGAGGAGCTCCACTGAATATAGTTATTCCAGATTTCCAATTGTGTGACTGCAATCAATATGCAATCATATTCCTTCTGTAAAGTGTCTTTCACACCTACCGCACTAATTTTTAAATGTGAAGATAATTAACCGTTGGAACAACTTACCTAAAGATGTGGTAGATTTTTCTCCATTGTTCAAAGTCTTTAAGTCAAGACTGGATATCTTTCTAAAAGGTGTGATATACATCATGCAGGAGGTATGGGCCTGATGCAGGAATTACTGGGTGAGGATTTATGGCCTGTGTTATACAAGACAAGATCTTTCATAGAACCATAGAATATCAGGGTTGGAAGGGACCTCAGGAGGTCATCCAGTCCAACCCCCTGCTCAAAGCAGGACCAACCCCCAATTTTTGCCCCAGATCCCAAATGGCCCCCTCAAGGATTGAACTCACAACCCTGGGTTTAACAGGCCAATGCTCAAACCACTGAGCTATCCCTCTACCCACACTGAGCTATCCCTGCCCTTTGGCCTTAAAATCTGTGCATCTTCTGGGCCAGATCTTCAGCTGATATAAATAGGTGTACTTACATTGACTGCAGTAAAACAACAAGGAGTTCAGTGGCACCTTAAAGACTAACAGATCTGTTAGCCTTTAAGATGCCACCAAACTCCTCGTTGTTTTTGTGGATGCAGACTTGCATGGCTACCCCTTTGATAATTGTCTGCAGTGGAGTTATGCCATTTACAACAGGTGAGGATCTGGCCCATAGTCACATTTTACATAAATATTAAAGAATAAAATAAAACCTATAAATCTCAGTGTTGAAGAGAACCAGTAAGCAGCATCCCTGTAGTCTGCATTTAGAGAAGTATAACTAATGTTCTGTGTAGAGACTATCCAAAACATTTATTAATAATGAGCTTTAAGAGGTTATTGTTTTGTTTTTAAGTACTCCATTTCCCCCTTATTTAATGTCTCTACTCCGCATGTTGTTTCAGTCATGATGCGGCAAGAATATAACAATGTTGGCTGGAAGCCAGCTTTCAGAAGAGACAGAGGCTCCGACGGGTTTTTGATTCATGCGTATATTGAGGTGGCATTTAAATGATGTTTGTGCTTCTCACAATGAGAAAAAACAACACTTCAGTGCCAGGTTTCTTTGATCTAGTGGAAACAGGCTATCATAATATAGAAATAGTTAGCATAAATAAGTGCATTCAAGTGGCTCTATTCTACTTAACTGAGTATCATTTGTTCCTACACTCACAAAGAAGGCTTTCATTCTGCCAGGGCAAAGTGAGCACAGTTATTGATGGTTCAAGTATTTATTCATTACACTGATGGTTCTGAAAATATATTTCCCTGGCCTGGCAGGGAGTGGGAAGGTAGTGTAAGGGAGGGGACATCTGGGAAGTGGTGAGCGGAATCTGTTGGGGATGCCGTTTCCATTTTTACCACCCTAGTTTTAGGGAGATTCCAGGCAATGTACACATGGTGCTCAGTTTGATCAGTTTAAGGTCCCAGTATTGGGGGACCCCAGATGCATATTCTTTTTTCCCCAAAAGTTCCTTACTTTGCATTTATCAACATTGAATTTCATTTGCCAAAATGTTGCTCGTTCAATTAACTTGTTTAGGTTTCTGTATAATTTCTCACAGTCCTCTCTGGTCTTGATTAACCTAAATAACTTTTTGTTATGTGCAGATTTTGCTACCTCAGTGTTCATCTTTCTTTCTAGACCATTAACATGAAACATTAATACAAAACCATGAAGTGAGTCAGCCTGTTATTTACCTTTTGCCATGATGAAAATTGACTATTTATTTCTTTTCTTTGTTTCTTACCTCTTGCCCACCTTTAGCCAGTTTTTAATCCGAGAATGCATCAAATGGGTGTAATTCATAGATGTAGTAAGACAATCAATAGCAATACTCACAACTCATCTAACACTGATCCATTACATTCTGATGGGAGAGTGTGATGAGGTCTTGTGGTCTGAGTATTAGAGCAGGAGCCAAGAATTACAGAATTCTAACCCTAGGTCTAATATAGATTCCTCCTCTAATCTCTCACAACTTCATTAGGGTAATATTTGAAGTTTCATTGACAGTAGGAACACTAAGTTTCACTGCCATTCAGTGGGACTATCCACCCAAACTTTACACAAATGCATGTCTATTTCACTGAATTGTTCATTTTGAAAAAAAAATCCAAACAAAATCAAAACATTTTTGTTTTGACATCTTCAAAATGACACCTTTATTTTTGGGTTCAAAATGGCTTCTTGTTTCAAAATTTGCTTCAGTTTTCATTGTAAAAAATGCATTTTTTAAAAGAGCCTGAAATCTATATGAAACAGTTTGACTTGAAACAATTTTTGCCACTTTCAGTTTGTCAGAAATTTCAAAAATGTTTGGTTTTAGGTTGACCCAACATTAATTTTATTTTTCAGAGCTGACAATGAACTGAAAAATCTGTTGTTCTCACACTTCTCCTCCTAAGTGTCTATGCTACTTTTGAAAATGGGACTAGATCCCTAAGTCACTTACACACATTTCAAAATTTTACTCTTATGGCATAAATTTTCTAATTCTGAAATGGTTCCATGTTGGGGTGCTTGAGACAGCTATGGGCTGGATTTCAGACATGCTGGGCCCTCATAACTCCATAAACCTTAGAATCATAGAATGAAAGGTTTAGAAAGGACCCCAAGGGTCATCTAGTCCAACCCCCTGAAAAGATTCAGGATTTGTTTTGTCTAAAGCATCCAAGACAAATGACTATCCAGCCTCTTTTTGTAAACCTCAAGTGAAGGAACTTCCTCAATTTTTCTGGGCAGTTTGTTCCATTGTCCTACTGTTCCTGCAGTTAGGAAGCTTTTTCTGAGATTTAATCTAAATCTGTAGTTTGAACCCATTGCTTCTCGTCCTGCCCTCTGTGGCAAGAGAAAACAATTGACTCATGTGGGTGCTCAGCATCACCAAAAATTCAGGCCAAAATATTTCTGATTACTTGCTTCTGATGTCCACATTCTCACTATACTGTTCCACAATTCTCATTAGTTACTTCTGTGTATTAATCATACTAAAGCCTTTTACTTTGGGTTCTTTGAAATAGCAGGTCTATTTCTTCTTGGAAGAGTCTATGGATGAAGGAAACTTCATCCATGAAGATCTGATCATGTTTCTCTTTAGATTAAAATGAAAATCTACTTTTGCAGCCTAGAATGTCAAAATCTATCCATCCTTCTCTCCCTTTACTGGAGAAAAATTCCAAATCAAATCCCAAAGGTGAAACATCAGCCAAATTAATGGCAATTCCTATTCTTTAGGGAGAGAGTGACTTAATGAAGAACTAGTGGAATCAATAAAGATTTGGAAACTTGGAAAGATTCACACTTGACATCCTCTAGAGATATTCTTTTATTCCTGAGATATGCTGTTTCCATTGCACTCCACCACCACCCCTCCAATCCATGATCACAAAATTACGAACGCGAGTAACACAGATGTATTCATTTTTCTTTTGTCTTTTCGGAATGAGCCAGACCTCTGGTGTTTTTGAAAGAAATTAGACTGAACTAATCAGTGTGAATTGTATGGGGAATGTTATGAGTCATCGACAGGAAATTCTGATTCATCTTTGTTTAAAAAAAAAGTGAGGGTTTTTAAAATTATAGAAAGAAAAGGAAGATTAACTCTGATCTGAATGCAAGAGCTTTCCAGGAGCCCAAATAAGTCTTCTATAAACTGATTTCCCTTTCTTGACTGCGATTTAGTAGAGTGACACCTAATTTGTTCTGAGCATCGTTGATGCCTCCAACACAATGGAGGATGACAGCTTGCATAACCTCTCTTTCAGCTTTCATCTAATTTATTCCGTTTGAAGTTGAGTTCCGACAAGAGAGAGGCACAGAATTAATATTACCTTAGATCAGCTCAGTCTCCAGAGGGAGCAGCAAAAGCTTTTCTGGAAACAATAAACCCTTTAAACATGACGGGGGAATAGGACCTTAGGAAGTATCTGAAAGTATCCATTATTAAAGAAAGAAAATAAAATCTGTGGGGGTGACTTTGATTTGTTTTTTTTTCTTAAAGCAAAGATGAACTATTGCCAGTTTTACATGGAAATTTAAAGATGTTGTATAGTTTGTAGTTAACCTCTATGTATATTTCCCCTGCTTGCTGCTATAGCAAAAGTCTTAGCTATGAGTAGTGTTTGTTTTGACTTTGAAATTCCCCTCATTTTTGATCTGGTTCCTTTCCAATTTAAGAAAAAAAATCAGGAAGGGAAATTCCCATCACATCTGATAGTGTATAAGGTCAAATTTAATTATCACAATTTGCATTTTAAATTAATGTTGCCCTTTTAAAGTAACTCAGAGGAAGCTAAAGACAATTTGCACAAAGAGGTTTTTACAAGGAACAAAAATAAAGCATGAATATATCCATACAGCTGTCTGTACAGTAATCTAGGGGCTAGAGTCTCAGCTGCTGTCAATGGGAGGAATTCCATTCAAGTCAATAAAGCTACACTGATTTACACCAGCTGAGAACCAGGCCCTGTACAGGGTGAGATTTACATATGTACAATATAAATGTTGCAATTTGTCTAGAATTCTTGGTTATGACTCCTACTAAAGCAAAACATTATCTCTGGAGCTTTATCAACCACTAGTGACCAGCACGTGAGCTGGGACTATTCATTAATGAACAATTTAGCCAAAGAATAAAGCCCATGGCCCTTTTTCTCTTCATGAATTTGCTGTGGATCTTGGATTTACATCAGCAGAAATCCAATTTACACGTGAATTGTGATTTCATCATATCATATCCTGTCACTCCACATGGAATAATTTCAGGAGAGTGCAGATGACTTAATAATTTACAACAATATAGTGCCTCCCATGCTGAAGCAAACTGTATAAAAGGATTGGTTGATTTGCCACACAAATGCAGCCACCTCAGGGGTGGAAGGGAATAGTAGTTTAATGGTCCACAACAGCTCTGCACAACAAATTTAGGAGAAGAAATTGAGTGTGCTGTAACCATTTAAAAAGAATTCAGGCAGGTAAAATAGAAATAGGGAAGGTAGGTTGGGTAGAATAGAAAACAAACCATATTGCACTTTGGTGTGAATGCTGATGAAAACCCCTATGGCTGTGCTAAGTACAAGTGGATGTTTAACAACCACTAGTTCTATAATTGGGATAACTCTTGCCTTTATAATGAGCAGTTTTCTTGGTGAATGGCATTCTTTTTTTTTTCTGTTCAGGAACTGTCCATGAACAGAATTTTTTTTTTTGAGGATTTTGTTATGAACAAAAGAATGTAAGAACAGCCATTCTGGGTCAGATCAATGGCCCATCTAGCCCCATATTCTGTCTTCAGACAGTGACCAATGCCAGGTGCTTCAGAGGGAATGAACAGAACAGGTAATCATCATGTGACCCATACCCTGTTGCTTCTGGCACACAGAGGCTAGAGACACTTCAGACCATGGTTTTGTATCCCTGTCCATCCTGGCTAATAGCCATTGATGGACCTATCCTCCATAAACTTACCTAGATATTTTATGAACCCTGTTATAGTCTTGGCCTTCACAACATCCTCTGGCAAGGAGTTCCACAGGATGAGTGTGAGTTGTGTGACAAAATTCTTCCTTTTGTATGTTTTAAACCTGCTGCCTATTAATTTCATTTGGGGGCCCCTAGTTCTTGTGTTATGAGAAGAAGTAAATAACACTTTCTTATTTACTTTCTCCACACCAGTCATGATTTTACAGACCTCTGTCATATCCCCCCCTTAGTCATCTCTTTTACAAGATGAAAAGTCCAAGTCTTCTTCATCTCTCCTCATATGGAAGCTGTTTCATACCCCTGTTCATTTCTGTTGCCCTTTTCTATACCTTTTCCAATTCCAATATATCTTTTTTTGAGAGGGGTCAACCAGATCTGCACGCAGGATTCAAGATATGGGCATACCATGGATTTATATAGAGGCAATATGCTATTTTCTTTATTATCTATCCCTTTCCTAGTGATTCCCAACATTCTGTTCGCTTTTGACTGCTGCTGCACACTGAGTGGATGTTTTAAGAGAACTATCCACAATGACTCCTAGATCTCTCTCTTGATCTTAATTTAGAGCCCGTCATTTTATATGTATAGTTGTGATTATGTTTTCCACTATGCATTACTTTGCATTTATCAACATTAAATTTCAGCTGCCATTTTGTTTCCCAGTCACCCAGTTTTGAGAGATCCTTTTGTAGCCTTTCGCAGTCTGCCTGGGACTTAACTATCTTGAGTAGTTTTGTATCATCTGCAAATTTTGCCACCTCACAGTTTACCCCTTTTTCCCAGATAATTTATGAATATGTTGAATAGGACTTGTCCCAGTACAGATCCCTGGGGGACAGCCCTATTTACCTCTCTCATGTCTGAAACCTAACCATTTATTTCTACCTTTTGTTTCCTATCATTTAACCTGTTACTGATCCATGAGAGGACCTTCACTGTTATCTTGTGACAGCTTACTTTGCTTAAGAGCCCTTGCTGAGGGACCTTGTCAAAGACTTTCTGAAAATCAAAGTGCACCATATCCACTGGATCACCCTTGTCTACATGCTTGTTGACCCCCTCAAAGAATTACAGTAGATTGGTGAGGCATGATTTCCCTTTACAAAAAACATGTTGACTATTCCCCAGTGCATTGTGTGTATCTATGTCTGATAACTCTGTTCTTTAGTATAGTTTCTACCAGTTTGCTTGGTACTGAAGTTAGGCTTACCAGCCTGTAATTGCGGGGATCAACTCTGGAGCCTTTTTTCAAAAATTGTCATCACATTAGCTATCCTCCAGTCATTTGGCACAGAAGCTGATTTAAATCACAAGTTCATACCACAGTTAGTAGTTCTGCAATTTCACATTTAAGTTCCTTCAGAAATCTTGGGCGAATATCATCTGACCCTGGTAACTTATTGCTGTTTCATTTCTGAATTAGTTCCACAACCTCCTCTACTGATACCTTGATCTGGGACAGCTCCTCTGATTTGTCACCTAAAAAGAATAGCTCAGGTCTGGGAATCTGCCTCACATCCTCAACTGTGAAGAATAATGCAAAGAATTCCGTTAGTTTCTCTGCAACGGCCTTATCTTCCTTGAGTGCTCCTTTAGCATCTCGATCGCCCAGTGGCCCCACGGGTTGTGTGGCAGGCTTCCTGCTTCTGAGGTACTTTAAAAAAATGTTGCTGTTACTTTTTGAGTCTATGGCCGGCTGTTCTTCACATTCTTTTTTGGCCTTCCTCATACTTTTACACGTCACTTGCCAGAGTTTATGCTCTTTTCTATGTTCCTCACTAGGATTTAACTTCCACTTTTTAAAGGATGCCTTTTTGCCTCAAACGCTTTTGACTTTGTAGTTTAGCCATGGCAACACTTGTTTGGTCCTCCTACTGTGTTTCTTTTTAATTTGGGGTATACGTTGAAGTTGAGCTTCTATGTCTTTAAAAAGTTTCCATGCAGCTTGCAGGGATTTCATTTTTGGCACTGTACCTTTTCATTTCTGATTAACTAACTTTTTCATTTTCCTGTAGTTACCCTTTCTGAAATTAAATGCCACCACGGAGGGGTGGGGGTAGGGGGGCTGATTTGGTGTTCTCCCCGCCCCGGCCCCCCTTTTCCACAGGGATGAAATTTAATGGATTCAAAATTGTCAAGTGCTTTATGTGGGCCCACATATGGGCTGATCATACACTAGTTGCTTCAGCTCTGCCCTTTGCATCATTTATTTGTGGTGTGTGGTCAGTCATTTAAGTCCCATTGTAGTGCTCTCTGATTGGATGAATAACACCTTAAAAACAGATTTCAGAGTAACAGCCATGTTAGTCTGTATTAGCAAAAAGAAAAGGAGTACTTGTGGCACCTTAGAGACTAACCAATTTATTTGAGCATGAGCTTTCGTGAGCTACAGCTCACTTCATCGGATGCATACCGTGGAAACTGCAGCAAACTTTATATACACACAGAGATCATGAAACAATACCTCCTCCCACCCCACTGTCCTGCTGGTAATAGCTTATCTAAAGTGATCATCAAGTTGGGCCATTTCCAGCACAAATCCAGGTTTTCTCACCCTCCACCCCCCCACACAAATTCACTCTCCTGCTGGTAATAGCCCATCCAAAGTGACAACTCTCTACACAATGTGCATGATAATCAAGGTGGGCCATTTCCTGCACAAATCCAGGTTCTCTCACCCCCCCACCCCCCTCCAAAAACCACACACACAAACTCACTCTCCTGCTGGTAATAGCTTATCAAAAGTGACCATTCTCCCTACAATGTGCATGATAATCAAGGTGGGCCATTTCCAGCACAAATCCAGGTTTTCTCACCCCCCCACCCCCATACACACACAAACTCACTATCCTGCTGGTAATAGCTCATCTAAAGTGACCACTCTCCCTACAATGTGCATGATAATCAAGATGGGCCATTTCCAGCATAAATCCAGGCTTTCTCACCTCCCCCCCCTTTTTTTTTTCCCGGGGACACACACACACACACAAACTCACTCTCCTGCTGGCAATAGCTCATCCAAACTGACCACTCTCCAAGTTTAAATCCAAGTTTAACCAGAACGTCTGGGGGGGGGGGGGGGAGTAGGAAAAAACAAGGGGAAATAGGCTACCTTGCATAATGACTTAGCCACTCCCAGTCTCTATTTAAGCCTAAATTAATAGTATCCAATTTGCAAATGAATTCCAATTCAGCAGTTTCTCGCTGGAGTCTGGTTTTGAAGTTTGGACTTCTACATAGAGTGCTTCCGCCGACGTGCACGGGCTGAAATTGTGGAAAAGCAGCATCACTTGCCCCATAACCTCAGCCATGCGGAACGCAATGCCATCCACAGCCTCAGAAACAACTCTGACATCATAATCAAAAAGGCTGACAAAGGAGGTGCTGTTGTCATCATGAATAGGTCGGAATATGAACAAGAGGCTGTTCGGCAGCTCTCCAACACCACTTTCTACAAGCCATTACCCTATGATCCCACTGAGAGTTACCAAAAGCAACTACAGCATTTGCTCAAGAAACTTCCTGAAAAAGCACAAGATCAAATCCGCACAGACACACCCCTGGAACCTCGACCTGGGATATTCTATCTACTACCCAAGATCCATAAACCTGGAACTCCTGGGCGCCCCATCATCTCAGGCATTGGCACCCTGACAGCAGGATTGTCTGGCTATGTAGACTCCCTCCTCAGGCCCTACGCTACCAGCACTCCCAGCTACCTTCGAGACACCACTGACTTCCTGAGGAAACTTCAATCCATCGGTGATCTTCCTGATAACACCATCCTGGCCACTATGGATGTAGAAGCCCTCTACACCAACATTCCACACAAAGATGGACTACAAGCCATCAAAAACTATCTCCGATAATGTCACGGCTAACCTGGTAGCTGAACTTTGTGACTTTGTCCTTACCCATAACTATTTTACATTTGGGGACAATGTATACCTTCAGATCAGCGGCACTGCTATGGGTACCCGCATGGCCCCACAGTATGCCAACATTTTTATGGCTGATTTAGAACAACGCTTCCTCAGCTCTCATCCCCTAAAGCCCCTACTCTACTTGCGCTATATTGATGACATCTTCATCATCTGGACCCATGGAAAAGAAGCCCTTGAGGAATTCCACCATGATTTCAACAACTTCCATCCCACCATCAACCTCAGCCTGGTCCAATCCACACAAGAGATCCACTTCCTGGACACTACAGTGCTAATAAACAATGGTCACATAAACACCACCCTATACCGGAAACCTACTGACCGCTATTCCTACCTACATGCCTCCAGCTTTCACCCTGACCACACCACATGATCCATCGTCTACAGCCAAGCTCTGCGATACAACCGCATTTGCTCCAACCCCTCAGACAGAGACAAACACCTACAAGATCTCTGTCAAGCTTTCTTACAACTACAATACCCACCTGCGGAAGTGAAGAAACAGATTGATAGAGCCAGAAGAGTTCCCAGAAGTTACCTACTACAGGACAGGCCTAACAAAGAAAATAACAGAACGCCACTAGCCGTCACCTTCAGCCCCCAACTAAAACCCTTCCAACGCATTATTAAGGATCTACAACCTATCCTAAAGGATGACCCAACACTCTCACAAATCTTGGGAGACAGGCCAGTCCTTGCCTACAGACAGCCCCGCAACCTGAAGCAAATACTCACCAACAACCACATACCACACAACAGAACCACTAACCCAGGAACTTATCCTTGCAACAAAGCCCGTTGCCAACTGTGCCCACATATCTATTCAGGGGACACCATCACAGGGCCTAATAACATCAGCCACACTATCAGAGGCTCGTTCACCTGCACATCCACCAATGTGATATATGCCATCATGTGCCAGCAATACCCCTCTGCCATTTACATTGGTCAAACTGGACAGTCTCTACGTAAAAGAATAAATGGACATAAATCAGATGTCAAGAATTATAACATTCATAAACCAGTCGGAGAACACTTCAATCTCTCTCGTCACGCAATCACAAACATGAAGGTCGCTATCTTAAAACAAAAAAACTTCAAAACCAGACTCCATCGAGAAACTGCTGAATTGGAATTCATTTGCAAATTGGATACTATGAATTTAGGCTTAAATAGAGACTGGGAGTGGCTAAGTCATTATGCAAGGTAGCCTATTTCCCCTTGATTTTTCCTACCCCCCCCCACCCCCAAGACGTTCTGGTTAAACTTGGATTTAAACTTGGAGAGTGGCCAGTTTGGATGAGCTATTGCCAGCAGGAGAGTGAGTTTGTGTGTGTGTGTGTGTGTGTCCCCGGGGAAAAAAAAAGGGGGGGGGGTGATAAAGCCTGGATTTGTGCTGGAAATGGCCCACCTTGAATATCATGCACATTGTAGGGAGAGTGGTCACTTTGGATGAGCTATTACCAGCAGGATAGTGATTTTGTGTGTGTATGGGGATGGGGGGGTGAGAAAACCTGGATTTGTGCTGGAAATGGCCCACCTTGATTATCATACACATTGTAGGGAGAGTGGTCACTTTGGATGAGCTATTACCAGCAGGATAGTGAGTTTGTGTGTGTGTTTTTTGGAGGGGGGTGAGGGGGTGAGAGAACCTGGATTTGTGCAGGAAATGGCCCACCTTGATTATCATGCACCTTGTGTAGAGAGTGGTCACTTTGGATGGGCTATTACCAGCAGGAGAGTGAGTTTGTGTGTAGGGGGGTGGAGGGTGAGAAAACCTGGATTTGTGCTGGAAATGGCCCAACTTGATGATCACTTTAGATAAGCTATTACCAGCAGGACAGTGGGGTGGGAGGAGGTATTGTTTCATGATCTCTGTGTGTATATAAAGTCTGCTGCAGTTTCCACGGTATGCATCCGATGAAGTGAGCTGTAGCTCACGAAAGCTTATGCTCAAATAAATTGGTTAGTCTCTAAGGTGCCACAGGTACTCCTTTTCCTTAAAAACATAGGGTTAATTCTTCCAGAAGAAAAACTGAGAAAGGAAGCATAGTCTAGATCATAGGTGGGTAAACTACAGCCCACGGGCCACATCCGGCCCGTGGGACCATCCTGCCCAGCCCTTGAGCTCCTGGCCGGGGAGGCTAGCTCCCAGCCCCTCCCCCGCTGTCCCTCCTCCCCCGCAGCCTCAGCACACCTCACGGGCAGTGGGGTTGCGAGCTCCTGCTGTTCTGAGTGGCATGATAAGGGGGCGGTGGTGGGGCACATGTGTGCGTGGCAGTGTGTGGGTTGGGTAGGGGGTCCCGAGGGGCAGTCAGGGGATAGGGAGCAGGGAGCAGTTGGATGGGGAGAGGTTCTGGAGCAGGACGGTTAGGGGTTGGGGAACGGGGGGTGGGGGTTTCGTAGGGCGTTGGAGTCCCAGGGGGCCTGTTGGGGGGCAGGGGAGTGGATAGGGACCAGGGGACAGTGAGGGGACAGGGAGAAGGGGGGGTTGGATGGGGGTGGGATCCCAGGGGGGGTTGGTTTGGGGTGGGGGGTCCTGGGAGGGGACGGTCAGGGGACAAGGAGCAGGGGAGGTTGGATGAGTCAGGGGTTTTGAGGGGGGGCAGTCAGGGGGCGGGAAGTGGGAGGGGGCAGGGGCCAGGCTGTTTGGGGGGCACAGCCTTCCCTACCCTGTCCTCCATACAGTTTTGCACCCCAATGTGGCCCTCGGGCCAAAAGGTTTGCCCACCCCGGTCTAGACTATCCCTAGTGACTTCTCATCTTTGTCCTTATCAGTAGCTACTTTCTGTAAGCCTCATTGTAGAAATGGGTCTTCAGGAAAGTATTTGAATACAAGCAGGATGGTGGCCTTGCAAACTAGCTCAGGAAGGATACTTAGTGTGTAGGAGTTGGTGTGGAAGAAGGAACAGAGGGCCTTCCTGTATCATAGAAGTCCATTCCCATGTGGCATGGCCCTTTGTAATAGTGCAATGCACACAGGCAGACACCAAGAGCTGTGAGCCACTATGTTACCTCTCTGCCTCAGTTTAGACTGCATGTCAGCTCCTTGCCACACCAATCTCTCTTCCTCACCAGCAAACTCCTCCAGGATCTCCCAACCCAAACCTTGCCTAGCAAGTAACAATTGGTGAAATACTGACCCCAAGACCCTTACAGCCCCTATCACTGTTCCTTCACAGAGGATATTAAGTTAGCTGCTTATTAAATGACAGGTTTCAGAGTAGCAGCCATGTTAGTCTGTATCTGCAAAAAGAAAAGGAGTACTTGTGGCACCTTAGAGACTAACAAATTTATTTGAACATAAGTTTTTGTGAGCTACACGTCAGTTCCTGAACACTCACTTCCAATTAAGTCAGTCAGCCCTTTACTTTTGGTTTTGCAGTCTCCTTCAGTCTCCTGGCTGTTTTCTTCCAGGAAGTCTGGTGCAGGGCTGTTACCCCTTTGCTATTCCAGTTCTTTTTGCCTCCCTTTCCTTCTCTGTACTCTCCCCTTTACAGCAGGTCTTATTTCCTCTGTTGATTGTAGCTCTGGGTGCCTGCCTCCATGAGTGGCAGCTATGTGTGGTTGGGATCAAGCTGCTTGCTTGTAAACAGGAGACACTATCCCTCCACATCTATGTTCAGTATGGGATTTGTAGACTCCATTACACCCACCCAGCATTGTCACCTACATTTCACAATATTATTGACCAGAGTGGTGTTAGTTTTCAAATGATAGCTCACAAGACATATTTTGTACCAATAGCTTTGCAGTAGTGTGTAGGGTGTGAATACAGGGGTGCCTAGGGTCACATTGGCATATTTATTTTACTTGTAGTAAGTCACTGAAATACGATGAAGTCAAGGTATGCAGTGTCATAAACGCCAACAATCATATTTTAAATCTTATCTTTAAATGTGTCAGCATGTAGTGAAGATGGGGAGAAAATGAAGAGACACTGAAATAGTTTAGAGCTTGTTTGCTATATGCTGCACTCTCTGAAGATCTGTCATCTGTGATAAGGGGACCGGAACAATTCTATACAGCATGTAGAACTGAAAGAACCACAGTAAATCAGAGCACAGAATCCGCATGAAACAATTCTGAAAGATACTTGTTGAATTCAGATTTTGTTGGACTATGTAAGGCCAAGTTAACACTTAACAGAGGTAAATTCCAAGTTATCCAGTAAGAAATATGGAAACAGGAGGACAGGTTACATAATAATTAGACCTGGCATATGCACGGCACCTGTATGCCAAGGAGTGAAAAGTGCTTTACAAACAACCATTAATGAATTATTTAATCCTCACCATTTCCCCCTGAGAGAGATTATAAAACTCATTGTACTTGTGACTAAACTGAGGTAGAGGAGGTTAAGTGATTTGCATATCACATGAGGGAAGAGTCAAGAATAGAAATGAGGAATCCTGACTACCAGGAGTGCATTTAGGAATGATTTGTAAGGAGTATGCAAGTTACAAAAACAGTGTGTAACATATAGAGTGAAAAAATAAGTTAACTACTTTAGCCTCTCCAGTGTACATATTCATATGGCTCCATTACCGTAGCATCTTAGCACCTCTTGTAGTCATTAATGTATTTATCTTCATAACACCCTTGTGAGGTAGGGAAGTGCTATCATCTCCATTTTATAGATGAAGAGTTGAGGCACAGACAGAGACTAAGTAGTTTGCCTCAGGTGACATAGGAAGTCGGGGGTGGAGCACAGAATTGAGCCCAGATTTCAAGCTAGCGCCCTAATCACTGAACCATCAGTCAATGTCTCAATTTCCCCCCCACACACACACACCTTTTCCCTACCTCCAGACCACATTCTATGTCTGTGTGACTTGTTAATGTCACCAAGCATTATTCATCATGAGGTATGTAACTTGAAAGTTAACTCAGCACCACTGCATGCTAAACATAGGTTGATTAATGGTACTTCCTTCTCTTGCGACAGCCATGGACTTGCTATTTGTCTACTAAAATATACATGGCACTAATTATTATTATTATTTCATGCCACTGTTCATTTCCTCATTAGAGGATAAACATTTTAAGTTCATGTAGTCACACTAATTTTCATTACTGATGCTAATTAGCAAGTGAGTTATAAACTTTTAATAATATTATAACCATCTAAGTCATTATTTGGATGTTTTCATGATCTTTTTATTAGCCCATAATCAGCTAAATAACTGATTTCTGTTCCCGTAAAATAGTCATTTCTGTCACCAATATTTTAAAAGGGGTAGGTGCGTATGTGTGTAGTTTTTACAAAGCCCATAGAATTAGCAGTGTTCTTGTCCCCTCTGGTTTACACGGCATTGTACATCCTGGGCTGTGATAGCTCATGCTCATTTTCCCCTCTACAGTTAGTTTTGACTACATCAAAATTGCAAAACTAAATTACAAACATCTGAATGTCTTCAAATGCAGGGCTGAGCGTGCAGCACCCACAGTTCTATTTTGGTTCCGAACCAGCCAGCATTTCCATGTGAGCAGACCTTTGAGTCTATGCAGGGCACCCTTGAGTTCACGGGGCTCTGTGCAAGTGCAGGGTTATAGTCACAAGGAACCACTTAAGAGACATACTAGAGCTGGCTGGGAATTTTCTGATGAAACATTTTTTCATTGAAAAATGTTGATTTACCTAAATCCAACCATTTTCAGGAAAAGATTGGCTTCAACCAATTTTTCAACTCAAAGAAGGTTGAAATTGTCCAAATACATATTTTATTGAAATGATAAATGTCAGCATTTTTTGGTTACAAATGACTTTTTGGTTCAAACTTTAAGCTAATATCTTTAAAAAGTGGTTGGAATCTAAATGAAACATTTCAAATTATTAAACCCAAACATCTGATTGAGCTAAACTGAGTTTTGATTCCCCCCCCAGTTTTTCAATTCATGACAAATGTTGAGATTTCAACTTCTCATACTGAATCTGGAAGGAAATTTTTTCAATATATCTCTTTTTTTTTTAAATACAGCCTAGAAAACTTATTTTCTGCCCAGCTGTAATGCTTATTAGATGCGTTGTGTAGCCAACTGTTTAGTTATTTGGTTACAGGATTTTACCAGGATAATGCCTGAAGCAGAAGATTGTAATCTAGGTATGGTTTGTCACCTCCTGCACAAAACAGAAAACAAAACAAAGCAAAAAAACCCTCAACAGAGAGCCTAAGGGAATCCTTCTGAATCTGAGAATTTTAGAGCCTGATAGTCTGAGCACGGACAGCTCCTGATGACTATAATTATAGATCTGTTTGCTTGACACTTCAGAAAGTAAAGCTCCGATACGTCTTTTTGTCCAATTCGTCATCTGCTAAATTGAGATGATTAAAAATAATAATATTTAGAGCTGTTTGGAGAATGGAATTTGCATCCCAGGGGAAACTCCAATATTGTACCATTCATTTTCACCCTGAATCAGAATGAAATATTGAAATATTGGAAATTTCTGTGGAACGCAACGTTCATTAAAATTTCATTTGGGAAACAAAGAATTTAACACTTTTAATTGAAATAAAAGATTTCAATATTTTTTTAATGTAGAAACAAAAAGTTGATCTGAAAAAAATTCACTTTGAATTGACATTTTGACATAAAATGATATTACAGTGCTCTTTTAAATTGAATTATCCATTAGAAACCAAATGCTTAGTTTCAGATCAACATTTCAAAACAAAACATTTAAACTGACAGTTTGAAACAAAATGTTTCATTTTTGCTTCAAATTATTGCTTTGAAAATGAAAAAAAAATGCATCAAAATGAATTTTTTCCTGCCAAAAATGTCCATTTTGATAAAATCACATATCGTGAAGAAGAAAAAAAAGTTTAATTGGAAAAATTTTGACCAGCTCTAAGGAAAATACTTTCCTTCCTGAGAGGGTTGTCAAGATAAATCCATCATGCTCAGATACCATGATAGTGGATATCTTTTTTTTTTTTTTGTATCTGTATAGCTACAGGTCCTTATGAATGATTTGATGAACTTGGGCCAAGATGGTAATGAAAACAGAAATAAGTGAGTCTGTGTTTTATTGAATTTTTTTTTGCACAGCTCTATAAAACAGCTCTTTTCATTATATTATTAAAGTGATAGGTTGGAAATATACAAATTGGAGGCCAGATCCTCACCTGGTTTGAATCAGTATAGCTCCAATGGATCCATGACAATTCACACCAGTGGAGGATCTGTCCATGAGGAGTCGATTTATTGAGGAGGAAGAGGAGGATAAAGGGAAAATTTTACTTATGGTGGACTGCTGCAGTAACAGGACTAATTTGGAACAAAAACATAACCTTGTACAGTGGCTTCTGTTAAGAAGTCAAACGCCACTAGACAGAGGTATGTGAAAGATCAATTTCCCTCTGTCATTAGAATAGTAGAAAAAGTGTGGTGTCGCTAAGATACTACTGGTGTTGGCAAATGTTGACCTTTCAGTGATTTTCATTTCAATACTTAGTTTCATTAGTGACGAAATGTCATTTCCAGAGCATAAAATTAGGAGAAATAAAATGAGTAGAAAAATGTCCAACCCTGCTCTATGACAGTTTGTACTTGCTATATGTGGCTGTTGTGTGAGTTTTTTTTTATTTTTGGGGGGAGGAGTTAGCCTGGCACAAAATCAGGTACCATGGTTTAATATTCAGCCAGAAGACACTTAAAATGCTCTTTCACGCACTCTGCATATTCTGCAAGAGGGCATTGACAGAACAGTTTGTTTACTGTATTAGGAAACTATATGTATGTATTTAAGCACCATCAATTACAAATCACAAATGACAAGCACATAATTGTGCATGTTTCCAGATCAAATCAGAAGAGTGTGTGCCAGTACCTGGTATTTTTGATTGGATCAGGTCACTGTGAAGAATGTTAAGAAATGGAGAATTAGATGTCAAAGCATTTCCAACAACAACAACAACCACCCAGCTCATATCAACAGGGGAGAATGAAAGCATAAACCACACTGTCTAAGAAGGAATGCAATTGGAGCACATTTGTTATGGGGAGAGATGGAAGTTAACACAGGTGTTGATATAGCAATGTGATGATTAGGGAAAAAATTTCCAGTGTTCTGTGTCTTTGCAACACAGATGGCTGGGTTTACTTGTCTGCCCTTGCTATTCATTAAAATGAATCAGATGAGTTTAGCTATTCCAAACGGTTAGTGTATGTCCCTAGCTTTATTATTCTACGCCTTGCAACAGTGATGATGTTATATTGCCCATGGGCCAGGTAATGCTTTATAATGGATCACATGATTTACTGGCCTATAGGCTGTATAATATTTTAATTAACAATCCACTCAACAATGAAATCTAGGAAAGGGTGCCGGATACCAGCTGGATTGCATCTGCTGTTTAAATATGTTTTACAGGACCACTTAGTAGGTGCTCACATGTACATAGCCAGAAAGAAACTAGCATAATGACAGGTTTCAGAGTAGCAGCCATGTTAGTCTGTATCCACAAAAAGAAAAGGAGTACTTATGGCACCTTAGAGACTAACACATTTATTTGAGCATAAGCTTTCATGAGACAGCTCACGAAAGCTTATGCTCAAATAAATTTGTTAGTCTCTAAGGTGCCACAAGTACTCCTTTTATTTTTGTAGAAAGAACCTAGAAAGCAAAGCTGGAGACATCAGAGAGCTGGCCCTAATTCAAGCCAAAATTTGCCTGCGAGTGTGGGCGGTTTATTATAGAAGGAGATGAATACAAAATGAGATTGGAGATTGTGTGTGGTTTACCAGAAGGGTAGGAAACTGGAGAATAAAATACAGAGCTAAAAGGTAAAAAGCTGTATAAGGAAGCAAGAGAATTGCAGAGAAAGAATGATCAGCAGACCACTCAGAAAGAAAAGAGTTAAGACACTAGAGGGGCAGATATTCTAGAATCTCCACCACAAATATATTCTTCTCATAGACAAGTGGGGAAAGAAATCTCTGCTTGAACCAGAAAGATATGGTATAGCTTACATGCAGGATTGATAGTCAGAAACTTGTCATGAGTTACAGGCCGTGATTCAGCACAGTGTGGAGGGACATCTTTCCAAAGGCATTTAAGTGCCTAAAGATGCAGATAGGCACCTAGTAGGATTTTCTAAGTGCGTGAGCAGGTTAGGTGTCTGACTTGCACCGATTTCACATACGTGGCTTTAAGCACATAATTATGTCCATCCCTATTCAGCAAAGTAGTTTTGCAGATGTTTAAGTGCTTGCTGAACAAAGAACTAATACTTAACCCCCACACACAGGAGGATTATGGAGATCAAGTTGTTCATGTTGGCTTAGTTCTTTGAGCTTTGAACACACAGACCTACATTTTCCAAATTGACTAGTGATTTTGGTACCCAACTTACCACTTGTTTCACCGTGCCACAGTGCAGGCTACAGGGGGGTGAATTGTAGAGAGAACCAAAATCTTCTGCTATATCTGTCCTATGTGGATGCTGCTGGCATGAACTAAAAGATACCTAATTCACATTAACATAGTTCTCTTTCAAACAGGATCACATTAATATGAACCTTTTAGTTCACACCAGCAGCATCCCCATGAGGGAATTAGAGCATAGCATTTTGATGTGGCTCTGCAGTTCACACTTTCACACTGTGGGTTAGTATAGGCACATTCTTAGAGACACCTTGAAGATTTCTAGTAGGTTGAACCCACTGTGACAGGTTCCCCCCGGGGTTCCACCTGGAACTGGGGTATCACTGAGCCCCCTGACACACCAGCCTGGGCTCCCTCTCACACTGTAATGCTGTGACAAGCTGCAAAGCCCTCCAGACAGCATTTTCACCAGCATTAATACAGGTAGGGACACACCTAGCTGCAGTTACATGCAGGCTCTCTGACCAGCCCGTGCACAGGAAGGCTATGACCAAGGCAACTCCCAGCTCCCCAGGCACGCACCCCCTCTGGAGTATTAACCCAGAATTATACCATCTTGTGCTGTACAGGGAACTGTACAGCGTAAGCTCATAAAGTTCACCCCCTCCTCAATGTGGAGAGAAATAGGTAACAGCCTTTGCCCCTTGAGCTATGATCCCATACACTTTGCTCCAACTCATCGGTTTAGATAAAGGAAAAACAAGTTTATTAACTACAAAAGATAGATTTTTAGTGATTATAAGTGGTAGCAAACAGATCAAAGCAGATTACCTTGCAAATAAACAAAAATGCAAACTAAGCTTAATATAATAAATACTTTGGATATGAATTAACAGATTCTCACCCTAAGAGATTATACAAGCAGGCTCAAGATTCTTAAGGGGCAAACTGCACTTGCTTTACAGCTTGGAATCCCCTGGTATTTCATTCACAGGCTAGAAATCCCTATAGCCTGGATCCAGCACTTCCCCCAGTTCAGTCTTTACTCCTCAGGTATTTCCAAGAGTCATCTTTTGTTCTTCCCCACCCAGCTATATA
Organism: Eretmochelys imbricata; assembly: GCF_965152235.1. NCBI lineage: Eukaryota > Metazoa > Chordata > Testudines > Cheloniidae > Eretmochelys > Eretmochelys imbricata. The sequence continues at coordinate 11,335,299 of NC_135576.1, forward strand.
GATTGAAAGCATCTTGTCTAGTGGGTGTTACCCAGGTGTAACTACATTTGAAATGCAGATAGAGTCAATATTCATAACTTCATATACAAAAATGATACATGCATACAAATAGGATAATCATATTCAGCAAATCATAACTTTTCCAATGACACCTCACATGACTTATCTTGTATAAAATACATAATAATTATGCTATAATTATATCATAATAATATCACTATGAAGAATATATCACACCCCCATCCTTTGAAAATCAGATCCCTTTTAAGGGCTATTTTGGGCAAACAAAAATTGAGGCTCCCAAAATCACTCACCACTTTTGAAAATTAAGGACATCAATTATTACATAAACACTAGAGGGAGGCAACCCATTCAGGAAAAACAAACCACCTGTAATCGGAGAATCATAGGACTGGATGGGACCTTGAGAGGTCATCTAGTCCAGCCCTCTGTGGAGGAGCAGGAAATTGAACCCATTTCAGTGCCTTAACCACCAGACCATCCTTCTGTCTCCTTTAAAGACCATTCAAGAGAACATGGACACAAGTTCAGTGGAACCTGGGATGGTTACAAACTGACACAATAACCCCCTGTATGGTCACCATTCAGTTGTGAGTGAACCCAGTTACAGGGTCCCACATGCTTCTGAGCCATCTGATTTGAGGTAGAGTTCAGTCACCATTTCCGGTTCTCTAGGGCACGCACCCATGTTCAGACCTCCCATCTGATACCCTTCCTTGGGACATGGGTTGCCACTCCTTAGCCCCTGAAACAAATGTTTAAGATTCCCCAAACCCCTCAGTCACTTATATATCCTCCTCAGATCTCCCCCCATGAATATGGATCCTCTGGGATTACTAGTTTAATCTCTTGGGAGAGATTATGGCAAGAAAGCAAAGTTTAGCAGAGAAATTCCTTAACCAAACTGGCTTTACTCTTAAAATCTTAGAAAATCATAAATCTTTGAAAATAACAAATGTTTTGCATTTTATCCCCCTCTAGATCATTCTTGTGAGTCTGTGGGTCATCACTGTTGCAGGTTGGGCAGGGCCCCTATTTCTGTCTCACTCCTGTAAATTTTGCATTCATGTAGTCATGGTTGGCTCCTTTCACAGAACAGGTTCCTGCTCTTAAATAGGGTCCTCTCCTAGTGTTATACACTCAACTCCCCAGTCCAGACTGTGAAATTCCATCTCAGTTGGTCCTTCTTACCACACGCTTTGCAGGAGCAATGTGTAAGAAATCTATTGTTCCATGGAGGTGCACCAGTGGTTAAGAATCATTGAAAGTTCACGGCCCCAGATTGCAGTCTTGATTGCTCTTGGGAATGTTCCTTTAGTGAGGTAGGCATGGTAGTTGCAGCTGTGTCAGTCCCAGGATATTAGAGAGACAAGGTGGGTAAGGTAGTAAATTTTATTGGACCAACATCAGATATTACCTTACCTACCTTGTCCCTTTAGTGAGGTGTCATATGAGTTTCCAAGCCAGGGCAGCTGTCTGGAAGGTACAACAATAGACTGTTCCTGGGAGAATCCAAATTAGGCCAGCCATTCTGCTAATCCTTCTGCAAAAGAATGGCACATAGTACATAACAAACTCCATAATTCTCTGTCATACTGGTTACTATAGTCATGTATAAGCATTTATTTATTTTTGTAGGGTGCTAGCACCCTACCGTGCTTTATTTTCACTCTCCCAAATATGGATATATCCAACACATCTAACTCCAACAGGACTTATCAATAACATACAAAACACTGTTACAGCAAGAGAGGTCCCATTTATAGTTGTGGGTCAGACCTCAAGCTTGGCAAATAGTTCACAAAAAATGATACAGTATCCAAATTTAGTCTCTCTTTCTGCCTGTGGACAATGTGTGAACATCTCATGATTTCATTGAATATAGCTGATATTCAAAATATCTCAGTATTTTTGTGTGTGAATTCCAGTTTTATTGAATGATCACAAGCTCTTCTCAATGTCATTGGTATTCTCTATTTGATCCATGTTGCTTAGATATGATTGGTCACGTAAGTCACACGGTTCCCTGACTGGATGACTTTCTATGATAATGCCTGATGTGAAAATTTAAGATTCACTTTGTGTGAATGCTTGCAAAGTGTGACTTTGGGATTCTCAGTAAAACTCATCTATGTAAACATCTGCAGTAAGGGAGTGAGCTTGACTGGAACAAATTCATTTAAACATCTGAAAAGATATTTGCAAAGAATTGTTTGAAGTACTCACCCAGTTCTGGCCAACACCACCTGCAACTTACCATTAACTTTGGTTCCATCATGAAAACAGGTGAATGTGGCCAGTTCTTATCACATCCTGCTTTGAGTAGCTCAAGCTCAAAGCTTATCTCTGCAACTGTGAACCTACATTAATCCAAACCAAAGAAATGTTTTCCACCTTGCAAATCTGAAATATCACACATGGCACTGCAGCTGTGTTAAGTAAAATGTCATCTCATCCCCAGTTACTAACAGAGCAGCAAACTGGTGCTGAATGAATTTTCAGACATATCGCTTTTTCTTTTTCTAAGCTACCTTGCTTTGTGATATCTTAGCTGAGAAAGGCACTGCTTGAGCAGATGGAAAAATCCCCAGGTGCAAATATTTGCATCTCACTTTAAATGTGTAGTAGGGAATATTTTGCCATTTAGAGAGCTGCTGAATGTTTAAATACTTTATATTGTTCAGCCACTACTAATGCACCACTACTGATTTATATAGTGACTTTCCAGATGAAATAATTACACTGCACAGAAGGGCATAGTGGATGTTTGTAATGGGAAATCCACCAACTGTTCTCAGACCAAATGCTCTCAGCAGGAGGTCAGTCTGTCTTTATTCAACACACCCAGGCTAGAGCTTTGAGTCAAGTTATAGGCTAGCAATGGATCAAGGGAAATTGAGAAGAACCTTAAGGTAAAAAAGAAAATCAAAATATCGTTGCCCCCTCTTTTAGTGTCTCATTCTGACACCGGTGATGCCGCTCAGCCAACTGGAAGCAGATATCTGGTGCCCTGCATGTTAGGTTCGCAGGAGAGGAGAACTCAGTGACATGAAGCATGGGTATTAAGTGTAACTTGTTTTAGTTACACAAGTACACCAGTCCCTACATGAGATGATCAACTATCCCTTCTTCCAGGAATCACAGTCCAGCATCAATACCTGGTTCCCAAGGAAGCAATTCCTCTGCCTCAGGAATTGAATCTAATCAGAGCCCAAAACAGAAAGCAAAGGCTGCTACTGCTTGCATTGCCCCCTCTCTCCTGAAGCTGACCTCACATGAAACCTTGCCTAACCCAAAACTAACAACAACAAGTGCCAAAACTTGCTCACACTAAGAAAAAGAACTTGGATGACTATGTGTTTACAGCACTCCCTGGTGACACCTGCAATAACAATAACATATCTTCCAATTTTGGTTTAGTTCCTTGTCTGTTTCTCTGTGCCATCAGCTGTCAGTGTTATCTAAGCATCTTACAATGTTAAGGTTTATAATGAAGCCTAATCAAAAGAAGGCTGAGGGGAGATATGATTACTCTCCATAAATACATCAGAGGGATAAATACCAGGAAGGGAGAGGAGTCATTTAAGTTAAGTGCAAATGTGGACACAAGAACAAATGGCTATAAACCGGCCATCAACAAGTGTAGGCTCAAAATTAGACAAAGGTTTCGGAGTGAATTTCTGGAACAGCCTTCCAAGGGGAGCAGTGGGCACAAAAAACCTAATTGTCTTCAAGAATGAGCTTGATAAATTTATGCAGGGGATATATGAGATTTTCTACAATGACATGTGGCCCATTGGCAACTGCCAGTAGCAAAGATCCCCAGATGCTGGAGACAGAACACTAGATGGGGAGGGCTCTGAGTTGGAACAGAGAATTCTTTCCCAGGTATCTGCCTGGTGGGTCTTGCCCACATACTCAGGGTCTAATTGATTGCTATATTTGGGGTCTGGAAGGAATTTTCCCCCAGGTCAGATTGGCTGAGCCCTTGGGGCGGGGGGTTCACCTTCCTCTTCAGCATGTGGCCTGGGTCACTTTCAGGTTTAAACTAATGTAAATGATGAATTCTCTTTAACTTTAAGTCTTTAAACCATGATTTGAGGACTTCACTAACTCAACCAGAGGTTAGGCGTCTATGACAGGAGTGGGTGAGGTTCTGTGGCCTGTAACATGCACGAGGTCAGATTAGATGATAACGCTGGTCCCTTCTGACCTTGAAGTCTATGAGACTATGAAACATCATTGCCTCTGCCTCAATCTGCCTCTGTGATGGTGACATCTGTTGAACTTTGGTTACTGTAGCATCTTAGACTCACATCACAATATCCAAAGATACTCCTTTGTGGTTGAGCTATAGTCGAGTTGTGGTCAGTGCAGGAGAGAGGGGGGCATTTGGGAGCCAGTTTTGGCTGCCTGATCTTGAGGGCTTGTCTACAATGTCCCCAGCCCCTGAAAGAGTTAGAGTCGCTTTAGGTGTAGGGTCACTAATGTGTCCTACAGTAGTGAGGAGAGACTTGTTGGAACTCCACTTCTGGCCAGATTCTGTCCCCATCACACCACCTGAGCAGTTCTTTCCCCATGAGACCATCCTCCCCACCTTGCATCCTTACAGGGAGAGCAAGCAAAATGTGTTGTGAACCAAAATGATACACCAAGATTAAATGGGTTGCTCTTGTTGGATGGTGGTTTTGGTCTAGCACCTTTATCCTGCCCGGTTGCCCTGTTATGGCCCATTTCATAAGGGGTACTTACTAATTCCCCCACAGGGAGCAAAAGGTTTCTATGCACTGTCTTTATTTGCCCTGGACCCTCTTCAGGTTTGATCTTGTAGACCAGCAGGTCTCCCAGCTTTTCCATCACTAAGTAAGGCATTGCCTTCCATCTGTCAGCTATCTTGTGTTTGCCAGCAATACCCAAATTTCACAGCAGGACTCTGTCCCCCGGCTGGAGCTCCTGCGAACGCACTCTAGCATCATATCGATGTTTGTTGCAGTCTGCGTTCTTCCGAGCTGCAGTAAGTGATCACTCTGTTTACAATGTATATTTTTTCATGGTCTGTGTGTATATATAAAATCTCCTCACTGTACTTTCCACTTTATGCATCCGATGAAGTGAGCTGTAGCTCACGAAAGCTTATGCTCAAATAAATTGGTTAGTCTCTAAGGTGCCACAAGTACTCCTTTTCTTAGGATACAGTTTTATATCTAAGCACCAAGCAGTATTTTCAACAGTGTTAAGGCAGAAATAATGTTCCTAATTACACCCTGTTTGGATGTTTCTGGACTGAATGTGGTTCATACCCACAGTGTGGATGTGCTGCATCAGTGTAAGATGAGTCTTGTAACATTGTGACTTACCCCGGTGATTTACCCTAGCTTACACCACTGCATAGTGGCTACATTAGGGGCTTGCCCTAATGTAACTCCAGGGATATATTTCAGAGTAGCAGCCATGTTAGTCTGTATCTGCAAGAAGAAAAGGAGTACTTGTGGCACCTTAGAGACTAACAAATTTATTTGAGCAGTGAGCTGTAGCTCACGAAAGCTTATGCTCAGATAAATTTGTTAGTCTCTAAGGTGCCACAAGTACTCCTTTTCTTTTTCCAGGGATATAATCACACTAGTATTTCCCTAGTCTAGAATAATGCTAAAATAAATGATTTACACATTTATGGAGGGATTTTCAAAGGTAGGAGATGCAACTGTGCACATTTATTTGGGGAACAAATATTTGATAATGGGACTTTCAATCTAGCAGAGAAAGGTAGAACACGATCCAAGGGCTGCCAGTAGAAGCTACACAAAATCAGAGTGGCAATAAGGTTCTGCTTTTAACAGTGAGGGTAATTAACAATTGTAACAATTTACCAAGAGTCATGGTGGATTCTCTATCATTGGCCATGTTTAAATCGAGATTGGATGTTTTCTTTTTAAAAGATCTGCTCTAGGAATTATTTTAGGGTAGTTCTAGGGCCCATGTTATACAGGATCTCAGACTAGAGGATCACAATCTTTCTGGCCTTGGAATCTACGAATCTATGTGTCAAACTTATGTGTGCAAATAATCACTGTGTCTGTGTTCTGCATGTGGACAGTTAGGTATGTAGCATGCATACTACGTTTGCTTAAACAAATACCTAATGTTTGGGGTCGCAGAGTATGTGTACATATGCATTAGATGTGAGCATCTTCCAATCCTTTGAAAGCCTGATCCTTACTAAATGTCATTTACTGAAAAGCATCTGGGCTAAATTTCCAAAGTGTATGTTTGAATGATACAGTTATGAATTAAATTAATCCTTGTGCAGAGGCCTATAAATCATTTAAATCTCACTGAAGACTTCAAACCTTGGCTTGCATGGGACATAAGTGGAACATATGCCATGGTTGGCCCTCTATGCGGGGGTGAATTTCATCCTTAGATGCACAAAAGTTTTCAGAAATTCCTGGTGAAACTGAAAACAATTCTAAGGTTGTCCGTACTCTTTGAAAATCTAGTCCTTCAAGTCAGCCTCACACACTGAAAGCAACTCGCACTGTGGAGAACGTACAAAAATAAACCTCTTTCTGGTGCACGCAGCCTTCTAAATAACATCATCTATGGGACATGAAAGCTTTACTATCAACAATATCCCTAAAATGAAGGGAGTGAAAAAACAAAACATGGAGTGCAGACACTGTTGTCAATTCCATTCACAGTGTCAAAATGACTCTAATAGCAGGGACATTTATGAGTCATAAATTACCATTTATAAATGCCGTGTTTAGCATTCATTTCAATGGACAACATATGGTAGCAACATTTCTAAGTAGCTAGAACTGATAAATAGGCCAGTGAAGTGGCTCAGTTTGTTAAAATGCTAACACATTAACTGCTGCATGTGGATGATTGCATGCTTGCATGCCTAATGCTGTATGTCTGCTTGGGCCTCATAACAAAAAAGGTGCTTGCCTTGAATTTATGAACTAGTACTGCAAATCTATTTCTCATCATGATTTGTGAGGAATCACCCTTTGTCGACTGGGCTATCCATCAGTGAGTCTATCGTACTCAGCTCCATTGAGTAGTGTGGCCATGTGCCTTGTCTTAAGAGACATGGGTTGTTTCCCATAGTTTTAATTGCATTTTATACAGGAGACTTGCACGGTGGGACAAGCTTGATCAGAGTTGTGTGCACTTAATCGTGGTTCCTTTGCAGTTATTAATGATCTCTGGGTCCACTCCTGACTTTCTTATTAGGCAAAACTCACGGTGAGGTCAACCTCAAAGGTTTGTTGCTGATCTGTAATTGAAATATGTAAAATGCTTTGAAATCTGTAGATGAAAGGCACTGGAGAGGTTCATTATACTATTTTCCACACGCTTTGTTGTAAATATTATCACCATTTGCTAGTTGCCAACGCTAATTGCATTTAAATAAGAGACTGTTCCATCATGGCTTCTTTTCTCTTAGTTGGTCATAACGCTGTGAATTCACAGTGCTGCGGAGCAGCACCATAATAATGTGTGTGAAGCCTAAACCATGTCACAGGTTTCTCGGACCCTGATAACATTACAGGACCAGCACGCATCATGGGATAACCTGAAAAAAACAGACCGCTATGTTCGGATTGGATGAAGGCCGACTGATACCCATAATGCCTAGAGGCCAGGTGTCCTGAGAAGTATGCTAAATAAATGCTCCTTTAAATTCCAGCTTTTCAGTGGGAAGCCAGTGTGAGTAAAGAATGGATCCATTGTCCCCTGGTCAGAAAAGATAATGACGTTAGGTGCTCAGGCAGTAGATGGGAATTATGGTGCCAAAAGTTGACTGTTTAGGGTTTCCAGTGCAAGAGATCTTCGTGTGGACTTTAGGTGGGATTAGCAACTGTTCATTTTTTCCCCACAACATTTATATCCTGATCCTTTTTCACATTTAGGATAATAATAATAATAATAATTGAAAAATATTTATACTGCAGTAGTGCCTGGAGACCACAAGCAGGTTGGGCACCATGTTAATAGAGACTGCACAAACTTAATAATGGCAGGCCCTATCCCAAAGAACGTACATTATTTGCCTTGAAAAATTACCCAGTTTTGAGTAATTTCACACCAAAAAACTAACAGAAATCCCAAACACTGTGGGTGCAAAAAGAGGCAAATGAAAAAAGCAAATATAAACACCCATTAAAATGTAGGTTTGTGTGTATCTGATGGTGCGGAGAGGTGAGAGCGCTGGTATTGCAATTGTCTGGCAAAGTGTCCAATTCCATTTCAATGTTCTCAGGTGAATCTCGAGCCTGCTAACCTCAAAGTGAGTTAATCAAAATATTTTTGCATCTCAGTTCAGGGTTAGAGCAATTTGGATCAAGAAGGCGCTATAGAAGACCTTTGTGGCACCAGGCAAGGTCTTAAAATATATATGTTCAGGGCAATTGCAACTGTATGCTGTGCTCCTTCCAGGGCAGCCCACTCTAAGGTCCTCACTCCTCAGGCATCACCTTTGTTGGGAAGAAACGTGTCTCTCTCCCTCCTGACCCTGCAGTTTTCCAGGCTGTGCAGTTTCCTGCCTACACTGTGATATTCCCAGCAAGCCAGACTGCCTAAGCTGGCCAGCATCTGCACTTTAGTTTCTCTCCAGAGGCCGTGAACAGGCCTTAATGGCCTGCAGTTATAAGTTACCACACAGGTCTTTCTAAGGAAGCACATTTATTCTTAAGGTGAAAACATTACAGAGAAAACATATTAAAAACAATAAAAGAACCCACACACATGCTAAAAAGCTTATCTGAGGTCACCCAACGCCAACCTTGGGCTCAGGGTCAGTCCTTCTAAACCCACAACTGTGTTTTCCCCATGGTTACAAGTTCATAACTGTTTCAGCTACAGAACCAGACCACTCTGTCTTTCCTTTATTCAGCTTGGGCCTTCTTAGTCTCATGTAACCGGTCATCAGCAGACCATGGCCCACTCCTCGGGGATATCTTCAGCTGAAATTTGTCCAGGACAATGTAATTAACTGCAAACAGCACCTTAGCATTTGTAATGACCACAGATGGTCAGGACTTAAATTTTACATTATACACATCTTCCAGTCACACAAATCGACTTAACACCATACTTGGGCATTAGAGGCCTGATTTTCAGAGGTGCTGGGCCCGCAGAGCACTAGTATGAAGTCAGTGAGAGTCACAGCTGCCTCACATCTCTGAAAATCAGGCTCTCAGGGTTTAATCCATAGCTCATTTGGGTCAGTGCCTCAGAGGAGAGCTCATTGCAGCAGGGTGGTCTGGTGCTCTATGGGGTTACTCTAACCACACATTAGGCAGAAAAGGCAAGGGATAATTTCTTTACTTTAATCCTGGCAGGCCAGGTGAGACTGATTGGAGGAAACTACCAGAACAGACCAAGCCCAGAAAGAAATAGCTCCTGAAGTTGAGCAGGGCCAGCTGAAAATGCTGGAAGCTTCAGGTTGCTGGTCCTGAATGCTGGGTGAACTTGAATTGTAACTTTGGAGTTTGGAATGTCTTGGAACATGTCCAGTCCTAACTGGGAACTGGGGGGCAGGGAGAGACAAATAAAACTGCTTTCTCTCCATGAGATAGACAGAATAGCCCATCTGATTTCTGATTTTATGCAAGCCAGACCACAGCCCAAGGCAACCCAGTGATACTTATTGAATGCACCTCCCTGTTCCGTAGAACATTTGGGTTTTCCTGGGCCATACACCTCCAGCCCCCAAAAAACTTCCTAGTGCCAAACACATGTAACTGCAGTGCCAGATACACTGGGCATAAGGCATGTGCAGCTCTGCTGTATGGACCCTCTGAGGAGGGTTTGGCTAACACATGAATGTGCATAAGCCAGGACACAGGTACACTCTGCAGAGATACCCTGAGGGTCTGTCATAGGAATCATAGAATATCAGGGTTGGAAGGGACCTCAGGAGGTCATCTAGTCCAACCCCCTGCTCAAAGCAGGACCAATCCCCAATTTTTGCCCCCGATCCCTAAATGGCCCCCTCAAGGATTGACCTCACAACCCTGGGGTTAGCAGGCCAATGTTCAAACCACTGAGCTATCCCTTCCCCAACTGCAACTATAATGGGAATGTTCTTTCCAGCACAGGCAGACAGGCTCTCGCTAGCTCTGCTTGAGCTAGTGAGCTAAAAATAGCTGCTTGGCCACAGTGACAGTGACAAAGGCTTGCCATCTAAGCATGAACTGAGAGGATCAAGCGGGCTTGTCCTCCATAGGCTAGCCCAAGCTGCTGCCCATGCTGCCATCGCCGCAGTGCTATTTTAGCATGCTAGCAAGCAGAGCTAACACATTTATCTATCCATGCTGGGAAGCATGCTCCCAGCTGCAATGCAGACATACCTCAAGTGATCTCCAAACAGCCAGGATTGGCACTGTTTAACTTGACAAGATCGTAAGTCAAGGTGGTCTGGCCATACGCACAGCAAATATGTGAGCAGGAGTGAATGTGTATATCAGGAGTCTTCCCCTGCTTTTACACTTAGTAGAGTGCCCCACTGAATGCCCTCACATTGACTTAACAGATTTACTACTATAAGGCTCACTAGTTCTTGCTATTTCTTAACTGATCAGCTGAGGAAAGCATGTTTAATTTAAGTCCATCTAAGTACTGAAATATATTCCCTATAAAACTTTAAAAAGAATATATATATATATATATGCAGCATAACTATCACTAACAAATAATGAACTTGTTTATCATTCCTATTTTATGTCTGAGACTTCAGGCATTTCAGAGACCTTCTAGTTCTGTTATCTACAATCCTTCAAAGCCTTCATATTATTATGCTCTCTTTTACATCAATAATAGGTTTTAAGACCCATTGTAATGAATGCAAATATATTACTGTTTTAGGGCAGTAAAATTGTTCTTTAGCAGCTATCTATGCTCTTTTCAACAGTGAAAAGCATTTTAAATTAGTGCTTGGAGAAAACCAGGACATTGGAATGCAGAAAAAAGATCAGACTGCAGCTTCCTATTGCATGTTAGCTAATGGAAAAGTTAGTTCTGCTAAAGCCGCTGTGTTCTTGATTATTAAAAGTTGCAACATGAAATTTGACTCACGTTTAATGTCATACTCATATATGTTTGGAACAGGCTTCTGGAATCCCTGTCTAGAGTCAAGAGAACACGTTGCTGTAAATTAATGTCCTCTATTAGTTGACTACATCCTGCTCAAATCACGGGATGACTTTATCTGTAAAAGACTTACATGTAAAGTGTTAGGGCCCAAGCTAAAGACTGCTTCTTGCACTGAGGATTATGGTACACACTTCCATGAAGCTGAAGTGAAGAACAATGAGTTTCACAGAGATTCTTGTCTCTAACTTTCCCAGCTCCAATTCTGGAAAGCACTTAAACATGTCCTTAACTTTAAGCACTCCTATTGCACCCAAAGGGTGTATTTACATGCTCAGAGAAAGGATGGTCCAGTGGTTAAGATGTTAGCCTCATTCTCAAGTAACAGGATTTAATTCTCTCGTGTGCCACAGGTTTCCTGGGTGACCTTAGGAAAGTCACTTAGGACCAGACACTCAAGAGTATTTAGACTTCTAACTTCCATTGATTCCATTGATCCACTGGGTCTTAGTCTCTGTGTTTCAGTAAATCAGGCATAATAAAACTTCCCTGCCTCCCCTGATACAGCAAGGATTGCGAGGTGCTCAGATAATATGATACTTGGGGTCAAATAAATAAGTACCTATGATAGATAAAGTTCCACACATTCTTGTGTTATTTCCTGGGTCAAGGTTAATGCCACTGGAAACCCCAATCTAGTAATCAACTGACCTCTAACTTCCACTATTATAGTGTTCTATAATTTTGTTGCTGAAAAAAAGTATAGGAAACATTACCACTTTCTCTCTGAGTTACTGTACTGATATCCTGCCCATTTCTAAGGCACTACATAGCTCTGTGGTAAGTGGGATAATACTCTTCTCTAGCCTTGTGCTAAATCCTGTCACTTCATCCTCTTTAACATCCCCTAACTGTGCCATTTTCTCACTATCTCCAGTATTAAAGCCTATGTCCATATCCTGGCCCTCTCTTGCATTAATTACTGTCTTTTCTAACATAATAGTCTTCAAACTCTCTTCCCTCAAATCTGGTAACTCATAGAATCATAGAACAGGAAGGGACCTTTAGAGACCATTTTGTCCAGTCCCCTGCACTCATAGCAGGACAAAGTATTATCTAGATCATCCCTGACAGGTGTTTGTCTAACCTGCTTTTTAAAATCTCCAGTGATGCAGATTTCACAACCTCCCTAGGCAATTTAGTTCAGTGCTTAACTACTCTGACAGTAAGGAAGTTTTTCCTAATATCCAATCTAAACCTCTCTTGCTGCAATTTAAGTCCATTGCTTCTTGTCGTATCCTCAGAGGTTAAGAAAAACAATTTTTCTCCTTACTCCTTGTAACAACCTTTTATGTACTTGAAAACTGTTATTGTGCCCCCCTCAGTCTTCTCTTTTCCAGACAAAACAAACCCAATTGTTTCAATCTTCCCTTATAGGTCATGTTTTCTCGAACTTAAATAATTTTTGTCGCTCTTCTCTGGATTCTCTCCAATTTGTCCACATCCTTCCTGAAATGTGGCTCCCAGAACTGGACACAATACTCCAGCTGAGACCTAATCGACACAGAGCAGAGCGTTGGAATTCTTCTCATGTCTTGCTTACAGTACTCCTGATAATACATACCAGAATGGTTTCAGAGTAACAGCCGTGTTAGTCTGTATTCGCAAAAAGAAAAGAAGTACTTGTGGCACCTTAGATACTAACCAATTTAGTTGAGCATTAGCTTTCGTGAGCTACAGCTCACTTCATAGTATGCATCCGATGAAGTGAGCTGTAGCTCACGAAAGCTTATGCTCAAATAAATTGGTTAGTCTCTAAGGTGCCACAAGTACTCCTTTTCTTTTTGCTACATACCAGAATTAAGTTTGCTTTTTTTGCAACAGCGTTACACTGTTGACTCATATTTAGCTAGTAGTCCACTATGACCCCCAGATCCCTTTCCACAGTACTAGGCAGTCATTTCCCATTTTGTATGTGTGCAACTGATTGTTCCTTCCTAAATGGAGTACTTTGCATTTGTCCTTATTGAATTTCATCCTATTTACCTCAGACCATTTCTTCAGTTTGTCCAGATCATTTTGAATTTTAATCCTATCCTCTAAAGCACTTGCAACCCCTCCCAGCTTGGTATCATTTGCAAACTTTACAAGAATACTCTCTATGCCATTATTTAAATCCTTGATCAGGATATTGAACAGAAGCGGACCCAGAACTGGTCCCTGAGGGACCCCACTCATTATGCCCTTCTAGCATGACTGTGAACCACTGATAACTACTCTTTGGGAATGGCTTTCCAACCAGTTTTGCACCCACCTTATAGTAGATCCATCTAGGTTGCATTTCCCTAGTTTGTTTATGAGAAGGTCATGTGAGATAGTATGAAAACTTTACTAAAGTCAAGATATACCAAGTCTACTGCTTCCTCCCCATCCACAAGGCTTGTTACCCTATCAAAGAAAGCTATCAGGTTGGTCTGTCAGAATTTGTTTTTGACAAATCCGTGCTGTCACTTACCACTTTATTATCTTCTAGATGTTTGCAAATTGATTGCTTAATTATTTGCTCCATTATCTTTCCAGGTACAGAAGTTAAGCTGACTAGTCTGTAATTCCCCTGGATGTCCTTATTTCCCTTTTTATATATTGGCACTATATTTACCCTTTTCCAGTCTTCTGGAATCTCTCCAGTCTTCCATCACTTTTGAAAGATAATCACTAATGGCTCAGACATCTCCTTGGTCAGCTCCTTCTATATTCTAAGATGCACTTCATCAGGCCTTGGTGACTCAAAGACATCTAATTTGTCTAAGTATTTTTTAACTTGTTCTTTCCCTATTTTAGCCTCTTCTGATCCTACTTCATTTTCATTGGTATTCACTATGTTAGAAGTGCAATCACCACCAACCTTCTTGGTGAAAACCGAAACAAAGAAGTCATTAAGCACCTCTGCCATTTCCACATTTTCTGTTATTTTTCCTCACTCATTCAGCCTACCCTGTCCTTGGTCTTCCTCTTGTTTTTTATGTGTTTATAGAATGTTTTCTTGTTACCCTTTATGTTTCTAGCTAGTTTGATCTCGTTTTGTGCCTTGGCCTTTCTAATTTTATCCCTAAATACTTGTGTTATTTGTTTATATTCATCCTTTGTAATTTGATCTAGTTTCTACTTTTTGTAGGACTCTTTTTTGATTTTTAGATCATTGAAGATCTCCTGGTTAAGCCAGGGTAGTCTCTTGCCGTACTTCCTATCTTTCCTACACTGGGGATAGTTTGCTCTTGTGCCCTTAATAATGTCTCTTTGAAAAACTGCCAACTGTCTTCAGTTGTTTTTCCCCTTAGACTTGCTTCCCATGGGATTTCACCTACCAACTCCCTGAGTTTGCTAAAGTCTGCCTTCTTGAAATCCATTGTCTTTATTGTGCTGTTCTCCCTCCTACCATTCCTTAAAATCATGAATTCTACCATTTCATGATCACTTTCACCCAAGCTGCCTTCCACTTTCAAATTCTCAACCAGTTCCTCCCTATTTGTCAAAATCAAATCTAGAACAGCCTCTTTCCTCGTAGCTTTCTCCGCCTTCTGAAATAAAAAATTGTCTCCAATATGTTCCAAGAACTGGTTGGATAATCTGTGCCCTGCTGTATAATTTTCCCAACAGGCGTCTGGGTAGTTGAAGTCCCCCATCAGCACCAAGTCCTGTGCTTTGGATGATTTTGTTAGTTGTTTAAAAAAAGCCTCATCCACCTCTTCTTCCTGGTGAGGTGGCCAGAATAGTAGACCACTACCATGACATCACCCTTGTTTTTCTCCCCTTTTAGCCTTACCCAGAGACTTTCCACAAGTCTGTCTCCTATTTCCATCTCAACCTCAGTCCAAGTGTATAGATTTTTAATATATAAGGGAACACCTCCTCCCTTTTTTCCCTGCCTGTTCTTCCTGAGCAAGCTGTATCCTTCTATACCAATATTCCAGTCGTGTATTTTTCCAAGGTCTCTGTGATGCCAACTATGTCAGAGTTGTGTTTATTTACTAGCATTTCAAGTTCTTCCTGCTTATTCTCCATACTTCTCACATTAGTATACATACATCTAAGATACTGATCTGATTCCCCGCCCCCCGCAGTTTTGTCTTGTCTCTCCTTTTTCCCTGCTATAACACCCATGCTCCCCCCATATTCCAAACCTTCTCCCATGTTTCCATGTTCTTGACTTACCTGTGGGCTTTGATCACCAGCCCCCTTCAATCATAGATTAAAGCCCTCCTCACTAGGTTAGCCAGTCTGTATCCAAATATGCTCTTCCCCTTCCTCAATAGGTGGACCCCATCTCTGCTTAGCAGTACTTCTTCCTGGAACAGCATCCATGGTCAAGGAAGCTGAAGCTCTCCTGGCGACACCATCTTCGCAGCCAGGCATTAACCTCCAGGATGCATCTGTCTCTGCCTGGGCCCCTAACCTTGACTGGAAGGATCAAAGAGAACACCACCTGCCCTCCCATCTCCTTAACCCTTACTCCCAGAGCCCTGTAGTCACTTCTGATCTGCTGAGGGTCATACCTCACAGTATCTATCATTAGTGCCCCCATGGATGAGTAGCGTGGGGTAGTAGTCATCTCCCACTCCTCCAGGAGAATATACTTTGCCTAAGTTTTTATAACAGTACATTTATTTATTAGATCAAGTTTTTGATTAAAAATGAGTTTGTTCATCCAAAGGAACATTTCTGCAGGAAATGTCCATTTTTTATGACATTTTTTAGTTTTTTGTCAAAAACACATACATTTTTTTTTCCATTTTTGGCCACCACCTGGCTAAACTTTTATTGGTTTTCCACTACTTAAATCTTTTAGAAAATGTTCAGTTTTCAGTTGCCAAAAAGCTAAGTGTTCAGTTCTTGAGTTTTTGGGGGTATGTTATGTAAACCTGGTAAATTTTAGAAAAAAAAAAAACATAACCAAAAATGAATTCTTTTTCAAGTGGAAGGGGACATTTTCTGACCTGACCTAATATTGTACTATAAAAGTTGGGGATTTTTCAGATTAAAACAAAATAATAGAAGTTGGGATACTTTGTCTCTCTTGCCATCCCCACCACAGATTCAATCTCCGACCATGGGCAAGTCACTTAACACCGCCATAGCTCCTTTTTAAAGGGTGGAAAATAATAGTATCCCCATATGGGGTGCTGAAAGATTGGAAATAATGACGTTTGGTGTGATCTGCCTACTGATGATTTGTGGTGCCATGGGGTCTTACAATCTACTGAGGAACACATCAGGAATGTTGAGCAGGATGGGTCAGAAGACCTGAGGAACTGCCCAGGTGAGAGCTCTGGGAAAAGAGGTGCAGTTATCTTTGGGATCTGCCTGTAAGGAAGGTTAGGAACCATTTCACTGCTGCTGCTGTGTTTTGATGAGGATGCCACTGCACTCCATGGTCTACAGTATCAAATGATGCAGGGAGAACTAATGAAATAGGAAGGGGCGTTTGCCCAGTGTCCATAACCACTAGGAGGCTCTCTATTAAGAAGGCCTTGGACATCTCTGACATTTTCCAGCCTATATGCTAACTGGGAAGGCTGTAGAATATCAGCAAAGGTCAGGAGTTGTTGGAGTTGGCTCTTTTGCTAGAGTCTCCATTATTTTACTTACAGATAGCAGGGTACCTGTTAAAGAAGGAAACCAGGCCCTTGGGATTCCTACAATTGGGAATATACTCCTGTGACAAACCTAACTGACCATTAGGTGTCACCATTAGAACGTATACACTCAGCATATACAACACTGAAGTCATAGATTCATAGATTCCAAGGCCAGACGGGACCACTGTGATCATCTAGTTTGATGTTTTGTATAACACAGGCTGTGGAACTTCACCAAAATAATTCCTAGAACACATCTTTTTGAAAAGCATCCAATCTTCATTTCAAAATAGTCTGTGGTGTAAAATCCACCACAGCCCTTGGTAAATTGTTTCAGTGGTTAATTACCCTCTCTGTTAAAAACGTACACCTTATTTCCTGTCTGATTTGGTCTAGCTTCAGCTTCCAGCCATTACATCATGTTATATCTTCCTGTGCTTCTGTGACGAGCCTATTATTAAATCTTTGTTTCCCAGGTAGGTTCTTACAAACTGTAATCAAGTCACCCTTAACCTTTTCTTAGTTAAGTTAAATAGATTGAGCTCCTTGAGAAACATGACCAGTAATCACAACCTGGAGATAATTTGCTCCAGGCCTAATATGTGGAGAAGCATTTAGCATTGCACCAACATTAATTTTTCCACATCACTGTGCATGATAAGGTTAATATGCAGACCTTTGTCAGTAAGAAATTAAACACCTTACTTAAGAGACAGAAGGTACATTAGACAAATGCCATTGTACTGCAGAGCACGGAATAACAGTCACATGAATTGATGTTTTAATTAAAAGATAGACATTCACTCAGCTTGGGCTTTCAAGCCCACATAATCCCCTAGGCCTGAGCTCAGGTGGGCAGCCTGTATCCCCACCATCAGTGGCCACCCTGCTAATTTTAGCGTGCTAGTCCTTGTTCCACTAGTAAGAGTCTTTCTACCCAGACTGGAAGGCTCACTCACAGCTGATCTGTAGATAAGTCTTCATTTTAACTAGGATTTTATTTGTGACATTAACTGGCCGCCTCATTCTCTCAAGGGGTTATACACATAAATCAAAATATGGAGGTTCAAACCAGCCTCTTAGGGCTCCATGATCATTGGAAATAACTCACTGAAGTTACAGTTGAGCGACAGAAATGTGCAGAGCTCCTCTATAGTATATTCCACGCTTGGGCCAATCTTCCAGCATGACAGCATAGGGCAAGCAAGACCTCCACGTCATTGCTCAGGTTTTGCAGCTGCATTAGTCAATTTTATTCTCAGGGGAGGGAAAATATTTCCCTGAAGTGACATTACTTAACTGTCCCACTCCATACACCAAATAAAACAGGGGCAAAAAGGTGGAGTGATTTAACCAAGGCCATAAAAGGGGTTGATATCAGAGAAGAGATTAGAACTCGGAAGATGACAGGCTTACACCACCCCATGTGAAGAATATGTCCCTTTGAGACATACAGGTAAATTATGGGGAAGAAGAAACAGTAAGCTCTTTTCCCATGATTACACAGCCAGTCATTGGGAACGTCAGGAATATAACCCAGCACTAACCATTAAGCCACATTCTCTCCCAGACAGGGATGTGGTCATAAATTGGGAGGTCACGTTGGTCTTGGCAGCTCGGATGCCCCAGGAATTGCTCAGCACCTTGCAGGCACAGGATGCTTAGAGTGGTTTGTTTTTCCCCGATGGCACAATATTTACTGAACTAATGGGTGACTGACTCAGAAGTTGACCGTCCTTGGCACTCTGTTTGGGAGTGGTTTTCTAATTAGAACCCCGTAGGGAGGCAGCATAGCCTAGTGGCTAGACCACTGGATAGTGGCTCATGAGACCTGGTGACTGCAGTGCTAAGTGATCTTGAGCAAGTCACTTCAAATTCCTGTGTCTCAGTTTCCCTGGCTGGAAAATGGAGGTAAAAATGAACACCCTCTGCAGAGTGCTTTGAGATCTACTGATGAAATGTGCCATATAAGAGCTATGTAGAATTATTATTCATCGGCAGTTTAACGGAGCTTTGATTATCTCCCAGTTGTGGCAGATTGCAGCCTTCTCCAAGGCAGGACAGAAAACTGATATGGCAATGAAATGGTGACCTTGACAACCCTTATATTTTTGGGCAGCATTTGCTCCTGACCTGCATAACATCTGCGGGAAGCCGGGGAAGTCCTGTGGGTCCAACACAATGGAAATCAGTCTGTGTAATGTGCTTAAAAATGTGGCATTCTTCTAAAGCTTTAACTGCGAGCAGTTAGCCAGGAACACACAATGTGGCACCCTCATTTTCTCAAACTGGGGCTCTTTAAAGCTTGCATCCCCTGCCTCAGCAGTTGACATTCAAATTGACTTTTTGCATTTCATAATGGTAGTTCCTGTCTTGTTTTCCACTTTATTTGCCAAAGCCCACTGCTGGGGCTTTTTCAGATGCACAAGAGTCAGGGAAAAAACTGACTGAAAATGCATCACTTATTTCAGTCATTTTGCTAAAATACACCCCAGTACTGGAAAAGCAAGAGAAGAAATGATTGGAATTGTGCTGCTGTCATGAATTGCCTTCTCATCAATGGCTCAATTTTCCTACAAGCTCCTGTTCTCCTTGACTTTCAGGTGCTAAAAGAAAATAATAACAAAGTATGGTCCAGCGAGCACTCAGAGAAGGCAAAGTGAACCCTTAGTCCCAATCCTTTGGATAGGAAAGTGCTAGGTTATTGTCCATGTGTGGTCCAGAGCAGTGCCCCCAATCAGTGGCAATCATTAGGAGTGTATATTACTGCACTTACCTGCATATCGTCCACTATACTTGGTTCTGCAAGACTGGCATGTTTCAGTTTTTTCCAGGATCTCCTCAGGGGCTCCATGCTGAGTGTTGAAGAAGGAATCACAGTACCTCACTGAGAAGCTATACAAAATGGAAGTAGCAGGGGAGGAGAGGCATGCTTTCATCATGTGAACACCAGCACTGAGGGAGTGAATTTCTGGTGCACTTCCTTTAGTGACTCTTGCTGATATGTTGAAAAAAGCCCTGTTGTTGCTTCCCTTCCCTGATCTCTGTATACCTTTCTGTCTGTCCTGAGACTGCGACCTCCTCCGGGGATGAGTATCATTTCTGGTTTGTCTGGAAAGTACCTAGCACATGGAGGTCTATACACCAAATAATAATAGTTATGTAGCTGTCCGAGTAGGTGCTGCAGAACTGGAGAGACTGTTGTCCAGAGGATGAACTGGATCAAATTTCGTTGTCAGTCATGCTGGCCTAGATTCAGAGTAATCCCACTGGCCTTGCCAGAGTGTAACTGAGATGAGATTGCAGCCTCACAGTGTACCCATTATTGCAGTCCTGAAATACATTATTGTTGTTGTTGTTTATTTCTGGTTCAGTAGAACCTACCGGATCTAATAAGGATCAGCATCCCCATTGTGCGAGATTCAATGCAAGCATATAGGCAGCCATGGTCTGTACCCTAACAAGCTTTCAGCCACTTCTCTTAAAAGAGTATTTATCAGTCTAAGAGACTTCTCCATTAGGAATTGTTAATTTCTTAAGTCAGCCTCATTTTTTTCTTTGTTCAGTTTTATTCCATTGCTTGTGGTTAAACTGCTTGGACCCCCTAAACAATTCACCTTCAACTTCCATGTTTAAACCCTTCCATAATAATGTGTAAACCATTGTCATACTCTCCTTCACTCCTTGTTTGGCAAAACCATACAGACACATACTGTTTCCCCGTGAATCAGTTTCTACAACCCCTTAATCATTTTTGGTGCATATCTCTTCATTCCCTTCATTGTGCCCACCTCTTTCTGGGACTGAGAAGTCCATAAATCATCCCAGTGCAGGTTGAGACTCACTGGAGTTGTTTCACTTCCCTAAATCGTAATGTGATGGCAGCTCAAAAGCACATTCGCTTTTTCCCTTGCCACCAAGCACTGCAGGCTCTTAGCTAAGTTGTTCAGTGTGACCCTGTGGGTTTATTTCACTTTTATTGCTTCCCAAGAATCTCCCATCCATTAAATATCTGGTTCGGATTATTCCCTCCACCCCCTGATACATTAGCTGACTTTTTTCCTTGTCCCTTCCTTCACATGAAGTCTCTATGTCCCTTGGTAGAACTTCTCCATCCTTACTGCTGTTTGCAAGTAAAATTCTCACCTGTCCTTGCCTGGAACTTTGCCTTTGTGACTCCCAGAGGTAAATCATAGAATCACTGAATCATAGAAGATTAGGGTTGGAAGACACCTCAAGAAGTCATCTAGTCCAACCTCCTGCTCAAAGTAGGACCAACACCACCTAAATCATCAAAGCATTTTCCTTGCAGTGCGGCTGTGTTTTAGTAAATTAATAGGATTACAGGGCAGTTGTTTTTCCCCACACATATCTCAGATGTTGTTGTGATACAGAGATTTGTGGGATTTCTCCAGTAATGCCCTCAAAAATCTAGATCTGCGGAATGACTAGCACTGCACTCCATTATCAGAGCTGTTTGCCACCTGCTCTGATTGATCAAAAAGACCCTTCTGGGGCGTGGGGGGGGCAGGTATCAAGGTGGAAATTCAAAGCATGAGGTTCTTCTTTCCCTACAAATTACGGTGCTAAAAGACAAGCAGTTGCATTACAGGTAGGCCCGAATCACAAACACACACCCAGTCCATTCTTGCCTGCAAACTCTTTGGGGGAGAAGAACTTTACAATTCTGGGCCCTTTCTGGACTAAAACCCATGGGATCACTTCTAGGCTCCATTACCTATATCAGTTCTGGGGCACAAGAGACTTTGTGGGTAATCAGCAACGATGAGACTGGCTGGAGCCTTTCGGAACTCACTGCTGATGAACAGGGGATTGGGAGGCCAGGAAATCTTTTGTTAGACTGAGCGAGACAGGGATTATACCTGCTCCCCTTGCACCCACATCTTCCGAAAAGGAAGAAGACCAATCAGCTACCCCTGAAGACACTAGAACTCTGGGAAGTTGCAGTGAGTTTACGCCAGTGAGTGCATTAAGAGGGAGAAAAGAGGGGTGAGGCAAAACTGATCTGAAACTAGCTCTCTGGGACCTCAGCTAGAGTTTGCTTACTTACCCTACACCAGAAAACCTGGGACATCTCAGGGTTTGGCTTTGTCTGGAGCAGGAAGCTTCCCTGACTTATTAGTGCAGGATGGGGCTTCAAACCCACAGACAACCATTTCAAGGACTGTAGGTAAGTGGAACTACCAGGTGACTCCGCCCACCTCATCTGAAGACAGAAGATGTAGGGATTGACTCCTGACACCTCTAACATCACAGGAAGCCAGGAGAGAGCCAACCCCCAACTTTCATGACAGATATCAGAGGACACATGTCCACCTAGCCTTTCCAAAATGCTTTGTTAATGGAAGACTATGTCACAGCATTCAATTTGCTAGTGTCCTATGCTTTTCAGCCCTGGATATGTCACCCAATAATAATATTTGTTAATAGGAGGTGTGAGACCTGAGGACTATATTGAACAATTTGCCAGACAATAATGGACTTTTGGAACAAAATCTGTAAAGTGGTTTTCCTGGGAAATATCTAGGAGGAGGTGAATGCAAATTCCCTACTGCCACTCATGCAAAAGCCAGGCTTTTGAAGTTTGCCCTGCTCAGTAGGCCATTGTATGTTGATCACCTGTTATATGAGCCCAATGTCAAAGGCCTACACTATATAAGGGAAAGGCTGAACTATTCATGGGGGTTCTGGTTCTGAACTTATAACCCCAGAGAAAACCCAACTGTGGGTTTTGAAGGACTGAAACCTACCAGAGCATGAGGTTGGCATTGGGTGACCTCTAGTAAGCTCACATGTGAAGGTTTGTTTATTGTTTTTAATATGTTTCAATGTTATTACTTTTACAATAAATGCACTCACTTAGAAAGAGCTGTGTGATAACTTGTAACTGATGGCCATTATGTTGCACATAGCCTCTGGAGAGAAAACAAAGCATGGATGCTGGTCTGTGTAGGCAGTCTGGCTTGATACGAATATCACAGTGTAGGCAGGGAACTGTGCATCTAGCAGGAGGGAGAGAGATGTGGGTCTCTGCCCATCAGAGGTGATGGCTGAGGAGCCAGGACCTTAGAATGGGTTTCCTTGAGGGAACAGAGAGGGACAACACAGGTGAAGTTGTCCTATACTGTGACAGTGGGATTTTAATAATTCTCCCCAAAAAAGTAAACCTCTGAATTCCAGTACATGTTTTCTAATTCATTCAGTGTTGTGAATTCTTTACTTTCTATGAACCACCCAAAACCACCTCCTAAAACATGGCAATAAAATGTGGCTAAGGAGAAAAATCTCAGGAAAAGGCAAAATAACTGTTACTCAGATGTCTCCAACTCAAGGAATATTTCCAACACACCTCTGAACAACATACTAACCCACAGAAACCTTCCTACCAAGACTACAAAAAGAAGGATTCAGGGTGGACTCCTCCTGAAGGTTGAAACAACAGACTGGACTTCTACATAGAGCGCTTCCACCCACGTGCACGGGCTGAAATTGTGGAAAAGCAGCATCACTTGCCCCATAACCTCAGCCGTGCAGAACACAATGCCATCCACAGCCTCAGAAACAACTCTGACATCATAATCAAAAAGGCTGACAAAGGAGGTGCTGTCGCCATCATGAATAGGTCGGAATATGAACAAGAAGCTGCTAGGCAGCTCTCCAGCACCACTTTCTACAAGCCATTACCCTCTGATCCCACTGAGGGTTACCAAAAGAAACTACATCATCTGCTCAAGAAACTCCCTGAAAAAGCACAAGAACAAATCTGCACAGACACACCCCTAGAACCCCAACCAGGTGTATTCTATCTCCTACCCAAGATCCATAAACCTGGAAATCCTTGACGCCCCATCATCTCAGGCATTGGCACCCTGACAGCAGGATTGTCTGGCTATGTAGACTCTCTCCTCAGGCCCTACACTACCAGCACTCCCAGCTATCTTCGAGACACCACTGACTTCCTGAGGAAACTAGAATCCATCAGTGATCTTCCTGAAAACAACATCCTAGCCACTATGGATGTAGAAGCCCTCTACACCAACATTCCACACAAAGATGGACTACAAGCCGTCAGGAACAGTAGCCCCGATAATGTCACAGCAAACCTGGTGGCTGAACTTTGTGACTTTGTCCTCACCCATAACTATTTCACATTTGGGGACAATGTATACCTTCAAATCAGTGGCACTGCTATGGGTACCTGCATGGTCCCACAGTATGCCAACATCTTTATGGCTGACTTAGAACAATGCTTCCTCAGCTCTCGTCCCCTAATGCCCCTACTCTACTTGCACTACATGGATGACATCTTCATCGTCTAGACCCATGGAAAAGAAGCCCTTGAGGAATTCCACCA